>NC_064630.1:451328284-451953284 GCF_023864275.1 Schistocerca cancellata | reverse complement strand
ACGCTCATTTCATTTCATATCACTGTACAATGTTACGGGCACATATTTAAACGCAGTGACTGTGTCAAACATGATACTACTAATGCTGTACCCCCAACATTACAGGTTTGTTACCTGCCACGAGATGACTCTCGAAGTTCAGAATCGTTCAGGAACTGCAGCTGAATGGCACTGATGATTGGGCCACAGTGTGGCCTTGGTCGCCTAGCTTGGTGTGCGTCCTCAGATAGCAGCTGGGCTCCAGCACGCAACGTGATATAGGATGGAGGTGAACCGCTGGTGGAGCCTCGTTCTGGCGGCAGCATGTACCTTTGCCCCTCAGGTTGGGAAACCTATTTAGACGCCAATTTGTCGAATGTAGGATGAACTGGCATGCTTCCCCCACCACGTGGCTTCAACTTTAACTGGGAGTAACAATTGGAGAACTTTGCTGGATTTGGTCATTTTGAGAGTTTTCTATATTCATGAATCTGGGAAGGTGAAAACTGCCTGCTAGACGGAGGAAATTAACTCAATACTATGTAAAGATTGAGAAATCAAGTGACTACTCTAAGTTTTATATCAAATTACTTGGAACTTTATCATGACACAGGACCTGTATACAAATTAAAGAATTAATTTTGTTTCTCTCTCTTCCTTCGTGTTGGACCCTGTAGCCGAATGTTCATTGAGGATGCTTCACATGGGGACACTCCAGGTTAGATTCTTGAAATGAGCAACAGAGGAAGTACTTGAGCGAGCAGTAACGGCTCCTGCTCAAGATAACTGACAATAACGTTATCAACTTCTTTCTTCATTGATATCTGTTCCCGGCTGGTGTCGCCGATCGGTTCTAGGCGCTTCAGTCGCAGGTTCAAATCCTGCCTCGGGCATGGATGTGTGTGATGTCCTTAGGTTAGTTAGGTTTAAATAGTTGTAAGTTCTAGGGGACTGATGACCTCAGATTTGAAGTCTCATAGTGCTCAGAGCCATTTGAACCATTTTTGATATCTGTACATCCTGAATTTTAATTGCACTTCTTGTGTCATGTACTAGATTTAGGTCTAGGTTGGCAACAACTTCCTGGTCCCAGAGTAGCAGAACCCCTCTGCTTCACTGTGGTTTATCTGGGGGAATGAATGAGTTTTGTGGAAGGAAGGAATTTGGCGACAGCGTATGTAATACCTTTTCCGCCGGACGCTAGAGAATGATTGTCGCAGGCGGAACACAGGTTCGGAGCACCGCTGTCTGTTTACGGGAGGCTACGCGGAGAGAGCGATTAGCGGCTCTCATTGTGTGTCTGGGAGACACAGTGACTTGTTTCAGACAGCCTACACATAACGTTGCTGTGAAGGACAGATGTGAAATGAAATGCATCTGTTGTGTTGACTGAGTATTTGGTATAGGTACTGTCGCTCGGCAATATTACTGTCTATATATGAAAATGGTATCTATTCTTTCGTACATAGTTATTTGCTCACCACTTCCCTCGACAATTTTCTGCTTTCTGAAGGAATTCAGCAATGTTTTCGTCTTATTTGACCTCGTATCTTCCAAACCCACGCTAACAACTTACTGAGCTTGATTAAGTAACTACATGAAGCAATATTATTCAAAATACTATGAACTAAACCAAGAACTACACAGTTCTACTGCACATAACAAAAAAGCAGACCATATTGCTAAGAAAGTATCAACGGTAGAGCAGAATAAACAGGAAACAAAGTAAATATACTCATGAGAAAGCAACGGTGAGAAAACTCACATGCACATACATATAGCAAAGACATTCTGGTATATACAGTTTTCCCAACATTGATGAATCTCATTGACATACAACTAAGTGAAACTGAAACAAATTTTCTAGGGAAATGCCTTAAACTTGGCATAAATAAGACTGAATTTTAAAATGCAGTCATGAAGGACATCTTAATAGAAAGATAACATATTCTTTCTTCTTGTAGTACAAGAAAAACCAAAGCATTAGTAAAATGCAGACCTGATCAGCGAACTGACACAAAAAAACAAGTAAATGGTTTCATGAAAAACAAGAACACCAATAGAAAAAAAAGAAGTAGTAAGAATTAAGTCAATAAAATATTGGTGTAAAGTGGACAACAGCAACATAAGTAGACAAAAGTAATACTGCAATGTTGTTGGACAGGAAGGAACTGTGTAGATATGTCATGAGTCATGCTTGGGTAGCTCAATCGGTAGAACACCTTTCCACTAAAATCCAATGTCCAGAGTTCGAGTCTCTTTCTGGAACATAGTTTTATTCTGTCAATAATTTTCAACGATGAATAAAACAAAGGAAATACTACAGAAAAATAAAGTAAAACAAAGCCTGAGCCAACTAATATACTTCAGATCATACTGAAAAACACATTAAAATGACAAGCATGTACTCACAAAAATACTGAAATAATTACAGAAACTGCCAGCAGCGCCAGTCCAAAATACATAAAGACAGTATCTCCACTGCAAAGGTCATGCACAAATACTTTGGAATATAACATTTTATCGAAGTGAAAAATGGACTGTGGGGAAACCAGAGAAGAAGAGATGTGATGTGTTTGAGATGTTGCTCTATAGACAAATGTTGAAAAGTAGGTGAAATGGCAAAATAAAAACGGGGAACTCTCCACAGAAAAGGCGAGGAGCTGAACATGCGGAAAACATTGATAAGGAGAAGGAACTCACTGGTAGTAATTGTGTTATCACTTCAAGTAGTAATTTCCTTTGTGTTTGAGGGAGATGTACATGTAACATCTGTAGGAAAAAATACATCCGACAAATAGATGAGGACATTGGTTGCAAGTCCTCCTGTGAGATGAGAAGCGTCATATTAAACCAGTCAGAGGACTGATGGTGAAGGAAAAAAAAGTCGAATTATACATCTACCTCTAGAAAACATCTCAATGTTTAAAATATGGTCCGTTAAACAGTCTGAAGCTTTACTGTGCCTCTAGATCTCACGCACATATCCAGTCTTCTCACATGATTCTTAATCAGGTTCCATTGATGATTAAATTATGCACTGTTCTAAATTCTATCAGGAAGCTTTCCCTTTTATTCCTTTTCCCCGGGCCATGTCCTCCTACTACTTTTCATACACTTCATTTTCATACTATCGAATTTCAGTCCCTCAATCAATTTATCTGTGGAGGTAATTGGCATATGAACTTTTACTACTTTGGGGGTGCCGGCTTTGTGTCTATCTTGGCTATGATAATATATTCATTATGCTGTAAATAGTAACTTATTTTCTCTTTCGCTGTTAGACATATTGCGCAACTAATTTTCGATTTTCTCCTTATGCCCTCTACTCAAGTGCCTCAAAGTCCTAATGAGCGAGCCACTGCATTTCACCAGCTCCCGCTATATCTAACTTCCTTTTACCCATTTCTCTTATAAAATTTTGTAACCGAAATACCATGCCACAGATACAAACATGTATTTTTGGTTCTGATGACGATGTTCTCCAGAGTAATTACTGCCCAGAGGTCTGGGACTAACTTACATCGAAATACTTTACCCAAGAGTACGTCATCATTTCTACGCAAACCTGAAGAGCTGCACATCCTCAGGAAAAATTATGACTATAGTTTCCCCTTGCTCTCAGCCAATTAAAGTGCCGGTACAACAAGGCCATGCTGACCAATGTTACAAGGCTAGACAAGGCAGTCATCCACACTGTTGCCTCTGCAACCTCTGAAAAGATGAGGAAGGAATGACTGCCAAACATTTCAGTATAAAAAATACGTTGCATTTAAATGACGTCAAACAATGTGCGTTTAACTGTAACATCAGACATGTGTAACGATCCATTTATTTTTTTATTAAAAAAGTACATTATTACATTATACATTGCTCACATGTGACGTATTTCTTTGTGGATACTTTATATTACATACAATAACTTGTGCCGTAAATAATACGAATCACACTTAAATAGCAAGTATGTTTTACCCAACTACATTTCATTATTACATGTTTGTCAGTGAAATGTTATAAATTTTCGATACATTTTAAGTAACTCCAGTAATTTTCCACATATGATGAACAGTAATTTTTTTTTAATAAATCTTGCTTTCTAAGATTACGACCGGAAATTGAGACCTCGTCTATCGCAATTAAAAAACAGTGAAACCATCGGCACAGTCACAAGGCTGAACTTAATACCATATTTTTTCCGTCGGCCTGCGAGCACCTTTCTTCTTAGAGTTATGCAATTAACACGTCTCTTCATTTCAAAATTTATATTTAAAAAGTTATAAAATATTTTGGGTTGTACTAAATGGTTTACTAGTAAACTTGAAACCGTTATTTCAGTTTTAATACTGTACATCAAATACATCTACAAATACATACTTTGTACACTTGTCGAAAATGTGTCAGTTCTCTTCTTGAAAAGGCGGTGGGCACTTGCAGCGTTCAAAGTCTTTCAGGAAGTCTTACATTACTAGCGTGACTGATTTTCACGTAACCTTTAGTTGTACTCACACAAAAAATGCACTTTAACGTAGGAACACATATCTTCATCTCGACGTTCGTCTCAAAATCCACAGAAATCTCTGCGTACACTCTTCAGCACTGCCAGATGGATATTTCTTCCCAAAAACAAGATCTACCGCATCGTCCCATCCCTCTGCAATACGCCGGAAACAACTGGAAAAACTGCGCTCCCATGGGCGCAGGCTGCTTGGCGACTAGACGAAGAGGTAGTTTCTTGGACCAAGTGGCGACGTCATTCGATCCTGGCACGGCGGCGGACAGAATGATCAGCGGGAGACTGGGTCATCCTGAGGTGACTGCACGATGAGATCCGGTTCTGAAACACGATAAAATATTTTCTGTCATACACAAACTTTCCACTAAATCTTCATCTCAGCCATACACATTACAAACACACTATTTTTTAATCGGAGTAATGAAATCAACAAATGGCAGTAGCAAAAGTTTTATCGCTTTAGTTACCAACATAAGAGACTGTACTGATCATGAAACGTTGTTTTATTAATGACATCGTAGTCTACATGTAAGGAATCATGCAAAAGTCGGACGAAAATGCTTGATCGCTGTAAACACGAAAACAAGTTTTATTATTTCAATTGATTTCCAAGGCAATCTCAGAAAGTAATTGGAATGTTTTCTCATATTTCACTATATAAATATCCAATCATAATCTCTTGAGTATTCTCGCTTTTCAGAGTTGGAAACCTGTTGAGCTCAAATGTTCTAATTAAGTTATTTGTGAAACAACTGCAATGAATACGATACTGGGGCAAATTCTAAATGTAAAAATGTAGTAATATGTTGCAGATATGTCTCTGTGTTTACAGATCTGTTTAATTATTTTGTCTGACAGTTACCAAAATACTCTAGTAATTTTAAGCTATCAAAACGAGAAAAATAGTACCTATTTCATATCACTGAAGAAGAACCTGCTAATTGTTAATTTAAAGTTAGGTACTGCAAGCACTAATGTAATTTATCATTATAATGAGAGATTATTTTAATTATAATGTACAGATTAACTTTCTGTGATTTGTTTGTCTATTTTAGATGTATGTATCAGACATGCCTGAATGATCTCGTTCTTCATGGGATCTCTGAACCACAGTGAAAGAATTAGTGACTGAATTCATCAATGAGCACACATAGTTTAACGTACGTGAAACACTTATAACGCTAACACTCTATTGAAGATAAATATTTATTATACCATGTAAACTTTCGAAGACGAGCATGGCCACTTGCTCAAACCTGTCCAATTTAAAGCCTCTTAACGTCGACGTGCTAGTCGGTCTTTCGTCATCGTGTGTAGATAGTACTTCACGTCATTATGTTCTTTGACATGTTGGTCGTAAAACCAAACGCACACAAGCAGTTAATATAGGATGAGGTTATATAATAGTCTCCCTCGTTTTCCTGTCCATACTACAAGAATGTCTTTTCCTTTCCACTTGAAACTTGCTGAGCACATACTGAGACATGTGTTTCATTTATTTGTCATACAATTTTAGGGGTTTTATGCATGATACAAACAAAGTATTTGGTTTATGGAACCTTACACACTCTGTGAAAAAATATTTGCTTGTAATATTATACTCTGTCATCCACTGTGTCTATGTCACACGTTTATTTGGAAAAAGCACACAGCCATCAACGATTTAAATTGTCAAACAGTTTGTACTAGTTACTGGCCTACGAGAGAGCTCGACATTCTTAGAACTCAAGAGTTACTCCGTGGACAGTAAATTTCCTTGCTATGTTAATGTGATGAAGAGACTCACTTTTGTCTTGAAGTTTGATGAGAGAGTATGCGTATCAGTGGTAGACTCAATTTCTGTAATGAGGGTATTGTTGCTGGCAGCCATTAAAGGCTGTCAGAAGTTAATACATCTTAAAACACGCAAATAGTGTCAGTTATTTAATACTTTGTTTCCAAAGTGATATAAAGGCATCAAGAATATATTTTATAACTGAAAAAAGTAGAAATCAGTTTATTCCTTTATACAGTGTCTATTGCGACTATAGACTAAAGCTATAGACTTTTCTGTACTATGTTTGCTAGATGCTGTAACGGCCGCATGTGCAAACATGGTTATTTACATTTTGGGTTACATTGTCCTGTGTTCTTATTTGTGAAACACTTCACTGTCGTAAAACTCATCCAAATCTAATTACAGGACTGTACTTTCACCTATACAAACTCCATTGATTCTGCGACGACAAATAAAGAATATTTCTAGATTTCAGGCGACTGAAGAAATTTCAGTGGAGCTGCTGCTGAACTGTGATATGTTTGCAACCTATTACAAGGATTTCAAGCAAGTTCCGATATATATTAGTTTCATCTAAAGCGATTCATCGTTCACGATATCAATGCTTTTTAACTATAGGATAAAGGAAAACTTAAATAACAAACTAAATTCTGAATAGTCTCTAATCAAGATACTAAAAAACTTTTGAATAAGCTATGAGATTTTTTTAAATGTCTTCCTTTATCTGGCGACTGTGACAGGAGCAGTTGTGCTTCATCCGGCTCTCGAGCAAGGACTTTGTTCGTAGGATTTGAGGTATTAATTTGTTAAGATTTTATTCTAATCCAAGTGTATAAGGGTTTTCTGGTGGAGTCCGACAGTCTACAAATGCAAAGCTCCACTGGTCCATCACAAAAATGCCTCACGACACAACTAAGCTGTGTACAGTCAAGCGCTAGCAGTAGTTCACAGAGCTCATTTGCCTGTACCACTTATACACTTTAGAAAATGCTCACTAATAGCAATTACTAATTGATTTTTACTTTTAGCTGTCTTTTGAGTGGCACGTTCAGAATAATTTGTATGCAATAGTACTTATTCTCTTCGGGTTTTATATGAAATGTGTAGTACTATAATAATTAGTGTTAGCAATAAGTCTATGAGCCCCAAACAGGAACATTTTGTTAGTAAATTTTTGCTACGTTATGGTAAAGACTAGACCTCAGTTCAAAATGCAGCGAGATCAGGAATCCAATGTTCAGTCCATAAGGGACGTGCAGAAAGTAAAATAATAAGACGCATGAAATCAGTCAAGACTTGATCCCATAGCAGATATTTTAAGGCAGTTAAAGCTTTGTCAAATCAACCAACAGAGATATCTACTGCCTTTACTAATTTAGCAACTCAGCAAACGTAGATTTTTCCTTTGTACCTAATTTGTCTATGACTATTACTAATTTCGCAGATCACCAACCGGAAATCTCTCTGAGAAGCAAACGGAGATGTCTTTGAAAGTAGGTCTTCGACGAAACATGGTTTTGAACATGCTGTAGCTGAAGGGAATGCTATAGCAGACAAGCAGTCTGAAATCTCAAATGAGAAAGTTCAACAGCAATTTTCGAAGTAACAATTAAAAGATACTTTGGAGCTCCAAGATATAGGAAATAGACAAGATGAGGTAGAAACAACTGTAATTCAATAAAAGATTTATGCTCTGGCTGTGATAAACCCATGAAACGTAAATTTAGTGAGCATCAACAACAATTTCCCACTCAGTTGGACGATTTGGCGAAAGTGAAGGAACAGCAGGTTATGCATTGTGTTTTCAAAAATATTAATGAAGCTGTAGAAAGTCTTTCAGTTGAGAATTTAGCTTTTCAAAGCAACCGAAACAGGAACTGCAAAAGGTAAGATGCCAGACAGAATATGATTTCCTACAACGGAACAACCATATAGGTAGAGACTCATTCGAGAGATACACTTCTGGAAATGGAAAAAAGAACACATTGACACCGGTGTGTCAGACCCACCATACTTGCTCCGGACACTGCGAGAGGGCTGTACAAGCAATGATCACACGCACGGCACAGCGGACACACCAGGAACCGCGGTGTTGGCCGTCGAATGGCGCTAGCTGCGCAGCATTTGTGCACCGCCGCCGTCAGTGTCAGCCAGTTTGCCGTGGCATACGGAGCTCCATCGCAGTCTCTAACACTGGTAGCATGCCGCGACAGCGTGGACGTGAACCGTTATGTGCAGTTGACGGACTTTGAGCGAGGGCGTATAGTGGGCATGCGGGAGGCCGGGTGGACGTACCGCCGAATTGCTCAACACGTGGGGCGTGAGGTCTCCACAGTACATCGATGTTGTCGCCAGTGGTCGGCGGAAGGTGCACGTGCCCGCCGACCTGGGACCGGACCGCAGCGACGCACGGATGCACGCCAAGACCGTAGGATCCTACGCAGTGCCGTAGGGGACCGCACCGCCACTTCCCAGCAAATTAGGGACACTGTTGCTCCTGGGGTATCGGCGAGGACCATTCGCAACCGTCTCCATGAAGCTGGGCTACGGTCCCGCACACCGTTAGGCCGTCTTCCGCTCACGCCCCAACATCGTGCAGCCCGCCTCCAGTGGTGTCGCGACAGGCGTGAATGGAGGGACGAATGGAGACGTGTCGTCTTCAGCGATGAGAGTCGCTTCTGCCTTGGTGCCAATGATGGTCGTATGCGTGTTTGGCGCCGTGCAGGTGAGCGCCACGATCAGGACTGCATACGACCGAGGCACACAGGGCCAACACCCGGCATCATGGTGTGGGGAGCGATCTCCTACACTGGCCGTACACCACTGGTGATCGTCGAGGGGATACTGAATAGTGCACGGTACATCCAAACCGTCATCGAACCCATCGTTCTACCATTCCTAGACCGGCAAGGGAACTTGCTGTTCCAACAGGACAATGCACGTCCGCATGTATCCCGTGCCACCCAACGTGCTCTAGAAGGTGTAAGTCAACTACCCTGGCCAGCAAGATCTCCGGATCTGTCCCCCATTGAGCATGTTTGGGACTGGATGAAGCGTCGTCTCACGCGGTCTGCACGTCCAGCACGAACGCTGGTCCAACTGCGGCGCCAGATGGAAATGGCATGGCAAGCCGTTCCACAGGACTACATCCAGCATCTCTACGATCGTCTCCATGGGAGAATAGCAGCCTGCATTGCTGCGAAAGGTGGATATACACTGTACTAGTGCCGACATTGTGCATGCTCTGTTGCCTGTGTATATGTTCCTGTGGTTCTGTCAGTGTGATCATGTGATGTATCTGACCCCAAGAATGTGTCAATAAAGTTTCCCCTTCCTGGGACAATGAATTCACGGTGTTCTTATTTCAATTTCCAGGAGTGTATATAGAAGGTGCACGGGTGACTGTTAGATGACGCATGTATTGTCGTCCATGGAGAGTGAAATGAGACATCAGGACGATAGTGGATTTGTTCAATGAACTTCTTTATTCCTGCCCTCGCCATAGTGCATCAGGAACAGCTTGGTAAAAGCGTCCAGTTGCCTCTCATGCGAAACGATAGACGTCTGGTGTTGCTGATGGCGCAAAGAATGGAACCGAGTGTGGCGTCACTCGAATGTGACGTCCTGTGGCTGTGACTATGATGATAGCATGACATCAAAGCTGACAACACCACAAGCGTTGCGCTGACTTCTCTCGAGCGAGTGGACGGCTCTCTGCTCGGGCGGGGGCTGCACTCGTGACTCAGGGCAGGCTGTCCTGACCCATCGTCGAACAGCGGACCCCATACTATATTCCAGGATGCCGCTCTGTGCGTCACAGGCTCGTGGTGTAGACAGTGATACTGAGAGGAGGATATTTTAGTACGATAATGTTTGATTACTTTTACGCTCCACAGTGTGTTCGTTTGAAGTTTAAGGCACGTACTCTAAACACTTCCATGGTGGCAAGTGAGGGAAGGCTTCTGTCCTGCTAGCGTACTGCGGCGTCTGCTGTTGCTGTACCGCACCCAGCTGGCTCTGCTTCTCAATGCCTGACAGCCATGTTGTGTTTCACAATGCTTAGGACTCTTGCCTGCCTGCAGCTGGCTCTGTTGCACTTCTGCTCTGGCGCACTCTTTGAGCGGATACTGTAGATACACTACAGCGGCAAAGGAATGTCAGACTGAAATCTAAGAGGAACAGAGGCAACAGACTTCAAGCCAGCAACAAGTGTGTTTAAACGCCTATGCTTGTAACATGTCTGATACCTGACCATATAATGTGTATGCAAATATGCTAATGAAAGAGAAGCTCTTAAAACATCAACAGTTCAAGATCTCCTCGCCTGATAAAAAGACCATTAATCCAGTTGCATCTATTAGAGAGCTTAGGGATGAATTATCTACAACATGGAGTGAACAAGAAAAAGTCAGCTACATGTCAGAATACATGCAAGGGGTGTAGCCTTGTGGGTGGCTAACATGATATATACCACACAGATGAATAATTTTAAAAGGCATTCCTTATCAAATATTAGTGCAGAGGAACATAAGAACATCTGAGGAAAGAGGTGTTCAACGTGGAGTTCAAATGGTACAAATGTCTCTGAGCACTATGGGACTTACCTTCTGAGGTCATCAGTCCCCTAGAACTTAGAACTACTTAAACCTAAGTAACCTAAGGACATCACACACATCCACGCCCGATGCAGGATTCGAACCTGCGACCGTAGCGGTCGCGCGGTTCCAGACTGTTGCGCCTAGAACCGCTCGGCCACCCTGCCGGCCGACCTGGAGTGTTTCTCATTCAAGAGACGAAGATATATCGAGAAATACCTGAATGAGGTGAGATACTTGGACAAACCGATAATGCATAAAGATATCTTAGGAATTCTTAAAGCGAAATTACCCACATAAATCCGTGAGAAGTTGATACATGCATCACAATGAAACACAGAGGAGTTCATACATGTGCTTCACTCAACTGACCTTATACAGGAAGACTTAAGGTCAGAACACTTCAACGAAATCGTATATAACGGAGTGAGTCAGCACTAAGGTCATTCAGATAATCACAGCACGCAATAAACACGCGCTGATCGTTCAATGTCTAGCCGATATAACAATGGACAGTATAATAACTAGAGATAGAATGGTATAACGGACAATTTCTGTCAGAATAGGAGCAAATGAAATAGATCAGAATGAAGATATAGTGCTGTACATAGCTCCAGTGTCAACAATCAATGCTGGAATCATAACCTGACACATCTCGAGGCACCTACTGGTAATAACTGGAAGGAACGAACTCCAGTGATTGCTGACGTCGTCGAGGAAGTTTATGTCCGTTAAACTGAACTCGATTGAATCGTGCCCCAGAAGAGTCGTCATGGAATCGAAGAGGGTCTATTGGTATAAGGTTCAATTATTCGACACAACAATGGTAAGTACACGATTCTGAAACTCTGTACAGATGTAAATGAGTGTAAGGAACGATATTCTTAAGTACCAATTGCTGCAATACATGCCACTGTAGAAGATATACCAGTTAAGGTTGTGGTAGGTGTTGGATCATCAGAAAATGCTATATCAAGTAGCGTCTTCCAGAAGGTGTCACAATCGACTCACTTACCCACCTTCCTGTCCATAAATGTAAAATTATAGACGTAATGGGCAGGCGATGGCAGAAAATACGAATACAGAAAACGTTTGAAATTAAAATAGTAAATGCAACAATTAAATGTGCTTTCTTTGTAATGAATAAGCTTATGGTCGAATTACTCTAAATCTTGAAATGATCCAAGAGAGAGATATACAAATAGACTTCTCTTCAGACAAGGTCAGTATCCAGATTGACAGAGCCATCACTCATGTAATATCTGGGCATAACGTCGAAAAGTTCAAGTTACACCAATACCACAAATGGAAGTAGGAGTAATCCGTTGAATTACAGGCCCATATCATAAACATCAATTTGCAGTAGTGTTTTGGAACATATACTGTATTAGAACGTTATGAAGTACCTCGAAGAAAACGATTTATAGACACGTAGTCAACACGGATTGAGAAAATATCGTTCTTGCGAAACACAACTAGCTCTTTATACACATGAAGTAATGAATGCTATCGACAGGCGATGTCAAATTGATTCCATATCTTTAGATTTCCAGAAGGCTTTCGACACAGTTCCTCACAAGCGTCTTCTAACCGAACTGCGTGCCTAAGGAGTATCGCCTCAGTTGTGCGACTGGATTTGTGATATCCTGTCAGAAAGGTCATAGTTCGTAGTAATAGCCGAAAAGCCATCAAGTAAAACAGAAATAATATCCGGCGTTTCCCAAGGAAGTGTTATAGGCCGTCTATTGTTCCTGATGTACAGGGTGTAAATGTTAAATTAACAAACCAGAATAACTCGAAAAATAAGCTTCACACGAAAAAATATGTAGAATTCTAAGTTTTTGAGGGGGACATCTGCTGGTGCTAAAATAAGCCCGCCACGCTAGCTCCCTGGGGGTGGGGCGGGAGGGGGGGGCACTTAAATATTTCAAATGGGAACACCCATTTTTGTAGCATAATCAGATTTTACATAAAAAACTACGTACATTTTGTCTTGAAAATTTGTTGCGATTCTTGGTAGTTGGAGCTGTATTTCAAGAAAATCCATGTTCTCATTTTTTCGTGGAAAATGGTTACGGATAAATAAAAAATACCCATAGGATGATGTTTGAGAGAGAGGAATTAGTTTTACAAATGTCAACACAAATATTAATTTTTTCCACAGATTCGGATCAAACAAATCATCAGACTAGCTAACTAACTAACCAAAAATCCTACTTACTAACGAGTGAACTCATTAACTAACAGAGTAAACAAAGTAAAAGACTAACTGAGGAAAAGACTAACCCACTCGCTAACTAATGATGAACGTATTCCCGTTTAAGATCTGTTGGTCCTGAAAAGTAACGATTGGTTTAGTTTTAATGTTGATTATTTGGAAATACTTGCAAGTAAATGAATTTCCGGGTGCTTGTTTCCAGTGAGTCCCCTCGCCTCTAAATTTCGGCTTGCTTGTTGTCCGTTTTATGCATCTCACCGTTTTATGAAATCAAATGTTCAAAATGATGACCTCAAACTTCGATGCATTTACTGACTCGTGCTATAAATCCCTGCACACATCTTGATAACATGTCTGGTGTAATTGCACCATAAGAATCTCTTATTCTTTGCATCATGTTTTCGCGAGTGGTAGGCGTTCCCTCATAAACGATATCTTTTAGATAACCCCAGAATAAAAAGTCTGGCGAGGTAAGGTAAGGCGATCTGGCCTGCCAATTCACGGGACCTGCCCTGCCGATCCAGCGACCATAGTGAAATCGATCTAGTACATTGTGCGCTACTAATGAATAATGCGCTGGACAATCATCATGTTGAAACCACTTCGTGCACTACTAATGAATAATGTACTGGACAATCATCATGTTGAAACCACTTCGTGCGCTACTAATGAATAATGCGCTGGACAATCATCCTGTTGAAACCACTTCGTGCGCTACTAATGAATAATGCGCTGGAAATCATCATGTTAAAACCACTTCGTGCGCTACTAATGAATAATGCGCTGGACAATCATCCTGTTGAAACCACTTCGTGAGCTACTAATGAATAATGCGCTGGACAATCATCGTGTTGAAACCACTTCGTGCGCTACTAATGAATAATGCGCTGGACAATCATCGTGTTGAAGCCACTTCGTGTGCTACTAATGAATAATGCGCTGGACAATCATCATGTTGAAACCACATGTTTTCTCGAAGTTCGATGCTCAGGTCTTGAAGTAGATCTGGCAGTTCATTTTCAGGTAGGTTTCGATATATGTTGCCATTCAAATTACCGTCGATAAAATATGGACCGATCAGTTTATCGCCAATTATACCACACCAAACATTAACTGACCAAGGTCGCTGATGGTTAAGTTCTCGAATCCAGCGTGGTTTCTGTGCATTCCAGTAACGCATCTTACGGCGATTAACTTCTCCGTGGTTTGTGACTGTTGCCTCATCGGAGAAACGTACTCTCGCAAAAAAGTTTTGATTTGTTTGCATCCGCTGAACTGCCCTGTGACAAAACGTTAGACACGTTTGCAAGTCCTCGCCATGTAGTTCCTGATGCATGGATACATGGTATGGATGAAAATTGAGGAGTTTCAGGATTCTCCAAACACCCTTGTGTCAAATTCCTGATAGCCTTGATATTTCTCTTGTGCTCGAATGTGGCTTACGAGCCACAGCAGCTAGGACTGCCACTTGATTGTTTTCTCCACAAACAGTAGCTGCACGTGTCCTTTTTTCCGGTTCACACTACCTTCCGCAGTAAATTGTCTAATAAATCGAACGAAAGAGGACCATGATCGTACTTGGCCAGGAAAAGGCTGCGCATAAAGCGCGACTGCATCGTCAAAATTTCTCCCACTTTCTCCGTAAATGTAAACCATTTCAATTTCTTCTTCCACAGAAAGATATTTCATAATGACATACGACACCTGTTAGTCACAGGAGAGGAAAGATAAGGGGCGTCGAGTAAGGCAGGGCTAGAATTTCTATGAGCGAAATGCGACCCGCTCGGAGTAATTCCGCCTAGCAATACTAACTCCGCGTCAAACGCGACTGGTAGTGAGCAAAGCCGTGAACGCAGTCACACAAGGTAATCAAACATAAGTCGCCCGAAAGACAATCGTTATAAACGATGTATTGCGGTCTGAATGTTCAGACGGGTAAGAGATACAGTGCGTTTATTACATTACTACTCATTATTTCTAAAGCCCAGTCTTATTACAAGAAAGGGCGAATTTCTCGTCCCTGCGCTACCTATCGGCGGCACTCTGAAACATAACGCAGCTCATTAGCAAGGGCTGGATAAGAGCATCGATTATCCATCAGGGCTGAGTGGGGTATCGATTATCGTACATAATTCTAAAAACGTAAACGACGTAACAGCAGCGATATTCCGAAATAAAATAAACGTGGGAACAATGTGATTAGTCAATAAATTTATGAATGTCGTTTTCTACGTTTATCCACCCGAAACTAAAAGACTCAAATCAAGCAGGCACCCCAGTTGTGAAACTTCTCGACATACAAGAGTGATTACTCCGAATCTAATAAAAAGTTAGGTTCGTGAATCTGTTAGTTTTTTAGTTAATGAGTCCACTCGTTAGTAAGTAGGATGTTTGGCTAGTAAGTTAGCTAGTAAGATGATTTGTTTGATAATTAAAAGTTGTATGGCCTCATGACCACGAAGCAAACAAAACTTATTCGAATCTGCGGAAAAAACTCTAATTCCTCTCTCTCAAACCCCACCCTATGGGGAGAGAGGGAGACGTTTAGTTTTAGCGAATCAAAATTTACGAAGTAAATAAGTACTTTTTATTTATCCGTAACCATTTTCCACGCAAAAATGAGTACATGGATTTTCTTGAAATACAGCCCCAACTACCAAGAATCATAACAAATGTTTAAGACAAAATGTACGAGTTTTTTTATGTAGAATTTGATGCTGCAATAAAAAATGGGGTTCCCATTTGAAATTTGAAATTTGCCTCACGCCCCTCCCCCAGGGGATAGGGTGGCTAATTTTAGCACCAGCAGATGTCCCCATCGAAAATAATCAACTTTGGATCCAACACATTTTTTCTTGTGAAGCTTATTTTTCGAGTTATTCTGATATCTCAAAATTTGCAACCTGTATATGAACGATATAGGAGACAATCTCAGTAGCCGTTGTTTGCAGATGATGCTGTCTTTCACCATCTTGTAAAGTCATCAGACGACCGAAACGAATTGCAAAATGATTTAGGTAAGATATCTGTATGGTGCGAAATGTGGCAATTGACCCAGAGTATAGAAAAGTGTGAAGTTATTCACATCAGTACTAAAAGAAATCCGATAAATTTCGATTACGCGATAAGTCACACAAATCTGAAGGCTGTAAATTCAACTAAATACTTGCGGATTACATTTGCAAATACCCTAAATTGGAACGATCACATAGACAATGTTGTGGGTAGAGATAACCAAAGACTGCAATTGATTGTCAGAACACTTAGTAGGTGCAACAGGTCTTAAAAAGAGACCGCCTACACCACGCCTGTCCGCCCTATTCTAGAGTATTGCTGTGCGGTGTGGGATCCGCATCAGATGGGACTGACGGATGACATCGAAAGAGTACAAAGAAGGACAGCTCGTTCTGTATTATTACGAGGTAGCGGAGACAGTGTCACAGACATGATATGTGAATTGGAGTGTCAATCATTAAAACAACGACGTTTTTCATTGCGTCGGGAACTTCGCTTGAAATTTCAATCCCCAGTTTTCTCCTCCGATTGCGTCTGTTGGCACCCACCTACATAGGGAGAAATGATCATCACGATAAAATAAGAAAAATCAGTGCTCGCACAGAAAAATTTAAGTGCTCGATTTTCCCGCTCGCCTTTCGACAGTGGAACGGTAGAGAGAGAGCTTGAAGGTGGTTCATTGAAATCTCTGCCAGGCACTTTATTGCGAAAAGTAGAGTAATCACTTAGATGTAGATGTTGATGTAGAGGTGGAACGAGCATATGAGAACTCAGGTTGGGAACGTTAATGGTAGACTTCGGTTTATTGGGAAAATTTTAGGAAAGAGTGGTTCACCTGTAAAGGAGACAGCATATCGGACGCTGGTGCGACCTATTCTTGAGTACTGCTCGAGTGTTTGGGATCCATACCAGGTCGGATTGAAGGAAGACATCGAAGCAATTCAGACGCGGACTGCTAGATTTTTTAGCGGTAGGTTCGAACAACACGTAAGTATTACGGAGATGCTTCAGGAACTCAAATGGGAATCCCTGGAGGTAGGCGACGTTCTTTTCGAGAAACACTACTGAGAAAGTTCCTGGCAGATTAAAACTGTGTGCCGGACCGAGTTCGAGTCTCGGTCCGGCACACAGTTTTAATTTGCCAGGAAGTTTCATATCAGCGCACACTCCGATGCAGAGTGAAAATCTCATTCTGGAAACTACTGAGAAAGTTTATAGAACTGGCATTTGAAGCTAACTGCCAAACGAGTCTACAGTCGCCAAAATACATTGCTCATGAGGACTGCGAAGATACGAAACGAGAAATTAGCGTTCATACGGAGGCGTACACACAGACGTGTTTCCCTCGCTCTGTTTGTGAGTGAAGTACGAAAGGAAATGACAAGTAGTGTTACAGGGTACCATCCGCCACGTACCGTACGATGGCCTGTGAAGTATCTATGTAGATGTAGATGTAGAAGTGGACTGAATAAGGGAAGAGTAACCATGGTTGTTGCTGGCAAGGGGCAGGGATACAATTAAAGATGAAGAGCTGACCCACCCGTAATCACAAGTAAATGAAATAGACTTACTTGGGTTTTCAGAACAAGTACAGCACATGTCAGTTGAGTTGGAGCCTCTTACAGCAGAACAAATAGTTTGGTTGACGAGTATATGTGGATTTACTTGCACCTAGATTTTTCCCTCATTGCACATCCTGCCGTGCCTTCTGTCCAATCCCTTGGAAACATTGACAAGCTGTTTACGAAGAGATACAGTGGATGCTGAAATGGGATGTAATGAGACCTTCAGAAAATCCTTATCGTAGCCTGCTCCTTGTGATACTGAAACCTGAAGGGAAGGTGCGTCTTTTGTTGGATACTAAGGTAATCAACACAATAACTGTGCCTATCAGAGCTTCTCTGGACAATATAGATAAACTGATGCAAAAGTTCCACAGACTTAAATACTTTATGAGCATAGAGCTGCTGGCTTCGTACTAGCGTGTCAGACTTGGAGAAGATTCAAGAGAGTGTACTGCCTTCGTTTATGTTGATCAGAGCTATCATTGTAAGGTATTTCCTTTCAGCATAAATATTAGTTTGGGCATGTTTATATCTGTATTGGACTCGTTTCTTTTTGTGGATGATCATCTAATTGCAACATCTTTGTGGGGTGAATACGTGACGGTATTGTCCAGGGTATTGGATTTGGATTCCTTTAAAATTGTAGGTGTAATGGCTAAATTGGTGAAGACTTATTCTGGTTTGGAGAAGATAAAGTTTCTCAGACATTTAATCGATAACAAGGGGATTCTTATGGGTTGTGCAAAGATACGCGAAATCAAGAACTTTCCCGCCCCAAGAACGAGGAAAGAGCTTAAGGAATTTTTGGACCTCGTCCCATATTTCGTCGATTTACTGAGAACCAATCTGTGAATGCCAAGTCCCTGCTAAACCTACTGCGTCAGATTGTGCCATGACAGAAAACAAATGAAAGTGTGCGTGCATTTAACGATATCAGACAACCCCTGGTGAATGCAGAGATACTATACCAGCCAGACATGGCATTAGATTTTGGCCCAATGACAGATGTTTCAACGATGGGTTTAGAGCCAACATACCGTCCTATTACTTTCGTTACTCAAGTTCTTCCGAATTGTGAAGGAGCCTACACCACTGCTGAACTGGAAGCTCTTGCGGTGGTTTGGGCATTCCGGAAGTTCCACTGCTATCTCTACAGTGCCAAGACAACGGGTTTACTGGGAACATCAGGTGCTTAATTTTCTGCAAACCTGTAAGCTATTAAATGCAACGATACCAAGATTTACCGTATCTTTATAGGAATATTGGTTCAAAATTGTCTGTGTAAAAGAAAAGTGCAATTAAATAGGAAATGCCTTTCGTGACTTACAGAAGTACTGGTACAAGAAGTGATTTCGGGACATCAAGTGCATGAGTTCCCCATAATGGTAATGAGAGATGAAATTCCTAGAAATATTATTTCGAATTACGCACGGGTATGTCCAGACTGCAACAGCTACATCCGCAGTGGTCTGCAATACATCAGCTGTTGATAGAACAGAATCTCGACCAAATGCAAAAGCGTTATAGAACTGTGAACGATCTTATTCCACAGATATAGTAATATAGCCCATAACTGGTGTGTGTGTGTGTGTGTGTGTGTGTGTGTGTGTGTGTGTGTGTGTATTCCTGAAACGCCGACGTGACCTTCAGTGTATTAATATACCAGATTCTTTATTTTCATGTGCCAGTACTGACACATTGGGCTCCACTAAGAATATTTACAAAACTTTGGGCTAAATTAACACACTTTATTGCTACCAAATGTACCAAATTATTTCATCTCAGTGTGCAACAACATAATGATTACCTGTTTGCTACAAATAATTCTAAACAACATACTGAAGTAAAATAACTTCGTATCCTTGTACATAAATGTCATACTTAAATGAACTATCTGAAACGTGCTACTTTGTAATTTACTGACTAGGAAACAACGCTGCGTGATCTTTGTTCCACGCTTTACATTTTTCTCCCTGGATCCCTCACCTGAATGAGAAAGCTCTTTGTAACCGAATGATCACGGCTATACTAATCGCTTTAGATGCTCTCAAAGCAATTACTAAATGTAACTTTAAATTTTGTTTATAGAATGTTAGCACTCAATTATGGCAACCCAATAAGCTGAAAATATTATCTTAAGCAGCCAATGAAGCCATTTCACTAATCATTATAAACATAAAATACGATTTTGAACACGACACGATCCCTAGTGGTTGCGTAATGTTCGTAAATCAAAATTTCATTCCAAATATAACTCCAACAGGATAAATTAAAAAAATTACAGAGAAATTTAAAAGAATGACACCTGAATTAAATTAAACGTTGTTATAAGATGGTACAATGTAGAAACATTATTAAAGTCCGTGCCCATATTCTGATGCATTTTTCAGGTCAATTCGTTGCTCGATAGTGCCTTTAAACCTCTTATCTTCTCTTGTTTATCCATAGTCTTTCTTTTTTGTTTTCTCCTGAACATTAACTCTTTAGGAGGCTTCTGCAACACAAAACTGAACAGAAGTTCTGCAGGGATTATAATCTGTGGCCTCTTATACTGTGGGATCATATTGCCAGCAACAGAGGAGCACCGCTGTCTTTATAAACAAAAAGGTAACAGCGTCTAACGAGAAGTATAAAGAAAGTATTAATACTGGGACATTACGTAAGTATTTCAAGTAAAATATCATAATGAGTATTTTTATAGGCATAGCTATCGTACTACTGACGCGAAGCGCTGCCTCTAAAAAGTTTTTGTCGCCGGTAGAAATCGCTGCTTACTGGTAAAACTAGCTACTGTGTCAGGGAGCTCTACAGACGTAACTAGGGTATACTACTCGGAACTGAATACTGAGGGGACCCAAATTATTACCAGGGCCTACGATACCTCCCCTACCTATAATGATAATAATAATACATCTCTGTCATTTTGCGCAACGCCTCTGGCATATAACTTACATATTTCTGGAAAACACTACTGCAACGTTCTGCAGTGGGTTATTCGAACATCTTTTCGTCTTCCTGAGCTCAATATCTCACTTTGGGGGATGCTGTCTCAGTTTTCCAAGAAAGATATGGGAAGTTGGTACACTAAATGGAAAGGAAATCGTTATCACGTACCAAATGGCAGCTCATAGTATGTGTAGTGTTACACTATGAAATAAGATGTGTATGTCATTTGTAGTTTGTGCGACGATCAGTACTGAGTAATTGGTGATGACCGTAGCACTAACATTTGACGTAATCGATAGTTTCTTGGGAAAACAGTGTTCTAGATAGGCATAAACCAAATGCGGTTGCACTGTTTTAAACACTCTTTATTCGGAAAGTTGGAGATTGGAGCCTCCTGTCATGGATTTTCCATGGGCCTCTAAACTACTTCATCGAAACGCAAGGTTCATTCCTGCTGCAGTGCTACGGCCGACTGCCTGTCCCTCTTCCCTGACGTGCAAACTGTACTCACCAGTTACGAGCCAAATTTCAAACAGTTTACAGTAAAAATGAACACCCGAAAATGCGCATCACATTCTATTTCCTGTTGTATAATGAAATGATGTTCAGTTGGGTTAGTGGTAAACTAAAATATAGATGATCTTAATGAAATAAATTTTTTCGTGAGTGAAGCTTTCATCGAATTAGTTCGTTACGTTTTCTACGCTGAAGGTCAGATTAGTGACACTTTGGTCTAAATCGCTAACCAAACGTAACTTCCCGAACAACGGCTTCACGTGAGGTTGGACAATGGAATGAAATATTAGGCTGTGACACTTGTTTTGAGAAACAGTCACTAGGTGAACGAACGCGATGGATACCATCCAAAAGACGTATTTCGAGTCTGGCATGGCAGCGAGAGTTTTTTTCTGGGCAGTTGGTCGTTGCCAAGAAGACTCTTCCTGTCGTGCAGGTTCCTGGTGTGAACAGCTGAGCTCTTGCACTGCTGAAATCTTGAAGCAGATTTAAAAGCGTATAGTGAAATGTCCATATTGCAAGTTTATTTACATTGTTGAACAATACGCAGATGAATACTGGAGACGAATGACGGAAAGTACAGACGTGTTCAGATTATTAGACTAAACAATTATTTTTTTATCCTCTTCAGTTTTCTGGTGTAAAAATAGGAGAGAAAAGTGAATTAATTGATTTGTTTTAATGGTTTGACTGATTCCACGAAATTTCCCTGCCCTGACAGATTACTGGATTTTTCACAGTTTGGTAACATTTGTCGTTTTCTCTCCGAATCGTGTTGGTGTTAGCTGTCTGTGTACATGGTTTGAAATTGTGTTTGTAGTACTGTTTTACCTTTCTGTGGAGTACTTCGGCTTGTTATTTATTCTATCAACTTCTTGATACATTAACAAGACATTGTATAGCTTGTGAACTTGCATGTTTTTAGCGATAGGAACAAATCGTGGAGTACCCAAAGAAAGTGAGGTTATGGGGAAGACAAAAGATGTTTCACCTCGGTAAGTTTCGGCTATGGATCTACTTCTTGCTGAAAATCGCTACACACAGCAAGAAACTGCTGACAGGACGAGAATATCACAGAAAATTGTCAGCTCAATGAAACTTCCAGTGCAGAAAGGTGGTGAATACAAGCCAAACAGCAATGGAAAATGTGGATGTAAAAGAAAAATCAGCCCCAGAACAATGAGAAGACTTACAAACATGGCAACAATGAACGGTAAACTTACTTCTACAGAAATGAGCCATCAGCTGAAAGGTTTGGATATTGAAGTTTTACCTGTCACAGTGTAGAGGAGGTTGTTTGAATGTGGTTTAAAGGCATAAAGGAAAAACAGAAAATCACACCTGCCATGAAAACCAAAAGATTTTAGTGGGCTAAACAACTTCAGGAGTGGACAGGTGAGGGCTGGGCTAATGTATGTCCAATGACATGGTAAATTAGGTGGGTCTGATCTCTAAAGTTATTAGTTTTGGCTTGAAATTGTGATGTTTTATTGATACTGAAGAAATATACATTTGAATTGTTGGACTGTTGAAGCCTCCTATGCTACTATTCCCAACATTTCTAACTTGCAATTTTCTACACATGCTTCAGGTGCGCTTCAGTGATGAGTCTGCATTCACTGTGATGGAAGAAAGCAGGCAGTATGTTCATCACAGACCTGGAGAACAGTTCAAAGCTGAGTGTGTGCAGCAATGTGTGAAGTATCCAACTTCCGTTATGGCCTGGAGTGTGATATCCGTGAAAGGTCCTGGCAGATTACACGTTGTTGAAGGGACAATGAGGAAAGAACAATATAAATAAATCCTTGAAAAGTAACTTTTCCTCCAAATAAATGAGTGGTTTCCTAATAAAGATGCCATTTTTATGGATGGTGGGGTACTTTGCCACAAAGCCAAAAGTGTTTCCAAGTACTTGACAGAAAAGCAACTGAAACTGCTGCCCTGGGCAGGGAATAGCCCTGATATGAATCCAATTGAAAATTTATGGGCTATTGTGAAACAGAGGATAAGGAAAACTACAATAACCACCAGACACGATCTAATGGAGACACTAGAGGAAATCTGGTACCATGAGAATAATATTAACATGTCATGTGAAAAGTTACTAAAAACTATGCCAAACAGGATAAAAACATGATTAAGAACAATGGCATGCATGCATAGTATTTAAGGTACAAATATAATCTGTAGGTGGATGTGTAATAATTCTCAAGTTTAGGGCAAATTGCCGTTAGTTTAATAATTTGAACACGTCTGTAGACGGGTGGGAGCGAACAGTGTTTCTTAAGCTTCATCCTACAAGAATAGTGTCTATGCAGTACGACGTACACCTCACTGCATTGCCTACCACAGCATCACGTAAAGAGCAAAATAAACAATGCGAGAGAAACCGTAACTACCTTTCGGTATTGACTACGTACTGTAACTATGATGCATTCTCGTATCTTTTTTTAAAACTTAGAGGACGGGTAACGTAAGCCGTAATCCTACTTAAGAGCTCTAAAAGTACATGATTTGCTGTACAATATATGATACAATGCAGTAAAAAACAAAGAACTGTAATCTACGTTACCGAATCCTAAAATCTAAATGCTGCATGATTACAATTTTTTATTTGGAAAAACGTATTATAAAACTAAATTTTTATCATCCTTGAATGTAAATTACGTGTTGTAAAATAATCGTCCCGCACAAGGAGAACGTGTAACTAATGAACGTCGATGAGTGCAATAAAAGAATGCTATGTTATTAGCAGTTTCCGGTATCCGATGGTTGATGACGGAATCTGAGACTCGTTGATCAGTCTGGTATGGTAACAGAACACAGCGAAAGGAAAGCTGACGTTGTAAACTTCGCATTTAAGAATTCGTCAAACATAACATCGTTTGATTGTTGCATAGACCTCCACATCGACGACATAGTAACAGGCATTCCTGGCGTATAGCAATAACCGAGAGAGTTGGAAACAAATAAGCTCTCTGGTCCATATGGAATCCCACTTCAGTGTAGAAGAGAGTGCTCTACGGCACTGGCCCCTTATATGGTGTGAATTTATCGCGAATCCCTCGCCTAGAGCGAAGTCTCAAGCGACCGGAAAAAGTGCAAGTGACTCCTGTATATAATAAGAGTAAAATAACGTGCTCGCAAAATTACAGGCGAATATTGTTAACATCCCTTTGTTGCAGAATTTTTCAACATATTCTAAGTACGAGTATAATAAAATTCCTTGAGACGGAAAAGTTTCTTTCCACAAATGAACACGAATTTAGAAAACATCGCTCGTGTGAAACACAGCGAGGCCTTTAGAGAAACGGCCCTGCTGAGTTTCGCACGAGCGATGTTTTATACATCCATGTTGATCTGCATACAGAAGCGTTCCCGTCTCAAGGAAACATTGGATGAAGTGCAACAGATACATTCCATATTCCTAAATTTCCAGAAAGCGTTTGAGATGAGGCCCCGTTGCAGAGTGTTAACGAAGCTCCGAGCACACAGATTAGGTTTCCAGATATGTAACTGACTCAAAAATTTCTTATGTGCTCCTCAACAAAGTGTTTTCATCAGAGACAAAGGTATCTTCAGGAAGTTTGATGGGACCGCTATTATTCCCTATATACAGAAATGATTTGGTGGACAAGGTGGGCAGAAATCTGCGTCTGTTTTCTAATGAAGCTGTGGTGTACGATAAGATGCTGAAGTTGAGTGAATTATAAGAGGATACAAGATGACAGACAAATATTGTAATTGGTGTGATGAGTGGCAGCTTGCTCTAAATGTTGGATATTGTAAATTAAAACAGATGATAAGAGAAAAATATTCCGTAAATTTCCAGTACAGCATTGGTAACATGCTGTCTGACACAGTTACATAGATTACATATCTGGGAGTAACTTGTTGTGTTGTTATTGTTGTGGTCTTCAGTCCTAAGACTGGTTTGATACAGCTGTCCATGCCACTCTGTCCTGTCCAAGACTCTTCATCTCCGAATAACCACTGCAACCAACATCCTTCTGAATATGCTTACTGCATTCAGCTCTTCGTCTCCATCTACAGTTCTACAATTCCCCCCCCCCCTTTCCACACTTCCCTCCAGGACTAAATTGGTGATCCCTTGAGGACTCAGAAAGTGTCCTACCAAGTCATTCCAGTCAGTTTGTGCCACAAATTTCTTTTTTCTTCAGCATTCTTCTGTAGCACTACAATTCAAAAGCTTCTGTGCTCTTCTTGTCTAAACTGTTTATCGTCCATGTTTCACTTCCATACATGGCTACACTCCATACAAATACTTTCAGAAAAGACGTCCTCATACCTAAAACTACACGAAATTTAACAATTTTCTCTTCTTCACAAACACCTTTCTTGCCATTGACAGTGTACATTTTATATCCTCTCTAATTCGACATGAACAGGTATTTTGCTGCTCAATTAGTAAAACTCATCTACTACCTTAATCTAGTTCCCTGGGCATCAACTGATTTAACTCCACTACATTTCATAATCTTCGTTTCGCTTTCGTTGATGTTCATCTAAAACCCTCCTTTCATGACACTGTCCATTCCGTTCAGCTGCTCTTCCAAGTTCTTTGTTGCCTCTGACAATAAGTGTCATCGGCAAATCTCAAAGTTTTTATTCCTTTTCCTACCCCAAACTGTTCTTTTGTTTCCTTTACTGCTTGCTCAATATACAGATTGAATAACATTGGGGTTAGGCTACAGCCCTGTCTCACTCCCTGCTCAACGACTGCTTCCCTTTCAGCCCCTCGACTGTTATAACTGCCATCCGGTTTCTGTACAGATTGTATATAGCCTTTCGCTCCCTGTATTTTACCCCTGCCGTCTTTATAATTTGACAGGAAGTATTCGAGTACTCCATCCAACATTGTCAAAAGCCTTCTCGTAGTCTACAAATACCATGAAAGTGGGTTTGCCTTTACTTAACCTATCTCGTACGAGAAGTCGTAGGATCAGTATCGTGTCGCGTGTTCCCACATTTCTCCGGAATTCCAATTGATCTTCCCCGCTGTCAGATTCTACCAGTTTCCCATTCTTGTGCAAAGAATTCGCGTTAATATTTTGCAACAGTGACTTGTTAAACTGATTTTCACATCTACAGCACCTGCTTTCTTTCGAAATGGAATTAATATATTATTCTTGAAGTCCACGGACATTTCACCTGTCTCATACATCTTGCTCACCAGATGGAAGACTTTTGTCACTGCTGGCTCTCCCAAGACTATCTGCAGTTCTAATGTGGTTACTCCCGGGGTGTTGTTTCAACTTAGATATTTTCAGTGATCTGTCAAATTCTTCATGCAGTATCGTATCTCCCATCTCGTCTTCATCCACATCCTCTTCCATTTCCATAATATTGCCCTCAAGTCCATCTCCCTGGTATAGACCCTCTATATATCCTTCCACTTTCTGCTTTCCCTTCTTTTCATAGGACTGGTTTTCCATCTGAGCTCTGGATATTGGTATAGGTGGTTGTTTTTACTTCAGTGGTCTCTTTAATTTTCCTGTAAGTGGAATCTATCTTTCCGCTAGTGAAATACGCTTCTAAATCCTCAGATTTGTCCTCTAGCCATTCTTGCTTAGCCATTTTTTTACTTTCCGTCAATCTCATTTTTTAGACGTTTGCATTCCCTTTCGCCTGCTTCATTTACTGCATTTTTATAGTTTCTTCTTTCATCAATTAAATTCAGCATCTCTTGTGTTATCCAAGGGAGTCTACTAGCCCTCGTTTGTTCACCTACTTCATCCTCTACTGCCTTCTCTATTTCGCCTCTCAAAGCCACCCATTCTTCTTTTTCCCTGTTCTTGCCCATGGTTCTCTACAACCTCTGGCCCTTTCAGTTAATGAAGAATCCATCTCGTTAAATTCCTATCTTTTTGCTGTTTCTTCGGTTTCAACTACAAATCATAACTAGAAAATTGTGGTCAGAGTCTACATCTGTCTCTGGATATGTCTTAGAGTTCCAAATTTGGTTCCGAAATCTCTGCCTTACAATTATATAATCACTCTGTAACCTTCTGGTGCCTTCAGGTCTCTCCTACGTACACAAACTTCTTTAATGATTCTTAAACCAGATGTTAGCGATCTTCATCTACATGGATACGCTACAAATCACATTTAAGTGCCTGGCAGAGGGTTCATCGAACCACCTTCACAATTCTCTATTATTCCAATCTCTTATAGCGCGAGGAAAGAATGAACATCTATATCTTTCCGTACGAGCTCTGATTTTCCTTACTTTATCGTGGTGATCGTTCCTCCCTATGTGCATAGGTGTCAACAAAATATTTTAGCATTCGGAGGAGAAAGTTGGTGATTGGAATTTCTACATCTACATCTATATTCCGCGAGCCACCTTACGGTGTGTGGCGGTGGGTACTTATTGTACCACTATCTGATCCCCCCTTCCCTGTTCCATTCACGAATTGTGCGTGGGAAGAACGACTGCTTGTAAGTCTCCGTATTTGCTCTAATTTCTCGGATCTTTTCGTTGTGATCATTACGCAAGATATATGTGGGCGGTAGTAATATGTTGCCCATCTCTTCCCGGAATGTGCTCTCTCGTAATTTCGATAATAAACCTCTCCGTATTGCGTAACGCCTTTCTTGAAGTGTCCGCCACTGGAGCTTGTTCAGCATCTCCGTAACGCTCTCGCGCTGACTAAATGTCCCCATGACGAATCGCGCTGCTTTTCGCTGGATCATGTCTATCTCTTCTATTAATCCAACCTGGTAAGGGTCCCATACTGATGAGCAATACTCAAGAATCGGACGAACAAGCGTTTTGTAAGCTACTTCTTTCGTCGATGAGTCACATTTTCTTAGAATTCTTCCTATGAATCTCAACCTGGCGCCTGCTTTTCCTACTATTTGTTTTATGTGATCATTCCACTTCAGATCGCTCCGGATAGTAACTCCTAAGTATTTTACGGTCGTTACCGCTTCCAATGATTTACCACCTACGGCATAATCGTACTGGAATGGATTTCTGCCCCTATGTATGCGCATTATATTACATTTATCTACGTTTAGGGAAAGCTGCCAGCTGTCGCACCATGCATTAATCCTCTGCAGGTCTTCCTGGAGTACGTACGAGTCTTCTGATGTTGCTACTTTCTTGTAGACAACCGTGTCATCTGCAAATAGCCTCACGGAGCTACCGATGTTGTCAACTAAGTCATTTATGTATACTGTAAACAATAAAGGTCCTATCACGCTTCCTTGCGGTACTCCCGAAATTACCTCTACATCTGCAGATTTTGAACCGTTAAGAATGACATGTTGTGTTCTTTCTTCTAGGAAATCCTGAATCCAATCACAAACCTGGTCCGATATTCCGTAAGCTCGTATTTTTTTCACTAAACGTAAGTGCGGAACCGTATCAAATGCCTTCCTGAAGTCCAGGAATACGGCATCAATCTGCTCGCCAGTGTCTACGGCACTGTGAATTTCTTGGGCAAATAGGGCGAGCTGAGTTTCACATGATCTCTGTTTGCGGAATCCATGTTGGTTATGATGAAGGAGATTTGTATTATCTAAGAACGTCATAATACGAGAACACAAAACATGTTCCATTATTCTACAACAGATTGACGTAAGCGAAATAGGCCTATAATTATTCGCATCTGATTTATGACCCTTCTTGAAAATGGGAACGACCTGCGCTTTCTTCCAGTCGCTAGGTACTTTACGTTCTTCCAGCGATCTACGATAAATTGCTGATAGAAAGGGGGCAAGTTCTTTAGCATAATCACTGTAGAATCTTAAGGGTATCTCGTCTGGTCCGGATGCTTTTCCGCTACTAAGTGATAGCAGTTGTTTTTCAATTCCGATATCGTTTATTTCAATATTTTCCATTTTGGCGTCCGTGCGACGGCTGAAGTCAGGGACCGTGTTACGATTTTCCGCAGTGAAACAGTTTCGGAACACTGAATTCAGTATTTCTGCCTTTCTTCGGTCGTCCTCTGTTTCGGTGCCATCGTGGTCAACGAGTGACTGAATAGGGGATTTAGATCCGCTTACCGATTTTACATATGACCAAAACTTTTTAGGGTTCTTGTTTAGATTGGTTGCCAATGTTTTATGTTCGAATTCGTTGAATGCTTCTCTCATTGCTCTCTTTACGCTCTTTTTCGCTTCGTTCAGCTTTTCCTTATCAGCTATGATTCGACTACTCTTAAACCTATGATGAAGCTTTCTTTGTTTCCGTAGTACCTTTCGTACATGATTGTTATACCACGGTGGATCTTTCCCCTCGCTTTGGACCTTAGTCGGTACGAACTTATCTAAGGCGTACTGGACGATGTTTCTGAATTTTTTCCATTTTTGTTCCACATCCTCTTCCTCAGAAATGAACGTTTGATGGTGGTCACTCAGATATTCTGCGATTTGTGCCCTATCACTCTTGTTAAGCAAATATATTTTCCTTCCTTTCTTGGCATTTCTTATTACACTTGTAGTCATTGATGCAACCACTGACTTATGATCACTGATACCCTCTTCTACATTCACGGAGTCGAAAAGTTCCGGTCTATTTGTTGCTATGAGGTCTAAAACGTTAGCTTCACGAGTTGGTTCTCTAACTATCTGCTCGAAGTAATTCTCGGACAAGGCAGTCAGGATAATGTCACAAGAGTCTCTGTCCCTGGCTCCAGTTCTGATTGTGTGACTGTCCCATTCTATGCCTGGTAGATTGAAGTCTCCCCCTATTACAATAGTATGATCACGAAACTTCTTCACGACGTTCTGCAGGTTCTCTCTGAGGCGCTCAACTACTACGGTTGCTGATGCAGGTGGTCTATAGAAGCATCCGACTATCATATCTGACCCACCTTTGATACTTTTCGTGAGAAGATTCCGTCGCAACGAATAGTGCCTTTCTTTTAATGATTTCCAGCCCAAATCCTGCATCATTTCTGTGACACTCTCTCCCATATTTCGCGATAATACAAAATAGCAATGATTAAATTATGCTCTGTGCAAAATTCTACAAGTTGGCTTCCTCTTCCGCTCCTTTCCCCCAGTCCATATTCACCTACTAGTTTTCCTTCCGTTCCTTTTACTTACATCGAATACGCTTTCCCCATGAGGATTAAATTTTTATCTCCTTTAACTATCTGAATAATTTCGTTTACTTCGTCACATTTCTTCAATCGCATCATCTGCGGAGCTAGTTGGCACGAAAACTTGTACTACCTTGTACTACTGTGGTGGAGTGGTCTTCGTGTCTACCTTTGCAACGATAACGCTTTCACTATGTTGTTCATAGTGGCTTATCCGCATTCCTATTTTCTTATTCCTTATTAAACCTACTCCTGTATTACTCCTATTTGATGTTGTATTTATAACCTTGTATTCACCTGACCAAAAGTCCTGTTCCCCCTGCCGCCGAAGGTCGCTAATTCACATTATGTCTAAAAAACAAAGCAGAAACAGTGAATGGTCAAAGGTCAAGATGTGTAACATCGAGCGAATTGCAAGAACCAAGGTGTAATGGTTGTGTGGTCACGGTGTAGGACTGCTAAGCGGGAGATCCGTGCTCAAGTATCCCGTGCGGCCCATTTCTTTGTTTCTTTTTTCTTTTTTCTTTTCTTTTTTTTTTTACCGAATTGTGAACGTTCTGTTCGGTCACTGATGCGTCCGTTCTTCTTCTGTAGTCTTGATAATTATCAAACTACACGCTTGTTATAGAATATGAGTCACGTGGTAAGAATATATTACCGTTGCAAGTAAACGTGGTGAACAATGAGAGCAGGCAAGACGCCGCATAGAACTCTCACAGAAATGAAAACCACAAGTAAACATGTGTGAATTACACACACCAAAAACGGTTTTGCATCACCCCGGTTCGCAGAACTCTTTAAGATAGACGTTGACTGTGGATATTGTATCACAGTCACAGTCCCTTTGACAGTTCAGAGATGTCACTAAACCCGCCCAAAGATGTAAACAACCATGCATGAGTAGCACCCATTAGACGGAGGGGTCCTACAGCCGATCAGTTCCAGTCATACCACTAGGAAAAAGGTACGCGGCTCTTGTTTTCTGTAGTTGAACCATGTCTCGCCGTTCAATAGCGCGATTCGATCGCGTCTACATTGTTACTTTGTGCCAGGAAGATCTCTCAACCAGGAAAGTTTCCACGCGTCTCGGAATGAACCAAAGCGATGTTTTTCGGACATGGAGAAGATTCAGAGAGACAGGAACTGTCGAAGACATGCCTCGCTCAGGCAGCGCAGGGGTTACTACTGCAGTGGATGACCGCTACCTACAGATTATGGCTCGGAGGAACAGTGACAGCAACGCCACAATAATGCTATTAGTGCAGCCACAGGATGTCGTGTTAGAGTCAAACTGTGCGCCATAGGCTGCATGATGCGCAACTTCACTCCCGACGTCCATTGCGAGGTCCATCTTTGCAACCACGACACCAGGCAGCGCGGTACAGATGGGCCCAACAACAACATGGCCGAATGGACCGCTTAGGATTGGCATGACGTTCTCTTCGCCGTTGAGTGTCGTATATGCCTTCAACCAGACAATCGTCGGATACGTGTTTGGAGGCAACACGGTCAGGCTGTACGCCTTAGACACACTGTCCAGCGAGTGCAGCAAGGTGGAGATTCCCTGCTGTTTTGGGATGGCATTATGTGGGTTGACGTACGCCGCTGGTGGTCATGGAAGGCGCCGTAACGGCTGCCCGATACGTGACTGCCATCCTCCGACCGATAGTGCAACCATATCGGCAACTTACTGACAAGGCATTCATCTTCGTAGACGACAATGCGCGCCCCCATCTTGCACATCTTGTGAATGACTTCCTTCAGGATGACGACATCGCTCGACTAGAGTGGCCAGCATGTTCTATCTAACATGCCTGGCATAGATTGAGAAGGGCTGTTTATGGACGACGTGACCCACCAACCACTCTAAGGGATTTACACCGAATCGCCGATGACTGGGACAATCTGGACCAACAGTATCTTGATGAACTCGTGGATAATATGCCACGACGAATACAGACATGCATCAATGCAAGAGGGTATTAGAGGTACCGGTGTGAACGGCAATCTGGACGACCACCGCAGAAGGTCTCGCTGTATGGTGGTACAATATGCAATGTGTGGTTTTCATGAGCAATAAAAAGGGCGGCTATGATGTTTATACTGATCTCTAATCCAATTCACTGTACAGGTGCCGGAACTCTCGGAACCTAGGGGATACAAAACTTTTTTTGCTTTTTGTGTGTTACAATAAGGGAATACAAGGGTCAAAACTTCCAACACGGAATGCAAGAGTCATAGCATGTAGTATTTGTGTAGAACAAATAGCATGTACTTACGTCTGGAAACGTTCCTTCCTTACATCTCGCCGTTGCAAAAGGACTTTACACCATGACACAGTCACAAATTTAAATGCATTTAATGACTGGGCGGAGAGATCTTAATTTTGTGAAAAAAAATTTAAAAAAAGATATTGAGCAAAAGGGAGATATGAACACGGAAACTCGCCCTTCGCAGTCCAGCAGCGTGACCACAAAACCATGACGTCGGTAACTAATCAAGTTCTCTCGATGTTACACATCTTGAGCTTGCATCGTTCGCTGTTTTCGTTTGCTTCTTTCTTCATAGTCCACTACACTTTCTTCCTATTTTTATGCTTGATCTATGTTCATTTTTTGACGGGTTATCCACCGGGCCGTCTTACCTAAAATCTGATGGGGGGTGCTATGGGGAGTTTCTCTTTTGAATAGTCCCCATACGCAGATCCGAATGGGGGACTATTTTACCTCCTGAATACTTCATCGAAGAGGATGCCATCATCATTTAACCATACAGCAGAGCTGCATGTCCCCGGGAAAGCAGTTCACCAGTACAGCAAGGCCGTTTTGGTTGCTGTTACAAGGCCAGATCAGCCAATCATCGACACTGTTGTCCCTGCAACTGCTTCAGGAGCCCTCTTCAGGAGCTACACGTTTGTCTGGCCTCTCGATACACCTCCGTCGTAGTTGCATCTACGGTACGGCTGTTTGAATCGCTGAGGCACGTAAGCCTCCCCATCAGCGAAAAGCTTCATGGGTCATGGGGGGTAGCTCAGCAAACGAATTTGAAATGGAAGGAGAACGTAGCGGCGTTAGCAGGGAAAGTGAATGGTCGACTTCGATCTATTGGGGGAATTTTAGGAAGGTGTAACCCAACTACTAAGGAGTCCGCGTGTAGCACACTAGTTTGATCCGTTCTCGAGTACCGGTACCACTCGAGTGTTTCCGATCGCCACCAGGTCGGACTCAAGAAGCCATCGAAGCAATGCAAAGGCGAGCTGCTATAATTGTTTCAAGTATTCGTGAACTCAAATGGGAATCCTGCAGAGAAGACGTTATTTTTACGAAACATTATTGAGAAAATTTAGAGAATCGAATATGAAGCTGACTGCAGAATGACATTGTTGCCGCCAGCGTACATTTCGCGTGAAGTCCCCGAAGATAAGGTAACATTAGGACTCGTACGGAGACAGGCAGACAATCGATTTTCCATTCCTCTACGAGTTTTCGCGAGTGAAAGAGGGAAAGAAATGACTGGTAGTGTTAGAACGTAACACTGCAACGTGGTTTGCGGAGTAAGTACGTACATGTAGATTTAGATGTCTGTTGTATTCTGAGAGATGTCCAGAAGATTTGCAAAAAGGTTCCACCTGATGCAGGTTACGTAAAATGTGTTACAACACATGTTCAATGTTTTACACTGGTTGAAGCTTCAAGGCACTTGAAATGTGTCATAGTTACACTATAAAATCATGAGTGTCTGCAGAAAAGTCCAAAGGAGGGGCAATATTTATAATCGCCACTTTTTAGGTGACCAATACGAGTTACAGAATTTGTTGTACTCCATAACTAAAGTGGAAAGAAAGTACACAAGCTGAAATGTGTATCAAACGATTAATAATTTCAATTTAAGATCTTCGTCATACCTGAAAGGTAGATACACCTCAAGTACATTCAAGGTACGTCTTTTAGTACACTCCTGGAAATTGAAATAAGAACACCGTGAATTCATTGTCCCAGGTAGGGGAAACTTTATTGACACATTCCTGGGGTCAGATACATCACATGATCACACTGACAGAACCACAGGCACATAGACACAGGCAACAGAGCATGCACAATGTCGGCACTAGTACAGTGTATATCCACCTTTCGCAGCAATGCAGGCTGCTATTCTCCCATAGAGACGATCGTAGAGATGCTGGATGTAGTCCTGTGGAACGGCTTGCCATGCCATTTCCACCTGGCGCCTCAGTTGGACCAGCGTTCGTGCTGGACGTGCAGACCGCGTGAGACGACGCTTCATCCAGTCCCAAACATGCTCAATGGGGGACAGATCCGGAGATCTTGCTGGCCAGGGTAGTTGACTTACACCTTCCAGAGCACGTTGGGTGGCACGGGATACATGCGGACATGCATTGTCCTGTTGGAACAGCAAGTTCCCTTGCCGGTCTAGGAATGGTAGAACGATGGGTTCGATGACGGTTTGGATGTACCGTGCACTTTTCAGTGTCCCCTCGACGATCACCAGTGGTGTACGGCCAGTGTAGGAGATCGCTCCCCACACCATGATGCCGGGTGTTGGCCCTGTGTGCCTCGGTCGTATGCAGTCCTGATTGTGGCGCTCACCTGCACGGCGCCAAACACGCATACGACCATCATTGGCACCAAGGCAGAAGCGACTCTCATCGCTGAAGACGACACGTCTGCATTCGTCCCTCCATTCACGCCTGTCGCGACACCACTGGAGGCGGGCTGCACGATGTTGGGTCGTGAGCGGAAGACGGTCTATCGGTGTGCGGGACTGTAGCCCAGCTTCATGGAGACGGTTGCGAATGGTCCTCGCCGATACCCCAGGAGCAACAGTGTCCCTAATTTGCTGGGAAGTGGCGGTGCGGTCCCCTACGGCACTGCGTAGGATCCTACGGTCTTGGCGTGCATCCGTGCGTCGCTGCGGTCCGGTCCCAGGTCGACGGGCACGTGCACCTTCAGCCGACCACTGGCGACAACATCGATGTACTGTGGAGACCTCACGCCCCACGTGTTGAGCAATTCGGCGGTACGTCCACCCGGCCTCCCGCATGCCCACTATACGCCCTCGCTCAAAGTCCGTCAACTGCACATACGGTTCACGTCCACGCTGTCGCGGCATGCTACCAGTGTTAAAGACTGCGATGGAGCTCCGTATGCCACGGCAAACTGGCTGACACTGACGGCGGCGGTGCACAAATGCTGCGCAGCTAGCGCCATTCGACGGCCAACACCGCGGTTCCTGGTGTGTCCGCTGTGCCGTGCGTGTGATCATTGCTTGTACAGCCCTCTCGCAGTGTCCGGAGCAAGTATGGTGGGTCTGACACACCGGTGTCAATGTGTTCTTTTTTCCATTTCCAGGAGTGTATTCTGTACGTGCATACTACCTATTTGATTTAATAGTCTGAACTTGCTAACCCATATGATTAAAATTCTTATTCAACTTTGATACTATCTACAATACTTTGTTTGTATTCAGTACTTTCCATCCGCTCATATTAATGGATTTATAGCATTATTTTCACGCCTTCGCTTTTTTAGACTTGCAAGGTCAATAAAGTATTGTCTAATCCTACGTTTTTTGGTTTTGTTGCGTACAATAAAACATGGGCTAACATTTGACCAGATGAATTAGGAAAACCACAAAAAAAGGAAAACCTGAGACTGATCAGTGCAACGAACTCTTTAGTAGGCAAGGACGGAAGTACGATATCCTTATCCTTCCAGCATGACACTTCACTGACACCCACTCCTGCTGTAGTGCCAAATTCATGTACTTGAATATGACTGCATGTTTCTCGGTATTGCTGTCCATAAAGTTTCAGAAAGCCGGTTTAGTGGAGTGAAGATCTTTTCGACCGTGAAATATCACCTTTTTTTGGGCCCTTTAAGCAATGGTCTTCGAATATCCACATCCATCTTTACTGAAGGACTGCGCCAAAACCACCACACCAACAAGAAAAATTCTCTATTTCACGTGAATATTCTAACAACAAAACTAAGTTATAAAGTAATCACTTCATATTTTCCGTCCTACTGGGCAGTACAATTTAGTGTGAACATCCTGACAACAGAAAAAAGTTAGTGTTCCGTGAAGGCTTAATAATCTATGTTTTAGCTGAGAATTACTTACATGAATGCTTGCGAAATGCTGATAAATCTGTACGCTAGACTGTTAACTCGTCGGCCCTTACCAGTGCAGACTGTTCTGATGTCGTAGTCCTTTTATAGTAAAGATGGATGCCACAAAGTGTAAAACTCCGGTCTTCATCTTTCATCATCCTTCGTGCGGTAAGCGGATAAAAAATATCGTGGAAAACTTCCAGTGAAGTAATTTCTCTATTTTAGTTAATAAATAAGCAAAGAACAAGATACAGCTATCATTCTAAAAAGCATTGAAACGTTTCTCTAAATTTATAAAGTTAAAGGTAACAGATTTGATCCTTCCTTTTGCAGACGTTGTCAAGTGAGCTTTGCGTGAAACGAGCTACTTTTTCTCGCGCAGCTGGAAGCATATAAAATGTATATAAATAGCAACGTGCAGAATACGGGAGTGGCTTTTGTATGTTGCTAATTCATCACATCTCCACAGCTCAGAAAGGAAAACCTGACTAAAACATCAGATCTGTCACAACCCCACAGGCCTTATCTCAACAGTCGCTAACCTATCTTTAACAACCTCCGTCCGACGCACAGCCAGATACTCGTCAGACCAACGATTCTACTCATTAAACAGTATCTCTTGTGGTACATGAGAACGAAAATTTTCAAAAGGTACGCTCCGGCCGTAACTCGAGCCACTGCGTTCACAGAATCTCGCGAGAACCCAGTAAAGTTTAATGTGAATATTCAAACTTTTATTTTTGTCATTGAAAAATCATGATCCCAAGGAAACTGCAAAGTCTTTTCACACAGCACTAAAACACTTCCACCTAGAACAGTTTGCGACTAACATGAATTTCAGAAGGAACAGTATGAAACTCAATTCCTACCAAACTGACTTTGAAACCAAACTAAAAAAAAAAAAATCAAAACCACTTACAGATCGGAAGCAACTATCAAGACAACAAATTAAAGCAATAAATCACAGCCGGCTGGAGTGGCCGAGCGGTTCTAGGTACTACAGTCGCAGGTTCGAATCCTGCCTCGGGCATGGATGTGTGTGATGCCCTTAGGTTAGTTAGGTTTAAGTGGGTCTAGGGGACTGATGGCCACAGAAGTTAAGTCCCATTGTGCTCAGAGCCATTTTTTAATAAACCACAATCTGATTGCAATCCACGTGGAGGCTTCTAAAGTGTTGTAATTAGTAATATCGATCACGACGTCACCAATGAGCAAGTCGAAGAGAACTAAACATGCAGGGGTACCAATTCAAAAAAGTAGTGCGCGTCTACTCGCGACTCACAAAACGACCCATAAAAAAAAAGTGTCGTCACTGATCACAAGGAAACCATAGACAAAATTCTTGCGCACTACTTAGCAGGGTAAACCATCTGTTACACAATGGATTATCGATTTTTCGCTTTAATGCATGAGTAGGATTGTGTACAGGGTGAGTCACCTAACATTACCACTGGATATATTTCGTAAACCACATCAAATACTGTCGATTCGATTCCACAGACCGAACGTGAGGAGAGGGGCTAGTGTAATTGGTTAATACAAACTATAAAAAAAATGCACAAACCTACGTTTTTTTTGTTTTTTTTTAATGGAACCCCGTTAGTTTTGTTAGCACATCTGGACATATAAACAAATACGTAATCAGTGACGTTTGTTGCATTGTAAAATGTTAATTACATCCGGAGATATTGTAACCTAAATTTGACGCTTGAGTACCACTCCTCCGCTGTTCGATCGTGTGTATCGCAGAACACCGAATTACGTAGGGATCCAAAGGGAACGGTGATGGAACTTACGTACAGAAGAGACTGGAACAGCACATTACGTCCACATGTTCGTCGTTATGCTGCAATGAGAAGATTCTGTATGTACAGGCAGTATTTGGAATGATTGGTCAAATAGCAAAACTTCAAGAACTTAACTGGAACAAAATGCACTGTGGGCCCAATGTGGTATATCGACGCCATGAAGAGCATGTACAGTTCATTGCTACGTAATGTTATCAGCCGAAGCACCCAAGAAGATTCAGCACAAAGTAAAGAACCAGTTTACCGTATGAGTCTGTACAGACATATCAGTTTTTAGAACTGATAGTGTTCAAATTATAGTTTTTCATTGTGATAATAATTGTTATGCCCGCATCTCGTGGTCGTGCGGTAGCGTTCTCGCTTCCCACGCCCGGGTTCCCGGGTTCGATTCCCGGCGGGGTCAGGGATTTTCTCTGCCTCGTGATGGCTGGGTGTTGTGTGCTGTCCTTAGGTTAGTTAGGTTTAAGTAGTTCTAAGTTCTAGGGGACTTATGACAACAGCAGTTGAGTCCCATAGTGCTCAGAGCCATTTGAACCAATAATTGTTATGTTCAACTCGAACATTTTCCACGGTAGGATCCTTCCTTTCTCTAAGTAAAATTCCGAGTTGTATTAAGAGACAGAAACATATTTAAATGCGTGAATAATAATGTAGTAAAATTTTTCTGTGATCAGTTTGAAACAATCGAATCTTTGACACTGCTTTAGGTTAACTGTCCACAAACGAACCACAGCGTGATCTATGTTTTCCGAAACCAAAAGGTAATAGCCTTAATTTCTTGGAAAGACTATTCAAAAGGTATTTTACAAAAGTAACTGGGCATGCTCAGATTAAATGATTGTAAGAATCGTCAGTGCTATAACGTTTCCTGTCATAGCCTTGAAGCTTTTTCTTGCTAAACATTGCTTCTTTACTGCGTTACGTTTCAACTGTCGAAACATGAATGTTTATTTCAGATTTTACATTATATGTTACTGATTAACGAACACAAAGTCATCAGCATTACAGTGAGCTTTAGGCTACAGTTATTACTAAAATCACTATACTTGAAAAATATTCAACTATTGCTCAATTTTCGAAGCTAATACATAACAGCAAATGCAAACATATTCCCACACAGATATAAAGAACGCAGCCAACATTGAACAAAAGGTGAGCAAGTCATAATATTCTGCTGGACGCGGCCCTTTCGCTAAAGAGAATTTAATGACAATGTCAGTGCTTTGAGCAGCTATTCTCTTCAACAGCAAGAAAACGAACCTGCCCTTCGATGCAGTATTTTAATTTCATAGCTGTGTCAGTATATTGCGAGAGGTAGAGTAGTGTTCTATGCCAATAACAAAATGAGTTGAGTTTCACTGCTACTGTCATTATATGAATATTTCAGTATACTAGAGCTCCTCGTACAACAAGCTGGCGACCGTAAGTCTGTTTCAGTTAACTGTGAATATTAATGAACAGGCAATGAGAACAACTAACAACCGAAATTTCAAATCGACCGTTGAATAATATTAATGAGCAATCGGTTATAACACCCGCTACGTTACTACAGGATAGTTTTACTTCGGATCACATGTCTCATTCAGTATTGTAGGGCTCCTTAGGAACGCGTGTCATTACAAACGAAGTGTAGCACGGGAGTCGGAGTGTTATACATCCAACCCATTACATCTGCAGCCCACAAAATGCAAAACTGCAACAGTTTCCAGTACGCCTCCGAAAACAGTCACAACGAACCTAAATGTAAGAAGTAAAGCGGACCTCACCTGATTTTCAATTGTACATTAGATTCTTAAAAGGAAACACCTAAATGTATCAATTACAATGGTACTCACTTGGCCACCGATCAGAACTAGGCAGAAAGACCTAAGCAACCCATCTCCTCCGACAGAACAAAGAAGATCAAGTGCATTGATGAGCCAACCTACCAGGAGCAAGAATGCACACAAACTGGAAACTTTCTGCATGCTTTCACCACTGCACTACTCAACATTCTTCCGGAACGTAGACCCTTCGTTATTGAAACGATAAAACTGTTTCTAGAAAGTTCCTCTGACGGAATATGGAAATAACGCACGGCTGGAACAACGTACACATCTACATCAGCAACCCACCTGACTCATCCGCCCAGGTCTAATCTACTGCTACACTCTACAAATTTGGTAATATTCTTACATCTACTTTTAGAAAAGACACTGCAACTACTTGATTTATCAACGTTAAATGGTTTCTGTGCTAAAAAAGAGCTCCTAGAAAAATTAGTTTGAGAACAAAGTATTACAACTATTGGAATTGCCGAAACCAAATGCTCTGGCAAAGACGCAAGATTTCTCAATTACGTATGCCCCAGATTAGAAAAACCCAATACAGGCAGAGGAATATGTTCACAAGGAGGAATTGGCATCTTTCATAAAAAAAAGTGGCCGGTATAAGACTTGATTCACCAGAAATATTAAACACTCAACAAGCAGATGTCCTAAAAATATGAAACCGATCTTCTTTGCAACTGTATATCTACCTGCCAATTAGGATCTACTAATAGATCTCTTTGATAACATTTCTACACGTGGCCCAGCAATCATCACAGGAGACCTTAATGCTAGATCCACTTTTCTCCGCGACAAAACCAACAAAAACGGCTATCGGCTCATTGCAACTCTAAATGACAATATAACAGACCTAGAAAGTAATACCCTGCTTTCATCAATAACACTGCTTGAACACACTATTTGCACACCGAAAATTGCTAGTCATTGGAGAGGATATGGCTGATAGCATCTCCAGCAACCACCTCCCCATCATCATTAAAACAACAGTTGTATTCCACGTCAAAAATGACAACCACAGTAGCAAAAATTTCATCGACACCAAAACCCTTAGTGTAGAAAACATCAGAATAGGAAACAAAACGCCCAACAAACAGCCATTGAACTACCGAAGACCTTCACAACTGTAACCAGCCAATCGTCCAAACAATACAATCTGCTATCACTAACACTGCACAAAAAACATGAGGACAGGTTTCCTAGACATACTTTTAACCTAATCAAAGAAAAACGGAGATTATATAGACAAATGAAACGACAACCAGAACAAATGGATGGGAACGTGAGTCACAAGGTCTTGAACCACGTAACCCTACTCTTTTTTTAAAAAATAAATTCGGGAGAAGTATGGGGAAAACCGTCTCCGAAGAACGGCATTGCAAATCGATGACTACATCACCGCGGAAGAAAGGAAGTATGCTGAAATATTCCTTGATTTCCTCGAGAAAATACACGATCATCCATAAGATACCAAATTTAATGAGAACCGCGAGGAATTTATTGCTATGGAACTTAATTCACTTCTGTACCAAAACACCACACCAGCCGATCATCCACTATTGAAAAAAATGATAGAGGACGAGGTGACTTCTGCCATACTTAGCGGCAAAAATACGGCTACTGGAAACGACGTCACTGGACTATTTCATTTCAAACTACTTTTACCACAGGAACTTGCTCAAATAATGAAATCCTTATTTAATTCCGCTTTAACTCAATAAACTGTACCATCCCAATAGGAACATGTGCATATTAAAATGATTCCGAAACCTGGAAAACTGAAAAATAACCCTAAGTGATACAGATGTATCACATTACTTCCAATGATTGGCAAAACCTTTGAAGCAATAATTAACAACAGATTACAACAGTTTGAATAAGACAAGAGCATTATAGCACATGAACAATCTGGTTTCAGAAACAGTAACAGTACCGCTGACCCATTATTAAGACTAAGTAGCAGAAGCCTGCAACCTAACAGACACGAATGCTGCTCTCTTTCTGGATATGGAAAGTGCCTTTGATAATGTATGGTATTCGGGGCTTCTTCACAAAATGCTAAAATACTGTTTACCATCTGAAATCGCACAATAACAGCTAACCTTACTGGAAACAGAAAAGTACGACTTGGGGATCAAAAATCGTCCTATTTCACGTCCAGTGCGGGAGTTCCCCATTTTTGTATATGTGATATACAACTGACATTGCAAGACCCATGTGGTGGAATGAAGAGATAGATAGCTCTGTACGCGGCTGACACAAGTGGTGGTTGACACGCACCGACTTGAAATGCAATCAGTGAACAATTTAGCAGCTACATTAGTGAACTTGAAACCTGACTCAGTAAATAGACAATCCGACCTAATTCAACCAAAAGTCAACTTATCCTATTCAGACAAACAAATCTTATTCATCGCCAATAACAAGACTGAATCTCAAAATTCGACTTTGGAGACACAAAATTACTCGAAATCAAACGGCAAAGATCTAGGAATTTATGTAGATGAACTCTTAAATAGGCAGAAAAACACTGCTGAAAAGATTAAAGAAGCTGAAAGCTGACTTAGTACGTCTCATGAAACACCGAACACGCCGAGTAGAGCAAACCAGTTGCACTTCCCAAAAAAACGAAATATTTGTCTGACTCATTCTCGAATACGGATCTCAAGGATGGATTATGACCGAGCGAGGTGGAACAGGAATTAGCACACTGGACTCGCATTCGGGAAGCCAACGGTTCAAACCCACGTTCGACCATCCTGATTTAGGTTTTGCGTGATTTCCCTAACTAGCTCCAGGCAAATGCCGGGATGGTTCCTGTGGAAGGTTATGGTCGACCTCCTTCCCCGGCTTTTCCTAATCCAATGGAACCGATGACCTCGCTGTTTAGTCCTATCCCCCAAGTCCAACCAATCAATCAACCAACCATGGATTATGTCATCTAACCAAAGGAAAAAAGTTCTACATGCTGACTGAAGGTTGCTTCGAATAGCTGGAGATCTGTGCTATAACTTTCCAAGAAACTCCCTTCACGAAACACCCAAATCCAAGGAAATTCACTCCAGCAGAATCGTCTGGAAAACGAAGAAATGGGCGAAATTGTCAGCAGACCAATAGACCTACAAGGATTTGGGATGATGTAGCAGCCTGAAATAGAAAGAACAACTTACTGAGCAAAATTAATTCAATGAACCCCTACAGAAGAAGACAACATTATCTACACATACTAAATTCTCTAGCTTTTCATCTTCCACAGAATTAGACGGAAATTATCTACATCAACCAAATTCCAAGATCACAATACAACATTATCAAGCCCATTGAGATAATTTGAAGATATACTGTTCCGACCGAGTCTTTACCCTCAGCCGTTGGGCAAATCCTGAGATTTGAAACTTAAGGAATAACATCTTCCTCTCCATTATTCATCTGAATGCAATTAAAAATCCTACAAAATTAAATAAGCACACAGCTGTCCTAAATAAATGGTGTCACAACAGTAGTAACTACTATTATTGGCTGAAAATAGCTATGCTCTTTTACAGCCCATCATTTCCTTCAGACATGGAATGAAAGACCTTTTTTTTAAAAAATGTACTAGGCTCTACTACGTTATCTTGTAAATAACCAAATTAAAATTATCCAGTTGAATACTGTAACTAAAGCTTATCTGTACCTCAGGGGTCGCGATTGTTTTGATGTGAAACCACGTAAACCCATTTTCAGTTCGAAGTAATCACGGCGCCGATCAGAGAGAGGTACAGCCAAACTAAACGTACCAAAATCTGGAACAGTTCAACTGAAATTGATAGCTATAGCAACAAAATTAAATGTACAGAAATTACAATAGCGACCCTTACCCAGCAACCCCCCCCCCCTTAAAAATAAGAGAAAAAGAAAAAATAAAAGAGGTAGGAAGAGAAACAATACATGCCATCTTTGTATTTCCCGACGAAGATTATTTGTGAAGTAAAATCTTATCTCGTCTAACAGTCAACCATCGTCGTTATTATGTGAATGATCATGATGTACCAAAACTGAATTCTGTTACACCACTTTTAAGTTGGAACTTTCTCCAATTTAAAGCATAAAATCGACAGGAGAAATAGTCGTCGTATAAAAACATTGTGATTAATTACATATTCAAAGAAAAATACAATGTGCTAACTGCTTATAGAGAAACTGAGGCTGCCTGACCTCTTACATAATAAAGGTGTACTCTACCCATCTTGTGAAACGTTCATGTATTCTTCATAACACTTTTAAGAAAAGTTCAGACGAAATACAGTATTCCAATTTTTATCACGTTTTTATATACAATGAGATTTTTTACTGCAAGATAAGTATATTTTGCAATGAATATGTTACACAGAATATATTACATTCCAGTCTTACACAATTAATCAAACAGTGTTAATTATTCTTGTCGAATTTCAATGCTGAGATAGACAACAGTGTCAAATTGGAGCCAGAATCATCTGTTTTTGTCATCAGATAATAAGATTTTATGGTGTACTTTAATACCTCACATGTTAATTTGTATTTCGTAATTTTTTGTGATGGTACATTTCTTAGTATTTTTCAGATTAACTATTTATATAGGCAGGTGAAAATATAAGTAAGGTACAATAAGCAATGTTTAAAATTAGAATAATAATAATGCCTAGCCTATCACTAGAACGTGAACTATCTAGTGTTCCATGGAGGAATGTTAAAATATAACTATATGAATTCAGTGTACAGATTGGAAAATAGCGGAAGTTTGGGAGAAACACTTGAAGAGTGTTCAGCAAACAAAAGGAAAAATGATAAAGGGGAAACATTATTAGAATTGTGCAGAGGCTTCAACCTCAAATTCACAAATGTTGGTAAACTACCGATCAGACAGGAAACTTGGAAATAACCTAATACAAACCTAGGAGAATGTCAGGTCCATAACATACATACATCTATCAACAATCAATAAGAGGTCATGAACATAAAAGTTAAAAGGAGTGTTAATGAGGAAACAGATCACTATCGAACCACAATAAAAATGTAATCTATTCCACAAACAAGAATTCCAACACAACGACACAGTATTCTTAAAATTGGTACCGAAACTCTGAAAGCAAAGAAACAAAAATTTGAGAGGCAGCTTAATACGGACTCAGAGGACTAGGGGGGTTCAAAACAAAATCATTCTGAATAGCCCTTGTAATACTACCGCTAAAAGGCACACAAAGCAAAGAAGGTGAAATGAACAGTGTGAAAAAGCGTTACTGTTTAGCAAACAGGCCTGACTGAAATGTACCTCGCCAAAAGAAGTGAAGAGTTCATCACTTTTAAGCAACAGGTTTGAAATATCAAAAGTAATAAACTCTGTCAGAAGGAAGTCTGAAAGGAACCTGCTATCACTAAATGACGATTATTTCCTAAAGAACAATATCAGAAAATTCAATAAAACTTTTAAACAAAATCTCCAAACTTAGCAACCCCATAACTCGTGCTTAAAAACTGAAGTTGGAAAACAGGGCTATACAACCAAGAAAACGGTGAATTATCTTGCAAGTTATTTAATAAGCTATTAAACTGTTAGGAACCAAGAGCAAAATTTCTAGAACAACATCCAGGATGCACTTATTCAAACTCATAACCTGCCAGTATGGATGAAATCAAAAACATTTAAAAATTTTAAGAATGATGAGGCCCCCAGGGAAGAGTCAGTAACTGCTGAAAGCTGGAAAGCTGCAGGTGCTCGAACAGTAAGAACCTACATGGAGTATGCCAGAAAGTCTGAGAACCAGAAGCTGTACCAAAAGATTGGAAAACAGCTTTAATTCACCTAATCCACAAAAAAAGGAGATGAAACTCACCTAGCAACAATATTGGAATCCTAGTTTCTTACAGAATTCTTTAAAGAGAATTAGAAAACGGCTAGAAAACTAGTTCGATCAGTAAATGGGAGAGAACCAAGGAAGGTGAGGAAAGTGTGGTCATGTGTGGAACAAGTTTCAATTCTGAAATTTATAATCAGGTATAAAAGGATGAGAACAAAAAGCGTTTAAGTAACATTTCTATACTTTAAAGATTCGCCTGACAACATAAAAGAGTTTGTAGCTGACAAAAAATCAGCGACAATCGTAAAGAACGCACTATCAAATACAAAAGGCGAAATTCAATCTTTAGATGATATCTTCAAGGTTATTCAGATCAAAACTGATGAAATAAAAAGTGAAAGATTGTCCCCACTGCTGTTCAGTTGTATACTAGAAGAAATAATCAAGGGATGGAGGAAAAAATCAAAGAAGAAAGAATCTGAAAAATCACAATTTGGAGAAAAGGGTATATGAGTATTCTTTGTTTGGCTTTTCCAGACGACCTTGCCATCTTAGGTGACTCTATCGAAATGCAACAATGCAGATAAAACTCCTGCAAGAGGCCACTTCAAAATCAAGACTATGTATACCTTTTGAAAAACTAAGAACGTATGGCGGCTCGAAGAGGGTACCGAAATACGTGGAAACTAATTATGGAAAAATTAAAAAAAGAATACAAAATTTTAACATCTAGGTGAAATAATACAAATATGTGCTTTAGACAAAGAAGCTATCTTAGCAATGTCACGCTAAACGACGGTGGCTTCTCAGTTAACAGTAAACCTATACGATTACAAATCCTTTTACATAAAAGCAAAACTCCGACGCTTTAATACTGTCATTGGTGCAAAATTCTGTGATGCTTCAGAGTGCCGTTCGTCAAATACAGCCAAACAATTAGGTGAAATAGAGAAGCAGCTAACGACAATGATCAGGAAAATTTTAGGACCAAAATGTGACAATCGAAAATGGAGAGTATGAAGTAATAAAAAAGCTTACGAAAAATTAGACCGTATATTAGATATAAGGAAGATAAAAGTTGTATTCTGTGGACACGTAATATAGCTACATGTAAAAAGAACAACAAAAATAATTTTTGATTTTTTTAAAGAAACCCAAAAACTTAAATGATCTAAGGAAAATGAAAGAAATGGAGAAGTAGCGGGAGAAAGACAAAAAATTCAGAGCAAAAGTGATAAGTTTCAAGGGCTTCCAAGAGGAAACATAGAAAACGACAGGTGCAACACGTACAGAGGAAAGCAGAGAAAAACATAGGGAAATAATGTAAACATACTGGAAACAGAGAGAGAAACAAGATGTAATTTATCTCATGTGATCCTCAGAAGAACAAATCAATATTTAAAAAAAAGCCTAACCTATCACTGCATAAAGTAAGCCATTCAGCCAAATGCTACTTGCGTATCCGACATTGGAGAGCCTTCCTGTTGGGTAACTTTATAATTTTAATAATTTTTATCACACTCATGAATACTTGTGAAACGTGAAGACATATCATGTTCTTAACGATAGGTCTGTGCGTACGAGGCTGTGCAGAAGTAACACATGGATGCCCACAGTAATACCGACGAGTATGCTGCACACAGTTGGCGCCATTGCGCATGTCTGCAGTAATGATTACTTCTTGGTTAAAAGTTAAACGACCGTGTCAACATTGCAACTTTCGCCTATTTTTACAACGACCGAGAAAATTTTTTATTGTTGTTGACATATCTGTTGCTACCTCTTCGGCATGAATGCGTATTACCTTAGAGATGGTAGGTGAGCTGCTGGTATCAGCTGGTACCTCCATGGTTTTCCACCCATCCTTCTTTTATCGTACCAACAGCTGCCTTACGCCTCAGTTATTCCTGTTGCGTTTGCATTAACAGAGGTCGCTTACGTAATTACCAATTACTTAACGAAGTGAAATGAAGACTGTTCTGGGACAATCTATCCATTGAATATTCCCCTCGTGGTCTAACTCCTCTTTATGTATGAGTTACGACAACATTAATACGTCGTAAGGTCTTATGGAACCAAACTGCCGAGGTCAAAAAACAATAATGTCCCGTGTAAAATCAGTGAATCTACCGATGTGTGTTGTAAATAGGTTTTATGCAACCCGCAAGGTCTTTAAAAACCACAAGCAAAATTTTCATATTTTCTCACTTTCTACGTGCAGACTATTAGTTCTACAGTAAAAAGTAACGAACTCTTTTAGTAGAAAATTTACTGAAGTTAAATTTTATGGGATACGTTTTCGCTGTAGGTCACAGTTTTCGAGGTATTCAAGAAATACGTGTTTGAAGGCCACTTTTATACGTTTGAATGATTCTAAAAACTATGGCCTCTAGTGAAAACGAATACCAGTAAAAACTTCTGTTCATAATTTATGTAGAACTAACTGCGTGTAGCGAGCAGGAGAATATGAAAATCTTCTGCATTGTATTTCAAGCCATTGCGGTTGGCATAAAACCCACAGCTGAACCATTTTGTATACAAGTATAGAACGCAACAATTACTACGTTGAAAATCTGACGCTGAGGTGATTTACAATTACGGTCAGTTAACTAATATTTTATAAACGAAGTATATGACTATCAGTTAAGAACAGAAGTGAGTTGTAATACGATATCAGTTGATGTCCCAATCTCAAGGAAATATTATGCAGAGAGGTTCATTAATTATGAAGTAAATTTGTAAGTTAAGGAACGCATCAGGAGTAAGGAAGACCGTGTTGTACAAAACTGTGGCCATGATCGGCCTCTATGCTCTTAGTTTGTAAAATGAAAAACGAGGTGCGATTTCAGCAGACGAAAATTCGGACTAGGCGCAAGCACCTCCGTCCCAAATGAGCTAAAGTGGTTGATATTTTTTTAATATCCTCTGGTACAGATGTTGACAGAAAACGTTTCTGTGCATATTTCTTCTTATCCACATAGGCCCTTAATCATGGATCAGAACGCAGGAAAAGAAAACGTGATCTCGCCGTGTGCGGACGTAAATCACTTGTTGAAATGTAGGCCCAGAATGGCTCGCCATGAGGAGCAACAAAACGGGGCACTGAATAATTTCGACATACCGCGGTGCTGTAAGGGTGTCGAGGACGACAGCCAAAGGGGTCCAGTTGTGAAAAGAAATGAGATCCTGGTTGTCGGACCGTATGGTGGGCGACGGTCACGTTGGTATCCCACCGCTGTTCGGTGCTTCTCCACATACGTCTGCACTGGTCATCGGGCTTCTTTTAGAAGCGGAACTCATCGCTGGAGACAATACTACTCCGGTCAATGACATTTCACGCCGAAGACGTTTCTGGAGATGATTCGGACAGCGGTCTGATACCAAACTGACTGTCGCCCGCGTAAGAGGCCCGAAAACAAGGAGTGATGGTCTTGGGTGTCATATCTGTTTATAACAAGACCACTTTGGTTGTCATCCGTAGCACCCTTAGAGTTCAGTGGTACATTGACGATATTCTGCATCCCCTTTTGTTGCATTTGATAGCAAGCCATCCGGGACTTACATTTCAGCAAAATAATGCTCACCCGCACATGGTGACAGTTTCTACTGCTTTCCAAAACCCACCTAGGTAAGTAAGGTCACCGAATCTCCCCCTCTCCCTAACTGAGAATGTGTGGAGCATTAGGGGCAGGGCCCTCAAATCAGTTCTGGGATTTTGACGATCTAACGCGTGAGTTTAACAGAGTTTTGTACGTGATCCTCAGGAGGACATCCAACATCTGTGTCAAGCAACACCAAGCCGAATAACGGCTTCCACAAGCGTCAAAGGTGGACTAACGGGGAACTGACTTCCTCAATTTGTGGAGCTTTTTCTCTTGAATAAAGCATTCAGTGTTTCAGAAACTGTAGGTTATTCGTTTGTCTGTAAATGTACATCACATCTACGGATTTCCGTCACATACGGATGAGTCCTTAGTGGTGCGTCTTTTTTTTCTGCCTTACAGTATTTTCTGTAGTAACTGCATTGAGGATAATTTCCTCATTTATTAACAATAAGGCAACGTCATAGGATTTTCACACTGAAAATGACGAAGAGCCGGTGGAGATCAGCGGTATTGAGATATACTTGGTCTGTTTCGCAGCAACCACTTGATTTCGAGCAAACAGTGGTATTAATAACAATGTGACAGCTATGGATCAGAAAAGGAGTTCGGCGTTGCTAAGACACGTCCGACAGCCCACAACGCGCTACGATTAAAAGACTCGGCGTTGCATAAGGACGAACCTCGCAAATGGAAGGTGCTAGGACACACCTGAACTTCTTAAGACATGACTTTTTTGCAAAGTATCACCATTAAAAAGGAAAACTCATTGTGGTATGAACGCCAGGAATTTGATTTGTCAAATAGGTGTAGAAACTCTCTAATTTGGATCAGTGTAGTTAGTGTTTTCATTCTGCAGCGACATGTACGTTCTACTGATCTTCAATGACAGCTTAGAGCTGTGTGTCTGATATGGACTCGTTACTCGCCACATGTTATGGCAATGGGCTTGGGTTCCAATATGATACTCCGTTTTGCCCTCTCGGGAGCACTTTGTGTGCTTGCTCACTTGACACCAAACTTAATCGCAGAGTGCGTTTCATGCCGATATTCGTTTCTAAGGCATATAGATGAGTCTACAATGCGTCATTTCAGCACAACAATGTCTTGCAGACAGATGTACTTAGGGACTTCAGTAAGTCACACATGTTCTTCCACGCTAAGATCACTGCACGACAAGGGTGACACATTATCAGAAGAGAGAACATGCCACGGGTTTACTACAGACACAGTTCTGTTACAGTACGGATAGTAGATCACAAGGTGGTAGTGAAATGGCACGCAAATGGAATCTTACTCCTAGGTTTAAGTACTCGGAGCATCTGATAAGTATGACAAAAACGTCTAAACTGCAGAAGGGTTCACCGTGAAATTCTGGCGGTGTATGGACCAACTGTAGTGTCGTTTCCAGACGTAGCGAAACGGTGCCCACAATCTGATCAACACCGCACAGAGGTGGGTGATGCTGATCGGGAAAGAAATCCATGGAAATTGATGACACACGACTATGCTGACGCAGTCCTTTCGGTAAACTAGAAGAACGTTTGCTACGAAATAGATTTTCCGACGACGAGGACGCTCACACAGCGGTCTTCGAATGACTCCGTAAATGAGGAGCGAATTTCTGTCGTCGGGAAACAGAATGACTGTTAAAAAGTTACGACACTTGTCTGGAGAGATTTGGTGATTACTTTGAAGATTAGTGTTATGTACACAAGTCACTGTGATGTGTGGTGCAACACTCAATAAAAGTGTTTTGGTCTTCCATAAAAATGTGCAGGGTGAGAATTTTATGGGCTAAAAGTCACTGTAATATGCACAAAAATAAACTGTAATGATCCAAAATTTCCAAAAATATGAACAAAAACGTAAAAATATGGCCAATATTAAAACGAAGTAAAATTTTCGTTGTAAAGCAAATTAGTAAATCAGTTTATGATAATGAACTCTTTATTTATTAAGAATGAAATGCAGATGAGAAACAACCATTTGACATGGCGTAAGTCTTTTGTTAACAATATCTGAACGTTGTTAAACTTATGAACACTGAGTTGCAATATACAATGGATACGTTGGATATATATTCAAATAAGAAAGAACTCCTATTATCAGCTATCAAAGACCTCAGAAACCTTATTACTACTTGACACACGAGTATCTTACTTAAAATGTATAGTACCATTCTAGAGTAAATCTAAATGATTAAGACAGAACTTTTCACACAGAAAACTCGTTGAAATCGAGTACAGTGTACCATATCCATAGTTTTCTCTAACACTCTTTCCATTTTGGCACTTTTTTGCATTTTACACAATCAGTTTCTAATTTATTGAATGTTTTTTAAAAATAATTTGAACTATTTCCTTAGTGGCACTTGTAATTCTTCCAAAGCAATTATTGTGATAGAGAGAATAAAGACAAAATTTGATTTTATGTATGAAAGTTGGCCATACATTTCAGCATTGCTCATTAATTTTTGGGCTAGTTCAGCTGAAACAGTTTCACTACCATCTAATGAATTAATGACTCTGTTCGCAATATTGAAGTTCTGGCGGTAATAGTTTTAGGTACCGGTCCAGGACCGCCATTTTGTCAATATGGGAGACGATGGTTAGCAAATGTATGGAGCTAACAACTTAAATGCTGCAACTCGTGAAGGGGCTTTTGAAAATACCTTCTTGGTACAACCAATGATTTTGTTAACATCACTGAATGTACTACGAATATGTTCTGCAAATCTGTGTAATGCGAAAACTGTCGAACATTTACGTCTTTTCGCCTAGACCATCTTGTTTCGAAGTTCCCATATATATTTATATTTACAGCCCAATTTCTTATTTGTTCTAATTTTTTCGCAGCTTCGGCTGACACAGTGCTTTCTTAATGTGGACGTATTAAGAAGAGATTTACCTGTCCATTTTTATAAGAATACAACTATTTTAGAATGATTGAGTTTACTTAGGGCAGTGTAAGCCAAAAGAAAAGTTGCACGAAGCTCCTCACACACTGTTGAATAACTATGGCCGGATTCCCCTAAGAACATTTACTGTAGTGTTCTTCCATTTTCAATCAGTTGTACTCCACGTCTGCATTTTTCTGTTACCACATGCTTCTGAAGGTTAAATGACTTCACTGCAGTTTCTCTTACGTCGTATAATTTACAATTCAAAAATTTACCCTTAGTGGAAAATACTTCCTCATCAATGTGAGACACAAAGTGTTGTAATTTTACTTGAATATTTTGTTTCACATTAGGCATTTTTCTGAGCAATACTGCACAGATAGTCAATTTCAACACGACTGAATAACACAATGAGGCACTTGTCTGCAACCCGGGGTTCTGAATGGCTTAAGCAACTACCTCATAATAGAGTAACAATGGCTAAAGAAATCACTGTTGCATAAGACTAAAATCCATATTGTGACTTCAGGTACATAAGGTACATAACTGCCATTAGGCAGAAACAAAATGAGATGCTCAATAATGAGAAATCTAATACGCAAAATGAAAATGCCTGAGAAAGGTTATTTCTTGAATGAATCGAAATATGATATGACCATTTACTTACTAAAACATGGTCTGTCAGAGAGAAATGACCATATATGTCTAAATTACAGTATTTCAATTAGTCTATTCATAACCGCCATCTGTCTTACTAAAAAATATATGCCCTATCATAATTTCCTAGCCCTAATGATGTTTAACTTACGTTTTGAAGTCCCCTCCTATACACAACGTAGCGCAGAAGCACTATGAGAAGTTGTAAAGTATGGTATAGTGCCTACCGAACAAAGTATTATGCGAGGTCTAGTAAATGCGGTTATGCCAAAATGAATTTTTCACTCTGCAGCGGAATGTTCGCTGTTATGCAACTTTCTGGCATATTTGAACTATGTGCCAGACCAGGACACGGACACAGAAAATGTCCTTTTTTGGGCAGTGAACTGAGCTATCGCCATCTCCTACTTCCTACATCTCACAGAAATTCTCCTGCATAACTAGTGGGACCAGTACTTCCGGAAGGAAAGGTATTGTGGAGTTATGGATTAGTGTACGTTAGGAGATCTTTCACCCTGTAGAGGAATGTGCTCTGTTTTGGAACTTCCTAGCAACTTAAAATTTAGTGATTGACAGTTCCTACTAGGAGACGTAGTGAGAAAAATGAAGCTGAGTATTTTATCTTCTTACCAGAGCAGTGACTGTATTACTTAAGGTTCCGAGATCAAATGCCGGCAGATCAAACAGCAAGTTTCACGAATTTGATGTTTTCATTCAGAGAAGAGATATATTTTGAACCCTGTTGGCATTAAAAAAAAGTTCTGTTCCAGGGCGCGAAATCAAATCCTTTCCTTTATACGGAATTTTTACCCACAGAGATAAAGAGGCGCACCTTATCGGCCTATTGAAGACTTCACTCTGTCATTTGCTCTATCCTACAGTAACAATTGCTTTCGAGTAGCTTTCTTACACAGATTCCAATCTGTAATGAGCCTTCATCACAGTGCACAGTGGGTGGGGTGTGTAGTGCTACAACGATGAAAATTAATATTACGACGATGTCAAACCTTATTTTCATGATTTAAAGAAGTATTCATGATATTAAAAATGTAATTATAATTTTATTATTTTCATTTTTGTGCTCAGTGTATCAAAGACTTTATAGTGCACGGAAGACATTAGCATTATTTGTACTACGAAACTATATATGATTGTTCAGGGTTAAGCATGTAATATTTCGATGTAAGACATTTGGTTGAGTCTGAATTTTGTTCTCGTACTGGTCGGTAGAGAAGGAAAAGTTCCTTAATCGATGTGAAGGTATAAAGGCTGTAAAAAGGAGAGAGAGAGAAGGTAAATACAATTTATTCAAAACAAATATCTCCCAAGTGTAACGCCTTATGATTTCCTATAACTAAAAATTGCAGGGTCTAATCTGAGCCTGTTCTGAATAACAGCGAAGAACATTTATGTTATCATATATTTTCTTCGCTTGATCACGGTTGTGATTCGCATGTTTCTTTTTGCTACGCGACGTGTTATGAACATTTTCATTATACGCGCAAAAGTGCACACAGCTTTAATCGAAACTGCGTCTTCCAGAAACGATAACTTTTAATCAGTACAATTACGCGAATACCGTCTAAATCGCAACCGTGATCGCAAAAGAGTTTCCTGGACCAAATAAATCTTATAAAATGTGTATTCTCCAAAGCGAGCAGCATTGCACTATCGCTGACTCGCAACAATCGGAAGAGTAAAAGAAAGCGTTGCTTAAATAAAATTTCCACCTTTTTAATAATTATTATTCTCCTATTAAATAAAGAAATAGTAATTCAGTGGTTATACAATCAATAAACAGAGGGGGCAATTCAGGTGCTGTAGTTCAAATGGTTCAAATGGCTCTGAGCACAATGGGACTTAACTTCTGAGGTCATCAGTCCCCTAGAACTTAGAACTACTTAAACCTAACTAACCTAAAGACATCACACACACCCATGCCCGGGGCAGGATTCGAACCTGCGCCTACAACCGCCGGTCAGGGTGCTGTAGTCTTAAGCACAGTAGACCCCAGGAGTTCACCGGTCGCTGTGGCCGAGCGGAACCGCGCTGCTGCTGCTACGGTCGCAGGTTCTAATCCTGACTCAGGCAGGGATGTTTGGGATGTCCGTAGGTAGTTAGGTTTAGGTAGTAGTAAGTCTAAGGGACTAATGACCTCAGATGTTAATTCCCATAGTGCTTAGAGCCATTTGAGCCCAGGAGTTCAAATTAATACAGGTGTGTGATGATACTGGTCCTTTCAAAAATGGCTTGCTCAATAGATTTGTTCTTCGACTCTTAAACTCTAAACTTCCTTCTTTCCTCTATTTCAGGGTGCGCTCCATTGCAGAGAGAAAGATTCATTCTAAAAGAAGACGAGATTTTTAATTAACGACCTTCGGCTGAATTCTTCCTCAGTTTTTCTGTGATCATGTTTCTGTTTGGGATCAAGCTCTATCGTTCACAAACGAGCTATAAATCGAAAGCTACTTGACCTTCATTCCGCGTAGTTGACTGCTGCAACTTGTAAAATAATGAATGATTAAGTCTATGGTAAGAAGTAGTACAGCAAAATTACAAGAAGTAGATAGTGAAGTGTTGGGTACATAGTTCCGCGCAGTCAGCGCGTACACAACTTTCCCACTAGAGCGCGCCCCGGTAAGCACAACAGCGCAGGCGCAGCGCTCGTCCGTCTCCGCACTACGAGATGACGCTGCCTTAGAGACGGACGAAATTCTGCTTCGCCGATCCGTGTATTAATATGTAACGCAGCCAATGAGATTGCTGGTAACATAGAACCTTTTCTCCTCGCGGATCACACTCGCGCAGTGATACCTGAACGATCGAGGTGTTATAACGAGTGTACAGACCTCCGATTAGTCAGTCTGCATTTGTCTGCATTAGTCTGTACCAGTCTGCATTTGTCTGTACCAGTCTATAGTCAAGTTTCAGTCTGCGCCTAATAAGATTATCATATTCCTGTATATAGCCATGAAGAGAAATGTATAGACACTTTGTCAAGTATCGGAGATATGTGAGAATAAGATTAATGTACCAAGACCAAAGGAACTTCAGATTATCAATTGTAAATAGCATCCAGAAACAAGTTACGTAAGGTTTATCCTTGTTACTATTTTAATAAATGTGTGTGAAAATTAATCAAGTTCTGTTTAAAGTTGGTCACCGTCAATCTACTACTCTAAGTGTGCAAGTGGCATTTCTATCGCCTGACCTAATGGCAGAAGATAAACACGCCACGATAAGACCACGAGACATATTGCTGTCATTCGCCTACTTCGTTAGAGCGACAAGTCAAATAATCTGATGCTCTGTGTACCGAAGGTCTTACAGTACGCACACCACATCAAGATACATCTTTCCACGTTTCAAAGAGCGCGATCGGATCTGAAGCCCACACTCGACTCTGTAACTCTACCCATTTCGCCATGTCAACTGATACGGGGCACCCGGAGGGACATATAATGCGGTTCTCCAAATAGCAGGGGCACCATCCGCGCTCTTAACGCGGGACTTAGTGTCGTTTGCACACAGAGTCCGCAGCGTTACACAGTTTACCAGCAACAAACAAAGGCTCAGAGGCCGAAGCCATCTCGCACGTACACACACACACACACACACACACACACACACACACACATACACATACACATACACGGTGCGCTCGCACACTCTGTCAGACACATACGAGTAACCGCTATCGCCGGCCGTGTACGTATTTATTCCCAGGATGCAGAGAATCGGATCAGTCGCGACACGATGCGGTGCGCACACACACACGCACGTACAACACACACACACACATATACATACACACAAATCACTGGTGGAGTGGTCGGCAAGCGAGCGAGAGTCAACTTCTATTCGAGAAGTCGAACAACCGAGGACACACAAAAATTAAGCCACGGGATTTTTAGCTCTAAAGTACGGGATCATCTATTGTTTTGTTGAGAGCGGCGATGAACGCATTTTTGAATGGCACCGCACGCGAGCATGTACCGACTTTTTATTTTGTGAGCTGCACAGTGCGTGTTTGGGGGTGTGTTGGAGGTGGGCGGGGGGGGAGGGGGGCTGGTAGGGAGAGACGGGTGGCCACTTAGGCGCACGTGCGGCGCGCGTTACGACCCGCGGCGGGCGCCGCGCCGAATACAAATGGCCGATCACCGTCGTCCGCGACAGCTAGATTAGCGTCTGCCTAACAGCGCAACCGGGATTACAGTAGCTCAGCTCTGGCTGTCTGTGGAGCACGCGTCTTCCTCACGACGGTCTCCCGCGCCCAATGTATGTAGCCTCCTATAGCAGTGAAGACATCCCAACAACATCCCCTCAATCAGCGGACGAACACAGACGGAAAGTTAGCTGTACATAGCTTAATGAGAGTATCAGGGGGTCTGTTTCTAGAACACTGCAGCTCAAAATGAATAACCTGTGCAGAGTAAGAAATATGGCCTTACCACCTTACTGTCCACCCCTCGTTGCTGAGTGGTCAGCGCGACGGAATGTCATACCTAACGGCCCGGGTTCGATTCCCGGCTGGGTCGGAGATTGTCTCAGGGACTGGGTGTTGTCTTTATCATCATCATTTCATTCCCATCGATTCGCAAGTCGCCTGGGTGGCGTCAACTCGAAAGACTTGCACCAGGCGAACGGTCTACCCGATGGGAGGCCCTAGCCAGACGGCATTTCCGTTTCCATACCACCTCACTGGCGGAAACTGAAATCCCATCACCAATATTGGGTTGTGCAAACTAAATGAAATTTGAGAGGCATATTCCCACATCTGAAAGATGACACCGATTCTTCAGAGGCATATTCCCACATCTGAAAGATGACACCGATTCTTCAAGCTTGTCGACGACTCTTAATAGCGTGTCGGATCTCATTTTGCCCGGTGTCGTCCACTCAATATGTCATTCGGAATCCCCATCAGAAATATGGAGCCATGCTGTGTCTGCAGCCGTCCATAATTACGAAAGCGTTGCCGATGCCGGACTTTGTGCACGAGTTGACCACTTGATTATGTCCCGTACATCTTCGATGGGATTCATGCCGAGCGATCTGGCTGGCCAAACTATTCGCTTCAACTGTCCAGAGTGTTCTGATAGGAGTCACTTCAGTATTAATCGGTTGTACAAAACGTCGTATCTTTGCTCTCCGAGCTGTCAGATGTGAGCGAGCAGCGATGTTGTAAGCGGTATCGCAGGGCTATGATCGCCTTTGGTGTGCGCGCAAGCGCAATAGTAGATAGTGGTTAGCTGTGTTAAGGTGAGGAAGCAATTGTAATGTTATGTTTCAAATGTAAAGTCTTCATTTATCGATGTGTTGAATTAAGTTGATTATGTAATATTAACTGATCTGAGAAGGAGGAAGTGTAATGGATCTTGTATTTATGTGAAGAGGAATTATGAGGTAATTATCTTTTGAAGTCACTCTTTTACTGTTGCAGCGCCATTTTTCACCCACCTCTCTCTTAGAATTTTTAATTGAGCATGGTCTTTTTTTTTCAAAAGTAGAGAAGGAACCTAGCCTATAATGATGAATATCACTGTTTAACTACGAATAAACTGTCGAAGTTTGTGTTTATCATATTATAGCCCTATACTAACTAACCTCCAGCAAATGGCGAGCCGGTCTCTTGGTGTGAGTTTCGTTTTTTTATATGAAGTTCCAACTTGTTCACTACTAAATTTTCTGACATCCAGAAATCCATCGTCCATCAGGTCGCTGTAGGAAGTGGCAAATTCTCCCTCTGTAGCTCTGTGTCTCCACGCCTGATGAATTCAATTCCCCGTTTTTTCTCTTGTTTTTCTTCATTTAAAATCACAGCAATCAACATGAGATCGTCGTCCGAGAACTGGGTCAACCCGGCTGCCCAAGCGCAGTGCCACACGCCAGGAGAAACACTGACCTCTGTGAACAGATTTCACAGTGGTATCATCGACGGTGCACTGACGGGCCGGTCACTGCGCCGTCGCGTCACAGATATGTGCGAAGCCATCTTAAGAGTGGAAGTATTATCACTACGACGTAACAAGGCACGTATACTATAAAAACGTGATGCATAGTGCGTGATCGTTAGTTGTTTTCCGGATATGGAGATGTAAAGTCGGTGAGCCACGCATGGCTTTAAGTAGAAGGAGAAGGCTGTTTCAGCAACTTAATAAACTAGAATCAAGCAATGGAGTGAGAGCTGTTTTAGAACACGACTCGAACTGTTCGAACAGCTTCCGTTACAGTTCGATCTTTTGATCGGCCTCCGATCTAGTGATTTTGGTTGGTACTGTGACAACGATCTGTCTTAGTGTTTTTAATGCACTATGGATTTTAATGATAGAAATAACTGTGTAACCGGACTGGTATAGCTTCTAGGATGGAGGTCGTTTTCCTCTTTGCTTTCCCTTGTTTTTTTGGGGGGGGGGGGGGGATTAATTCTCCGTTAATTTTCGTGATCGTTTGATCTCAAAGTTGCCGGCTTGTTTTCAAATTGAGTAAAATCTGTTTTTCTAATATGTGAACAGGTATTCAATTGCTCTTTGCCAACCGTCTTTCATAAACAAATAAAGTGTTATATTGAGATCAGTTAAGTATTTTTCTGTACGATAACATTTTCGTCTTTGTCTCTTACCTTTACTTAAAAACAGGGCCATTTTCTCCATGAGGCAAGACTAGACGGCATCCTGGGGCAGCAAATGTTAGGGGCGGCAATGAGCGGAAAAAATAAATTTCAAATCTAACAGTGAAATTATTCAGCAAATAAGGAGAAGAAAACGAAAAAAGAGAAAATTAAAACACCGCTTCATTCTTGGAAGGGTACGGAACAATTATTTAAGGTCTTCACTTGATTTGATGAATGTAAACACGTTGCTTTTACCTATCTCAAAATTAAAGCAGCCGCTACTGAGTAAGAAACGAAAGCAAACATGTTTGCAATTAAATAAAAGAAGTAATTGATGACAGTTTTGGTTGCACTGGTAAATTTACTCGACTTCTCGTTGAAAATGTTAAGTACATTCTTCCTGTTTCAATTATTTTGGGAAATTTCAAAAACCGAGGACAACAAGAAGGATATTGAGGACATTTGTCGTCCTCAATTAGTTTTAAAGGAACTGAAAACAAAATATGAAGCTTGAGAACTGTCTCTAGAAAATGAGGAAGTTTGGTTACCTTAGTTCACTCATTAAAATTATAATAGGAGATTTCAATTTGTTGTGCTGTTGGATGTTGGTAGTAGTGGAAGGCGCGGGGATAGCTGGAGACCGATGGTAGGAAAAAACCTGAGGCTCATTTTTCAATTCTCGCCTAGGGTGGCAGAACACCTACAAGAGCACTGGTTGAAAATCAGCATACATGTTTATATATGTATGAGAAATCTATTGTAAGTTCCTCCAAAAACAATAGATCGTGCAGTGGTTGGCTATAATGGTATTTCCATCACTGTTTCACGAAATGATCAAATTTTAAGCATGGTCATAGCTTACTGTTGTGGCTAATGGTTCACATGGCACTGAGCACTATGGGACTTAACATCTGAGGTCATCAGTCCCCTAGAACTTAGAACTACTTGAACCTAACTAACCTAAGGACATCACACACATCCATGCCCGAGGCAGGATTCGAACCTGCGGCCGTAGCAGTCGCGCGGTTCCGGACTGCGCGCCTAGAACCGCTAGACCACCGCGGCCGGCTGTTGTGGCTAGTTCGTAGTTTCTTGTGTAACTCGTGCACTCGCGCCGTGCGAATAGTATGTTGCGTGATTGTTCTAACAAGCTTGATACTGTACCGAGCGCTGCGAGACGTGAGTATCGTTTGGCCATCCTGCGTGTAATAGGACTTACACAATGTAGATCTTCTTTCCGCGATACTATAGAAAGACGTACCGTGGATTCGTCACAGAGCACCATTGTTGTCAAACATGTTTCCACCCCTCCTGGTAAATTTATACATCGAAGAAGTAATGATGCAAATAAAAATAGGATCAAGAATAGTATTAAAATCAGGCAGAAAGGATATCAATGTTAAGATTCTCTAATGACATTGCTATCCTGAGTGAAAGTGAAGACGAATTACAGGATCTATTGTCCACCCCGATAGCTGAGTGGTAACGGTAGCTCAGCGTGTTCGGTCAGAGGGCTCGCTGTCCTCTGTAATAAAAAAACTGAGTTAATGGATCAACAACGAACTGAAAAGGATGTCTTTCGACGTCCGCCCAGAGCAGATACAACGAACGAAAACAAACAAAATGAGATTTTTAAAACAAGTGGTCAGCGTGACGGATTGCCATCCTACGGGCCCGGGTTCGATTCTCGGCTGGGTCGGGGTTTTTCTTCGCTTAGTGACTGGGTGTTGTGTTGTCTTCATCATCATTTCATCCCCATCCGGCGCGCAGGTCGCCCAATGTGGCGTCGAATGGAATAAGACCTGCACCAAGGCGGACGGACCTGCCCCGTAATGGACCTCCGGGCCAATGACGCAAAAGCTCATTTCCATACAGGATCTACTGAATGGAATGAGCAGTCACATGAGTACAAAATATGGACTGAGAGAGAATCGAACAAAGACAAAGGTAACGAGAATCTGCAAAACTGAGAACAGTGAGAAACATATGATCAGAATTAAGGAATAGTGTGACCTAGGCAGGAAAATAACCCATGATAGACGTAGCAAGGAGGACATAAAAAGAAAATTAGTCCTGAACAAATGTGAATGCCAGGACAAGACACGTTTACTAGTATTAAATCTAGGCCTTAATTTGAGAAATAGATTTCTGATAATGTACTTTTGGAGCACAACATTGTATGGTAGTGAAATACGGACTGTTGGAAAACCGGAACGAAGAGAATAGAAACATTTGAGATAAAAAAAATAGAAAGTCGTATGGCATGACGGCCTAGTCCAAGTGTTCCAGTTTCCCGCCACTTCGACTACTTGGGTTTCCTTATAGCCAACAGCACCCGGTTTTCCTAGGGACCTATTCGGGTGCTAGCCGGGCCCAAGTTTGCCTAACTTCGGTCATCGGGCGGGAACCGTTGTCACCAACCTTGAAAGGCCTTTGGTTGCCATTTGATATATCTTAGCTACAGAAGAATGTTTAAAACTAGGTGGACCCAGAAGTAAGTAATGAGATGCTTCTCTGCAGAATCGGCAATGAAAAGAACGAATGGAAAACAAAAACAAGAAGACGTTACAGTATAATAGGACATTTGTTAATACGTCAGGGAATGACTTCCACGGTACTAGGAGCTGAGGAGGTAAGTGACCAAAGAGCAAGGCCATCAGTCCCTTGATCTAACAATGGTACATTCAGATGTACAAACGTCCACCGAGAACGATTTCTGATAAAGTCGGGAGATGCATAACAGTAAAAGCGAAAAGGCTAAAACATAATGGACATCTTTCATACTGCCGATAGAAAAAGTAAGAAGATGGAAATAGGGAAGTTAGCAACATGTCCCTGGGGCTCTGCACCCGACAGGGAACGTCCCGCCTACAGCTGTCCCGCCCCAGATCCATTGTAGTCAAGAGTTGACGCTATGGGAATGGTGTTGCAAGTTATCAAGATAAACTAATTAACTTCAGCTACTGTAGGGGCACTGTTCTGGGGGGATGGGGGAGATTCTTGTCTGTTTTGCGGTTTATCAAGCTAACGCTTTGGCTACAAGTGTGCATATTTTCTAGGTTGCGCTGTATTGTTTTCTGACTAGCGTCAAGGTGGAAACACTAATAAAGCAACATGTTGCAGTGCACTTCACTGGTGTTATTGTTTTTGTATTAATAGTTAAACGTATAATACTCAAAGGTTTTGTTTGTTATTTATAGAGTTAGATCACATCGAACGCAAAAAGATCATGAACCTGCTACCAGGAATAACCGCGGACCACGAGATAAATATGGTAATAAGAGCTGTCAGTGTGGGGTTCTACGTTTAATCGGGGGATCGCATTAAAGCCATTTCAAAATAAAGCTTGATCTATCAATAATTCTGAAACACTGCCGTCTTCTACTACCGCTAAGGCTTATTGGAGAACAAAAAAATGGTTCAAATGGCTCTGAGCACTATGGGACTTAACATCTATGGTCATCAGTCCCCTAGAACTTAGAACTACGTAAACCTAACTAACCTAAGGACATCACACAACACCCAGTCATCACGAGGCAGAGAAAATCCCTGACCCCGCCGGGAATCGAACCCGGGAACCCGGGTGCGGGAAGCGACAACGGTACCGCACGACCACGAGAAGGGGACTATTGGGAATCCGCTGTGTTCTCAGATGAGAATGGTTTCCGTAGAGGTCCCATTAATAGCCGTATGTTGATAACAAGTAGGTCAGCTGAGCACTTGGAGCCAAGCAATCTACAGCGTAAGCCCATTGGATCACTACCAGGAGTTGTGGTCTGGAAAGCGATTTCCTATGACGGCAGGAGCAGTCTCGTTGTTATCTCAAGAACCGTGGCAGCAAATTCGTACGTCAGACAGGTGATTTAAACAATAGTGTTGCCATTCATTTGGAGTATTCGAGGGGTCTTTTCCAACAAGATAACTCACGCAGCTATAGAACGTCGAACATTTGCTTTGGCTTGGGTATCACTAGACGTTTCTACTGTTCAGGACGTATTCTATGAAACCCAGCATCTTCTAGTTTTGCTGTTCAAGTGAAGCAGGCGTGGATCAACATGTCATAGAACAACATATTTCGCCTGTTAAGAGTTAATGCTGTCAAGTTTGCAGACTTGTATTCGACTACAGGGGCTAAGATACCGCAATTTCACATTTATTTTTGGGCTTATCGCAACCTGTGAGCTGGAAATTTGAATCATGTAAATGTTACCTAGTGCATTAATAACCCTAAAGTTAATTTTTCCATCGTCCGCCCGCTTAGCTGAGTGGTAACGTGTTTGCCTATCATCCAAATGGCCCGGCTTCGATCCCTGGCCCGTTTGAAGATTTTCTCCGTTCGTGGACTGGGTTTTGCGCTGCCCTCATCATCATCTCATCATCACCGACGCGCACGTCGCCCAGTGTGGCGTCACTTAAAGAAGACTTGCAACCCGGCGGCCGAACTTCCCCGGATAGCCCCCCCCCCCCCCCCCCCGGCCACCAATGCCACACAATCATTTAGTTTTTCTTTCAGTTCCTTTCCTCCAAATTCTTTGGTATTGGGATTGCGTTTTTTCTTAGTGGAACATTTAACTCTTTGCACCAAACTGATTGGTGGGCTAGGGCTTCTAAAATATAGGTCAGTGTATTTTCACAGCATTATTAAACGCCAAGATTCAGTCATCAACTTTTTATTTTCTTTTAAGAGAATTACGGTTTATTCCGTCGTTCTGGGCCTGCTGCTTTCATCATTTGCCAAATTTATTTATCCAACTTGTTTCGCTGGATGTCCTTACTGTCACCACACTCATGACAAAACTTCAGAGAGGTACGTCGTGTACACCACCTGTCGAAGAATCGTGTAAAATCTGTGCTGATTATTATCGTATTTAATCTGTCAGTTTAACGTAGTTTGTGAATGTCAGGTTGCGGAACAGCTCATCATTGACCAAACTAGAGTGCAAAACCACCTGAAAACCACCAGAAAACCACGCTCAGGCCGCTTGATCTCCTACACCGTTGGGTCTTTAAGGCATTGCATGCATTCGATGGGAGTATGGATCACCTCCCTTTTTCGTCAGGTAAATGTCTACGCTTTAAGCTGTACGAGCAGCTCCAGTCTGACAAGAAATTAAGGAGTAAACGCACATTGAAAATAGAGAAATCTTTTGTTTTGTTTATACCGGAGGTCAGATGGTGCGCAACCTGAAAGTTTATTCCGTCGAGGCTTGAGTAAACGTTTACTATCTCTTGTCTAAACGGTACTAGGTTCTCTGGAACACATTCTGTTTACTCCGCTCCGAAATTTGTAGAATCAACTGAATTACAAAGCCATTAGTGACAATTCAACCCTACGTTAAGTGGCCAAGTCGATGGTGGGCTGTTGATGATTTCATGAAGTGGAAACGAGAGGGCACGCCCATAGCTAAACCAAGGCCAGAAAAATATGTACTGAAAAGACAGAGTCCGCCGAGCACTGCGGAGGGATGTTGGCAAAAAATCGCATGAAATCGGCAATCCAGATAAAGCGATGACTGTGCGAAGAAAGTTAATGCACATGTTCAGCGACGCTTGAGGTGGTGTGACCGGTGACACTGCTGGACTATGTTTGACTGGAAACGAGTTTACGATTAATCTTGCGGCATTCCGATAGAAGGATTTGGATTTGGTGAATGCCGAAGAACGTTACGTGCTACCATGTGTATTTATACGGAGGAAGCGGTGTTACCGTATGGGAGTGTTTTCGAGTTTAGGCTACCTTCCCCCTCCTCTTCCTTAGCCTTCATACATCACTTGATAATATGGGTTCTAGTTGTCACTCCAAAGCACAGTACTTCGCCCTAGATCATTATGGCGGCTAATGTGGGGGAGGACGTTCCTAAAATGGACTAGCCTGTCCAGAGTACCGATCTGAACACAGTGGGACATCTTTTGGTTTAGCTAGATAGCCGGCTTCACTCTAGACCCCGGCGTCCAACACCACTACCTCCTCTATCTTCTGCTCTTGAGGAAGAACAGCCACTCAGACACCTCACTGAAAGAGTTCCCAGCAGAGTTAAAGTCGTTACCAACGAGACAGCGTGGGCACCCTACATACACTACTGGCCATTAAAATTTTTACACCAAGAAGAAATGCAGATGATAAACGGGTATTCATTGGACAAATATAGTATACTAGAACTGACATATGAGATAAATCAGTACCCAGAACATGTTCATTTCTGATAGCAGTCGCAGATTTTAATTTACCTATGTGGGACTTGTTTTTATGGTAGTACTTCTCATGAAAGAATGTAAACGCTTCTTTTTGCTGCAATATAGTAATATCTAAATGATGTATTCTGTAACAGATGAAATTTATAACATCCTCGTCGTAATGAATATGCGCATTGTATGATCAGAAGCTGACGCCCCGATCTGACCTGGTAAGAGATATAAATAAACAGTACCGCTAAACGTGTAATGCCTTTAACTTGGAGAATAAAGAAACGGCGATAATGTTTTTTTTTTTTTTTTTTTTTTTTTTTTTTTTTTTTTTTTTTTTTAGCCCCTGAGTCTGGGTGTAAGCTAATAGGGGCAAAGAAGTTAGGCTGCTCCGTACTGAATGAGAACCGAACGAATCAATTTGGTGAAACGGCACTGTTCATTGTCAGTTTTGTGCAGAACATTGTAAACATAATGAAAATATCTATTGCCGGCCGCTGGTGGCCGAGCGGTTCTAGGCGCTTCAGTCTGGAACCGCGCGACGGCTACGGTCGCAGGTTCGAATCCTTCCTCGGGCATTGATGTGTGTGACGGCCTTAGGTTAGTTAGGTTTAAGTAGTTCTAAGTTCTAGGGGACTGATGATCTGAGATGTTAAGTCCCTTAGTGCTCAGAGCCATTGGGACCATTTAACATATCTATTGCTTATTATGCCTCTTCACGATATGGGTTAATAATGTTAATGTCGTGTGACTATGTGGAAATGCACCTGTGAAACAGACAGTTAATAAGTCTAGACATTGTATAAATGAAAAGTCATGACTGGGAGAGAAAAGTGTATTTATGTGGAACGTAAAAAATGATTACTTTATGATGTCTCTCGAGTAATTACCGTCATTCACATTCATAGGTTGCTGCAGTTACGATGCAAATCGCTAAGTTCAGTTTAAGAAAAAAGACATAATTTCAACACTTCTGTACATTAAAGAAATAGATTTTATTTATTTAATCGCATGGCTAGGGCCCCCCGTCGGGCAGGCCGTTCGCCCGATGCCTGTCTTTCAATTCGACGCCACTTCGGCGACCTGCAGCCGATGAGGTTGATGATAAGAATAGCAAAACGCCCAGTCCCTGGCGGAGAAAAGTCCCCGACCCAGCCGGGAATCTAACCCGGGCCCAGAAGATTGACAATCCGTCACGCTGACCGTTTAGCTACTGGGGGCGGACAAGAAACAGATAATAGCGGCTGTAAGCTAAAATTCCTCTCGTATCCTAAGTAAAAACACGCACCGTCACAGATGTGCTGCGATAGGTATGTTGTGTCCCAACGTTATGCAAGTAGAAAATTAGAGAATAAAATTTATTTTTTGTTGTTCATTATTTTGAAACACTGCGTTGATTACCGGAATTCGGCACACGCACTACTGTCGAACCGGTGATTATTGCAGGCAGATTCTGGCAAGATGAAACTACGTAACGTGAATCGCCTTATGTATCTCGTAAACAATGGAACGCATCTGATCGTATTATTCCGAAAAAGAAATATATGGCTGTATGGTTTCCTGTGATACACACAGAATAATGTTCCAGTTATTGACTGTTCTGGCGTAGCAAGTAAAATGCTTTAATGACATAGACCTACTGAAACGTACTGATAGCATAACATGATCATCAGTAGTAAACATGAAACAGAAAGGTTTTATATCTAACACTATTTAAAAATGACAACGAGAATCCAGCCATCATTTAAAAGCAGCATCCAATACGTACCTGACACATACATACACGCATCTGTATGTCCTTCTTGCAGCGTCTTTGTACAACCGAAATACAACAATGTGCTCCGTGACCCAAAGAATCTCACAAGATAGGTTTCCTTTCCCTTTCTTAACTTATCTATATGACTTCTACACATTGCCAACCTATTATAAAATACCTACTTTTTCACAGACCATTTCCAGCATTTTCTTACCACTTTGAAGTGGTAAAGTAAGGGATCAGACAGAAACAATGCATCGAAAGTTATAATCTAGTTCGAAAACTAAATAGTGGAAACCAGTAATAGGTACGTTGATGGACTTCCACTGTAGAAAAACCAGTACTTAAGAAGGGAAAAAAAAGAAGAACCGCAATCAGGTCCCGAAGACCACGCGATAGTCGAACGACCGCTGTGTCTTTTTATCTTTTCTAGCTAGTTTATTCTGTTACATATCCTCGTGTTCTGATTATCGACTATTGTAACCCAGGATCTTACTGTTGCCGGCCGGAGTGGCCGAGCGGTTAAAGGCGCTACAGTCTGGAACCGCACGACCGCTACGGTCGCAGGTTCGAATCCTGCCTCGGGCATGGATGTGTGTGATGTCCTTAGGTTAGTTTGGTTTAAAGTAGTTCTAAGTTATAGGGGACTTATGACCACAGCAGTTGAGTCCCATAGTGCTCAGAGCCATTTGATCTTACTGTTGTGTTTTGTCCCTGCTCGTTTTAATCATTTTTAATGTACTTTGTACAGTGATTTATATGTTTTGTAAATAAAACTGCCTTTTGCTTGATGCACAGTATCTTATTTGTTTCAGACGCGTTCCATCTTTTACTTTGAGGCATCTTCAGTGCAACCTAGAATGATATAGTTTTTGTTTTGATATTCAGCGGAATCTAGAATCAAGAAGTTATGTTTTGATATGCGTTACTTGTAGATCATTTACGTAAAAAACAAGAAGTAAACTGTTTTGTGATCTATAAATATCATATGTTGTTGTGAACAACATATGATGATTATGTTTTGATATGCGATACTTGTAGATCATTTACGTAAAAAACAAGAAGTAAACTGTTTTGTGATCTATAAATATCATATGTTGTTGTGAACATATGTTGTTGTGATCTACAAGTATCGCATATCAAAACAAAACTTCTTGATTCTAGATTCCGCTGACTATCAAAACAAAAACTATATCATTCTAGGCTGCACTGAAGATGCCTCAAAGTAAAAGACGGAACGCGTCTGAAACAAGTAAGATACTGTGCATCTACAAGTATCGCATATCAAAACAAAACTTCTTGATTCTAGATTCCGCTGAAGGCACCTGAAAGTAAAAGGCGAACAAATAAAATACATTGCACCAAGAAAAAGATCATTTTTATTCACAAAACGAATATTTCTGTGCTTGCTGCAGATGATGGCCACCCAAACAAACGCGTTACACTGATTTATTCATTTTTCTTTAGTAATGTTTTTTTACTAGTCACATTCATATTTTTATATTAATAATTGTAAGGAAGGTATCCGACTTTCCTTGCTGAAATTAAAGCGGCCTTTCTATATCGCGCCGTTTCGTGAGCACGTCTCTACCATAGCGGCGCACTTGCTCCTGCCTAAGGCGCATGCGCCTGATTTCATGCCGCGCGGGGTAGCCGCGTGGTCGGAGGCGCCTCGCCATATGGTTTGCGCGGCTACCCCCCCTCCCCTCCCCCCACTCGAAAGGTTCGAGTCCTCTCTCGGGCACATGTGTGTTTGTGTGTGTGTGTGTGTGTGTGTGTGTTGTCCTTGGCGTACATTAGTTTCAGTTAGATTAAGTAGTGTATAAGCCTGGGGAACGATGACCTAAGCAGTTTTGTCCCATAGGAACATACGATAAATTTCCTATTTCATGATTTCCTAGTCAGCTGATTACCTTCGCACGTTAATTTTTAGACCGTTCGGGGTGGTGCCCTCTGGGCATTTTCAGATCGAGTTCCTAAATGCTACTGAATTTCCTCAAGAGATTCAATCGTTTTTACTGTTCCTTTCTACTGTCAGCACTGTTATTTTGTTTCTGTGCACTAGTTTTCCTACAGTGGAAAACCAGCACTTGACCTGCCACTAGTTCTCATATTTATTTTTAGAACTAGTTGACAGTTACACCAAGAGGTTATAACATCCTATGAGTTGTTCCTGTCTGATCCTATTTTAATTTATACTCTCTTGGTTTCTTTGGTTGTCACACAGCGTTTTACTGATGGTTTTACCAGTTAACGGAGATTGGAACGTTATGTTACAGCTTTTACTTTTGACTTTCCGCGTCCTTAGCGGTTTAGTTTCCATTCTAAATCGCCAAATGTTGGGTCTTCCATAGCTCCACAGTGTTGATCATCTTACGACGTGAGATATGTGAGTACTTTCTGCTGCAACTACATTTAAGATTATGTCCTTATACTAGAATGCCGGTCGTGCATGCGATAAAAAGGGTTATCCATGATGCAACTGTGGTTGCCCCCACTACATGGTATTAAGCGTAATCAATACTAATTAGCTGATATCGAGGAGGAAGAGAACTGCCGACGGTCTAACGACCCATGTCGCCATGGTGCCCTCTAGTTCCTTAGCTGTGGAAACCACGTGATGCTAGGGACTAACAGTGCGATTACAAGTTGTGAGGCATTGCAAAGGCTGTGTAGATACAGTCAAAATGTACTCATGTCGATGGTAGCGAAGGATTTCGTTATATCGTCCGATAATTCCAGATCGTATGCTACAGCATCAACTCTCAACTACGAATGACTTTCACTTTCCTCCGAGATTAAGAAACGGTAGACAAGTCGTCTCAAACGAGGAACTGTAAGGCACCGTAATGTAGAGACAGCACTCTCTTTGAGATATAACACAATCTGTAGTCACGACAGATACGTCAATCGTCATTGTAATCATACCGAGAAATAGTAAACATTTGTTTGAAGCATACGTACATAAATCCTTTCACATGGTAACACTTGTTTTAATTTTCAGTCCTGTTGACGTTTCAAAACACACCCACGTCAGAAGTAGTTACCAAATGTTAACTTTCTGTTCCTTAGTTGAGTGCTATTACGAATTAAAGCACAATAACCTCTTAGCTGTTAGCAGCTGTTAAATGTGTTGCAAGTCGAATAATTTCGAAATGTGCAGAAGTTCGCCGTCGGTAAACAGTTGTCAACCGTTACTCTTCACCGATTCACTTTATGTAACTTGAATTTATTGACTTCTTATTACAGCACCCGAAGGCAATGTCCTCATGTTTCAGAAACCTTACTTACGTTCTGTCGTAACTCAAACCCAACAGCGGAAGTACGCATCGTTCCGCGTGGAAAACGGAAGGCGGCAAATATACGTCTGCCGTTCTTCTTGTGTAACTTTCGGCAAGTTCTACGACCCGTACACTCCTGGCGCTACTTTGTAGGGCCACGGATGAGCGAACAGTTAGAGACTGTGGCATAAAGCGGAATCGTTATGCGGGAGGGGAAGCGGAACACGCTTCCATCCAAGTCTGAATCGGACTGTTAAAGCAAACCGCTTTAGTTTTGTGAATATCGTTGCAGAGATATAGCAAGTGGATTGGTTTCTAATCTGTTGAAGATGACTAGCTAACGTAATTCTACATTAATACTAATGTTCTTTGTGGTATACCTTTATTTATTCCCTGTTACAGCTCAATCCACTTGTCACATTTGAGACTACCTCTTATATTCCATTGACTATATGCTGGAACAAAATCAACATTTCTAGAACAATTTAGTCGGGCTCCACAATTTAGCGAATCCATTCAATCGACTTAAGTACTACCAGGAAGCACAACAAATAACAAAATTTTCCTTATTGGCCGTACACAGTTTAGTGGTATAAACATATACACTATCACGCAAAATTTAAGGACGAGCTAGATAAAGTAACATATTAACTGTTCGGTGAAATTGAATGAAACTTCCCGAGCACGTGGCCAGAGAACTCCCAGTCGTGTACAGAAACTTCACGTGAAGCGAGGTCAGCGTAGTTATAGCTTAAAATAAGGTTTTTCTCAAAACACGAGGCACTTAAATGACTTAGGAAAAAGTGAGAGCCAGTGATGGAGCAGTTGCGGTGCACTGTGGTGGTGATTTTAATTACAATATGGCCAGGATATAACATGTGGAAGACTTCACACGGGGACAAATCATCGGGAAAGTGGGAGACGACCGAAGTGTGATGAAAATAGTTCAGGAGTTTGGTATTGCTCAAAAGATTGTTTCACGTTCGTGTGTAGCGTTGGGACAATACACACTGCTGCCCGAAAGATAGGAGGTGGCCGGCCACGCAGAATTACAGTGGCAGACCACTGTTACCTTGTGGAACATGAAAGGACTCCAAGAAACGACTCTTGTCAAACAGCGGGAGCAACTGCAACCACTTATAACAGAACCACAAGGCACGCAATCCCACGCTCCACAGTGGCATTGTGACTACAATGCGGATGGTCTCTTTGCCCGACGGCCAGTACATGTTCCGATAACATCCGCACATCGGCGGCTCCACTTGGAATGCTGGCTCAACGAGGATTTGGGTCGATGCCCTTCTCGGATGAGAGCGAAGTCTGTCGGAGTAGTGATACCTGGCGTACAATCGAATAGTACGAGGTGGAACACATAATGCACCTCGGAACAGATTCGAATATTATCGTCTTGGTGGTCCAAGAGTTATGGTGTGGCGAGGCTCAATGTTGCGTGGCCGTACTGACCTTACAATTATGACAGTGTACTCCTTCGCCATGTGCGTCTTTTCAGCGTCGCATTCGGCTATTACTTCATTGTTATCGATGGCAATGCACCGAAGAGCGCAGGTGGAGAAGCTCTTGAAAGGAGACCATTTTCGCCGAAAGGACTGACCTGCCCGTTCTCACAACGTACGTTCCACCGAGCAGGTGTGAGCTCATTTGGCACATGCACCAACGACCATCCAGCACAGTCAGCCGCGCTGGTGGAGGCAAGCAACGCCATTCCACCGAAACTCATTACCAACCGTGTGGCCAGCGTGGGAGCACGGTGCAAAGATTACACTGCTGTCCGTGATGGTGACATACTATTAAAAACCATGTCCCAACTTTTGTTAAGTCTAGGGGACCATCACTCAAGTGTCCAGTGGTGTAATTAGCGCACCACTGTCGGCGTACCTCTCTTGCCGCGTCGAGGGAACCCACAACAATGATCACCGTGGTGCGACAGTCCTCATGGCTACTTTTCTTTCTGTAAACGACTACATTTCCTCCTTCATGGGATGTGACGTCACTGTACCATACTGTACGTGCGAGGCAGCAGTTCAAATGGCTCTGAGCACTATGGGACTTTACATCTGAGGTCATCAGTCCCCTGTAACATACACTCCTGGAAATTGAAATAAGAACACCGTGAATTCATTGTCCCAGGAAGGGGAAACTTTATTGACACATTCCTGGGGTCAGATACATCACATGATCACACTGACAGAACCACAGGCACATAGACACAGGCAACAGAGCATGCACAATGTCGGCACTAGTACAGTGTATATCCACCTTTCGCAGCAATGCAGGCTGCTATTCTCTCATGGAGACGATCGTAGAGATGCTGGATGTAGTCCTGTGGAACGGCTTGCCATGCCATTTCCACCTGGCGCCTCAGTTGGACCAGCGTTCGTGCTGGACGTGCAGACCGCGTGAGACGACGCTTCATCCAGTCCCAAACATGCTCAATGGGGGACAGATCCGGAGATCTTGCTGGCCAGGGTAGTTGACTTACACCTTCTAGAGCACGTTGGGTGGCACGGGATACATGGGGACGTGCATTGTCCTGTTGGAACAGCAAGTTCCCTTGCCGGTCTAGGAATGGTAGAGCGATGGGTTCGATGACGGTTTGGATGTACCGTGCACTATTCAGTGTCCCCTCGACGATCACCAGTGGTGAACGGCCAGTGTAGGAGATCGCTCCCCACACCATGATGCCGGGTGTTGGCCCTGTGTGCCTCGGTCGTATGCAGTCCTGATTGTGGCGCTCACCTGCACGGCGCCAAACACGCATACGACCATCATTGGCACCAAGGCAGAAGCGACTCCCATCGCTGAAGACGACACGTCTCCATTTTCCCTCCATTCACGCCTGTCGCGACACCACTGGAGGCGGGCTGCACGATGTTGGGGCGTGAGCGGAAGACGGCATAACGGTGTGCGGGACCGTAGCCCAGCTTCATGGAGACGGTTGCGAATGGTCCTTGCCGATACCCCAGGAGCAACAGTGTCCCTAATTTGCTGGGAAGTGGCGGTGCGGTCCCCTACGGCACTGCGTAGGATCCTACGGTCTTGGCGTGCATCCGTGCGTCGCTGCGGTCCGGTCCCAGGTCGACGGGCACGTGCACCTTCCGCCGACCACTGGCGACAACATCGATGTACTGTGGAGACCTCACGCCCCACGTGTTGAGCAATTCGGCGGTACGTCCACCCGGCCTCCCGCATGCCCACTATACACCCTCGCTCAAAGTCCGTCAACTGCACATACGGTTCACGTCCACGCTGTCGCGGCATGCTACCAGTGTTAAAGACTGCGATGGAGCTCCGTATGCCACGGCAAACTGGCTGACACTGACGGCGGCGGTGCACAAATGCTGCGCAGCTAGCGCCATTCGACGGCCAACACCGCGGTTCCTGGTGTGTCCGCTGTGCCGTGCGTGTGATAATTGCTTGTACAGCCCTCTCGCAGTGTCCGGAGCAAGTATGGTGGGTCTGACACACCGGTGTGAATGTGTTCTTTTTTCCATTTCCAGGAGTGTAGAACTACTTATACCTAACTGACCTAAGGACATCACACACATCTATGTCCGAGGCAAGATTCGAACCTGCGATCGTAGCGGTCGCGCGGTTCCACACTGAAGCGGCTAGAACCGCTCGGTCACAGCGGCCGGCCAAGGCAGCAGTGTCTGTCGCATTATGTGATAGCTCTGCAAGACATTATCGTACTGTTGCTCCCACTGAATCTACAGGGTGGTCCATTGATAGTGACCGGGCCAAATAAGCATCAAACGAAAAAACTACAAAGAACGAAAGTCGTCTAGCGTGAAGGGGGAAACCAGATGGCACTATGGTTGGCCCGCTAGATGGCGCTGCCATAGGTCAAACGGATATCAACTGCATTTTTTAAGCATGAAGCCCCATTTTTTATCACATATTCGTGTAGTACGTAAATAAATACGAATGTTTTAGTTGGACCACTTTTTCCGCTTTGTGATAGATGGCGCTGTAATAGTCACAAACGTGTAAGTACGAGGTATCACGTAACATTCCGCCAGTACGGACGGTATTTGCTTCGTGATACATTACCCGTGTTAAAATGGACCGTTTACCAATTGAGGAAAAGGTCGATATCGTGTTGATGTATGGCTATTGTGATCAAAATGCCCAATGGGCGTGTGCTATGTATGCTGCTCGTATCCTGGACGACATCATCCAAGTGTCCGGACCGTTCGTCGGGTAGTTACGTTATTTAAGGAAATAGGAAGTGTTCAGCCACATGTGAAACGTCAACCACGACCTGCAACAAATGACGATGCCCAAGTAGGTGTTTTAGCTGCTGTCGCGGCTAATCCGCACATCAGTAGCAGACAGATCGAGAATCGGGAATCTCTAAAACGTCGTGTTGAGAATGCTACATCAACATCGATTGCACCCGTACCATATTTCTATGCACCAGGAATTGCATGTCGACGACTTTGAACGTCGTGTACAGTTCTGCCACTGGGCACAAGAGAAATTACGGGACGATGAAAGATTTTTTGCACGCGTTCTATTTAGCGACGAAGCATCATTCACCAACAGCGGTAACGTAAACCGGCATAATATGCACTACTGGGAAACGGAAAATCCACGACGGCTGCGACAAGTGGAACATCAGCGGTTTAATGTATGGTGCGGTATTATGGGAGGAAGAATAATTGGCCGTCATTTTATCGATGACAATCTAAATGGTGCAATGTATGCTGATTTCCTACGTAATGTTCTACCGATGTTACTACAAGATGTTTCACTGCATGACAGAATGGCGATGTACTTCCAACATAATGGATGTCCGGCACGTAGCTCGCGTGCGGTTGGAGCGGTATTGAATAGCATATTTCATGACAGGTGGATTGGTCGTCGAAGCACCATACCATGGCTCGTACGTTCACCGGGACTGACGTCCCCGGATTTATTTTTGTGGGGAAAGTTGAAAGAAATTTGCTATCGTGATCCACCAACAACACCTCACAACATGCGTCAGCGCTTTGTCAATGCGTGTGCGAACATTACGGAAGGCGAACCACTCGCTGTTGAGAGAAATGTCGTTACACGCTTTGCTAAATGCATTGAGGTTGACGGACATCATTTTGAGCATTTATTACATTAATGTGGTATTTACAGGTAATCACGCTGTAACAGCATGCGTTCTCAGAAATGATAAGTTCACAATGATATATTACCACATTGGAACAACCGAAATAAAATGTTCAAACGTACCTACGTGCTGTATTTTCATTTAAGAAACCTACCTGTTACCAGTTGTTCGTCTAAAATTGTGAGCCATATGTTTGTGACTATTACAGCACCATCTATCACAAAGCGAAAAAAGTGGTCCAACTAAGACATTCATATTTCTGTACGTAGTATACGAATATGTAATAAAAAATGGGGGTTACTATTTTAAAAATCGCAGCTGATATCCGTTTGACATATGGCAGCGCCATCTAGCGCGCCAACCATAGCGCCATCTGGTTTCCCCCTTCAAGCTAGATAAGTTTCGTTCTTTGTAGTTTTTTCGTTTCACGCTTGTTTCGTGAGATATTTGGACCGGTCACGATCAATGGACCACCCTTATACTCGTGGAATGGCGATCAACGCGACCAGCAAATCACAGAACGATCTCGATAAGCCTCGATTCTTCCTCTGTCAAATTCCGATACATCCTGGCAGACGTTTCTCCTTCTTACACGAAGCAAACTACAAAAACAAACAATACTCAACTGCGATTTCTGAATGAGAAACCCACTGTGTAATCTATCCTCATATAGTGAATGTAGATGATGTTACTGGTATCCACTTCGTGCGTTTACCGGTAATTCACATATCCAAGCGTGTAGGACAGTTCGACGTTTGCTGTGTACTGAGTATAAGTGTTGAAAACTGTAATGGCCAGCTGTTTATATGAAAATAGTACACGGTCCAATCACGTTAATGTGACCACAGCCTATCTTCAATGTCATTCTGCAATAACCATTCGCAGACTGCAGGTGGTAGCACTAGCAGTGGATGGTATAAAAGCTGGCAGAAGACCCGGAAAAAAATGTTCCCGTAAAGCGCAAACGCAGCTTTTCGTCTGAAATGCAAAAGGACATGACCATTGGCTTGAGGGCCAAGGGTGGGAGCATTTTCCAAACGGCTAGGTTTGTAAGCTGTTTGCGTGCTACCTTGGTTAAAGAGCACCTTGCACGGCAAAATGGTGCTATCCAAAATAGGAGCCGAGGCAGCAGTAGGGCACCACATGCCACAGAAACACGGCTTCGGAAATGTGTAACGAGAGAATAAACGTCGACTGTTAAACAACTGAGCAACCAAGGGGCCGCCAAAAGTATCTCCTCAACGACCGTCCAGTGAACGTTGCTGGGTGTGAGCCTCCACAGCAGCCATCTGGTTCAGGCACCCACGCTGAAGGCTGTTAATCGGCAATGAAGGGTGGAATTTGCACGCCAACACCTCAGCTGGACTTCCATTAAGTGGCGGCGGGTGGCCTTTTCAAACGAAACACGGTTTACAAAAAAAGTAGTTCAAATGCCTCTGAGCACTATGGGACTTAACATCTGAGGTCACCAGTCCCCTAGAACTTAGAACTACTTAAACTTAACAAACCGAAGGGCATCACACACATCCATGCCCGAGGCAGGATTCGAACCTGCGACCGTAGCGGTCAAGCGGTTCCAGACTGTAGAGCCTAGAGCCGCTCGGTCACCCCGACCGGCCACGGTTTAAACTCCATCGTCATGAAACATCGGAAATGAAACACCCTGCAACGATTGTCGGATAGGTCCAGGCCGGAAGAGTCAACGTTATTGCTAGAGAATGTTTTATTGGCATTCCCTGGGTGATCTCGCCATTCTGGAAGGAACAGTGGATCAAGACAAATAAGCATCTATCCTTGGGGACCATGTCCACAGCCAGATGGAGTTTCTTTCCTTGGCAAGACAGCTTCTATCAGCAGGACAATGCAACGTGCTACTAAGTTCGCAGCATACGTGCGTTGCTTGAAGAGCACCAGGGTGAGGTTATCATATTCCCCTGGCCACCGAACTTTCCGGATTTAAACCCAATTGAGAATATCTGAAGCCACCTCTACCGGACTGCTCGCTTCAGGGTTCCTAAACCAAAAAAACCTAAAGCAACTGGCCACGGCAGTGAAGTCGACATGGTTTCACATCCCTGTCGATACGTTCGAGACCCTCACTGACACTATCACTCCACCTCTCGGAGCGGCCCCCGCTGCTAATGTTGATTTTTCAAGCCTTTGACAGGTGGGCACATTAATGTCACAGGACAGTCAATTTAAAGTAGCTCATGCACGCAATAACGCTAAATCGCCTTTATCCCAAAGATTTACTTGATTAGCTTGTAAATTCCAACGCGTGGCAGTAGAAAATTCAGTTTTCCAAGTACGTTTTAGGGTCAATAAACGTCGTTCTTCTGTTTTGCAGTGGCTAGATCCCATCCCTAAAGAGTGACTCTGTAGTCTGCACAATAGTGATATAGAGCTGCCGTAGTTTCAGCTGTAGACTGAAAACCTTTCTCAACCAAGAACCTCTGACATTTTTTCTGTAGACTGGAAACGTTTCGTAGCAAATATGTTCTGGACTAACTGGAGGTCAGACGTCAGAAGGTGCGTAATGTAATGAGTAGAGTGGTGTTGGAACATTTCCTCGGTCTTCCGTCCTCAGGCACCTTGGTGAGTAAGTGTTTGGTCCCGCTATTAGAAAAGTCTTTCCTTTCTCTTTTCTGGTTCAGACAATCCCTTACGCTTCTCCTCTCATTCAGTCTAACAAACGGACTTGTGCGGTACTGTATCTGCAAGGAGATCAAGAGGAATGACCGCTTTTGATCTACCTCAAAACCCTAGCTAGAACCTTTACAACTTATGAAATTGAAGTGGCCAGTTTTGATAAAGGAATACCGACCACGTGCCTCTGCACACTGCCTTACTGTCTTCAGTGTTGCTCCATTTGTTGTGGTAACTGGTAGACTGAAATCTCTGTAGAAGAGAACAAATTCCCGTAACATTCTTACAGAGGGTTTTATCGTAGTTATTCGCCTCTCTATATTTCCCGCACTCTTCCCTCTGATGCATGGTGTCTTAAATCTTTAAACGCTGACTGGATCATGAGCTTTGCCGTTTCTCGCGTCATTGATTTTTACAACATTTACTTTCTCATTTGTTAAGTGTTGTAAGCGAAGGAGCAGAATACGTTTAATGCTTGATGAATTATTGATTAGTTTATGCGCCACCCAAAATATTTGTCGTAACAAATTACTCCAGTGTGTCAAATTGAACAATACGCATAGAACAAGAATTATTTTAAAACCTTTGTGTATTGTCACTCACATCACTGTAAAGTGATGACTCATCACATTATGCCTTGGCCATTTAAATACAACGGAACTTTGCATGTCCAAGTACAATACAAAGAAACCTGAACCCAAACTCCAAATGAGATAAGCTGATGTAAAGTCAATTTGTAGCAATAATTGCAGGATATATTTTTGGCTCAGATGGACACATGTTACAGCTATTAGGAGTAGTATGTTTTTGGGTTGGTTGGTACCTCTGAGTACATGAGGTAAGAGCAAGCCGTTAATGCTTATATTCCCCTGACCAGTAGGTCCGGTGTTGGAGTGTGAATGCGTGGAAGCGAAACGATTAGTCTACACTGATAGGCGCAATACACTTAGTGTTGTAGCTACGCCCGTACATAAGACGTCAGCTAGTAAATTACGTGATGTGTTTGTAGGAAAACTGTTCGTCCCAGACAAAAAACAATCAATACAGTGATGTGTGCACATATAAATATGTCTCATCCGTTACTCCCCACATACAGGCCTACACCAAGCACGGCAGACTCGACGGGGTATGTAATAGAGGCAGATATCTGCAGATACGACTGGGCAGTAGCTGCGGTCGATTAAAAGCTGCTGATTTTATTTCAATGAAGGTGTTAACGGCTAAACAGGTAACAATATAAACGGGATATAAGAGAAAGCCGAAGTCTGATTGTAGTGGTGTGAAACAGTTCAGTTTTACCTCATTAAACAAAAAAATGGTACAATTAGGTCACAAAGTGTCTGTAATTGGTGTCACAACTAAATTTAAATCCCAATGAGAATAAAAAAGGCAGAGATAAGAGATTTTTCTAATTTTTGAACTTAGTCCATTGACAACTAACTTACAAAGAGAGAGAATTGTCGCAACTTATCACAGCTCCAGTCATCACAAATTAACAAAGAAATAGACTAATTACTTTTGAGGCACTACCACAGGCTTTGCGGACAAAGAGGACGAAGCTTTATGGTACCTAAGTTGTTTGCATAATGCAAGGGCCACAAGTAACTTCCTTTTTTCAGTTACGCTTAGTTCCGAAACGCAGTGAGATTTCATATAAAACTCTGTCAGATTAAATAATGTTGTAAAATAATTAACACGGTCATCAATCCTAAGATTGTTTCAAAAATCGCAGTGGTTTACCAGGCATGATACTATTGGAAGTGGTACGGCGTTGACTCCTCTGATCTTTGAACTGACTCACACTGCCAGTTACAGGAGGACCTGCAGTTTGATGTGGATTACGAACCACGGTGCATCTCGGCGTTTTCCGTAACGACAAACGTTGCCAGATGTGAAATACGCGGTAAGTACACACAGAAATATTAGAACTGACCCGGGACCTAACACTGGATCTTTGGGGTTTGGCGCTTTATCACTGGGCCAACGATGCACACTAAACAGTGACAAAAGTTCCGCTGTATAGAGATACTCATAATTTTCGGACATGATCAGAAAAAAGATTAAATTTGGGTTAAAGTGGCAAAATTATTAAGAACAACTGTGTGGCGTATATACACTTCGAGTTGCCATTATTTTGTGAGATAAAGATGGTGCTTGTTATACTACCCTCAGATACACAGCGCACGCCGGTTCTTAAAATTATGCAAAAAGTTAATAACAAAACAATTTCGCTAGTGTCTATAAAATTTTTAGCGGGAACGTTTTCCTTGTCCTAGTGCATTCCCGCACTCAGAATACGGTTACACTTTTTTGTAAATTTTCAACTGCTGTAGGCCAGTTAGGTTTTATCTGCGGTAGACATAATACTGCAGTTCTTTCCCTTGAATCAAAGATGAACTGTGAATATGCGTGGCGCTGTGGAGCATATAATATACTTACGACTGGCGACAGTGATCAAATATATAAGTGGGTCGCGTTTGCGGTGATTGTCTGTTATTTTTAAATGTCGCGACACCAATCCAGTGTTTACTTTTTAGCTTAAATTCCTCAGGCCAGATGAAACTTTGGTTGCTCCTGTCAAGGCTCAAACTCAGATGAAAACTGGATCGCAACTCACCCAGCCAACTCACCCAGCCAATATACGGTACAACATTGTGTTACAACAACCTAGCTACCATGTGCATTACTTTGACATACATTCTGAATTTTGAGCTTGTTTGCCATTATTTCTCTGGTACATGGATTCTACATAGGTTAGCCCGCCCGGCTAGCCGCACAGTTTAACGCGCTGCTTCCCGAGCAGGAAGGCGTGCCGGTCCCCGGCACGAATCCGCCCGGCGGATTAGTGTCGAGTTCAGGTGTACCGGCCAGCCTGTGGATGGTTTTTAAGGCAGTTTTCCATCTACCTCGGCGAATGCGGGCTGGTTCCCCTTATTCAGCCTCAGTTACACTATGTCGGCGATTGCTGCGCGAACACTGTCTCCACGTACGCCTACACCATCATTACTCTACCATGCAAACATTTGGTGTTATACTCGTCTGGTATGAGACGTTCCAATGGGGGGGAAACGGGGGGAGGGCGGGATCCACTGGGGGCCGAACCGCACAACATAACCCTAGGTGCGGTGTGGGGCGACGGTGGGGTGGGTGGACTGCTGTGGCCTGTTGTGGGGCTGTGAACCACTGAGGGCTACGGCAGGAAGACGCCTCTCCGTCGTTTCTAGGTCCCCGGTTTAATACTCAATACATAGGTTATTTTCATCTCCAGTTCATCCCCGTCTTCTTTTCAGATTATCCCACTGATCCCCGACTGGAATGACGCTTCTCCTATCTACAAACTGTATCTTACCCTCGTCTCTTTCTTTTTCTTGTTTTTTGTCGAGAAACTTATCGTCCCTACAACTTTTCTCACGCTCTATAGAACGAGCCCAACTATCCGTCCCCTATTTCTGGTAAGCTTTCTCCATGTTCTAGTCAGCTGTGTTAAGCAATTATGCCTTCAGTAGTTAACCTGTTTACCTTATTTTCAACACATCTGTGGAGAACATTAGTGAAGAAAATAATAGGTTGCTATCTGTTGACAAATTAGCAGCAATCAAAGTATAAACCGCTGACTCTCCTTTTAACAATGAAAATATTGAAGTGCATATATCTTTATTTGAGTTGGGTACATTTTCATCAAATGTGAAGCAATGTGAAACACATCGTAAGCGAACTGCCAAAACTGAAGTGAAACGGAATGTTGACCTCATCATTACCAAGAAGTGTAGAAGAACAGTAGCAACTTCGAATGTCCATTCATTCAAGAAATAAAAGGTCGGTTAAAAATAGTCTTTCAGTTTTTCGATACACTGTAAACACTTAACTCATTTGCAGTACGTCTGGAGAAAAAGTTCATTACGTAATACACCATTGTTACTTCTCTAATCACCTCCGAATGATTCTTAAAAAGAAGTAATCATCGTACAAAGCACTGCTTCTAATGATAGTGGCCTCTGGTTTCATTTAAATCGAGGTATCGCAAATCATCAGAGGACTGCAAGAGATTTTGCATCAAAATTCATTAAAATGTTTCATTATAGGGTGATCTGAAAGCCGTTGCGTCCTCCAAAAAGGAACATTTTTAATTTACAGTGCCATTTAATACCAGTCCATCGGCTGGAGAATGGAAGGTTCGCATACGCTCACTGTTATTGGATTATCTTAATGGAAACGTTCGACTGAAAGTGCAGATGCTGAAACCGCGCTGTGGCCAGAAATCACAGGCATTTCTATGCGATTACTTTTAAAAAGCATCGACCGTAATGCATCGTTTATAATCTGCGGCTACAACCGCTACCCATATTTAATCTGAGAAAGTAGAAATCAGTGGCAGGAATACCAACTGCAGATTACAGTAAATGCAAACGCTAAAAAGAAGCTAAAAGAGAAATTCGGTTCAGAGGAGCAAGAAATGACAGAGGATTCCGACAGAGAGAACATATATTCACTGGAGCTAAGTACACAAATCGTAATTAATAATTCCAAAGCTTAAACGATATATTTATGGTCGCCATACTGAGTCAGCAGAGTGAAGTAACGTTTTATAGGTACCCAATGAAAGATTCTGAATAAAAATTACTCTTAAATTAAATGCCGATAACTGTGCAAATTCCTTTGATTTTTTCAATTTAAAATGCATGATGTTAAGTGCACAGCGATGCTTAGTGAATGACTTGCTGATAATTCTATTTCAATACAATTGCTGACGTCTGGTGGCAGAGGAACTGAGCAGGCTGCGATATTTCAGAACAATTGTGTGTGAAAAAATTACGAAGAAGCAGATGTATAAAATGTATGTCAATACATATTTTAGTAGTGAATTATAAGTACAGAGTACTCAGGTTTATTGTAACAAACAGCATCCTTTTAATCTGTGATAGATTTTACCTAACTCAAAGTAAAACTTTTTGACAGTAAATTTACAGCACTGCAACGAGTATGCAGTACAATAAAGGATGTATTTTGATAGATCTCAATTTACTTCTATAAATTTTATCATACTGTGCACTAAGTACTGTTACTGCGAATGAAAACACCAGTAGCGTATTTCCTTTTACCCATGACGAATTTTGAGAGTTACATCGTCATAATCATCACGAATTACTGCCTCTTTAATTTTCGTTCCTAGAAGCATTGCTGTATCTCGCAATAGTACATAACATGCTCAGCAAGTTATGCATCATATGGCCTGTGCAAGAAGTCTGGCGACATAGACACTGTGTGTGTGATACTTCACGTTACAGTACACTATAAAACCTGTTCTTCTTTAACATGCTGAACACAGCCTTCTCGAAATCTGCTACAAAAAATTGCCTGTGATTTTCATTAGGAACGGACTACCCACTTGACCATTATAGCGTAGCGGATGAAAAGCGTTAACCATGAGTCCTAAACGTTTTGAAGGTGAAACGGTTTTGCAACCATCAGCCACTTAAAAATGTTTAATTTTTTGTTTGTTAATATTCTCATTCACTTGTGAAATACAGCACATTTTCAAGCGTTATCAGTGATCAAATGATCAAGCTAATTACCTGGAAAGTGATTGCTATGTATGTAACAATATTAGGTAGGGCACAGCTATTAATGAGTCAGGGGAATAGTGTATTTTCCTGGTGGCAGCCGAACTGCAGATTTCCACAAAATTAAGTATGTTGAATGTGATGGAATCTTTCAGATGGTACAGCGTCATATGGAAGCCACGGTCATGGCATGTTGCCAAACAGGATGAGACAGCGGAGTTCTCCAAGAGACGGCTGTGGCAGACAAAGATGTGAGGACAAAATGAAATTGGAAAGGCACGCTTATTCGTAGCGTCATTTGTTGTGATGGACCTCACCACAGACTGCAAAGAGCTCCGTGTATTATCTCATAAAACTTAAACGTAAATCCTAGGAAAACATGTTACGTAACGGTGCGTGGTCCCGTCATACAGAAGATGCGCTCGGTAAACTAACGACCGATTCCGATACAGTGAGCTGGTAAAAGGGGTTTTGTACACAGGCGATTACAGAAGATAATTCAACCGCTTGTCGCCATCTAGGTTGTTACAGACACAGCGGCACAATTACTGACGATAATGACGTACGACATGCTGTCGACTGTAAAACTATAGCAGTTAGTTGATATTTCAGGAGATCGCCTACATTTTCTAAACTTTAAGGCCCTTCAGTTATAAGCTACTACGCTGAAATTTCTTTCAGAATGAAATAATGAAGAGTACTATAAAGAAAATTACACTACGAATAGGTAGTATTGGTCATAAAACGTACAAAGAGACCCGTCCACTGCGCCAGTATCTGACAAATGACGGTTTCAGGGGTATTGTCAACTTTGTCTGTCTTTGAGGCGCTTCACCTTAAACATCTTCTCAGCTGACCTCAGAAGGCTTTGATTATTTCAGACTACTTTTTCTCAGGATAAATGCGCTCCGTTTGTTGTTTGTGCTGTGAGTTAGTTACTTAAATGTCTCTAGACCATTTGAACGTTTCTTTAATCTACGCAACTACGCTTAAAACAAAGTTTTTTTCCCTTGCTATCAAATTTTAAGCAGAAATCCGTAAGTTAAATAGAATGAGTTCTCCAGAAGATTTTAAGTTAGCTTTAAAACTTAGTTTGCTCAGGGTCAGACAGTTTACGGTATCGGGCATATGAGCACAGATTATTGTTGCTGCATACTGTACTCATTTCTGAGGCACTGACAGCTTTAATAATGGGTAATGCAGACATTTTTCGCTCTAATGTTGTAGGTATGTACATCACTGTTCTTATGAAACTGTGAAGGATAATTTACGATGAATTTCATAACCGAATATATTAATTGTGACGGTGCAGTTAAAATGGCTACCTACATTAAAAGATTGAAAGATGATTTTGCGCGTCAAGTTCGTTGATCTGAGCAGCTAGAGGACAGCGGAGAGAATGGTAAAGGTGAATATACATAATTTTTGTAGGAAACTAAAGTCTTTCTAATAAGTGACATTGCAGTTTTTTTATCGACTGAGCTTGAGACTGCCCGAGATTGTTTCGTATTTTTCTTTATCTGATGCGGATAGTAATAATAAGATGTTTTGTAATGATTCTAATTCCGTTCGGTGACACGTGAGAACTAAATGCTAAGAAAAAAATACGTAATGGATTTTGAGATGTCAGAAGTCAAGAGAGGGATGGGAATCGCTGGAAGAGACGCAACGTTTTGGTTTGTTTCCCTTCCATCACAGTCCATTCACATTAGTACAAACTGCCGTATGTAAACAAAGAATCCAGCTTACATGGTCCGTAACCACGTGGAATACTCCAAGTGCTGTAGTGTGCGAATTACTTAGCTCTTGTTATTAGATAGCCGCGCTGGGCTTGTTTTACTGTCCAGTTATTTATGTCTTAATTTATCACATATTTTACTGGAAAGTTAGTAATGTTATCGATTTAGAATAAAAGTAACCTATGTGGTTTGGTATTAGCGGCATCTGAATTTCGCAACTATGTCTAAAACCCTATATTTCAGAGTTTCAGAACAGAAAAGTATAGACGGCGTTTGTGCACTGGCTTAGTGCAGCTCCAAGTTTGAACGACCACTCTCCCTTCGTATGAGAAATGTGAATCACCTTCTATAAAGAAGTTCAAGAAATAGTCTGAATTATTTACTGTTTATATTGGCCAACAAATCGGAGTAAATAATGACATGCAGTTTTACAAAGTCATTAAATCGTTACCAGACAGTGAGAAATGAAACTATTCTGACAACAAAGTAAAAGGAAATCACACTTATTTTCCTGTACCCTACAGTTCCTTCACACCAATACATTGTGCTAAAGAATAATTTTCATCCTTCATTTTCCAGTCATTTTTGTATCTTTCTATCACATTTCATGGTCGGTTTTCATCACGAAAATTCTACTCGAAACGCCATATTTGAAACTCTTATCTTAGACCAAACCTGGAAAAGCATAAAAAGCGATAAGAGTTAAATTTTTGTAGTAACCTGCTTGTAACGTAGGCAATTAAGGAAATGGACTTATGAAAATAGTAACGGCCATACTTCATGGGTGTTGGCGTCTGGGTGGCTGGAAACTTTCCTGCAAACGGAGAGCACTTTAAATTGTCTAATGCAAATAATTTTTTAGTGTATGTACTAGAAACGATATGAATACGTCCCCTGGAAATTTCCCAGGTTCTAACCCCAGTCCAGCACACAGTTCTAATCTGCCAGGAAGTGGTAAATCACTGCACACTCCGCTGCAGGACGGAAATTCATTCTGGATATCGATATGTTTTAGAAAATTACTGCAACATTCCTAATAGTGACTCATTTTAATAATAAACTTTATGGAGGCCATGAATGTTACGTCATATCAAACTGTGGAACGTTCAAGATACACTTTGCTATACAGTTCTATTACCGCACTCCTCACTATATCACTTTGGTAACAATATGACTGGTTACCAACTACTGTGCTGTTAACATACTGAGGAGCAGCACTTCTATAACTAGCAAGTTCGTTTTGACAATAGCTCTTTATTTTTGACGGTGATTCTTGTCAACCAGCTTGGCTAATGAAACTGTATTTGCCGCGACAGACCTTTTGCTTGTGTGATAATTTTCATTTGTGATCTGTGGTGGGAAATTATGAAGCTTGGGTTAGTACCATTATGATAAAGTATTATTATTTCGCTGGTGTAAAATGCTTTCATACAATTAAAAACACAAAATCAAATTTCGTAAATAAATGAGAGATTGATTTTGAAAATTCTAAGCAAGATGTGTTTATAGATCGCACATCACACGTGTGCATAAAGTTGTTTGTGCACAAAAAACCGTGCCAAAACTTCCTTCGAAAAGTATACGTATGAATAACGCACTATTATCCAGCTGGCGTTAATGAAAGAAATAATCTATATCAAACGATCGAACGAGAAATAATTTGTCCTCGACGATCTTAGTATGTGCAGCTCACGCCTGAATCAGTTTATCATGTTAACATATGGATGGATAGAATGGACTCCAATCACCCTCGCGATTAAAGCTAAGAAAGCACTTCCAAACATTAAAAAAAGTAATTGGTCCAGTTTCATAAGGTGTGTTTTACAACCACGAGTTCGACGCATTAACCATGTGCCACACCAGTAACAACGCAAAGGATGAAACATTTGTCAGTCGACAGGCCAAGTTCCAATATGAGTTTGTGGACACTATTAAGTAATAATACGACACGACAAAACGAAAGCGTTGGGTCTCATATCAGTTAGTCAGTATATATTCTCTTTCCGTTTCTTATTGCGTAGCCCCACGCAGATATTTATAAGATTTCTACTAAATGCGCTTTGTAACTACCACAACGGTCACAGCAAGTAAATGTGGCTGTTGCGGTTTTAAAAGCCAAGATGATCATTTTATATTGAATAACCTAAAAACTTTCTAAAAAAAGGGAGGATGTGTACTATAACGTTGATCGAAAATGTAAAACTTTCCAGGGCATCGTTCTTAGGGATTTAGCATCTATCCATGACACCTAATTTGCCATCACACCTTTAATTTTGCGAGAACGTAAGTAATCTCCTGCATACTTTCCTGGACTAGCATCACTGGGATAAAGGGCGGTGTCTGTGAAATTCGAGATTCCGAGTTCTAGTCCAAGTGTGGTACACATTTTTAATGGAATTTTCGAAAGAGCGCAAACTCCACTACAAAGCAAAGGAGTCGTCACAGAAATGACCCGTAGGCTATGTTGCCGAAGTACCACTTCTCACGTAGGAGTTTATCCAGCAAGGTATGTAGGAGATTAGAGTGGAATCAATATAACCCTGTTGTTTGCAGTGATCGTTATATATAGACAATGGAGAAAGGAACAGCAACCGATTGCGAAATCCTTCGTTTTATTACAGTTGATCTAGATTTCAACTAATAAATGCTCATCTTCAGTACATTTAACAACAGGCGACATTAGTTCAAAGTGCCACATAGTAAACTATATTCGTTGATACGGAGCGTACAGGAGCTTAACAAGTTAGGTCTGACATGTTAAGGTCCTGTATCCTCTATGGACTGAAAATGGCTATGTAATAGTGGAAATCTAGATTTGCAGTAATAAAACGACGGATTTCGCGATCGATTGCTGTTCTTTTCTCCACTGTGTATGTAGGATAGTTTGCGTGAAGTTTCGAAAGCCATAATGAGTTATTGGTAGATCTGAAGCTCTGAGCGTAGACGTGAGTTGTACCTGGATAGATCAGTAAGTAAGAACATTGCCGCCATTGGAAATTTACAGTTTCCACACTCCACTGCAGACATAAAGATTAGTTCTAGTGTAATCTAGCCCGTAAATGCATGAAGCCCATAGCCCAGACAAGAGCTTCGCAAACAGAGCTGTTAATTTTCTGGCATGTTATAATATAAAGTTATTTCAATTACGTCGTAATTATACAGCTAAACAGTCCAACTCCGTTCGTAGTAGGCATTCCAAGGTAACGAATACTTAGTCATATGACGAAAGTATTGTGAATTGAAACTATTCGGAGCCCGGAGTGCCAGATGTTACATGTTGGTACCTTCACTGAAAAACATCAATCTTCATTTGTTGTATGATAACTAGGAGGGGAAGTTCAGAGTCTTCGTCTTTCTTATGAAGTCAAGACGTCAATTTCTAAGGCTGACATTGATCAGATGGCTCTCAGTTCAGAAGAAGACTCTAACCAGGGATCTCGGCAATTATGATTCATAAAACTTGCGCCGTGGGAGGGAGAAATGGATGATGTACGTAAAAAGGTGTACACAATTAAGGGAACCCACACAACAACTTACACTTTCCTCATACTCTGTGTAAAGCAAAATTGACCTCTAGGTGTCACCGGAGGAGGACGCCCCGCTGTACAAGGAGGTGGGCACCATTATCTTGTCAGCAGAAAAGCAGTAACAGCAGAAAGGGTCCGTTAGGAGGTCTCAGTGATTTAGAATGTGAACTACTCATTGGATGTCAGCAGAGTAACATAAGACATGAGGGATAATTCTGCCCTTTAAGAGCTGTCCAAGTCGACCGTTGGTTATACGACCGTGAAGAGGACACGTTAAAGAACACCCACATCTAAATCCAAACTAGGAGGACTGCATGTACTGACGGAGAGAGACCGTTGAATATTGCGGAAGATGCTTCTAAAAGCTATATGAAACCAGCGGGAAGAATCAATTGTGAGTTGCAAAATACTATCAAATCTCCAGCTGGCTGTGCCTAGGGAGACAAAAACAATTGGCTTCAATGGTCGAGCAATTTTTCATAAACCGCTCATTTCTGTGGACAACGCCAAGTGACGCTAGAGGTGGTACAGAAAGCGACGCCGCTTGTCAGTGCATGGCTGGAAACGAGTGACTTGTAACGACAAATTACGCTATAACGAATTACGCTATATCTGGTGTCAATTCAGTGGAAGGGTTTGAGTTCGATTTCCTTGAGAACGTAGCCACTATGTGTAGTGCCAATTGTGAAGCGTACAGGAAGCCGTGTTGTTGTATTGGGGTATTTTACGTGGTTAGGTTGTGGGCCTATACATGCGCTTCAGAAATCAATAAATGCGGAAGGACAGGAAGACATTTCACGGCATTGTGTATTGTGCAGAGTAGAGCAACAGTTACAGAGCGAGGTGGCGCAATGGTTAGCACACTGGACTCGCAATCGGGAGGATAACGGTTCAAACCCGCGTCCGGCCATCCTGATTTATCTTTTACGTGATTTCCCTAAATCGCTTCAGGCAAATGCTGGGATGGTTCCTCTGAAATGGCACGGGCGACTTCCTTCTCCAACCTTACCTAATCCGATGGGATCGATGACCCTGCTGTTTAATCCCCTCCTCCAAACCCAGCAATCAAGCTAGAGCAATAGTTCAGAAACGATGACTATATCAGCATTACAGTTCATTATGTCATAAAGCAACATCCATGAGGCAACCTTCTGTGGACACTATCATTTCTGAAATGGCCTGGGCAGGCCAGAGTCCAGACCTACACCTAATGAATCACCTCTTAAATGAGTTAGAATATCGATTTCGCTCCAGATCCCAGTGCCCAATATCCCTATGCTCTTGTGGAAGAATGGGTCGTTATTCCTCCACAAACAGTCAGACACATTATAGGAGGTATCTCCAGCAGAGTTCAAATCACCATAAGGCGAACAGAGAAACATTCTACATTAATGTCCACGAGTAGGAATACGGATACTTTTTACCAGAGTGTGTATCAATGTGTTGAGTCATGAGTAGATTCCACTGGAGCTGGACAAAGGTGCGGAGGAAGGTACACGTAGGTGATACAACGCCATTCTCATTCGTCGTATTATGTGAGTCGCAGTTCAGATGTGAGGCGGTGGAAAAATTGGCGAATGGATGACGCAGATTTTGCCGGAGTTTCGTCTTATACTGAGCAACACGTTTAGCAGCAGTGATAAATATTCTGATTTACGGTGAGTCCACATCAGGATTGTTACCTAACACGATCATAACGACCACCGTATTTCTAACTTGTTCGCTGTGAGGCGGGAATTGCTGCAGGAAGTACACGCTGGTCATTAGCGACTCGTTATCGAACGAAGCGCTGGAAGTAATTACATCGTAAGGACATTTGGAGTTGCCCTAAAATAACTCTTTCGCTTTCCTTCCACACAGCTGCTTGGTGACGTACACAAAGCCACCAACACTGGCCTTTGAAAAACCGGAAACATCTTCTAAAATAAATTTTGATTCTGCCTCAAAGGGAGCGATGCGCACCGTCACGTCTATTACTCTCCTCCACGGATGGTGAAGTCGGGAATAGTAGCTGTATAATGTTCTGTAAATATTTTAATTAGGCGAAAGAACTTGGCTGTCCAAGCCGTAGCTTTTTATAGGTCACTCCAGGGACACGAAGCGAATAGAAACGCGAATGTGTCATCCCCATTCTCAAGAAGAGTTATGGAAAAGATGCATATTATTGTAGAGCCGTGACACTCATGTTAACCTATCGTAGAATTATGGAATATGCTTTCTGCTCAGACACTTCTTTGGAGAAAGAAGCTAACAATCAAAATGAATTCCGCAAGCAGGCCATGCTCACTCTGTTGGTTCATAAAGCTCAGAGCGTCGTAGAGATAGGCGTCCAGGTTCTTGACTTCCGGAGGGTATTACATTTAAATTCCGAATTACAGATTATCGAAAAAAATACGGGCTAACCGACTGTCGCACCAGCTTTGCGCAGAAAGCAGACAGAATACCACGTTCGAAATGTAGAAAAATCGATAGATGTAAAACTAAGTACTGGAGTCCCAAGAGACTTAATGTTCGTTATTTACGTGACTAAAGTCATGGGTTAGCGGTATGCGAATGTAGCGGCAGTGTCGCTTATACAAGGTATAAAAGGACAGTGCATTGGAGAAGCTGTCGTTTGTACTCAGGTGATTCATGTGAAAACGTTTCCGATGTAATTATGACTGCACGACAGGAATTAACGCTCTTTGAACGCGGAATGGTAGCTGGAGATAAACGGATGGGATTTTCCATGTTGGAAATCGGTAGGGAGACCCACAGTGTCAAGAGTTTGTCAAGAATACCAAATTTCAGGCATTACCTCTCACTACGAGCAGTGCAGTGGCTCACAGCCTTCACTTTTGGACCAAGAGGAGCGGCGTAGAGTTGTCAGTGCTAACAGACAAGCAACACTGCGTGAAATAACCGCAGTGGGAAGTACGACGAACGCATCCGCCACGGTATTACGAGGTTATCACATAGCTTTTGTCATTTCCTTGTTTACAGGGTGTCTCAGGAGGAACTGTCAATATTCGGGTATATGACAGGAACGCTTATTTGAAGCAAAGAACCTTAGGAGAGGTTGCAGATAGATTGGATGGGCACTAACGCACCCTATTTTTAGTAGCTAGCGTCATTACCTGCAACTGGGAAAAGCGGGTATTGTCTAAAGCTGTAATGGTTTTACTCTAAGAGCCCTCGATGTTTATAGTGTTCCAGTTTGGTGAAGAGTGTTCCAGTGAGAGAAGAGAACCAGTTGTAGGGCAATAGTAGTGGCAGATATAGTTAGTTGCAGAAATATTTATGGTGACGGTAAGTCGTATTGTCTTTGATGGAACACTGAATTTGTTTTATCATTTGTTGCCTACGTATAGTGGAGAAAAAATAATTTACTGTTGACAGTAATAATACGAGTAACAATAAATAGAGATGGCATTTAAATTATAGGTAACGTGTCACAGTGACTGGATCGTAGGCCTCTGGGTTGGATACACTCCACTATCGCCTTATAACAATTGGCCTAAGATCAAAGATAACATGGACATGTAGTCAAACTATGTGAGCTGTTACGGAAGGAGTGGTTGTACGTTGATGCATCCATCTTTCTGTGTCTTATCCCAGTCTATGTAAGAAGGAACCACGGCTATTCTAAAGACTTGTGGCCGAGTTACACGTTATTATGTTCGAGATGAGAGAGTTAGAGCCTTCTCGCTAATTAGTGCGAAGATAAAAACTTTCAGTCTGGGGTACAATTTTATACTTTCCTAGAAACCACTGTAAAAACGTTCTTTGAAAAGATCATAAAATCAGAAAAGTCAAAGTTCATCCAAGATGTGTGCTGATGTTTGCGTGTTTCTTACCGACTGGAATAAGTAATCACAACACAGTTTTTGGAGCAATAATCAACAGGCTACAATAGCTGCAGATGCAAGCAGGGAACACAAGATGCTGAAAATACTCGAGAAGCAAATCTTCTCTTAGTAAATAGGACTCAGATAATCTTTATATTAAGGCATGAAACATACGAAATTGCGGTTCAAGGCCAAGTGAAAAACTGAACAAGCTGTTCAAACGTATCTGCTTTATAGAATGAGTGAAGATACGAGGAACCATTTATAGCATACAGCAAATACTGCAATGTAGATTACGATATTTCAGTATTGGCGCAATGACTACTGAACAAAATGTAGAACTGTAGGTACACTGACTTTAATCGAAAAATATTTGTGTACCAGTGATATACGAAGGCATTAATGAAAACCACAGATAAATACAGATAAGCAGAATTTTGGGAGAATTTTGGTGAACTGTGCGGCTGTAAAGCCACCCAATAAGTCTCTCGCGTGAATTTTACTAGTTGCAAAGTCCGGCGTTCAAGTGAATTGTAGGATGCTCTCATCCGTTTGGCACAGTGTCTGTACTATTTCTGAGAGTATGACAATTATTTGAAAAGTATAGCAAGTCTTTTTTTTTATTTTATTGCGTCATACTTGTCCCTGTCTCACTTTTCATTCTAAGAGCAATCCCATATGTTGGTGAACAAAGAATAAGGCACCAGACCCTGACAGAATTCGTATTAGATGTCGAATACTTTGTGGATCTGGCACCTTTCCTAGCAGATATTGGCTGAGAATCTTCTCTGGAGCCAATAGTTCCGCTTTACAGGGAAAGAGGGCAGATTATACGACGGGCGTTCATTAACTAATGCAACACTTTTTTTCTCGGCTGATCTCGGTTGAAACATTGTGGAACAATACCACTTCAGTCCCTATAGTTTCATGGAATTTCGATAGATGGTGACGCCACACAGGCTTTAAAATGGTGTCTGTAACGGCGGTGCTTTCCAAGAAGAGAGCAGTCATTGCGTTTCGCAGATTTTCATAGGTGCTTGCAGAAACCAGGTAGTGAAAGAAAGCACGGTAAGTCGTTGAGCGAGGCGTATGTCATCATTGCCACAAGGCCGCGTAAACGTATCCGATCTCCCCTGTTCGGGCCGGCCGCGCACGGCTTTGACTCCTGCAATGTTGGAACGTGCGGACACGCCCATTCGAGGTGATACACGGATCACAATGAAACACCCTACTGCACAGCTGGACGTTTCTGTTAGTAGTGGTGACTCACTTGTTCATCAGTTGGGGTACTCAAAGATGTGTGCTCGCTGGATTCCTCACCACCTAAGAACGCAAAGAGCAACGAAAGAACGTCTGTGAGGAACTGCTTGCGTTTTACGAGGCTGATCGTGACCTTTTTTTTTTATTTTTGTCGGACATCGTCACAGGTAAACAAATGTGCGTTCATAACTTTGAAGCGGAAACAAGACGGTAGTCTCCATGGAGTGGCGCTACTTCACCTCTCCTTCGAAGAAAATGTTGAAAACCGGATCCTCAGAAGGTAAAACCGTGACCACGATCTTCTGGGAATCTGAAGGGGTTATTTAGTTTATGTTCTCCCTCATGGTGCTACCATCTACTGTAAAGTGTATTGCGTTACCTTCAGGAAACTGAAGAAACGAATGTAGTGTGTTTGTCGCCATCTCCATGAAAATACAAGGGCTCGTGCAAGTGTACACACCCGAGAGGAGCTCGCAATACATCACAGAACATTTCTTTCTCATCCACCCTACAGCTTGACTCTCGCACCTTCCGACTTCCACCTGTTTCTCCCAATGAAGGATGCACTACGTGGGAAGCAGTACTTGGAAGATGGGGAGGTTGTTGATGCAGCAAGACGTTGGCTCTGACGTCGACCACCATGCGGGCATACAGGCCATCCCAATAAGGTGGCACAAGGGCGTCACACTGAACGGATATTATGTTGAAAAACATGTTTTTGTATCCAAAACAGTAGTTATTAATATGGTCTATTGGAATACCGAATAAAATCAACCTGCTATCAGTAAGAAAAAACTTGTTGCATTTCTTATTGAACGCGACTCATATCTGTTTACCAGTACCGTTAGAAGGCATTAATGTAAACCATAGACATAAACAGATGACATAAATTTCCACAGACGCTTTCCACAGAGTGATTTTGTGAGCTGTGAGATGGTGAAGCAACCCCATAAGCCTCTCGTGTGACTTACTGGTGGAGAAGCTCGGCGTCCAAGTGAACTGGGGGACACTCGTCCGTTTAGCACTGTGTCTTTATATTTCTGAGAGTATAGTAATTGTGTGAAGCGTTTAGTAACTGTTTCTGATTTTACTTGAGTCAGATGGTTCCTGTGGTCTCACTTTTCGATCCAACAGTGATTCCACATGTTGGTCAGTTAAGATTAAGGTACGAATACAGATTCGTATTAAATTTTATATTGAATATTTAGTGGAAGTGGTACCTTTCCTCGTCGATATTTATTACGAATCCTCTATGCATCCTATAGTCTCACTTGACAGGAAAAGATTATACTTGCTCATAAAAGTAATATTGAAACTGTTGCACATGAGTAGAGGCCTGTTAACTAACTTCAACTGTTGAAAGGACGTAGAGCATATTTGAAACTTGAACATTACGACGTTCACAGTGTAACAGAGGATTCTCTCCAAGAGTCAGCAGGCATCCTTTAAATCTTACTCGTGTGAGACACAGCTCGTTTTTTACCACACAGTCTGTCTTGCAAGCAGCAGGTGCTATTGAACAGACGTATGTTTTAAAGAGCAGTCCGATATTGTACCTGACTGCCAACTGAGAACCAAGACGCAGTCACATGGAGTTTCTTTGTTCTGGTTCGAATATTCGAATAATTTGTTATTGACAGAATGTAGTAGGCTGCACTGGACGGCGAAAATTCAAAATAACGAGACAGTGCACTGGTCTGGAATGGGAAAGAATGATGAAGGAAAGCGACCACGTCCTTTTCAAAGCAAACATCGCAGCATTAACCTTATGTGATTTAGCGAAACCGCGAGAGCGTAAATCGGGATGGCCGTCTCAGGATATCAACAAGGATTCTCCATATTAACGGCCCCGTGTTTAATCACTGCGCAACCGCACTCGGTAGAGTGATTATGGATGAATGGGGTCGTTATATGCATTTTCCATACACTAGTGAAATAGGCTATTTGGTGAAAATACCGGTATGAAGTATGATCCGTCACTCGCTATGCACCTGTATGTGGAGTACTGGTTCGCATGGAGTTGTTATTTGGTTTTGCATGTCATCTATATTGTTTGTCATCTTTCATTCCTCCCATCATTTACATTGCCCAAAACAATGTTCAGATGTGACACACACGCCCATGACCGAGGTTGGACTCGAACCTCCGGCGGGAGGAGCAGCGCAATCCGTGACATGGCGCGTAAACCACGCGGCCTTTCCGTGTGGCACACAATGGCCAACTTCCTAAACTGAGACGTAAGTCTGATACAGAGGATTAATAAAAGAAGATCACGTTAAATATTCCAGAATGAGATTTTCACTCTGCAGCGGAGTGTGCACTGATATGAAACTTCCTGGCAGATGCTCTACCACCCGCGAAAGGCAAAGGTCCCGAGTTCGAGTCTCGGTCGGACACACAGTTTTAATCTGCCAGGAAGTTTCATATCAGTGCACACTCCGCTGCAGAGTGAAAATCTCATTCTGGAAACATCCCCCAGGCTGTGGCTAAGCCATGTCTCCGCAATATCCTTTCTTTCAGGAGTGCTAGGTCTGCAAGGTTCGCAGGAGAGCTTCTGTAAAGTTTGGAAGGTAGGAGACGAGATACTGGCAGAAGTAAGGCTGTGAGCACCGGGCGTGAGTCGTGCTTCGGTCGCTCAGATGGTAGAGCATTTGCCCGCGAAAGGCAAAGGTCCCGAGTTCGACTCTCGGTCGGGCACACAGTTTTAATCTGCCAGGAAGTTTCACGTTAAATATTGACTAAAAATAGAACACTTATAAAAATATTTATGTTATTGCACAACGCCTGTTTTGACAATTCATGCATGTCGTGCATCTCTGAAGGAACTGGCACTGCGTGACGATCCACAGATCGTCATCAAATACTGTGAAATTTGATTCGCAAATTGTAAATATAAATTATCTTCGGCTGTACTATTTATCAGTGAAATATGAAATTTGTTCCGGACCGGGAATGAAACCCGGATATCCTGCTTAATGCGAGCGGCCACCTTAACCACTTGGCTATCCGAGCACGCCCGAAGGACCGCAGCCAACTTCCATACGTCATATGTCCTGCCAAGCGTGACGTCCGGAAGCCCGGATCGGGCGACCGCTGTGTTTAACGGGAAATCCGGGTTTGGATCCCTGTGCGACACAAATTTTTATATGGCAGCGATAACTGGTACAGTTTATGTCAATTTAGATTCTCAATTTTCAGATAAAATTTCGTAATACTTGAGAAAGTTGTCAACAGATCCTAAAGTACAGAAATTTATAGCTGTGCAAATAAATAATGCACATGCGTAGAAACTCTGACTTCTAGGACAATTAGTCACATTTTGAGTTTTTATCTGTATAGGAAGACCTGAGTTCAAAATTACTGTGTTTGTGGAGCGTGAAAATCACATAAGAGTACACTGTTGGTCATTAAAACTGTAACGCTGTGAAGGATAGCAAACAACTATGTATTAGTTTATGTACATATATTGTACAGTAGGAAAAGTAGATTATTCAATTTGTAGGTGATTTGGGGGTGTACAGGGCATGCAGTTTAATACAGAGAACTGCCAATTCTAGCAGCAACTATTTCTCTAATACGGTTGGGCATCGAAAAATGAAATAACGAAGGCTAGGGTTTTACGTCCCGCCGACTGCGAGGTCATTACAGACGGAGCACACACTCGCATTGTGCCAAGGATGGGGAAGGAAATCGACCATGACTTTTTATAGGAGTCATACCGGCATTTGCCTGGAACAATTACATTTAGGAAAATCACAGAAAACCTAAATTTATATAGGCGGAAGAAGATATGAAATGTCGACCTCTCGAATGCGAATCCAGTGTGCTAATGTGTTGAGTATCGAGTAAAAATGAACTTAGATGACAGATACAGGTCATTCGTGCCATCTACATTTACATCCAGACTCCGAATGCTTCTGCACAGCTTATGACGAAGGATACTCTGTACGAAGGACCTCTACAGTATTTTATTTCTTATTCCTGCCGAGTGTTAAACAGGAGAAATTATCATATGGCGCTGCTTACGTCCTAATCCCTCCCTATGCAAGGAATATGTTGGTGACCACATAATAAAAGTACAGCCGTTTTCAAATACAGTTTCTCTTAATTCCCAAAACTAAGTTTCGCCAAAATTACGTTGCCGTTCTTCTTAGGATTCCCTTGTACGTTCTCCGAATGTCTGTGTTACATTTTCATATGGGGTACACGGTCCTGTTAGAATCCTAGCATCGATCTGCGGAATCCGTTCAGTTTCCACTGTCGTGTCTATCCGATACAGAGTCCAAACCCTGGAACATTAAAACTGACCGCACTAGATTCGTGCTTATCATTATCTTTACGGATGCACTAGACAATTTCAGAACACTTTCAAATAATTTAACTCGTTGATTCGTTTAGACTAAAACTAATTTTTTCATTACGTTTCATATCGCTTCTTAGTATTCAAGCTGCTTCAGTTGTACACCAAAGCTTATCGACGGTAGTGGCTGACGAGTGCTAGTGTGTTGCATCCCATGATTAAATGTTTTCAAATGGTGATAGACCTGGATAACGTTCTCATCAGTGCAACAGTCGAACATATTGTACCGAGGTAGCTCAGGACAGCACGGGCAGTATGAAAACTTGCGTTATCTACTATTACTTTTCACGGTATATATAAATAACATAGTAGTTGACGCCAGGAGCTCGATTCGGCTTTTCGCGGATGATGCTGTCCTGAATAAAGAAGTCGCAACGCACGCAAATTGTACTGAGATGCAGAAAGGCCTGCAGATGACCGACGCTTGGGATGGGAGTGTCATTCGACCCTCAGCATAGAGAAATGCAACGTATTCCAAGTACATAGAGAAAGGGAGCCTATGTTTTATGATTACACGATCGCAGAACTATCACTGGAAGTCGTTACTATCATAAAATACCTAGCAGTACGCATACGAAAGATCTGAAGTGCTAAGATTATATGAAATTAATAGCGAGTAATGCAGAGTCGAGACTGAGATCCATTGGAAGAGTCCTCAGAAAACTAGTCCACCAGCAAGGATACTAGCTACCAAAACACCCGTTCGACCAATAGTTGAACACTACACTCGGCAGTCTGGTATCCGCGCCAGATATGTCTTATAGAGGAAACAGATGACATCCAAAGCATAGCAGCATGTTTCGTTACAGGTTCATAACCACGAAAGCGTCACAGAGCTTCCGTTAACTCCAGTGGCAAGTGCTGTAAAGAGAGGTGTTCTGCAACATGGTGCGCTCTACTGCTAAAATTACGGGACTTTACGTTCCTGGAAGCGTCACCCAATATTTTGCTTCCTTCTAGGCATTTCTCGCCAAAAGACATAGCCGTACCAGCTCCGATCGCTCGTTCCATCGCGATAGCAGTGTGGAATCTGTGACAGTTCGACGAGCCAGACGCTTTGACCAGCACGTGGGCAGGCAATTGGAGACTGTTACCAAAGGCGGGAAGATCGCCTGGGAGCGTAGTAAGGTATACCGCCTGATATATTAAAATCTGCCGGCCGCGGTGGCCGTGCGGTTCTAGGCGCTTCAGTCCGGAACCGCGTGACTGCTACGTTCGCAGGTTCGAATCCTGCCTCGGGCATGGATGTGTGTGATGTGCTTAGGTTAGTTAAGTTTAAGTAGTTCTAAGTTCTAGGGGACTCATGACCTCAGATGTTAAGTCCCACAGTGCTCAGAGCCATTTATTAAACTCTACCTCGGCTGGTCGATACCTAATCTGTATGGCAACGGTATTTTAACCAATTGTAGCGTGATGGTAAACCATAGAAATTTGCCTCAGTCGAGCTTGTGAGAACTTCGATACTGATTCATCAAATTCTTTGTCGGTTCTAGTTGACTTTGTATGGCACCCGCCCATCTCCCAGTACGGCCTCGGGTGGCTAGTCTGCACGGCCTATCCCGTCCGTTGGATTACTACTGCCCGTGGTGGGTTTTCAATTGTATTCACATCACATCGCTTTATTCTACACTTACGTTACCAATGGGCGTAGCGCATTTGTTATATATTAACTACCAGATTGTGGTGAATTTTAATGGAATTGTTTCAAAAAAATGGTTCAAATGGCTCTGAGCACTATGGGACTTAGCTTCTGTGGTCATCAGTTCCCTAGAACTTAGAACTACTTAAACCTAACTAGCCTAAGGACATCACACACATCCATGCCCGAGGCAGGATTCGTACCTGCGACCGTAGCAGTCCCGCGGTTCAGGACTGCGCGCCTAGAACCACTAGACCACCGCGGCCGGCGGAATTGTTTCAATTTGAAATCCATAGTCAATTTAAGAAATTTTCAAGTCAATGAAATATGAACTTTCTGTCATTGGTAAAGATTTATAAGTAAAAGGACAGGTTTTTGGTAACTTGTGAAATGTTTTACTTGCTAAAAGTTCTGTAAAAGGGGACAAAAGAATTTGTGTTAATGTTCTACACAATACATTAACATTGGGGTCGTCAATCGTGAATGCTGTTTCTTGTTGCCTGGCCCATTCCTACCACTTAACAGTGTATTAGGTTGGTTAAAGCGTGTGCAAGACCATCGCAAGGACCATAAAAATAAAATCAGAGATCGACCCCGCACGGAAACTTACCAGGAATCGTTCTTCTCGCTAACCGTGCGTGACTGCAACAGGAAAAGCGTAAATGACAGCAGAACACACAGTACCCTCCGCCACGCACCATAAGTTGACTTGCGGAATATAGACGTATATGTAGAAAGATTACGTCACGGATGCACCACTGACGATAACATGCCAGCAAAATTTAGAGAAGAAAACATGCCAAAGAAGCATGTTTGAGCATGCTGGATAACTTAAATCACCGGATTCAAAACGAATTCACGCTGAAATATTGCAAATACCGGCGAGAGGCTACATAAGGAAAATAGGCAAATGCCTACGGAGAAGCTCATGCCAGCTGCTGTCATCATCAGGAGTCGTTGTACTCACTGCTAAATGACATGACCCCATGTGCCGAGCATTTGCACGGTTCTAGGCGCTACAGTCTGAAACCGCGCGACCGCTACGGTCGCAGGTTCGAATCCTGCCTTGGGCATGGATGTGTGTGATGTCCTTAGATTAGTTAGGTTTAAGTAGTTCTAAGTTCTAGGGAACTGATGACCTCAGAAGTTAAGTCTTATAGTGCTCAGAGCCATTTGAACCAAGCGTTTGCATCCCAGACGATTACCAGCTTCTCTTAGAACCTGCCAAAGAGGTACACCCAAAATCTTGATCAGTTCACCTGTTCGCCGCTCTCCTTCTCCGTCTCTTCTCCTGGATCTTCCCTTCCACAACTATTTTCTGCAGGTTTTCTACATCTCTTCTCACAACATGCCAAAAGAACTGGAGAAATTTTTGGCTGAAACGAAAAGAAAGGCGCGTGGATATACTGAGCTCCTCGATAATGGACTCATTTGTTCTTCTTTCAGTCCATTTTATGCGTAACATCCTATGCCAACACCAAAGCGCAAATGCATCGATGAGCTGTTTATCTCTGCTTTAAGGGTCCATGTCTCTCAAACATAAAAGAAGATGGAAAACAGGAGAGTCTGAACAAGCCGGTCCTTTGAGGTGTTCGGTACTGCTCGGTTCAGTCAGATCTTGGTGAGCTTCTTCATAGCCACTCGCCCTAGCTTGATCCGTCTTCTTATCTTCACAGCTTCCCGTGTCATAGATGGTTGACCCCAGAAAAATGAAAGAATGCGCGACTTCCAATTCCTTTCAAAAATCAAATGGCTCTGAGCACTATGTGACTTAACTTCTGAGGACATCAGTCCCCTAGAACTTAGAACTACTTCAACCTAACTAAGGACATCACACACATCCATGGCCGAGGCAGGATTCGAACCTGCGACCGTAGCGGTCGCGCGGTTCCAGACTATAGCGCCTAGAACCGCCCGGCCACCATGGCCGGCTCTAATTCCTTTAATCGACTTTTGAGCCGAACCTGTACTCCACGATCAGTTATTGTAAGTTTCGACTTTCCGAGACTGAGGTCCAATCCATGTTAGAGACCAACGTCAACCACTGCAGGTGACTTCAAAACACTGATCACATTCATTTCTGTCTTTTAAAAGGATAATTGCAAAGTATTAATATTTTTACAGAAATAAGATTGTCGGATATCTCTTCGCTTTACTGGGCTTTCCAAAGTGTCAACTTTTTTTTGTAGCGTATTTATACGAAAATCTCCGCTGTACCTTCCGAAATATTGCACGTGTAAAGAATTGTTGTGTGTCTGTGTGTGTGTGTGTGTGTGTGTGTGTGTGTGTGTGTGTGCTGCTGAAGTACGTGAAAAGTCGGAGGTCTGGCGTTATGTGACGATGACCGCTCAGCGGTGTACAACTGGTGGCCGCTGGCACTTTCGGTTGAATGGCGGCAGCTGGCCGATACCTGCAGGCGGCGCATTCAGCGGGCCGAATTGATTCGCTGTGCAGCTGACGCTCGCTGCCAACCGGACACTGCCGCCCCGATGAGCGCTCTGGTGATGCGAATACTTTGGTTTTACGCAACAGACTGACGTGCGAGCCCACACTGTCGTCAGTATTTCGCACTGCGGTTTCATCAACCATGGATGTGAAACATGCGAGGTACACTCTCACATAACTTAGTGTCCTGCATCCCGACTTGTTTTCATAACGTTGACAGGTAATTTTAGATCAGTGATCGAACGAAGATTTACCGAAAGAGAAACACAGAGTTTAAAGCACTTGAACAGGGTTCGGGTTCCCGTACAGCGAAAGGTATAGTGAAATCTTTCCCAACTCTTCTCGGTTTAAACTTGTGTTTCACTAACGTCCATAATACCAACACAACATTGTACACTAAGGTAGTAAAAGTCATGAAACAGCGATATGAACATATACAGGTGGTTCAAATGGTTGAAATGGCTCTGAGCACTATGGGACTTAACTTCTGAGGTCATCAGTACCTTGAACTAACAACTACTTAAACCTAACTAACCTAAGGACATCACACACATCCATGCCCGAGGCAGGATTCGAACCTGCGACCGTAGCGGTCACGCGGTTCCAGACTGAAGCGCCTAGAACCGCCCGGCACACCAGCCGGCTATACAGGTGGTGATAGTATCGCGCACACAAAGCATAAAAGAGCAGTTCCTTCCAGGAGGTGTCATTGGTACTCAGGTAATGTAAGTCAAAAGGTTTCCGAAGTGATTACGGCCGATCGAGGAGAATTAACAGAATCTGAACGCGGAATAATAGTTGGGGGTACGCACATGGGTCATTCCATTTGGAAATCGTAAGGGAATACAATATTCCGAGGTCTGCAGTTTCAAGATTTTGCCAGAATTACCAAATGTCAGGCATTACCTCTTACTACGAACGATGCAACGGCTGACGGCCTTTACTTAACCACTGAGAGCAACGGTGTTAGCGTTGAGTTGTCAGTGTTAATAGACAAGCAGCTTTACGTGATATTACACCAGAAATAAGTGTGGGATGTACGATGAACGAATCCGTTAGGACATTGTGGCGAAATGTTATGTTAATGGACGATGACCGACGCGAATACCTTTGCTTCAGCGCGACATCGCCTACAGCGCCTCTCCTGTTCTCTTGACCATATCAGTTCGACCTAAGACGCCTGGAAAACAGTGGCCTGTCAAAAACAAAAAACAAAAATTGGCCCTAAGCACTATGAGACTTAACATCTGACGTCATCAGTCCCATAGAATTAGAACTACCGAAACCTAACTAGCCTAAGGACATCACACACACATCCATGCCCGAGGCATGATTCGAACCTGCGACCGTAGAAGCAGCGCGTTTCCGGACTGAAGCACCTAGAACCGCTCAGCCACGGCGGCCTGCTGGTCAGGTCAGTCCCGATTTCAGTTAGTAACAGCTGATTGAAAGGTTCGACTGTGGAATATGCCTCACGAAGCCATTGACCGAAGCTGTCAACAAGGCACTGTGGAAGCCGGCTCCATAGCTGTGGGCTGTGCTTAGATAGAACAGACTGGGTCATTTAGTCCAACTGAAGCTATCATTGACTTGAAATGGCTATGTTTAATTATTTGGAGACAGTTTGCAGCCATTTATGGACTTCACGTTGCCTAACAATGATCTAATATCACCGGGTCATGATTGTTCGCGATTTGTTTGAAGAACATTCTGGACAGTTCGAGCGAATGATTTGGCCGCCCACGTCATCCGACGTTGATCCCATCGAACATTTATGAGACATTATCGAAAGGTCAGGTCGTGCACAACATCGTGAATGAGCAATCCTTTCACAATTGTGGACAGCAACAGAGGCAGGCTACATATTACTGCAGCTGAGTGCAAGCCACATCGAGTTGCTGCACTGCACCGGGCAATATGAGGTCTGACACGATATTAGAGGGTATCCCATGACTTGTGTCACTTCAGTGTGTGACGCCAAGCGACACTGCCAACAGCGAAAACATTCACCTAAAACATTACTGTTTATTTAGGTTCTCTGGAGAATGACTTAATATGTCTTCGTCGCTTTTTAGAACGAGTAGTTTTAAACATATGCAGCTACATGCAAAAAGAGAAAACACTGATGTTATTCCGATTACAAATACTGCTTGCCAGCTCTACTTGAGTATGGAGTGGCCAGGCCACATATTCTTAAGTCCCTCACAACGGCGCAATTTGCGCCATAGTCCGAGCACATGAAATTGACCTCTTCAAAATGACAACAGTTTTTACAAACTTTACACATTATGCCATTCTAAACGAAATCACATAGTTTTAAATTCTAACTTTAATTCTTATTAATAAGAAATAACTGTCCTACTTAAACTGAATAGAGGAAATTGCCCACACTTTGTGGTACATGAACTTGCTCCCTATGTCAAAGAACTCAGTTTTCCGATGCAGGCAACTGACTTATACAAACAATGTCTTTGAGATCCTCAGAGTCCCTGGAATGCTGCCTGATAAGAGTTAAAGAAAGTATTGTACCAATATACTACGGTTACAAAGTAATCTAGCTTTGATAAAATCATCCAGAGCTTCCAGCTGCGTCCAGTGGTTTAAGTTCCACGAGCTTTCGGCGGAGTATTCCTTGGTCATTGGTGACTGTCTTTTGGGTTGCTGCTGCCGTCCTTACACATAGCCGCACTTCCATCTGTGACGTCACTGTGAAACGTCCCCTTTTGAACAATTGTACACGACTGTGCTTAAACTGACACACAATATTTTTAGCGCAACGCAATCTGACTTTCAAAAATCCCTGCAAAAGTATGGCCCTGACTAACATTAATCTATACCTTTCACAAATCACTTACCTCACCAAAAAACTCCGTTACTCGAACTACTGCAATACAGCGAGCGGCACTACCGCCAGCTAAATAAAAGATTCAAACTACGGAAGTCACTAACTACTGATAGGGATAGTTAGCAAATGAAAGATTTTAATAGAGAACAAACAATGTATTTACCTTAATAGTCATAATATATATAGCAGTCCATAACATCCATTCTGTACTCAAAAATCCGCCATCTCATTTCCCACATCCACCACTGCTGGCGGCTCACCACCAACTGCACAACGCTACGCGCTGTTCACATCCAGCTGCCGCTGCCCAACACTACAATGGCAGACAACAATGCAAACTAGCCACAGACTACACACAGCACAGCCAGTGATTTTCATATGGAGCGCTACGTAACGTTGCCAATAAGAAAACATAAACAGCCTACTTACAACTGTTACTCGCTCCAGTGCTATTTAAGGTAACGTTTCCTTTGCGTGTCGCCTTCAACCTTCTGATAGGCGGGTCCCAAGCCTTGCTTAACTGTAGGCCGTCGTCTTCACTGAGGGTGTCACGAATTTTTATCTTGATCGCTTCTTTTATTACGCTATCGCAGAACTATTAGCCCGTGTTAATGAAAGATTTAGACCATGCTCTGCTACCGCTGATTTATCAGATTACCGAAGGCGAAAACATCTCTCGTGTACCACACAGCGCTGTTCTATAGTGGACGCCGTCTGTCCGACGCAAAGGTGACCACACACACACGGTACTTTATGTACCCCTGGCGTTCCGAGGGCTACATCGTCTTCTATATGCCTCATTAGTTGTCGAATTTTTCCTGGAGCCCTCAAGAGCGAATCGATTTTATGTCTCTTTAGGAGCCGACTAATATTTCCCGTTAATGAGCCACAGCAAAAATAGAAAAAATATAAAAAAATAAGAAAACGCAGGCTTCTTCGAGTTCTTCTCAGGGTCTTTACCTGTTTTTGGAAAGATGGATTGCGAAGTCTGGTCGTTGTTGTAGCCGTTTTTCTTGGATACTTCGTAAGTGGCTCATTTCCTTCGGAAGATTTTCAGCGTGTGAGGCCGCACCCGCTCTTTCACCAAGGTCCTCAGAGAACAGAACGCTTTTGCGACGGATGGTGATAGTTGTAGGGTGCAGATATCAGTCCTTGTGGGTGGGTTTCTGATGGACACAGCGCTGAGACGTCCACTTCCTCTACGGCTGACGACGACGTCAAGAAACGGTAAGGCACCATCTGTCTTTACCTCGATCATGAACGTGGATATTGTTGATGTGGTTCAATAATTCTCCCATACAACGATCGTGTTGTCGACGTAACGATAAGAACAACTAAGCTCCGCAGGAGCCGTGTCCAGGGCGATGTCCTCAAAGTACTCCATAATCAGGTTTTCGTTAAGACGGCTGCCTGCAGCTAAGAGCGTTTTTGGACCCGACTATCGGTAGGTTGAAGTGGGCGCGGCGTGCACCTAACGAAAACATTACCTTATACGGCACTGGAGCGAGCACCAGTGACGTCACAGAAGGCAGCGCGGCTATAGACGGACGGCAGCAGTAACCAAAAGACAGTCAGCACTTGACAGTGGCCGAAGAGTATTTGGCCAAGAGCTCGTGGATTTTAAACCACTTGACGCGGCTGGAGGCTCGAGAGAATTCTGTCAGTACGCATCGTCGTGAAACCATGCATTCGTATATAACCCACCTTTTTCCCAAGTTTTCTGTCTTCCGAGTACAAAATCTAATTATATTTGCAGTGTTCGTTCTTCAACCAAGTATAAATGTGAGCAGTGGGTCTGATCTACGAATACTGTTATTTTAAGGCACTGACGTAACAACTACGTTCTGAAATCCGCTAAATCTGCTCCTTCTCAGGCACATAGACGTATATTGTTCCTTTCTACAATCCTTCTATCGAAACCTGAGGACGGCGACATAGATTACATGAAAGGTACGTCCCAACGCTGCAGACAATTTATGAAGATTGGTCCGAGATGTGTCCAACAGCCGGCCATAGTGGCCGAGCGCTTCTAAGCGCTACAGTCTGGAACCGCGCGACTGCTACGGTCGCAGGTTCGAATCCTGCCTCGGGCATGGATGTCTGTGATGTCCTTAGGTTAGTTAGGTTTAAGTAGTTCTAAGTTCTAGGGGACTGATGACCTAAGATGTTAAGTCCCATAGTGCTCAGAGCCCACTAATATACTCCCATGGCGTCAGCGTGTACGTACATGTGAACCTCATCAGTACGGACGACGATTTAGCATGGCTGTGTTTTTGGGCCAACGTTAAGCTCTATGTCAAGCGACGTGCGGTGAGCAAACGATATTTAGGCTTGTCTGATACGACAATATTCACCCGCTGGAAGAAACACCACAGAAGTTAGAGTCTTAGAAAAGGAGATTCTGCTTTTGCAAAAAACATGCTTAATGAAGGCTACAGGTGCAAGGTGCAACACGAAGTCCTTGAAATACTTTAAGTATGGCTATCTGCACAAATAGGTGCTTTTTTCCGTTCCCCACTGATCATAACTGCATCTACGGCAAATAAACTCATCCAGGAACAAGCCCAACTGGTTTTATAAATCATCCTTCCTGCTTATATCTCACATCTTTAACATTTCAGTTATTGCTGTTTTATTTGCGGTATAATTTTCCTGGATGTAAATACAGTTATTCTTCGTATCACTTCAGTCTTATCACTTGTCTTGGTTGACATATTGTTCTTTCTCGGACAGTATTATATCCTTCAGTAATGCTCTCGAAAAATGTCACAAAATTTACTGAATTTTTCCCAATTTATTGTTTATTTTTTGCTGTATTTAGTACGTAGTTCAGTTTATCGATCATGTAGACGGTGTCACTACCAAGAGTAGTCAATCACAATTCCTCTCCTGTTTCGGTAAACATCTGCAATTTTACTTTCGCAGTGTGTACCTGGTGCCAGCCCAAACAAATACTGCAGATCATGAATCTCATGCGACGCATAATGTCGATAGTATTCTGGGGTCTGTTTCCTCCAACAAACAAAGTGTATTTTGAAGCGGAATGTTCATATCCATTCGATAGAGTAGTCCCAAATTAGTCTAGCACGATATTAGTTTTATCGATGCGTGTTAACAGACACAGTAAAACACGTGAATAGCCAGTACTCCGGCAACGGCAAAGCAGCGCCGTCTCTGCTGTAGTACTGGTTTTCTTCGTGTTTGCCTGTTCCTGTTAATACGTAGTAAGAAAACGAATATCGTGCTAGACTAATCGGCGACCACTCTATCGAACGGACGTGTAAAATTCCGCTTTAAAAATAATTTTGTTTGCGACGGGAAACAAATCGCCACGTTCCGTCGATAATCGGCGTCGCATAAAAGACGTGATGGGCAGTATTTGGTACACATTGCAAAAGAGAAATTGTAGATATCTGTCGAACCACAAGAGAAAATACGCCGGAAGACTTTTAGGTAGCACACACTGTATTTCATGTTACGTAATTAGTATATATTTTATAGTTCTGTCGAAATAAAGTACGTGACTTTAATCTCATATCGACCTTGAATAACTATCATCTTTAACATACGACTGAGAGACTCTTTGGATAAAGCTACTTGAAAATCATAGATCCCACAAGAGTTACAGCCACGCATATTTATCTTTGTACCTGATGACGACTTAACAGCCGGCGCTTCAGTCTGGAACCGCGCGACCGCTACGGTCGCAGGTTCGAATCCTGCCTCGGGCATAGATGTGTTAGATTCTAAGTTCTAGAGGATTGATGACCTCAGATGTTAAGTCCCATAGTCCTCAGAGCCATTTGAACCATTTGAACGACTTAACAGCCGTATACCTATTAGTGTTGTAACCAATATTACAGATTACTACACTTCTGTCGAGTGATTTTCATTCACAGTGTGGAAAGCATTCTACAGTGAACCGACGGAACAGTCAACTGACGTAATTGTTAATTCGTATGCTTCGTGGTGTCGTAGTTTTCATGGTCAGCAGTGTATTAGAAACTGAATGATAGCAAGTTAGCAGGTCACCGCTGTTACAGTCCGCGATTGCTGACAACGATCCATCTTATCATCATCAACAAGCTTTCCTCGTCGTTTTCCTGTGATCAGAGATAATCACGGTAGGCCTCCGACACGGAAGCACTTAAAACACACAGGGCCTATTCGAGCCTTCATACACGGCAAGTGTCGACAACTTGGCGGTAACTAACTGTTCGAGAGAATCTCTCCCTCTCTGTGAACCAGAGCTTGGTTCAAATGGTTCAAATGGCCCTGAGCACTATGGGACTTAACTTCTGAGGTCATCAGTCCTCTAGAACTTAGAACTGCTTAAACCTCATTCTGATGCTGCTTACAGTGCCGGTCGCACACGCGACCCTTAGCGGCGCGTCTTAATCCAGTTGTGCATTCCTAGGAAAATTTTATAATGTACAAATATATTTTTATCTTTAACGTGAGCACTGTTGCTCTAAACCATTTCATAACTATTTACTCTATGTCATGAAAAAAATTTTTACTTCTGATGAAGGCTGCCTTAGAGCAGTTGAAACCTAGGTAAAGTTGAAATTTTTTACCTGTGCAACCGAAGAGCTGTATTTTCAAGTAATATTATAAATAATCTAAGGACATCACACACACCCATGGACGAGGCAGGTTTCGAACCTGCAACGGTAGCGGTCGCGCGGTTCCAGACTGTAGCGCCTAGAACTACTCGGCCACTCCGGCCAGCTGAAACAGAGCGTCTGATTCAATTGCTCATGAGTGCACGTACAACACTTGTACGTACCACAATTAACGGCATTTTAAACTTGACTTAATAGACTTCGAAACATCTTTTGGGCAAACTGCAAAAGAACTCGGAGAGGTTGTTTCTATCATTACGTAAGGCCTAATTGTTCAGCGCTTGCTTGCTCCTCAAAATAATTGACAGTTTTAATAAACTGACACATATAAATAAGCTGGACTGCAATAAGCCCTAAACGCAAAGATTCACGATGTGTGTGGATATGCGAGTGCCCGTTTCTCATTCCATATGCAACACGTAGCCAATTACAGCAGATGTCCATAAATTTATTTGCAAAACGAGGAAACAAGGACATTGTGCCATAAAGCTTACTTCCCGCGCTCGGCAGGCGAGACTGCCAATTCCAAGGCTGATCCAGCTGCAGGTTTATGGAGGGCAGTGCCCGGTCCCAACGTACGTAAAGCATCAGCTCTGCCGTGGCGTGGCGTGGCCGGCAGCTGGAGCCGCGCGCTAAGCCTCCCCTCCGGGGCCTAAAGGCTGCCCACATGCCGCCCACGCGACCCCCACCACAACCGCGCAGCGCCGAAATTTATGCTCGGCATAATTTACGCTAAGTGCGCTAAGATATTGCTCGCATTAAAAAAGAGGGACGCGAGGCCTGGGAGGGGAAACGCCCGAGGGAAGGAGACAGAGATAGGGGGCGTGGGATACAAACAGAGTGGAAACATAGAGTGCGTGTATGTGTATGAGAGAGAGAGAGAGAGAGAGAGAAAGAAGCAAAGGCACCGAGAGATAAGAATTATTGGGGAAAGGAATGAGAAAGACTGAGAGAAATAAAAGTACCGTCCGGAATATGACCCAAAGACAAAAAGAAAAGAAAAAATTGCATAAAAATTTTCTGACTGTCGAGATATTTTATGTTCAGCTTATAGCAACTACGCCCCTTAAGTGTAATGAAATAAGAGCATTCAAATGTTAATCCGATAGCATAAACAGTTGCTAGCGGTTATGAACATTCTATAAACACGTAATTGGTGCTACAGATAAATCGAACACAGAGAGGAAGTGAGCCAAGAAAGTCAAGTAAATCAGGAATACGTTAACTTACGCAAACACCTTGAAGTTTTTAGAAATGAAAAAAATAGTTCAGATACGAAAGTATTCCAAAAGGCAAAGAAACAGAGAGACTGAATCACAGAACACAGGATTTAATAAGACTTTCAGCACAGTAAGTTGGCACCAACATTATCAGCCACTTTATTCTAGCTTTCCTCGTAACATCTACCGCTGTAAATGGTTGTAGTGCTTCAACAATGATACTCGTACAGAGCGATTCAGCTGCCTCTACCTCTACCGTTTTATGCAGCCCGCAATGTTTTATCTGACTACGCCAGAAATTTTCATATTCTTTCGCTCGCTACGCGCTATTAGTCATACAGAAAAAATTAACGTGACCTGTTTTGCAGGAAATTAAATATAATTAATTTTTGCAGTGGGATATGTTTTGATTGGACACCACGATTTTCGAGTTATTCAAGAAAAATGTATAAAAGTGACCTTCAGACATACTTACTTCCCCATACTCAGTTCTGAGGTCCGGCCGGAGTGGCCGTACGGTTCTAGGCCCTACAGTCTGGAGCCGAGCGACCGCTACGGTCGCAGGTTCGAATCCTGCCTCGGGCATGGATGTGTGTGATGTCCTTAGGTTAGTTAGGTTTAAGTAGTTCTAAGTACTAGGGGACTGATGACCACAGATGTTAAGACCCATAGTGCTCAGAGCCATTTTCAGTTCTGAGGGAAATAAGAGTACCACGCGGAATGTGACCCAAAACCCAAAAAAAAAAAAAAAAAAAAAAAATTTACCACCACTAATCTCTACAGTTAGAATGAAGTACGATCAATCAAATGTTAATCCAGTAGCGTAAATAATTACTGACGTTTATGTAAAAATTCCCCCCACCCCCATGAACCATGGACCTTGCCGTTGGTGGGTAGGCTTGCGTGCCTCAGCTATACAGATAGACGTACCGTAGGTGCAACCAACAACGGAGGGGTATCTGTTGAGAGGCCAGACAAACGTGTGGTTCTTGAAGAGGGGCAGCAGCCTTTTCAGTAGCTGCAAGGGCAACAGTCTGGATGATTGACTGATCTGGCCTTGTAACACTAACCAAAACTGCCTTGCTGTGCTGGTACTGCGAACGGCTGAAAGCAAGGGGAAATTAGGGCCGTAATTTTTCCCGAGGGCATGCAGGTTTACTGTATGGTTAAATGATGGTGGCGTCCTCTTGGGTAAAATATTCCGGAGGTAAAATAGTCCCCCATTCGGATCTCCAGGCGGGGACTACTCAAGAGGATGTCGTTATCAGGAGAAAGAAAACTGGCGTTCTACGGATCGGAGCGTGGAATGTCAGATCCCTTAATCGGGCAGGTAGGTTAGAAAATTTAAAAAAGGAAATGGATAAGTTAAAGTTAGATATAGTGGGAATTATTGAAGTTCGGTGGAAGGAGGAACAAGACTTCTTCTGGTCAGGTGACTACAGGGTTAAAAACACAAAATCAAATAGGAGTAATACAGGAGTAGGTTTAATAATGAATAGGAAAATAAAGATGCGGGTAAGCTACTACAAACAGCATAGTGAACGCATTATTGTGGCCAAGATAGATACGAAGCCCACGCCTACTACAGTAGAACAAGTTTAAATGCCAACTAGCTCTGCAGATGACAAAGAAATTGAAGAAATGTATGATGAAATAAAATAAATTATTCAGATTGTGAAGGGAGACGAAAATTTTATACTCATGGGTGACTGGAATTCGGCAGTAGGAAAAGGGAGAGAAGGAAACGTAGTAGGTGAATATGGATTGGGGGTAAGAAATGAAAAAGGAAGCCGCCTGGTAGAATTTTGCACAGAGCACAACTAAGTTATAGCTAACACTTGGTTCAAGAATCATGAAAGATGGTTGTATACATGGAAGAAGCCAGGAGTGACAGGTTTCAGATAGATTATATAATCGTAAGATAGAGATTTAGGAATCAGGTTTTAAATTGTGAGACATTTCCAGAGGCAGATGTGGATTCTGACCACAATCTATTGGTTATGACCTGTAGATTAAAACTGAAGAAACTGCAAAAAGGTGGGAATTTAAGGAGATGGGGCCTGGATAAACTGACTAAACCAGAGGTTGTAGAGAGTTTCAGAAAGAGCATAAGGGAACAATTGACAGGATTGGGGGAAAGAAATACAGTAGCATAAGAGTGGGTAGCTTTGAGGGATGAAGTAGTGAAGGCAGCAGAGGATCAAGTAGGTAAAAAGACGAGGGCTAATAGAAATCCTTGGGTGACAGAGGAAATACTGAATTTAATTGATGAAAGGAGAAAATATAAAAATGCAGTAAATGAAGCAGGCAAAAAGGAATACGAACGTCTCAAAAATGAGATCGACAGGAAGTGCAAAATGACTAAGCAGGGATGGCTAGAGGACAAATGTAAGGATGTAGAGGCTTATCTCACTAGTGGTAAGATAGATACAGCCTACAGGAAAATTAAAGAGACCTTCAGAGAAAAGAGAACCACTTATATGAATATCAAAAGCTCAGATGGAAACCCAGTTCTAAGCAAAGAAGGGAAAGCAGAAAGGTGGAAGGAGTATAAAGAGGGTCTATACAAGGGCGATGTACTTGAGGACAATATTATGGAAATGGAAGAGGATGTAGATGAAGATGAAATGGGAGATATAATACTGCGTCAAGAGTTTGACAGAGCACTGAAAGTCCTGAGTCGAAACAAGGCCCCGGGAGTAGACCACATTCCATTAGAACTACTGACAGCCGTGGGAGAGCCAGTCCTGACGAAACTCTACCATCTGCTGAGCAAGATGAATGAAACAGGCGAAATACCCTCAGACTTCAAGAATAATATAATAATTCCAATACCAAAGTAAGTAGGTGCTGACAAATGTGAAAATTATCGAACTATCAGTTTAATAAGTCACGGCTGCAAAATACTAACGCGGATTCTTTACAGACGAATGGAAAAACTAGTAGAAGCCGACTTCGGGGAAGATCAGTTTGGATTCCGTAGAAATGTTGGAACACGTGAGGCAATACTGACCCTACGACTTATCTTAGAAGCTAGATTAAGGAAAGGCAAACCTACGTTTCTAGCATTTGTAGACTTAGGCAAAGCTTTTGACAATGTTGACTGGAATACGCTCTTTCAAATTCTGATTGTGGCAGGGGTAAAATACAGGGAGCGAAAGGTTCCCCGACGTTATTCAATCTGTATATTGAGCAAGCAGTGAAGGAAACAAAATAAAAATTCGTAGTAGGTATTAAAATCCGTGGAGAAGAAATAAAAACTTGAGGTTAGCCGATGACATTGTAATTCTGTCAGAGACAGCAAAGGACTTGGATGAGCAGTTCAATGGAATTGATAGTGTCTTGAAAGGAGAGTATAAGATGAACATCAACAGAAGCAAAACGAGGATAATGGAATGTAGTCGAATTAAGTCGGGTGATGCTGAGGGAATTAGATTAGGAAATGAGACACTTAAAGTAGTAAAGGAATTTTGCTATTTGGGGCGCAAGATAACTGATGATGGTCGAAGTAGAGAGGATGTAAAATGTAGACTGGCAATGGCAAGGAAAGCGTTTCTGAAGAAGAGTAATTTGTTAACATCGAGTATAGATTTAAGTGTCATTAAGTCATTTCTGAAATTATTTGTATGGAGTGTAGCCACGTATGGAAGTGAAACATGGACGATAAATAGTTTGGACAAGAAGAGAATAGAAGCTTTTGAAATGTGGTGCTACAGAAGAATGCTGAAGATTAGATGGGTAGATCACATAACTGATGACAAAGCATTGAATAGGATTGGGGAGAAAAGAAGTTTGTGGCACAACTTGGCTAGAAGAAGGGATCAGTTGGTAGGACATGTGTTGAGGCATCATGGGATCACCAATTTAGTATTGGAGGGCAGCGCGGAGGGTAAAAATCGTAGAGGGAGACCAAGAGATGAATACACAAAACAGATTCAGAAGGATGTAGGTTGCAGTAGGTACTGGGAGTTGAAGAAGCTTGCACAGGATAGAGTAACATGGATAGCTGCATGAAACCAGTCTCAGGACTGAAGACCACAACAACAACAACAACATGTAAAAATTGTACAAAAAACCAAATTTGCTACAGACAAATCTAACATAGAAACGATGAGAATGAAAAACGTCAAGTATATCAGGAATACATTACTTTACGTACATGCCGTAAAGGAGTTAGAAGTGAAAAGAATAATACAATTATAACAGTGTTCAAAAGGCAAAGAAAAAGAGAGCACTGAGCCATAGAAACGTTGCATATCATTCAATAATACGTTCAGCACAGTACACTGGCAACACCTGTATCAGCCATATCATTCTAGCTTTCCACATAACATCCGCCACTGTAAATGGTTATTCACTTCAACAATTATATACTTGAAGTGAGTGGGAATGTCATTACAAGTACGAGAGTAATTTCAGAACGAAATAGGGAAATCTTCGCAGTATCGAGAATAATTAATGATCCCAAAGAGCTTTCATGTTTTGAGCAACACTGTAAGAATTTATGATAAGCTGTAAAGAAGCAGAAGAGTGCACGCAACACTTTCACAAACTAGCAGAGCAGGAAATAAAATCAAATAAGTTTGGGATTTTCTTAAAAGAGACAGACTATAGAAAGTACATCATATTTTATAGTAAGGACAACGGTAGCATTATAAAAGATACTTCATGGAAAGAAGATGCTTTTAATAGACCCGAACACAAAAAATTACACACTACCATGAAGGGTTTATCCGAATGGGACGGAAATCGGTAGATGTGACATATATGTACAGGCACACAAACGATCATTATAATTCAGAAAGTTGGGAAATTTGTTCAAGAGAAAGAGCTTCACAATCTGAGCAAGTCGATAACGCATTGCTCCACCTCCGTCCCTTGTGCAAGCAGCTTTTCGGCTATCAACGTAGGTTGATAGAATTGATTGATTACCTCCAGGGGGGTATCGCGCCAAATTCTGTCCATTGGCGCATCAGACTGTCAAAATTCCGAGACGGTTGAGGGAGGGAGGGATCCAAAGACGTTGCTACCCAAGGTAGGATTTGGCAAGCAAGAAGACAAGTAGTAGAAACGTTCACCGTTGCCAGGGAAGATTATCTTGCTGAAATGTAAGACCAGAATGGCTTGCCATGAAGGGAAAAAAAACCGGAACGTTGAATCTCGTCGACGTACCCCTATGTTGTATAAGTGCCGCGCATGGCAACCAAAAGGGTCCTGCTTTGAAAAGAAATAGCACCCCACAAAATCAGGTTGTCGGACAGTTTGTCGGGCGACAGTCAATTTGGTTTCCTACCGCTGTCGGGGTAGTCTCCAGGCACGTCTCTGCTGATCTTCATGTCTCACTTCGGAGCGGGACTCATCAGTCCAGTCCATAAGTCTCCAAGCAGAAGACGTTCCTGGAGACTGCCCGGACATTGATATGATACCAACTTGACTGTCGCCTTATATACGGCCGACAACCAGGAGTGGTGGTCTAGAGAGTCGATTCTCTCCATGGCAGGACCTCTTTGGTTGTCATCCGGGGCATCCTTACATCACAATGGTACGCTGACGATATTCTACGTCCCTTTTTGTTTCCCTTAATGGAAGACCAACCCTGGCTTATCATTTTAGCAAGCAACTGTACACGGCGAGAGTTTCTACTGCTTGTCTTCGTGTTTGCCAAACGCTACCGTGACCAGCAATGTCGCTGGATCTTTCACCAGTTGAGAAACTTTGGAACATTATGGGCAGGGCCCCCAACCAGCACGAAATTTTGAGGGTCAAGGCGCCAAAGGGGCATAATTGGGCACGGTAACCCTCAAGAGCCAATCGAGCAACTCTATCACTCAATGCCAAGCCAAATAATTGCTTGCATACCCAATAATTGCTTGCATAAAGGCCAGAGGTCCACCTACGCGTTACTGACCTGCTCAGTTTAATGAATCTCAATTTTTCTGAAATTGTAATCGTTTGTTTGTCTGTACATATACATCACATCATCCGATATCCGACCCATTCGGATAAGTGCTTCGTGGTTCGTAGTGCATTTTTTTTAGAGTGTATTTGCTATTTAAAAGCTTGTGAAATGTGAATATGTCACAGAGTGCACAAGATCAGCTGGGCTGATAAAAGGCTGAGAAGACTTGGAGTAGATCGGAGGATGTGGTTGACAGTGAAGAATAGGATGCTAAAATGGATAGACTTCTACTAGAGGCAAGTGAAAGTTGCATTCTGGAGAAGAGGGTGTAAGACAGATGAAGGTACAAGATGCTCCATGACGTCAGCAGACCACAAGAGGGTAACAGAGAATGAAAGCAAAAGACAGAGAAGCACGGAGCACTATGAATTCTAAACCTGCCACAAGGCTCATAACCAAATGGTGATGATTAAAAGTATAAGAGAAAATGACTGAAAAATCAGAAGAGAAAGCAAAATAATATGAAGAAGAAGCTACGTGGAATGATACAATCAAATGAAAATTTCTCACATAACTCTAAACGAAACAAGAAACGTTCTAACAAACGTCGAAAATGGAAGTTTGCAAAGTGTTGAAGACATCTGACATGAAATAGCTTTGGCAGTATAAGACATAATGTTCGCATTTATACGAGTAATGCATCATTAACTGAGAATATTTTGTGAGGCAGATTAAAATATGTCTCTTTATCTGAAAGATAGTTACACAGATGTTAATAACTACCGGCTAGTCCCACTGCTTACATTATTTTCCAAATATTTTGAAAAGGTTATGCAGACGAGGATTGTCACTCTAATGCCAGTCCGGCCATCCATATTTACATTTTTCGTAATCATCATAAATCGCTGATGGGTACTGCCATTTTGCAAATTTGAGTTTGTGATTTACCTCCAATGATCTTGCCGTCCGATTGAAGGTCAGAAACTCAAGTTTACATCATATCCCAAACTCGCAGCCTACAAAGAATTTGTTAACGAAGTCGACGTCGTACAGGTCAGCTCTGAGTTCAATACAAAGGCTGATAGCTGACATTTATCACAGGAAAAGACCGATATGAAGTTACGTGCATAATAGAGATCTGACAGTATGATAACATCATCACCGACCAGTCACTGATGTCTTTCATAACCGACGAGTGCTTAACTACGCCGATCCGAGGAGATCTAATAAGGTTGAACAACCAAATGCTTGTGGTCCTGGGAAAGAAGAATTTGACGGAGATTACCTCAGAAATATAATTCATGCTAGAATGAGATCCCAGGGAAAATACTTGTCACACACTTTCTTGAGTATTGTTTAACATTATGGAATGCAGCTTAGCTGAACTGACAGACGAGTTTGAATGTATTCAGTAAAGAAGTACGCATTATGCGTTGAGTGTGTTTAATCACTGTGAGAGCATGAATGAAAGGCCCTCCAGTTTCCAGAGGTTGACGCTACGGAAAGGACGTTATGAATTAAGAAAAGATTCAGCATACAGAGGAATAACAGGTCCACCAAACAGTCAGAACAGAAACTAAATGAAGCAAAGAAGGGTAGGCATGACGAAGATCAACTTAAACAGACTTATAGACTTTTTTTTCGAGAATCAGGCATTAATTCGATATTGTGAAAATCAAAATCATTGTAAGTAAAAAGATCTCGTCCCGAAGATTCAAATTTACCACTTTCTTCTTCGTAACAGTAGACGCAATGTGTGAAGACAAGAAAATGAACAACAATTAAAAAGTTAAAAGATTCGGCTACTAATGTCTTGAATTTGCGAGCCAACTCTTATTCTTCTGTAGATGCTGATGGGTAGGGAGAGCATTGTGCTATGGCGGCTCTCAAAAGCCCGTAGAGATTAAAACGGCGATTTCTCGTCAGAGATCAAAGAGTGCTTGGTTTCCGCATGGCATCTGTCTCTCCTGTATTATTTGTAGTCGCCTGCAAAAGTTTGAAAGTCAGTAACACGAAGATGATTGCTCTCCTTCTTGAAGGGAGTGGGTACATAGATTCTCATACAGTACATCTAATTTCAACATACAGACTTTAACCTGGTCGGTCGCCTGTCAACTACGGCAGAGACTAGGTACATGCGGAAGGACCGACCTTGTGAACACTGTCGCAAGTGGACAAAAACTAGCGATAATCTAATTAATAGCCTTAGGAATGATATAATTTTCAAAATCTTAGTATTCTCTGTTACCTGAAGCACCAGGGACTTGATATGGTTGCAAATAGGTTAACGTGGTAAAACCAGTAATTCGAAAGAATCTTCTTTACAACATAGACAAGAGTATCCAGTAGTGCCCATTAGACTGATGATTATGTTGGGGACATTTGAAAGCAGCAGCATTGATACTTCAAAGAAGTGTGGCAGGACTGTTACTTTCACGTTACACGTAAAATAAATAACATGTCAGATGTCGCTTGTAGCTCCTTGAACTGTTTCGCCGGTAGGGCAGCTGAGTATATCGCCCTTTGAAATTCGTCACTAAATGCTGGGATACTTGCAGATGATCGGTACATAGCGTAAGAACTGACAGTTGAGCATTAATATAAACGAACATAAACAGAGGAAGAACCCCGATAACATTCGACTGCATCAACGATCAAACAACGAAACCAACGAAAGGCATCGCCTGTATCGATAGAAATGTAGTGATACTTCATTGATAGGAAAGAAAATGTCAGTTTATTCAGGCGAGTTTTACGAAGGTATAGTTGCCTCACTACGAAGATTACTTACTTCTTCGTTCTTCTGCTAATTGAATATTGCTGCAAACGGATTAACTGAGAAAAGAAAATGAAGGAAGAAACAAAGGAGGTGTTCGTATGGGAATAACATAGCCAGTTCAAGATACTGAGCCACTGAAAGAATTGCAGCAGGAGACACTGTAAGTACGATGTCAATACCCTTATTAAATTATCGATTATAGACACGTACCTCCAGTGGATGTCACATCGCTGGTCTTCTGAAATGACCCAGCAAGTAGCAGTTAGCGCCAACGCGAGAGAAGCTGGGCAGTCTGGGACGAGCGATCAATGATGACAGTTTGGGTGCGGCCCCAGTGTTGGAACAGTTGTGCTACTCTGAAGATACATCAGCAAGATTAAGATGCTCATGAGTTCAGTGAACAGAGGAAGTAATTCTGTAATTATGGAGAAAGTTTGTCCATATGTTTGCTAGGAATCGAAAGTGATATCTGCGAATATTAGACGTGCTGTCACCATTAATGCGAAGTCGATATTTCATTATTAACAAAGAGATTGTTGATTATTTCGGATCTCAGAAGAAGTTTATTGTGTGTCGTTAAGTCTGTTTAACCCTCCAAAACGTACTTCTCAAGTTAATGGCTAGACTGAGTGAGTGCTGTGAATTTGCGTATGCTTCGGGTTACGGAATATTTACTTGGCTCACGAATAAATAAACTGTGTTTTCTTAGAGTGAATATCGTTAAATATACATTCCTATGAGCATGGGAAGCAGTGTGTAGGTTAGTTTCAAGCACACAGTGAAGTTCAACCACCACTTACGTATCTGGGTGTAACGGCCAACATTCTCTCAATTGTCTGATAGCCTAGAGAGCTATTACCTAAGCCCTAGAGCACTTGCTCCAGAACGCGTTGTAAAGAATATTTCTCCTTCTAAAATATATTTTGTGATATGACAGCGAAAGGGGACTTATGGGAATACATTCGTGTCCTACAAGTGTCCTTTGCTGATATTAAGGCCGCGAAAGGTCCAGCCATTTTCTGAGGTGAAAAGCCGATGATGGTGCTGCTTTTATATTTTGTATTCTTTTCAGTCTACAGGTAGAGCGGCTGTTCGAGTAATTACCGGCCGCAATACGTCATGTATTAAAACTTTGAACTATACCTTCGACAGAATGTAAAAGGCAAAAATAAATCGTTACGCTCACAGAAATGAAAGTTATTGAAAGACTGTTGGCCACAGCTACGATTTTTTAGAAAGAGGAATCATACTCCTGTGAGTTTTTTTAATACATTTGACCTGCATCTTAATTAAAACAAAAAAATTACTCTACAAGGTAAAACTCCCTAAGTAGTAACATCGCGGATGATAAAATCATAATTTAAAAATGTGTCGTAAGGTCTTAAGGGACAAAACTGCTGAGGTCATCGGTCCCTAAGCCTACACACTACTTAATATAACTTATACTAACTTACTCTTTGGACAACACACACAACCACGCCCGAGGGAGGACTCGAACTTCCAACGGGAGGAGGTGCGTGGACCGTGACAAGGCGCCTGAGACCGCGCGGCTACTCCGCGCGGCTAAAATTATTAGATCGGTGCCTATTGTAATGATCAGCAGAATATGAGAACATTTATTCTATTTATTCTCAGTACATAAAATAGCGAATAATCGCTCGTAAGCCGGACGAAGTGGCCGTGCGGTAAAAGGCGCTGCAGTCTGGAGCCGCAAGACCGCTACGGTCGCAGGTTCGAATCCTGCCTCGGGCATGGATGTTTGTGATGTCCTTAGGTTAGTTAGGTTTAAGTAGTTCTAAGTTCTAGGGGACTAATGACCTCAGCAGTTGAGTCCCATAGTGCTCAGAGCCATTTGAACCATTTGAATCGCTCGTAAGAAATATTCACGGCTCTGCAGTGACAATACCTAAATACTAATTATTTTTATCTGCTTCTTCTATAAGCTCAAAGTCGGCGAGCAGAAGTAAAGAAGACATTTAAATGAATCACGCTGCAGCTGTGGTGTAATTATCATACTCTGCTATACTAGAGACACAATCCTTTTCTTTGTAAAGCATTTTGGTCGAGGCGCTACAACTGGCACATGGCTAGAGACGGCCAAGTTGCAATTATTTTGGACATTTGCCTGACAACCGTGGGAAACATAGCGAAAACATTTGTGAGAATCGAGCAGTATGAATTATTTTTCATTTAATTCTGGAACAATGCGTCCCAGAAAAAAACTGAAAGCTTAGGGTAGGTAATAGTGTGTTTTACTAGGGAGCGTGGAAAAGTGCCTCTGATTTTTGTGTATGAAAACTCTTAAAGCTATATTCTACATCTTTATTCTTCATGTTTGTATATCCTCTGTCATAGAGGGCTCCGAATTGCAGCGTGTAACACGGTTGTGTATAACGTAACTATGTGTGTGTCAGAAACAGCGTACTGTAATCAAATTTCGAATTTCTAGACTTCGTCCTCACATGACAATTTCAGACCATACACGAGCGCTGCGACCTCTGCATCAATCCGACACCTTGGGTTTACTGTCATCGATCATCGTCCCTACAGTCCAGACTTGGCCCCATCCAATTTTCATCTGTTTCGAAAAGTCAAAGAACTCCTTCGAGGACTTCAGTTTCATAGCGATGAGGTGAGACAAGCAGAGGTGAGGTTCTGGCTCCGTCAGCCAACTCAAACATTCAACAGTGACGATGTCCGTTCTCCCTGGGAGAAATGTGATCGTCGCTATGGAGAATCTGTTGACAAATAAATACAACTGAAGAATAAACACGTAGAATATTAATAACGTTTGCTTTATTTAAAAAAGTTTAATGGTTTTCGCATAAAATATTGAATTTTCAGCATGCCTTCGCGTAATATGAAAAGGATTTCTTCAGGCTCATTTTATTGATAGTTATTATTCCTATAACATAAAAGATTTCGGAATACACATTACACTGTGAGATGTTTCTGGGAATGTAGTAGCACATACATATAAATTCAATGAAATGTTTCCATGCATGGGTAGCCTCTAGCCACTGGTGTTCTGCCTAAAACTGTACTGTGAGGATAAAATCAGGTAAAGTTACGCGAAATTTTTTTTTACGTTGCTTGACAGGGCTACCGATCGTGGAACTTAATACCTAAAACGAAAGTTCACTGACATTTGTTTATTTATGTACGGACTAACCGGTAACTTGTTCGTCATGTGGCGTGTGCAGTGACCTTATAGCTCTCCTGACTGCCTGTTAAGTCGCTACATTATTGCAGATGCGGACTCAGACTAGCACAGCCTCAGAAATGTCACTCGGACGATATGATGTACACTGCTAGCACACCCTCTGTGACGGACATCGTGTCACTTGTTGCGTTTTATAAACGTTACACGTGGAGGAAAGGAAAATTTGGTAACGAGACTGGGCCCACACCTTTCACGAAATTATTGTATGTAGTCATTTCGCATAGTCTGCTAAAAATATTTACTGCTTTTGCAATTTGGACAATTTATCATTTACAAGCATAGGGCGATCTTGAAAGCCACTCGACAACGTTAATTCAGCACATGCCAAGCCACTCGTCAACGTTAATTCAGCACATGCCTGAACATAATTTTCTTGACTCTTAATGCAAATGTGGTATAAATGTACCGGCGCTACCACGCACCGTATGACCATATCAAACCATTAACGGAAGTGGTCCGTTTTGTCGAATTTGTAATGAATATAATACTAACATTCCATTCCAGAAAAAACTGATGGCATTCAAAATGATAAAATCGCTGAGGACTAAAATCATGACAGGAAACAAAACCACTGAAAAAGCTAGTCACTTCCGTTAACTGGGAAATATTATAAGCTACCAGAATGAACTCGACGTTGACAACAGAGTGCAGGGATATCAAATGGTATGCAGAACAATCAATAGAACATTGAGAAGTAAATTGAGAAAAGGCACAGAAATCAAGTTCATATTTGGAAGTGAAACTTGGTCAATTACGTGAAAGAAAGAATTAAGCATCCAAACCGTAGACAAATTTCGAAGTGGAGTTGGGGGATGTACAGGATCAGATAGACAAATAAACAAAGACACAATAGAGAACTTGGGGTATCAATCCATAAATGAGAAGATCAAGTCTGATCAAGGTTCAAGACTGCCAAAACAAGCCTTAATTTTCCGACCTTCAGGTACAAGAACCATAGGAAAAGCAAGAAAGAAATGGCTGGATACTTAGAAGACGTAGCATGCCTATGGCCTAGACCATGATGAAAGAAGGAGAACGAAATGGGTGTTGTATCGTTTCCGTTAAGAGCTGGAATTTCATATGCCAGATACCAAATTTCATAGACTGTTAGAAAGGCCGAAGAGATTACGTAAGTCATTCTTTAGACGTATTTCTATGGCTTCCTTAACCACCGGAATCGAGAAGGCTGATACTGACATCACAATCTTGGTAGTCCTGGAACACGGCTGGACAGTTCTGAGTCAAAATGTCAGCAGAAGAGCCTTGTTGAGTACGACACAAGAAGTACGCCGTGATGATGATTCACATCAAAATTAGAGAAATTCGGGCTTGTGTAAAGAAACGTTGAGAAAATGGCTTTCCGAGTACAATCCGGAAATGGAAATAAAAGGCGGTAATGATATTCTTGTATATTCTGTCATAACGTCAGTTTAAAAAATACCGAAATGCTAAAATACTGAAACAACCACGTTTTGACCGAGTTGAAGCGACTTTCCTCAGAGTGAAGACTTATTTAGGTGGAGAGAGGATTTTTTTGGTATAGTGAGTGTCCAACGCTTTCAAATTTATTAGATTTTGTTGGACCTAAAATACAGTTAAGAGAGACAGAGGGTTCGCATGGCAGATTATTCGTACGTACACTGCTTGCTAGTAACCGTTAGCCCTCATAATCGGCGACAAGTTACAGATCAGCTGAACTTACTGCTGCCGAAAGTCTACCTCATGCAGTAACGCAGTGATAATGCAGCCTGTGATGTCGTATTATGGCGGCCCGTTTAGTGAGACTTTAGTCTGAAGATGTACTTAAGCTCTACAGTGGTAACGCTTTGATTAAAGAGAGAATGGTTTGCTGGACAACAGTTTCCAGCGACGGTGAGGGTGGCTGGCTGCATTCTCGGGGACTAGGGTCATGGGAACGCTGGAAACAGCGATTTTAAGCGGTTCTCAGAAATATTTGTCAAGCGCCTTGCGACCCCTGGAATCGATACTGAACCATATCGGCTGGGGAACTCCGACGCTATCTCGCATATCGTAACTTACGGAGAAGACTTAGGTGAAGCATGTCACATGTGAAGCAAAAGGGCCGTCGATGAAATGGGATACAAAAATTCTCCCATGAGACCAAGGACGTGTTTGCAAACGCTGCCAGCAATGAATATCATGGCTGCTATGTTTTGGGCTTGGAATGGACTGATTCCCGTTGATTTCCTGGAACGGCTATAACAAGTCACAGAGGTATTGTAAAACACTGTCATAGTTAAGGTGGGTGATGTAAAACAAGCGTCGGGGAAAACGTAGCGCAAAACTTATGTTTTGTAGCGACAACGTACATCTACACACGGCCAATCGTACGCAAGAGCTCCTACGCGGTTTTGGATGGGAGACGTTTATTCATCTACCATCAGCAACGAAAACATGGCATGCTGCCCAAAGCTTTGATACTAACGCCGGCCTAACTGCATGACGGCGTAATCCAGTGGTTGCAATCGCAGTCAGCAGATGGTGCCACGGTACGACAATTGTCTCAGTTTGATTGCGGATTATGTAGAAAAATAGGTTAAGAGTGCACCTTTAAAATGTGTGTCGTGTAATTTAGTTTTCCCATATTGATAATTTTTTTTATTTCAAACCATCTGTTACCTTCTGGATAGCCGTTGTACAACGGAAGCTTCAGGACGAAAATCAGTCTCAGTCCTTGTTGAGCAGCCCTCGTAGTTAGTTTTCTGTGTTGGGAGGAGAGGTATTAAGAGCTGCCTGGAGCAGTTAACTTGATTTAAGTAGCACACCTAAGACCGGTGCGTTGCAGTACTCGTGCGTATACAAAGGGAATGGAAAACTGACAATATTTATTTTGCGTCTATGTTGGTTTATGGGAGGTGGGTTCTGGTGTAGCGTAGCCCAAGACTTAGATTCCGTTAGAAAACAGTTGTGAATGCGAATTCTTAGATGTGGTGACTGCCTAATCTATAGCATAGACCGAGGTCTAGATCACACTGGAAGGCCATAATTTGGTTGTGAGTTGGTGAAGCAGTATCGAACGTTTCTAGCTAGTGTAACAGGTGTGTTGGGAGTTTGTTATTTGCATTTCTGGAATTTGTACGTACTTTGGATGTCTCAGACGCTAAGCGGCAATTTTGAATCGCGTATTAATCGCTCTCACTCTTTGGTCAGAGCACCTCTGTCGCTGGAAGATGTGTTTTGTCATGGCTGCTTGACAACGAGGAGCGCGGGAGTTCTGTCGTTTGAGTAGTAGTGAGACAGACACCGAGCAGAGGACTCGTGGCAATGTAGACGTAAAGTTAGGTGCATCTGTGTTTAAGTAAAATGATTGGTGTTTGAATATTGTGAAACAGAGGAGAAGGATTTGACGAGTGATTTAGAATCAAAGGAGATATAATGAGATTAGAACAGAGTATAAAGAGGAATGAAGGTAATGTTTCTTAATAGATGGCACTGCAGTCGCGGGTAGTTAGAATCATTGTTGAATGAGACATCCATATCAGGGAACTTTAGATTTTTCGTTAAAGATTGAGTAATTTTCACTAAAGGGTATGTTTCACGTTCTTTAATGATTTGTCTGTCCCCCACCGTAGCTGAAAGGACAGATCGCCGGCTTGTCATGCTGGGGAGCCGGGTTCGATTCCCGACTGGGTTGGAGATATTATCCGCTCAGGGACTGGGTATTCGTGTCGTCATCATCATTTCATCCTCATCGACGCGCAAGGCGCCGAAGTGGTGTCATCTCAAAAGACTTGCATCAGGCGATCAGGTCTACCCGCCGGGAGGGCCTCGCCGCACGAGATTTCATTTCAATGATCTGTCTAACATTGGTGAAAGTAAGCGTTTGGTATCAGTGTAGCCCTTTGTCAATATTAATGAGTGTTGTAACATGAATTTCGTACAAGTAATAACATATCAATAATTTAAAAACAGTTAAAGACATATTTCACGTAAGTGCATTGCACACATCCTCGATCCAACTAATTTTTATTTAAAGCGTATCTCACTCAATGATGGGTATATAATAGTTCACTGTTCGTCAGGAGCATTGCACTAAGCCCTCAGCGGACGTAGTTAGATATCTGCCGCTGGCGCACAGAGAGAATCAAGCACGGCGTTTCCAAGGAATTACATTATGAGGTTAGATATTTCCATTTCAGGATCACTTTGCTACGAAATTTATCAATGTCCAGGAACCATTTCCTGAGCAGCACTATTAGGCAGCTCATTACCGAACAGGGGCCACTTTGTTTAATTAAAGAAATTAATGGCAAAGTTCAGGATTTAGTAAGTTTAGAAACATTGTAAAACGGGGCCAAATTCCTGTTGTATTCGCGCTGGCACACGTATTTTTTTTCTCTCGCAGTTCGGAATGCACGTTGTCACGCAAAGGCCGGGCGATGTAGCCGTGCAGTCTCAGGCGTCTGCCTCCGTTAAAGGCCCGAGTCCCCCACGAGTGTGGACGCGTGCGCTTAACGCGCGGCCACCTCCTCGGGCATGAGCATGGGCGTGGCCGTGTGTGCTGTGCTTAAAGCGTTAGATTAAGTAGTGCGTAAGCCTAGGGACCGATGACCTCAGCAGCTTGGTCCACACAGGAACTTTACCACAAATTTCACCCAAAGTTATACAACAGCACAGTTACAACCAGCCGACCGAGCAGGTACGAATTCAAAAAAATCAGACAAAAATAGTTTCAAAAGGGAACTTTCATTAAGGGGATAGGACGTCAAACGAGTCGACTTGGAGCAGGAGTGGCGCCACAGATCATTTTAATTTCCGCTGTATATACTTTTACAAATAAATTCATAATACTTTGTCAGCTTGACCACAAAGGATTCACAATCATAGCAGTGAAAGCTCTAAAACATAACAAAGTAATTTTTTTTACTTGTGAAATTTCATCATTTTTTTCACTTACTATTGGCTGCATTTGTCGCTAAAGGTACACTTTTCTTCATAAGTAAGAGACATTCTTCGACGAATTTTGCACAGCATAGAAACCATACTTACAGGTGTATGAAACACTAGAATTGATCTAATTTATGAAAAAATGAATGAGGTGTCGCATTTTGAACTTCATGTTTAGAAAAAAAACTCAAATTTTGTAGTTAATTATCTCTACTTTTAGTACAGTTTTTCATTGATTTGGAAAATTCTAGAGTTTCATACACCTGTTGGCATGGTTTGTATGCTGTGCAATATTCGTCAAAGAGTCTCTCTTACTTATGAAGGAAAGTGTACCTATAGCAACAAATGTAGCCATTAGTAAGTGAAAAAAGATGATATTTCACATGTAAAAAATATTTTTTTTTACCTTTTTTTAAACTTCCACTGCTATGAATGTGGTTCCTGAATCCTTCCTGGTCATGCTGGCAAAGCATTATGAACTTATTAGGAAAAGTATAGACAGTGGAAATTAAAATGTCCTGAGGTATCTCTCCTGCTCCAAGTCGGCCCGTTTGACGTTATAGCCCCCTTCATACGACGTATTTTCCTGCTCTTCGTGCGACTTTATGCACGGTATCCTCCGGAGTGCAGTGACACATTTGGCAATGCGAGACTTACCGAGCGACATGCGGCCCTCGCCACCGTGCGTGTCGGCGCTGAAACGCACGCGGACGCCGGCCACGGAGCCGCTGGCCGAGGGCGCTCCCGGCCCCGCCTTGGGCAGGCGCCGCCGCAGCCGCCGGCGCCGGCAGATGACGAAGGCGGCCGTCGCGAAGACGCCGACCAGCACGAGGCCCGCCGCGCCGCCCAGCACCGCAAGCACCGCCGCCATCGGCTGCTGGCCCTGCGGCGCGGGTGAAGCCCCGCCACGGCGACCGCTGCTCGCGCCTCTGCCTGCACACAGCCAGAGAGAGCACTCACTCGCTGCGAACAAGGGGCAGGGGAGGGTGGGGGAATTTGGCGCACTGGAGAAGCAGCTCTGACGTAGCGACTGGGCGCCCATTCTGTATCTTTCCGCCATTGCGCCGATCGTTTCGGTACTCAATAGCACCGAACGGTCTAGTACTCGAATTAGAGTCTCTGCGTTATTCAGTACGCATTTCGGTAGCGACACCGTTCGGGTCTAGAGAAACGAAGCGCTGTTGTCGGTTCGCGTCGCGCAAGCCAATCAAAAGCAAGCGGCCGCAGATTCGCGCATGCGCACTGCAGAGCGCACAGCGCCACGAACACAAAGCGGGTAGCAGACGACACAGGCGCGCTATTCTTCAAAGTACCGAGAATTGCATTTACGTTGCCATAACGCATGACGCCGTATTCCATCAAGTTGACGTGCTCGCCTTCATCGCCCTTGCCTCCTCTTTAACAGTATCAGGCGCAGTATATCCATTTCCATGATTTTCAGCTGGAATGAATAAAAATTTTTACAATTTCTCTGACCGCATCTTTTCATGCATGAATAATAACGATAGCGTTTTTGACTGTATTCTGAAGATTGTCGTAAATGCCGCATTATGTCATCTTATTCTCATTCACACTGACATCGTATTTTCGATTTTACTTTTCAGAAAATGAGTTAGGAATAGTGTGTAGGACCACATTGTACCAATACATCTAGAAAAACACCCGAAAAATTGATTCTGAGAGTTTCAAAGAATAAGAAGATAAACAGAATGTGGTTATAACATGCTCCTAGAGATCCAAATGATTAAGTAGCCCACATCCCTATGTGATGTTTCAACTATTTGGGTCTTAAAAACTAAAATTGAAAAAAAAAACACATTTTCGAGAGCTCCTGCAGTTCGTCGATGTTTATAACATGCATCTCACGAATGAAAATGTCTAAAAATATTACTGCAGAGATCTTTCATCTTTGTTTACTGTGGCTGAGGATTCTATTGCAGATAAATACTTGTGACAAGCAAGATTATGAAGATGACTGCTGCTAGTTACATTTCCAGTAATTTAAGTTGTGCTCTTAGATTCCTGTTTAACCGCATACTCGGAAATCGCTACATATTCGGAAAAAAATGGTGAATTATTTCTGACAAGAAATAAATATAAAGGTCACTGTCGGTTGTTTCACTCACAGAAACTTCATCTCCAACAATTTCGTATTTCGTATTTTAAACACACAGAAATCACGAAATCATTACTGAGGAAGTGCGCTCTTACACATAAGTAATAACGAATATTGCAGAAAAATCTGAACTTACACGAACAACAATGTCTCAGAACGTGTTGCATATATGAAGAGGAAAAAAAAAATTATTATTGCATTCCCGCGCGCTAACTACTTGGCCACGCCAAACAACAGACACACAGTGCTCATTTGTTGTAGTATTGTGTAGAGGAAGGTGGGCTAACTTCGTTGCCAAACAGTGCTGCGTAAGTCATAAATGCGTGATAGCTTGGAAGGTTTCCAATACAGGCTTCACATAATTGTTACTTGAAAGTTGTAAACACGTTTCGATAATTACTAACTAACCCATTCATGGGGAAAAAGTACACAAAGGCACTAGTAACGTCAGTTCACACTCATGTGATACACGTTAGCAGAGCCGATGTCTTGATATTTAATGATTTTTAACTCTTATTTACATAAAAATAACACGTATTTTGAGAGAATTTCGAACGAAAACATTTTTTTTATTTTATCATTCACAGTAACAACCTAACCTAACCATATTTCTAACAAAGGAAAATAGTCTATTACGAACTCACTTTCCAACTGGATGCGTCCTCTGATGATTCTTTAGTAACACAATCACTAAATCCAAAGCTAAAACCGCTAAATATGTTTCAAACAACAAATTCTAGGTGTACATAAACCACAGCTCACCGATCGACAGGGACAGACCGAAATCCAAAACCTCTCGGTACAATTGTCGTAAAATCTGTGCGTGAAATCGGTGGGAGGAGCGTTCGGTAACAAGTCTCAGAAGCTTACTGAATAGGATATTTCGATAAAGAACCGAAAATGACGTCATTACCGATACTAAACTACTATACCGATCGGTATGAACGGTACAGAATAGGGTTCCTGACAATGGGAGCAGGACTTAAATGGTTCCGGACAGGCTGGCAAATCCCTATCAACTGTCCGTTACTCGCGCGATAATTCCTGACACGGCCGCTCGCTCAGATCCACAATATGAACGGTGTGTTTGGACACTAAACGGAATATATAAGTGATTTCAGGAGGGTTTTGGTTAAATCTGTGCAGGATGATTCAAAACCTGTTTAAAACTGACATGGCACATATAGTGTACAACAAGGATCAGTAATCACATAGGAACCGGGGGTCGCAAACGCCACGAGAAGGGGCTACGATCACCTATGGGCTATCATCGTCGAGACTGTTTCATTGGACCGTACATTCTCCCGAAACGACTTAATGGTCGCATGTTTCTCGTATATGTGACGCCTCCTATTGCTGCCTATTGGCACTTCGACGATCAACGAAAGTGTAATGTCCTTTTTCTATATCCAGCCAGTATTTTCACCTCGTCGATATACGTGAAAGTGAGGTGATGCAGCACTATCTGTCAGTTTGTTGATCAGTCTGTTTAGGTTCAAATTATTACCATCGGCTAGCTGCGTTGTTTAGCGGTTGCCACCAGAGATGCTGATTAACAGTTACTAGGCGGCCGATTCGCGCTTCAAAATTAATTGATATCTTTGATTTGCGCAGCACATCTACGCCGCGTGAATTCCTTCAAAAGTCACAGTTTCGTTTAACACAGCACAATGTTTTGTCTGTTAAAAATTATTCCCACTAATATTAATATGGAATAAATTATTATTATTATTATTATCTTTCCTTTCTCAGACGCTACGTTTGGTTAAAAATGGAAAGCATGACTTCCTTTTACCTATACGGTATATGTTACATTGCATTTGGGAACTTCCGGATAATTGAACATGTATCAATAATTACAGATTTCTGTAGTTGTACATATACGTTTGGATGTAGCTGTATTGCGTTGATGTACTGGTGGATATTGTGTGGTATGCCTCCTGTAGTGGACAATATAATTGGTATAATGTCAACTTTATCCTGATGCGACATGTCCTTGACTTCCTCAGCCAGTTGGATGTATTTTTCAATTCTTTCTCCTGTTATCTTCTCTATATTTGTTGTACTAGGTATGGATATTTCGATTAGTTGTGTTAATTTCTTCTTTTTATTGGCGAGTATGATGTCAGGTTTGTTATGTGGTGTTGTTTTATCTGTTATAATGGTTCTGTTCCAGTATAATTTGTATTCATCATTCTCCAGTACATTTTGTGGTGCATACTTGTACGTGGGAACGTGTTGTTTTATTAGTTTATGTTGTATGGCAGGTTGTTGATGTCTTATTTTAGCTACAGTGTCATGTCTTCTGGTGGCTCTGAGCACAATGGGACTTAACATCTATAGTCATCAGTCCCCTTGAACTTAGAACTACTTCAACCTAACTAACCTAAGGACATCACACAACACCCAGCCATCACGAGGCAGAGAAAATCCCTGACCCCGCCGGGAATCGAACCTGGGAACCCGGGCGTGGGAAGCGAGAACGCTACCGCACGACCACGAGATGCGGGCATGTCTTCTGGTGTATTCTGTATTTGGTAGTATTGTACATCCGCTTGTGATGTGATCTACTGTTTCTATTTGTTGTTTGCAAAGTCTGCATTTATCTGTTGTGGTATTGTTATCTTTAATAATATGCTTGCTGTTATATCTGGTGCTTATTATTTGATCCTGTATTGCAATAATGAATCCTTCCGTCTCACTGTATATATTGCCTTTTCTTAGCCATGTGTTGGATGCGTCTTGATCGATGTGTGGCTGTGTCAGATGATACAGGTGCTTGCCATGTAGTGTTTTCTTTTTCCAATTTACTTTCTTCGTATCTGTTGATGTTATGTGATCTAAAGGGTTGTAGAAGTGGTTATGAAATTGCAGTGGTGTAGCTGATGTATTTATATGAGTGATTGCTTTGTGTATTTTGCTAGTTTCTGCTCGTTCTATAAAGAATTTTCTTAAATTGTCTACCTGTCCATAATGTAGGTTTTTTTATATGGACAAATCCCCTTCCTCCTTCCTTTCTGCTTAATGTGAATCTTTCTGCTGCTGAATGTATGTGATGCATTCTATATTTGTGGCATTGTGATCGTGTAAGTGTATTGAGTGCTTCTAGGTCTGTGTTACTCCATTTCACTACTCCAAATGAGTAGGTCAATATTGGTATAGCATAAGTATTTATAGCTTTTGTCTTGTTTTTTGCTGCCAATTCTGTTTTCAGTATTTTTGTTAGTCTTTGTCTATATTTTTATTTTAGTTCTTCTTTAATATTTGTATTATCTAATCCTATTTTTTGTCTGTATCCTAGATATTTATAGGCATCTGTTTTTCCATCGCTTCTATGCAGTCGCTGTGGTTATACAATATGTAATCGTCTTGTTTAGTGTGTTTTCCGTTCACTATGCTATTTTTCTCACAATGTTCTGTTCCAAAAGCCATATTTATATCATTGCTGAAAATTCTGTTATCTTTAGTAATAGGTTGAGTTGCTGATTTGTTGCTGCCAGTAGTATTAGATCATCCATGTATAGCAAATGCGTGATTTTTTGTTGGTTTGTTCCAGTAATATTATATTCATAATTTGTATTATTTAGCATGTTGGATAGTGGGTTCAGAGCAAGGCAGAACCACAAAGGAATTATGAGTCTCCTTGGTATATTCCACGCTTAATCTGTATTGGCCGCGATGTGATATTATTAGAATTTGTTTGGATATTAAGTGTGGTTTTCCAATTGTTCATTACTCTGTTTAGGAACTGTATCAATATAGGATCTACCTTGTATATTTCCAATATTTGTAGTAACAATGAGTGGGGTACACTATCAAAAGCTTTTTGGTATTCAATGTATGCGTAGTGTAGCGACCATTGTTTAGTTTTAGCTTGATATGTCACCTCTGCGTCTATTATCAGTGGCTCTTTACATCTTCATGTTCCTTTGCAGGAGCCTTTTTGTTCTTCATTTATGATTTTGTTCTGTGTTGTATGTGTCATTAATTTCTGTGTAATAATTGAAGTTAATATTTCGTATATTGTTGGTAGGCATGTTATGAGACGATATTTTGCTGGGTTTTCTGTGTCTGCTTGACCTTTAGGTTTCATATAAGTTATTCCTTGTGTATCAGGGACTGTGTATGGGTCTGCAATGTAACTGTTAAATAATTTAGTTAGATGTGAATGTGTTGAGGTGGACTTCTTTAGCCATAAATTTGCTATTTTATCTTTTCCAGGGGCTTTCCAATCGTGCGTAGAATTAATTGCTCTGGTGACTTCATGTTGCAAAATTATCACTTCAGGCATTTGTGGTATCATCTTGTATGTGTCTGTTTCTGCTTGTATCCACCATGCATTATTATTATTATTATTCCTGTCCAGAGACAATTCAATACACAGTTCACTTCTCTGGGTACTCTGTTCGCAATCATAGGATACTACAGTTTTTCCTGAACTCGGTCTTCATTAAAACAGTTTATTTGATAAAATTCACTGCCATGAATGGACACACTTAAGCCCGATACTAAAAGTCCAAAGAGGGTCTGTAATCGAAAGTGAAGTTGCGACGCTATGTTTGAATAGAAGCTTCGGCAACAACTGTTCTGAAATTGCAATTAATGATATCAATCTTCTATCGATTGAGATGTTTGCTGGAAGTTAGCGTTATCTCAGTTCTGTCAGTTTTCATATTTTTGACAATAAAGCAAACGAACCGAAATTTACTTTTAATGAGCTCGGCTAGAAAATAGGCTAGAAAATCACAAATGCTAAATATTCCCATACGCTAGAAGTACTTAGACGCTTTGCACGTTAACAATACGTGCTTTGGATATGAACCACGGACCTTGCCGTTGGTGGGGAGGCTCGCGTGCCTCAGCGATACAGATGGCCATACCGTAGGTGCAACCAACAAAGGAGGGGTATCTGTTGAGAAGCCAGACAAACGTTTGGTTCCTGAAGAGGGGCAGCAGCCTTTTCAGTAGTTGCAGGGGCAACAGTCTGGATGATTGACTGATCTGGCCTTGTAACATTAACCAAAACGGCCTTACTGTGCTGGTACTGCGAACGGCTGAAAGCAAGGGGAAACTACGACCGTAATTTTTCACGAGAGCATGCAGCTTTACTGTATGATTAAATGACGATGGCGTCCTTTTGGGTAAAACATTCCGGAGGTAAAAAGGTCCCCCACTCGGATCTCCGGGCTGGGACAACTCAAGAGGACGTCGTTATCCGGAGAAAGAAAACTGACGTTCTACGGATCGGAGCGTGGAATGTCAGATCCCTTAATCGGGCAGGTAGGTTAGAAAATTTAAAAAGGGAAATGGATAGGTTAATGTTAGATATAGTGGGAATTAGTCAAGTTCGGTGGCAGGAGGAACAAGACGTTTGGTCAGGTGAATACAGGGTTATAAATACAAAATCAAATAGGGGTAATGCAGGAGTAGGTTTAATAATGAATAAAAAATAGAAATGCGGGGTAAGCTACTACAAACAGCATAGTGAACGTATTATTGTGGCCAAAATAGACACGAAGCCCACGCCTACTACAGTGGTAGAAGTTTATATGCCAATTAGCTCTAAAAATTGACGAAATGTATGATGAGATAAAAGAAACTATTCAGGTAGTGAAGGGAGACGAAAATTTAATAGTCATGGGTGACTGAAATTCGAGAGTAGGAAAAGGGAATAAAGGAAACATAGTTGGTGAATATGGAATCGGGATAAGAAATGAAAGAGGAAGCCGTCTGGTAGAATTTCGCACAGAGCATAAATTAATCATAGCTAACACTTGGTTCAAGAATCATGAAAGAAGGTTGTATACATGGAAGAACCCTGGAGATACTAGTAGGTATCAGATAAATTATATAACGGTAAGACAGAGATTTACGAACCAGGTTTTAAATTGTAAGACATTTCAAGGGGCAGATGTGGACTCTGACCACAATCTATTGGTTATGAACTGTAGATTAAAACTGAAGAAACTGCGAAAAGTTGGGAATTTAAGGAGATGGGACCTTGATAAACTGACTAAACCAGAGGTTGTAGAGAGTTTCAGGCAGAGTATAAGGGAACAATTGACAAGAATGGGGAAAGAAATACAGTAGAAGAAGAATGGGTGGCTCTAAGGGATAAAGTAGTGAATGCAGCAGACGATCAAGTAGGTAAAAAGACGAGGGCTGGTAGAAATCCTTGGGTAACAGAAGAAATATTGAATTTCATTGATGGAAGGAGAAAATATAAAAATGCAGTAAATGAGATAGGCAAAAAGGAGTACCAACGTCTCAGAAATGAGATCGACGGGAAGTGCAAAACTGCTAAGCAGACATGGCTAGAGGACAAATGTAAGGATGTAGAGGCCTATCTCACTAGGGGTAAGATAGATACTGCCTACAGGAAAATTAAAGGGACCTTTGGAGAAAAGAGAACCACTTGTACGAATATCAAGAGCTTCGATGGAAACACAGTTTTAAGCAAAGAAGGGAAAGCAGAAAGGTGGAAGGTGTATATAGAGGGTCTATACAGGGGCGATGTACTTGAGGACAATATTATGTAAATGGAAGAGGATGTAGATGAAGATGAAATGGGAGATACGATACTGCGTGAAGAGTTTGACAGAGCGCTGAAAGACCTGAGTCGAAACAAATCCCCGGGAGTAGACCACATTCCATTAGAACTACTGACGCCCTTGGGAGAGCCAGTCATGACAAAACTCTACCATCTGGTGAGCAAGATGTATGAGACAGGCGAAATACCCTCAGACTTCAAGAAGAATGTAATAATCCCAATCCCAAATAAAGCAGGTGTTGACAGATGTGAAAATTACCGAAGTATCAGTTTAATACGTCGCAGCTGCAAAATACTAACACGAATTCTTTATAGACGAATGGAAAAACTGGTAGAAGTCGACCTCTGGGAAGATCAGTTTGGATTCCGTAGAAATGTTGGAACACGTGAGGCAATACTGACCTTACGACTTATCTTGGAAGAAAGATTAAGAAAAGGCAAACCTACGTTTCTAGCATTTGTATACTTAGAGAAAGCGTTTGACAAGTTGAGTGGAATACTCTCTTTCAAATTCTAAAGGTGGCAGGGGTAAAATACAGGAGCGAAAAACTATTTACAATTTATACAGAAACCAGATGGCAGTTATAAGAGTCGAGGGACATGAAAGGGAAGCAGTTGTTGGGAAGGGAGTGAGACAGGGTTGTAGCCTCTCCCCGATGTTATCCAATCTGCATATTGAGCAAGCAGTAAAGGAAACAAAAGAAAAATTGGGTGTAGGTATTAAAATCCATGGAGAAGAAATAAAAACTTTAAGGTTCGCCGATGACATTGTAATTCTGTCAGCGACAGCAAAGGACTTGGAAGTGCAGTTGAACGGAATGGACAGTGTCTTGAAAGGAGGATATAAGATGAACATCAACAAAATCAAAACGAAGATAATGGAATGTAGTCGAATTAAGTCGGGCGATGCTGAGGGAGTGAGACGCTAAAAGTAGTAAATGAGTTTTGATATTTGGGGAGAAAAATAACTGATGATGGTCGAAGTAGAGAGGATATAAAATGTAGACTGGCAATGGCAAAGAAAGCGTTTCTGAAGAAGAGGAATTTGTTAACATCGAGTATAGATTTAATTGTCAGGAAGTCGTTTCTGAAAGTATTTGTATGGAAGTGAAACATGGACGATAAGTAGTTTGGACAGGAAGAGAATAGAAGGTTTCGAAATTTGGTGCTACAGAAGAATGCTGAAGATCAGATGGGTAGATCACGTAACTAATGAGGAGGTATTGAATAGAATAGGGGAGAAGAGGAGTTTGTGGCACAACTTGACAAGAAGAAGGGACCGAATGGTAGGGCATGTTCTGAGGCATCAAGGGATCACAGATTTAGCATTGTAGGGCAGCGTGGAGGGTAAAAATCGTATAGGGAAACCAAGAGGTGAATACATTAAACAGATTCAGAAGGATGTATTTTGCAGTAAGTACTGGGAGATAAAGAAGCTTGCACAGGATAGAGTAGCATGGGGAGCTGCATCAAACCAGTCTCAGGACTGAAGACCACAACAACAACAATGTGAAACAAATGTGACTTTAGAAATTCTGAAAGTAGCAAGTAATATCGTATTCCATTGACTCCTACTACTCTTATACCTAATTCTCTCTGCTTTAGAACGTGTATTCATCACGAAATATGGGAAACAATTGAGGCTACTACGAAAACGATTTACTTTCAAATTTTTTTTTTTTTTTAAATGGACTTGCGTATGATTTCAGCTCGATGGAGCCCTCTGCGCATTTCAGCAGATAAGTCAGGGCAGATCTGCAGACTGTGGGGTATCTGAAGGGCATTGTGCGTGGAACACCTGTTACATCGCCGGAGGAGCTAGTGGGTAGGACTGCTGCGGCAGCAGGATATCTTCGAGATACACCAGCTATCTTTGAGAGGGTGCGCCGTTCAGTGCCGCGTATGTTAATCGTATCACAATGAATCTGGACAAAACTTTGAGCGTCTCCTGTAGTGGGCGTCCATTTATGGCCTGTACCTTAAATAAGTGCCTCGCCATGTAGTAGCCTTGATGGCCTTTGCGACTCGCGGTTCCTGTTGCTACTATCCTTGTTATTTTCCCGATGTACCAAGTCAATTTGTAGAAGTTTTTTTGAATCACTCTTTCTACACAAATATAAGAAGTGTACACTATGAGATAGATACTTTTGCGTAAATAGTTGCAGTATACCTTTGACACTAGTCACTTGTCACTTCCTCTGCGAACACCTCTATCAAGGATAGTGTCAAACATCAGTGCAACCTGAATCAGTTCTCACTCATGCATAAGTTGCACGATTCAAGTCTGTTGCCCTTTGAGTTATTCCACAAATTTGATAAACTCTCTCTAGAGTGAGATTCACAAGGACATTCTAAATCAATGAAAGCTCTCATCTCTATAATATCTGCTCCTTTAGCATTCATTCCCCTAGAAACGTTACCACGAACTTCATCGACGTAAATATTAGTACATGTTGCCATAATGAATATTACATTTTCATCCAAAAATAACTTCGTAATATCTATGTCTGTCTTTGTTATACGAGCTTAATTTTTTGATCCATGTAAATGTGTAACAATTTTAAAATATCTCGTTCTAACATTCTTAGGATATTTAATTTTCCTTCGTTGACTATTACATCTTTTCCCAAAAGAAATAATTCCTCTTGAATTATTTCTTTCTGTGGTTCATTTACATCATTTCGGACACTTCTTGTCCTGTTCCTGAACCATGACCACTTTCATGTAAACAATTCTCTTTCTCTGAGTCAGCAATATCAGTGTCAGGATCATCATCACTCATCTAATAGAAAGATTCCAGTCGTTCATCAGAACCTCTGCTCAACGTTCTCTAGGTTTTTTTTACCTTCGACATTTATCCCAAAAATTAAAAGCATACAGAATATTTAGTTTTCGTATTCTAGATAAAGAGCTGATTAATTGTAATTAGTGCCGACACGCCTAAAATTACGCGCATGAAAGATGGATTGAACATAGGAAAGCAGTAAAGTGACACACACGTACTTTGTTTCAGATTGTAGCAGCAGTGCACGCGTGGATCACAGGTGTCCTCCAAGCTTTATTAATGTTTCACACACAGTGCAACGCAGCGTAGATGAAAGCCAGTGATGCCTGTGGCTAATGGATGGAGAGTTAACGGAAAGGTACTGGAAATGGCACAGACTCATTCCAGCCCAGTAGAGAGGGCAAGCCATGTAGATGATGATTGCCATCTGCGCGAGCAACGGAGGTTTTAAGAATGTAAAATTTATTCATTTATTAGAGACTGTTGAGAATAAAAGCGACGAACCTTGCATATTCTTGTTGATGTTGCCCCTGACGGCGGGTTGAGTTCATAGACTAAAAGTATTTCGGGCAATTATTCGGAAACTTTTTCTCCTCTTGTTACGATTTTGAACTGTAACGAAATTATGCCTTGTTGGATTTCTGATTTCTCGTCACTGTTATTTAGAAGAAACAGTGGTCACGATTATTCAGAGGAAACTTTAACATACACGTTCTCATCACTGTTATAGTCGTACTCAGGTCCGACGGCAGTCAGTTCATTTTTGAATTAGACATCTTCTCATTCTGTTGGTTGCTTAGTGTAATTTTATTATGTTGTACGAAAGTTGAAGCATTTTTGGTTCCCTCGGCTCATATGGTCGCGGGTTTGCGATTTCGGTAGTCGATGCCTTGATGCCAGTGTTTACTTGCAGCCGAGGATGGGCATAAGAGGGAAACGGTGTGCGTACGACGGCTGAAGAGTCATTCTTTCTCTCCCCCTATATGTCCGCGGGTTTGTGTCTTCGTGGTTGGTACATTTCTTACTTCTGCTGCCTTGGTTGTGTAGGCTCTGCTGTCGGGATTAACTTACAGCCAAACACAGGCGTTCCAAGGAAATGGTGAGCACATCTGTTACGTGTAGGTAAAAGGCCTTAAAGGCTGTTCGCATTCGTGAAATTGTTTATCGAAATTCAGTCGTGGAACGCCTATTACCTCTCTTTAGGGATGGTTGAATCAGCCATCAGCACACCGTGTTAAAGTTCAAACCAAAGCTATATTCAGCCTATTTGTAAAGGGTAAACAGGTTTTTATATTTCGATATTGATTGTTTTGTGAAATTCTCGTTTATGTAGTCACAATTTTGTAAGAAATTAACTTGTTTTAAATTACGTGCTTTGGTTTGACAGTCTAAGTGCTAAAACTGCCAACCGTTTTGAATTCTTTGTCTTCCTTTATATTGCTGCAGTAATTTCTTTAACTCAGTGTTAGTGTGGCGAGGTATGGGAACTTTAACTGTTCGGTTAAACGTGAAATGGCTATATAAGTTCTTCTAGCGTGTTATTTGTAGTTACCTGGCTTTAATGTAGCACTGTGTCTGATTTATATTTGAAGGAACCGAGAGACGTCTGAGCAAGCTCACGCTGGTAGCCTTATGTTCTCAGCTCTTTTACGATTTATCGTTTTGAAACTTCTGAGGTTGTTAAAATTGCTTGTCTTATCAGAAAATCACACGTACAAAGTCAGTAAATGTTGTGACAATCTTATTGTCATAATTACTAACGATTTTATAGTGGCTTTTATAATGCCTATTTCGAGTTGTTTATTTGTATATACACTCCTGGAAATTGAAATAAGAACACCGTGAATTCATTGTCCCAGGAAGGGGAAACTTCATTGACACATTCCTGGGGTCAGATACATGATCACACCGACAGAACCACAGGCACATAGACACAGGCAACAGAGCATGCACAATGTCGGCACTAGTACAGTGTATATCCACCTTTCGCAGCAATGCAGGCTGCTATTCTCCCATGGAGACGATCGTAGAGATGCTGGATGTAGTCCTGTGGAACGGCTTGCCATGCCATTTCCACCTGGCGCCTCAGTTGGACAAGCGTTCGTCCTGGACGTGCAGACCGCGTGAGACGACGCTTCATCCAGTCCCAAACATGCTCAATGGGGGACAGATCCGGAGATCTTGCTGGCCAGGGTAGTTGACTTACACCTTCTAGAGCACGTTGGGTGGCACGGGATACATGCGGACGTGCATTGTCCTGTTGGAACAGCAAGTTCCCTTGCCGGTCTAGGAATGGTAGAACGATGGGTTCGATGACGGTTTGGATGTACCGTGCACTATTCAGTGTCCCCTCGACGATCACCAGTGGTGTACGGCCAGTGTAGGAGATCGCTCCCCACACCATGAAGCCGGGTGTTGGCCCTGTGTGCCTCGGTCGTATGCAGTCCTGATTGTGGCGCTCACCTGCACGGCGCCAAACACGCATACGACCATCATTGGCACCAAGGCAGAAGCGACTCTCATCGCTGAAGACGACACGTCTCCATTCGTCCCTCCATTCACGCCTGTCGCGACACCACTGGAGGCGGGCTGCACAATGTTGGGGCGTGAGCGGAAGACGGCCTAACGGTGTGCGGGACCGTAGCCCAGCTTCATGGAGACGGTTGCGAATGGTCCTCGCCGATACCCCAGGAGCAACAGTGTCCCTAATTTGCTGGGAAGTGGCGGTGCGGTCCCCTACGGCACTGCGTAGGATCCTACGGTCTTGGCGTGCATCCGTGCGTCGCTGCGGTCCGGTCCCAGGTCGACGGGCACGTGCACCTTCCGCCGACCACTGGCGACAACATCGATGTACTGTGGAGACCTCACGCCCCACGCGTTGAGCAATTCGGCGGTACGTCCACCCGGCCTCCCGCATGCCCACTATACGCCCTCGCTCAAAGTCCGTCAACTGCACATACGGTTCACGTCCACGCTGTCGCGGCATGCTACCAGTGTTAAAGACTGCGATGGAGCTCCGTATGCCACGGCAAACTGGCTGACACTGACGGCGGCGGTGCACAAATGCTGCGCAGCTAGCGCCATTCGATGGCCAACACCGCGGTTCCTGGTGTGTCCGCTGTGCCGTGCGTGTACAGCCCTCTCGCAGTGTCCGGAGCAAGTATGGTGGGTCTGACACACCGGTGTCAATGTGTTCTTTTTTCCATTTCCAGGAGTGTATATTGGCTCAGCGCATCACTGCTCCCAGAGCCAACCGCCGTTCCTCGAGGTGAAAGGGTAAAATGGTGACATTCACAGACAACATTGCCATCCGCAGTGAAATATAGGAAGAATTCCAGTACCTGGTGAGTGGTACGAACAGTCTAATGAGTACAGAACATGAAATGAGAGTGAACCGAAGGTAGACGAAAGTATTCAGGAGAAGCACAAATGAGATTAGCAATGAAACTAACATCTAAATTACTGGCCATGAAGTAGTGAAGTAAGAGAGTTCTGTTACCTATACAGGGTCTCTCAAGAGGATTAGTCAATAAATATCTGAGTGTATGACAGGAACGATCATTTAAAGCAAAACAATTTATATGGGCATATGCCCTATTCCGAGTGGTTTAAGACACAGAACACATTTAATACACATCGCTATTTATTTTCTATTTTATTCAGCGCATGGACAGGTTAATTTATTTTCTATTTTATTCAGTGCATTGACAGGTTAACACATCTACAGCAGTTAGTATGTACAATATATGTTTTACGATGTATCGAGTGAAACACTAGCATCGCAGAAGCCGTAAGCATAAACAATATCTGCATATTCGTCATTAGTGTACATAGTCTACGTAAATTAGTTGTAGAAAAGTAATCTTTAATTGTGTAGAGGGTAGATAACTTACAGAAATGTTTGGATGAATGCGTTGCATCTTCAAGTTTTATACCCGTCTAACATTGTTAGTTCCTGCCGTTTCCACCACAATGGCACGAGCGATTGAGTTATTCCAACAATGATGGTGTCGTATAACGGTGTAGAGCGTGCGCAATGTTGTTTATCGTTTCGTAAATCCAAATCAGCTACTATGACTCAGGGACAATTCAGGATTAAACATCGCAGGACACCATCTCAGTGACAAAGTGTTATTAACTGTTAAAGCCGTTCCACCGAAACTGGTTGTGTATCACATACGAGACAAGGGAGTCAGGGTCGGCTTTGAAGCAGGAATTGAACAAATTCGGTAGTCTTACCGGCACAGTCTGGGTAAATCAATGAGACGTGCCAATTTAGAACTGATTATGCCCTTTGTTACAGTGTGGAAGGTGAAACGTCCTGTTAGAAAAATTATACATGACTGTGCTTAAACTGACATACAATATTTTTAGCGCAACGCAATCTGACTTTCAAAAATCCCTACAAAAGAATGGCCCTGACTAACATTAACCTATACGTTTCACAAATCACTTACCTCACAAAAATCTTCGTTACTCGAACTACTGCAATACAGCGAGCGCCACTACTGCCATTTAAATAAAAGTTTCAAACTTCTTAAGGCACTAACTACTGATAGGCACAGTTAGCAAAAGAAAGATTTTGATAGAGAACAAACAATCTATTTACCTTAATTGTCTTCAAAAGTCATAATATATATAGCAGTTCATGACATCCATTCGTACAAATGTACTGTTTCTGATGGACACATCCGCCATCTCACTTCCCCACATCCACCACTGCTGGCGGCTCACCTCCAACTGCCCAACGCTACGCGCTGTTAACAGCCAACAGCCCACCACTACAATAGCGAATATTACAACAATGCCACCCAGCCACAGACTGCACACAGCACAGCCAGTGATTTTCATACAGGGCGCTACGTGGCGTTACCAATATAAAAGCCTAGACAGCCTACTTACATAACAGGTTTAGGTAGGATTTTCTTGGAAATAAATGATGAGGTAAGATGATGGAAAATAAATAATGAGGTAAGAAATATGTGAACATATAAATACAGAAAGCATACTTGGATTGGATTTTTTTGGTGGAAACAAATGTTGAAGTAAGACGAAAGCTTTATGGAATGAAGTTTTGGGTTGGACTGCAGTACCAAATGTAACACTGAAAACAAACCCTGTCCTTTCCTTTTGTGTTATCCCTCTATGTGTTTATGTACCCTTGTGTATTTGTGTTCTTCCTGTCTTTATGTGTTTAGCTGATGAGAGTTATGTTGTAGAATTTTTCAAATACTATGTTATTTACTGTGTCATGTATAATTTTTCTAAGGGGACGTTTCAAAGGTATTACGGGAATGCCCGTGCCATTCAAATCCTACAAATTGGAAATGTTTCTGCCTTTGAGAGAAAGTGGTAAAGAAAAGCTAGCTGAGTTTTGTGTAGAAATGTTTAACATATCGCAAACGGAAGATGATTTTCTTAATAAAACTTCCTTTAGAGACGAAGCCACCTTCCATTCCTGCGATAAAGTGAGTCGGCATAATGCCTGAGTATTGGGTGAGTCATGTAATCGAACACGTGTGGGACTCGCTTAAGGCAAATATTTTTTTCGCTGTAAGCTATAGCAAGATTTACCAGCCTTCCTTTCTTGCCGCATCTGCTATAACCGACATTACGTACCTGGACATGTTTTTACATGGATAAGGCAGGGGGGGAAAGGTAGTTGGATATGATGACAAAGTATAGGGGGTGGAGCGGTCAGTACTTGTGAGTTGGCGTCCTGGGTTGCCGTTAAATATCAGAACTGAAAATTGGGTAAAATAAAGAGAATATATCTTAATGTACGGAATACAATGGGGGCGCCTAGGTTCGGAAGTTACCACGTGTAGGCAAGTCTAGGAGGACGAAAAATTAAATAAGTGGGCAACGGATGGGGAAGCGGTTCATTTTAACTTATGTTGATGGCCGGCCATTGAACGCAGAGCCAGAAGCTCTGCCTCCCAAGAAAGACGTCTGCTCTGCTCCAGGTCTGAATCACAAGAGAGCAAAGCAACTGTTTTGTGCACTGCAGAACGTTCCAGCGTCCACACATGTGACTTCTATCCCACGCACACTATTGGCTAAAACCAATCTCGTGAATTCGCTAGCCGTTTCATCAGAGGGCTCAAGGTGTTTCTTGTCAGCAGCTTTAACTTGACAGAACTGCCTTGGTTCTGAAATACAGGCAACTTGTGTCATTTAGGCACAGCCGAAGGTACTCTGGAAGAAAACTTGTAAAGATTTGACTGGGCCTTTGAAATAAATGTTTTAAACAAATTCCCTAATTATTCGTTGACCGGCTGCCAACGTGTACAGCTTAACATTGTCTAATGCCTCAGTTACAACTGGATACGGCCGCAGAATTTTTTCCAGCAAGTCATCATGAAGATGTCACCTATCTCCGTAGGAGTATGTCGCCTTGAATTGGACGTAGTGGAACAGTATTTCAGGCAACACGATCGCCTGATTTAACCCTAATTGTCTTCGTTGATGAAGCTACATTAAAGACAGAGTGTTTGTTCCTCCGCTTTCTAGAAACTCTGATGAACTGCGACAAAGGATAACACAAGCAGTTGCCACCATATATCAAGACTTGCTTCATAGGATTTGACTGGAAATTGATTATGGATGGGACGTTTACAAAAGCCAGCCACACTGAACATTGTAACTAAAACTTGAAGAGATGCAGCATTCAGCGCTGTATCAAACTTTTCTGTATGTTATTTACCTTTGTCACTGTTTACTAATTTATGAACACCTTGTAAATGGGTGGCATTTTAGCGAGCATATGGCCAGATATAGCTAACAGATGGGTCTCTCTGTTACACTCTCAGTCCCTCGTGCTGCTCTACTCATAACACACCTTGGACAACTGCACGTTCAACGGGCTAGTTGAAGGGCAGAAAGACATCCCGAGCAAAGAGATTGAAAGTAACGAGGATGGTTAGGCTAGAGTAAAATGTCAAAGAGGGTAAGTGGGTAAGACTTACACATGTCCGCCATCACCCCAGAAATAAACGTACATTAAATGTGTTCTATCACTGAAAACATTCGGAATCGGACGTATATACACATGAAGCCATTTGCATCAAATGAGCATCCCTGAATTTCTTTCAATATTGACCATACCTCCTGGGACACCCTACATGTTCATGTACTCAGTGTTTCCTCGAGCTACTTCACTCACAACACACCATGGACGTTCGAGGGGTAGTTTAAGGGTAGAAACACATCGCAAGCAAAGAGGTTCAAACTAACGATGTAGGTTTGGCTAGAGTAAAACGTCAAAGAGATTGAGTGGGTGTATAACACGAACGTGCGTTCCACTAGCCAAAAAAAAAGCACCTTAAATGTGTTCTACCTCGAAAACTGTTTGGAATGGAATATATGTTCACATTAAGTTCTTTGCTTTAGATGAGCCTTCCTGTTCAAATAGTTCAAATGACTCTGAGCACTATGGGACTTAACGCCTGAGGTCATCAGTCCCCTAGAACTTAGAATTACTTAAGCCTAACTAACCTAAGGACATCACACACATCCATGCCCGAGGCAGGATTCGAACCTGCGACCGTCGCGGTAGCGCGGTTCCAGACTGTAGCGCCTAGAACCGCTCGGCCACTCCGGACGGCTGAGCCTTTCTGTCACATCCCTGAATACTGACCATCCGTCCCGGGGCACCCTGTATGTTCATGTACCCAGAGAGAAAATGGAAACAATACAGCTGTTTCTGTCTCCGTAGCCTATTTCACGAGTAGAACACGGCAAGTGTCACAACCAGGTTTTCCAGAAACTTTGCTTAGTGAAAATCAAAATAAGCGAACACATGTCTTAGGTTATCCGTAGATACTCGATTGTTTCTGAGAAACCGACGGTTGAAGTTTTCGACGTAATTTTGGTGACTTTTAGCGCTTGGTAGTCGCAGCTAAAGTGGTGGTCCTGTGGCTAGCATAGTGGCTTCTTACCTTTGCACCCTGTGTTCGAAATCGGATTGTTGTTTATTTTATTTTATTTTTCTTTTATTTACCCATGTCTGTAGAAGATTACTACAGGAAGTCAAGCTACGGGATACATGGACGTTATTTTAATTGTGGAATTGCAACTTGGTTTCACAGTAAGTGCCATGCATTTATTATGTAAAATGTGTTGTATGGTATTTTCAGCAGTTAAAAACTTTATAAATTCTCATATTCTTTTATCAGTTCTTTCACTAATTCTTATGTTTTATTCCTATGTTTATCCTTGAGGGAGATTTGGTGCTTCCCTAGGATGATACCGATCACAGACACATACAAAACATAGAAATTCGGAACGGCACTAGCATCGTACGTAGGCAGGTTTGCCACAGTGAATTTCTGCATGTGAATATTACTCGAGAAAGACACGTCGTTAACACTGCTAAAAATTTCGCGCGTTGGCATACATTTCATGGCAATCGACATGTAACGCATCACTTCACCGTAAACTGGAGGTTTCAACTGGGGGGACTCAAAATACATTACAGGAGTTTCGTTGAAAACCAATTAAAATAATTTTCTCTTATACACTGAAGAACTAAGGAGACTGGTACCCCTGCTTAATATCGTGTAGGGCCCTCGCGAGCACGCAGAAGTATCACAACACGACGTGGCAGGGACTCGGCTGATGCCTTTAGTAGTGCTGGAGGGAACTGACACCATGAATCCTACAGGGCTGTCCATAAATCCGTAAGAGTACGAGATCTGTTCTGAACAGCGCGTGGCAAGGCATCCCATACAGGCTCAACAATAGTCATGTCTGGGGGATTTGGTGGCCAGCACAAGTGTTGAAACCTTGTTCCTGGAGCCACTCTGTAGTAATTCTGGACATATGGGGAATTGCCGCTGGAATTTCCCAAGTCCGTCAAAAGCACATTGGACATGAATGCATCCAGGTGGTCGGACAGTATGCTTACATACGTGTCACCTGTCGTATCTAGACGTATCAGGTTTTCCATATCACTCCAACTGCACACCCCCCATACCATCAAAGAGCCTCCACCAGCTTGAAAAGTCCCCTGCTGACATTCAGAATTCATGGGTTCATGAGATTGCCTCCATACCCGTAAGCGTCCATGTACTCGATACAATTTCAAAAGAGACTCGTCCGACCATGCAACATGTTTCCAGTAATCTACAGTCCAATGTCGGTGTTGACGGTCCCAAGCGTGGCGGAAAGCTTTGTGTCGTGCAGTCATCAAGGGTACGCTAGTGGGCCTTCGGCTCCGAAAGCCCTTATCGATGATATTTCGTTGAATGTTTCGCTAGCTGACACTTGTTGATGGCACAGCGTTCAAATCTGGAGCAATATGTGGAAGGGTTGCACTTCAATCACTCTTCAGTCATCGTTGGTCTCATTCTTGTAGTGTCTTTTTCCGGCCGCAGCGATGTCAGCGATTTGACGTTTTACGGGATTCCTGATATCCACGGTACAACCATGAAGTAGCCGTACGGGAAAATCCACACTTCGTCACTACCTCGGAGATGCCCGTGGGCTGACTATAACACTACGTTCAAACTCACTAAATTCTTGATAATCTGCCGTAAACTGATCTAACAAATGCAACCCATCTAACAGCTGTGCCAGACACTTGTTTTATATAGGCGTTGTCGACCGCAACGCCGTATTCTACCTGTTTACGTATCACTTTATTTGAATATGCATTCGTATATCAGGTTCTTCGGCACAAGAGTGTGTTTACTTATTTTTTTAAATTCATTCACTAGAGGTACAACTATTTCAATATTCCTTGGAAAGCGTTCGTGTAACTATATTCTATGAACATGGGTAGATAAAGGGGAACAAAATAGAAATATATAAGAAACTATCAGCATCGATTGCGGTAATGAAACTAACCTTTACCTAGGTCTCAGCCCAAATAATTGAGCCATCTTCCGAAGATACACCTGAATCTATACTTTGTCTAAGAGGGCACGGTCTACAAAAAAAACTAAAGCAGCCTGAATAGGCGTAGAAACTTTTTAAAAAAGCAGTACATACGCATTTTTAAAATGTGACTACGTCTATTCAGGCTGTTTTAGTTTTATTTCTAGACCATGCCCTCTTAGAGAAATTATAGATTCAGGTGTATCTTCTCAAGAAGGCTCAATTACTTGGGGTGAGACCTAGGTAAAGGTTGGTTTCATTACCGCAGTCGAGGCTGATAGTTTCTTATGTGTTGTTGTTGTGGTCTTCAGTCGTGAGACTTGTTTGATGCAGCTGTCCATGCTACTCTATCCTGTGCAAGCTTCTTCATCTCCTAATACTTACTGCAACCTACATCCTTCTGAATATGCTTAGTGTATTCATCTCTAGGTCTCCTTCTACGATTTTTACCCTCCACGCTGGCCTCCAATTCTAACCTGGTGATCCCTAGATGTCTCAGAACGTGTCCTACCAACCGATCCTTTCTTCTAGTCAAGTTGTGGCACAAGCTCCTCTTCTCCCCAATTCTATTCAATACCTCCTCATTAGTTATGTGATCTACCCATCTAATCTTCAGCATTCTTCTGTAGCACAACATTTCTCTTCTTGTCTAAGCTATTTATCGTCCACGTTTTTCTTCCATACATGGCTACACTCCGTACAAATACTTTCAGAAACGACTTCCTGACACTTAAATCTATACTCGATGTTAACAAATTTTTCCTCTTCAGAAACGCTTTCCTTGCATTGCCAGTCTACATTTTATATCCTCTCTTCTTCGACCATCATTAGTTATTTTGTTCCCCAAATAGCAAAACTCATTTACTGCTTTAAGTGTCTAATTTCCTAATCTAATTCCCTCAGCATCACCAGACTTTATTCGACTAAATTCCATTATCCTCGATTTGCTTTTGTTGATGTTAATCTTATATCCTCCATTCAGGACACTGTACATTCCGTTCAACTGCTCTTCCAAGTCCTTTGCTGTCGCTAACAGAATTACAATGTCATCGGCGAACCTTAAAGTTTTTATTTCCTCTCCATGAATTTTAATACCTACTCCGAACTTTTCTTTTGTTTCCTTTATTGCTTGCTCAGAATACAGATTGAATAGCATCGGGGAGGAGCTACAACCCTGTCTCACTCCCTTCCCAACCACTGCTTCCCTTTCATGTCCCTCGACTCTTATAACTGCCATCTGATTTCTGTACAAATTGAAAATAGCCTTTCGCTCTCTGTATTTTACCCCTGTCACCTTCAGAATTGGAAAGAAAGTATTCCAATCAACTTTGTCAAAAGCTTTCTCTAAGTCTACTAATGCTAGAAACGTATTTTTCCCTTTCCTTAATCTTTCTTCTAAGATAAGTCGTAGAGTCAGTATTGCCTCACCTGTTCCAACATTTCCACGGAATTCAAACTGATCTTCCCCGAGTTCGACTTCTATCAGTTTTTCCATTCGTCCGTAAAGAATTCGCGTTAGCATTTTGCAGCTGTGACGCATTAAACCGATACTTCGGTAATTTTCACATCTGTCAACACCTGCTTTCTTTGGGATTGGGATTATTATATTCTTCTTGAAGTCTGAGGGTATTTCGCCTGTCTCATACATCATGCTCACCAGATGGTAGAGTTTTGTCAGGACTGGCTCTCGCAAGGCTGTCAGTAGTTCTAATGGAATGTTGTCTACTCCCGGGGGCCTAGTTTCGGCTCAGGTCTTTCAGAGCTCTGTCGAACTCTTCACGCAATATCATGTCTCCCATTTCGTCTTCATCTACATCCTCTTCCATTTCCATAATATTGTCCTCAAGTACATCGCCCTTGTATAGACCCTCTATATACTCCTTCCACCTTTCTGCTTTCCCTTCTTTGCTTATATCTATGTTTTCATCAAAGCTCTTGATATTCATAGAAGTGGTTCTCCCTTCTCCGAAGCTCTCTTTAATTTTCCTGTAGGCAGTATCTATCTTACCACTAGTGAGATAAGCCTCTACATCCTTACATTTGTCCTCTAGCCATCCCTGCTTAGTCATTTTGCACTTCCCGTCCATCTCATTTTTGAGACGTTTGTATTGCTTTTTGCCTGCTTCATTTACTGCATTTTTATATTTTCTCCTTTCATCAATTAAATTCAATATTTCTTCTGTTACCCAGGGGTTCTACTATCCCTCGTCTTTTTACCTATTTGATCCTCTGCTGCCTTCATTATTTCATCCCTGAATGCTATCCATTCCTCTTCTACTGTATTTCTTTCCCCCATTCCCGCCAATTGTTCCCTTACGTTCTCCCTGAAACTCTGTACAACCTATGGTTCTTTCAGTTTATCCAGATCACATCTCCTTTAATTCCCACCTTTTTGCAGTTTCTTCAGTTTTAATCTACAGTTCATAACCAATAGATTGTGGTCAGAGTCCACATCTGCCCCTGGAAATGTCTGACAATTGAAAACCTGGTTCCTAAATCTCTGTCTTACCACTATATAATCTATCTGATACCTAGTAGTGTCTCCAGGGTTCATCCATGTATACAACCTTCTTTCATGATTCTTAAATCATGTGTTAGCTATACCAGGTGATAAAAAAAGTCAGTTTAAATTTGAAAACTTAATAAACCACGGAATAATGTAGATAGAGGGGTAAAAATTGACACACATGCTTGGAATGACATGGTTTTTTATTAGAACAAAAAAAAAACACCCCATATTGCTAGACGCGTGAAAGATCTCTTGCGCGCGTCGTTTGGTGCCGCCACTTTCGTCATGCTTGGCCTCCCAGGTCCCCAGACCTCAGTCCGTGCGATTATTGGCTTTGGGGTTACGTGAAGTCGCAAGTGTATCGTGTTCGACAGACATCTCTAGGGATGCTGAAAGACAACATCCGACGCCAGTGCCTGACCATAACTCCGGACATGCTTTACAATGCTGTTCACAACATTATTCTTCGACTACAGCTATTGTTGAGGAATGATGGTGGACATATTAAGCATATCTTGTAAAGAACATCTTCTTTGCTTTGTCTTACTTTGTTACACTAATTATTTCTATTCTGATCAGATGAAGCGCCATCTGTCGGACATTTTTTGAACGTTTGTGTTTCTTTGGTTCTAATAAAACCCCATGTCATTCCAAGCATGTGTGTCAATTTGTACCTCTCTATCTACATTAGTCCGTGATTTATTCAGTTTTCAAATTGATTCTGACTTTTTGATCACCCGGTATATTAGATTAACACGATTGCTAACTGGGCTGCAATGTTGAAAGTACAAAAATAAAAATAATCATCCTATTTATAATCCGGGGCTTCGTTTGAACAATTTTCTTGCTAAATGGCGCATAATATACGTCGAAAACTTCGACAGTCGTTTCTCAGAAACGGTCAAGTGTCTATGAAAAAGCTTATGTTGATACCTCTTCAGTTGAGCGAATGTTGTGGGAAATGAGGTTATGGCACTTGCCGTGTCCTCCTCGTTTGCGCTATGTACAGCTTACGCTAGATGTCACCCGCTCCACTCACCGTCTCCGGCGAGAGGCTGGGTGCCCTCCGCGGCGGCGACGCTGGAGAGCAGGACGGGTGGGTGCGAACGGCCGAGGCGGTTCTCGGCGAAGACGGCCAGCTGGTAGCGGCCCGGCCGCAGCCCCGACACCGTGAAGCGCGGGCTGGCGCCGCGCACCAGCTGCAGCGGCGCGCCGCCGGGGGACGCCTGGTCGCTCATCGCGCCCGGCTCCGTCACGCGCGACTCCCCGGACTCGTCCAGCGGCCGCACCTGCCGGCAACGGCCTCTCCTCTAACACCAGCCTCCAGCCCAAGTAAATACAGGTGACGTAACACGTTTCTCAGTGTGGCACTGCATTTTATTCTAAAATACACTGAGCACCAAAATTAAAGGATCACTTTTTTGAAATCCCGTAATTTTCTCCCATTCCAAAAGCATAGTTTGAAATTTCGGTCAGAGGTGCCTACTGGCGTCAAAGGGGCTCGAAGAGGTTGCCTAACCATCAAGCGTTAGTGCAGTCTCTAGATTAAACTGGTGTCGAAGTTTCTGACATTTTTAATGTGCTCGACAGACGTGCGTGGGCGTCACCGAGGCTTCTGCTGTACTGGGGGTCTCTTAGAGGGCTCCTTAGCAGTTTTAGTTAAGCACTAGAACGAAACGACCGCCCTACCAGCCCTCCTGTCAAGAAGTGAAACAGAAGCGCTCATCAAGCATAAAAGCCCTTTGCCACTTCCGATCTACATCTACATCCATACTCCGCAAGCCACCTGACAGTGTGTGGTGGAGGGTACATTGAGTACCTCTATCAGTTCTCCCTTGTATTGCAGTCTCGTATTGTTCGTGGAAAGAAAAGATTGTCGGCATGTCTCTGTGTGGGCTCTAATCTCTCTGATGTTGTACTCATGGTATCTTCGCGAGGGAGCAATATACTGCTTGACTCCTCGGTCAAGCGATTACTAACTGATCCTGTAACGAAGCGCGCTGATCTCCGTTGGATCTTCTCTATCTCTTCTATCAACCCTATCTGGTACGGATCCCACACTGCTGATCAGTATTCAAGCAGTGGGCGAACAAGCGTACTGTAACCCAGTTTCTTTGTTTTAGGATTGCATTTCCTTAGGATTCTTCCAATGAATCTCAGTGTGGCATCTGCTTTACCGATGATCAACTTTATATGATTATTCCCTTTTAAATCACTCCTAATGCCTACTCCCAGATAATTTATGGAATTAATTGCTTCCAGTTGCTGACCTGCTATATTGTAGCTAAATGATACGGGATCTTTCTTTCTATGTATTCGCAGCACATTACAGTTATCTACACTGAGATTCAATTGCCATTCCCTGCACCATGCGTCAATTCGCTGCAGATCCTCCGGCATTTCAGTACAATTTTCTATTGCTACAACCTCTCTATATACCACAGCATCATCCGCAAAAAGCCTCATTGAACTTCCGATGTTATCCACAAGGTCATTTATGTATATTGTGAATACCAATGGTCCTACGACACTCCCTTGCTGCACACATGAAATCATTCTTACTTCGGAAGATTTCTCTCCATTGAGAATGACTTGCTACGTTCTGTTATCTAGGAAATCTTCAATCCAATCACACAACTGGTCTGATAGTCCATATGCTCTTACTTTGCTCATTAAACGACTGTGGGGAACTGTATCGAACGCCTTGCGGAAGTCAAGTAACATGGCATCTACCTAGGACCCCGGGTCTATGACTCTCTGAGTCTCGTTGACGAATAGCGCGAGCCGGGTTTCACACTATCGTCTTTTTCGAAACCCATGCTGATTCCTACAGAGTAGATTTCTAGTCTCCAGGAAAGTCATTATACTCGAACATAATACGTGTTCCAAAATTCTACAACTGATCGACGTTAGAGATATAGGTCTATATTTCTGCACAACTGTTCGACATCCCTTCTTGAAAACGTTCAAATTTCATCGAATGGTTTTGAACGGTCCGTAGTGGTTCCGTCCTGTATACTAGAACAAACATTGTGGTCTCATTACCCCTCCAAAGGGCTCAAATCAGGTTCAGCGGGTTTGCAGCTTTACGATGTGCTTAGAGTTAAGCACGCAGGGATTGACAACAGTGTCGAACCTTGTCAAGAACGTCGTTCTGCTGTTCATCGCACTACAAACTGCGAAATGTGTGGGTATCGACGCCCTAAAGGCAGTCGTGGTTTCATTGACGCCCTTTATGCCACCCCTGAGGCCTTCTTGTTTCGATTCTGAGCGGCAGTGTATCTGAAATGTTCCCCTCGGCCACCCATTAGAAAACCGCGTGATTTCACCGCTGGTTGTCGCGGTTCTGATCTCCACCACAGACGTGGTGAAATAAGGGGGTCAAGTGCGGGTAAGGAGGTGTGTGACGACCTCCCATCGTACGACACGTCCATCGTAGTGTTGGGTATATCTGTGGTGAAATTTGGCACCAACGTGACATCACTGACCCATCTTACAGTTCAAATGCTCTTGTGAGTTGCGGCCTTTTTTTCACGTATGTCAAAGCGACGCTGAGTCCGAGGTGACGTCGAAGGGCGCCACCCTTTTGCCCCTTCACAGACAAGAGTTGTAGGCACCTTGGAGCCAAATTTCAAGCTAATGTGTCAGAATGGGAGACAATGGCGGGCTGTTGAAAAACTAAGCCTTTAAATTTGTTGTCAAGTAGGCTACAGCAGTCGCTGAATACAAACTGACGTTTCGGCCGACGTTGCTGTTGACTTCCTCTTGGTCTTAAAACAACTGCATAAACAGAAATTTTAAGTAATACTCTATATGATCAAAAGTATTCGGACACGTGGAGATTAATGTGGAATGTATCCACCCTTCGCCTTTACGACGGCTTGAACCACTTCCAGTGGTGTGCCTGAATGTCTGTGCAGGAATGGTAGGCCAGCCGAAACGTTTTAACTCATCCCAGAAGTTTTCCACTCGACTCTCGCCCACTACTTCCTTGCAGGGATATTACTGCCTACAGACCATTGCCTCACAGATATTGCTTGATGACATGGTTCATTGACACTCTTTCCTCTTCTTCTTCTTCGTAGACTAAAGCATGTTTCCTGCAGTAGGCCTCAATCTCCCCTGAGGTTGTCACTCCGTTTCTTTCGTTGGCCTGTATTTCTTTTCTCAGCTGGTGATTGATTTCTTGCGGCTTTCACAATCTTCCGCTGATCAACCTGTCTACGTGTCGGTTCCATTCATGCTTCCTCTTATTGACACCGTCATTAATGGAGACCAGTTTCCATTCTTTTCTAATGCTTTCACTTCTCTCTGTATCTCTCGGTGTCTACTTGGAATTCTACGCAGGACTTTTAATTTCCGTGGTTTCAAAGTTGTAGCTAACCGTTAGATTCCGCTAAAGCCAACGAAGTAATTTTTTTTTCTGAACAGAAGGCATACATTGGTAAATAATATTTCTTTGTAAATTATGATTCTAGATTGTTTTATTAAAAGATGAAGTATGCTTTGTAGTCTTATCCTCCTTCGTGCTCTGACCGACACACGAAGAAGTCCTGTTCAATTTATTATCTAAATACTACGCTGAAATATTCAATATATGTTTAAAATGCTTTATGTTTTATTTAGTTGAAAGATTATTGCTATCGCATTCTACTTTCTTACGTATTTTTTCAGCCAGTTAAATACGTTAGAAGTGGTTGGTTTACTGGCGCAACGATCGCGCGTCATCACTGCACTATCTTATATGCATTCCAATATTTAGAAGCGGAACCTGCAATCTGATGTCCTTACGAAGTCAAATTACTATTGTTATCATCATGCAAACCACTAAATTGCGTTGAAACTTAACGTTAATATGGTCTTCTGTCTACCAACTAGCCACTTACCAGCGTCAATAGTTGGCACTGAACGACTCATGGTCTTGGTAACGAATGTATCATGCACAATAAATTCTACTCGGCACTAGAGAAAATACTTCACTTAATTACACAGTACCTCATGCGGAACTGTTTCATTTTTTGACCATTAATTATCCTCTCGCAGCCGACTGTGTAATGCTATAAAGTCTTCTAAGTTTTGAAGTTTCACGTCGTGTCTCACCTGTGTACCTCATATTTTGCCTCACAATTGTTAAGAACACTATGGAGCTGTGACTTCCCTTCGCCCTTGCTACTATTAGGCCGATTGGTTCAACGACCTTCCGATTGTTATTGGTTTAAAGTGAATACGTATCGCGAGGTGGTGCGTTTCGCCTGTACGAGCGAGACAGTTATTCCTTGACTTAAAGCGTTGCCGAGCGAGCGAAGAAAAGTAAGAAAATCGGAATGTGAGAGGACTTTGTTATGAGACAGAATAACGGGAGGGCGTGTATGAAGTGTGCGCAATGAAACAGTCATTGTTAGCCGCCATATTGTGCATATTTGTGCTTTTTTGAGATTCACAAGCGATATATAATGTTAATGCAGAGTTTAGTAACGGCCAGAATACAGTCTGTAGCATTTCAAAGGTAATTGCGCGTATTTAATTTTGATCAAAGGATTCTGTGATGGAACTGTTATGTATTACAACTTTGTATACGACTTCGAACATTTGTTGGTCGATATTTTTTGTAGAACCTGCTTCAATAACACGGTAAAAAACATAGAGAAACTTTTCTCTGCTAAAAAGAACTCATTTAACTCGCAGACAATCATCGAATGACCAAATGCGATAGGGATTGAAGACCACAGCAGTTAAATCCCATAAGATTTCACACACATTTGAACATTTTTTGAACCAAATGCGAATTGCAGTGTTCAAATTCGAGAAGATCCTATAGAACTGTTCTTTCTCTTACATGCCAAGAATTTTACAGTCAACAGTCTGAGTCAGCAGCTGCTTCTCCACACGAGAGTAACTTGTCTACGTGTACGAAAATGCGTACGCTGCGCGTGTCGTAGACGCCGCTAGGGATATTGTCTTTCACAACCATACAAACAGAGACACTATTAGAACTATTTCGATAACAACGAATTGAATCTTACCAGCTTAAAACAGTAATTTCTCTTTTGAGCAGTAATATTACAGAGCCAAAGAAAGTGGTAGACCTTCCTACTACCATGTACGGCCCCCGCGAACACGCAGAAGTGCTGCAACATGACGTGGCATGGACTCACCTGATGTCTAAAGTAGTGCTGGAAGCAATTTTCACCATGAATCCTGCAGGGCTGTCAATAAATCCATAAGAGAACGAGGGGAGCAGCACGTTGTAAGGCATCCTAGATATGCTCAATAATGTTCATGTCTGGGGAGTTTGGTGGCTACCGGAAGTGTTGAAACTCAGAAGCGTTCTCGGAGGTACTGTGTAGCAGTTCAGGACGTGTGGGGTGTCGCATTGTCCTGCTGGAATTCCCCACGTCCGTTGGAATGCACAATGGACATGAACAGATGAAAGTGATCAGACAGAATGCTTACGTACGTGTCACCTCTTAAAAACATATGTGGAAGCATCAGGGGTCCCATATCACTGCACATGCCCCACACCATTACGGAGTCTCCACCAGCTTGAACAGTCCCTTGCTGAAATGCTGGTCCTTGGATTCATGAGGTTGTCTCCATACCCGTATGTGTCGATCCGCTCGATACAATTTGAAACGAGACTCGTCTGACCAGTTAATATGTTTCCAGTCATCAACAGTCCAGTGTCGGTGTCACGGGCACAGGCGGGGCGTAAAGTTTTGTGTCGTGCAGTCATCAAGGGTACACGTGTGGGCCTCCCGCTCCGGAAGCCCATATCAATGATGTTTGGTTGAATGGTTCGCACGCTGATCCTTGATGGCCTAGCATTGAAATCTGCAGCGATTTGCGGAGGGGTTGCACTTCTGTCATACTGAATAATTATTTTCAATCGTCGCTGGTTCCGTTCTGGCAGGATATTTCTCCGGCCACAACGATGTCGGAGTTTTGATTTTTTTACCTGATTCCTGATTTTTGCGGTACACTCGTGAAATGGTCGTACGAGAAAATCCCCACTTTATCATTACCTCGGAATTGCTGCGTCCCAGAACTGTGCGACTGCTACGGTCGCAGGTTCGAATCCTGCCTCGCGCATAGATGCGTGTGGTGTCCTTAGGTTAGTTAGGTTTAAGTAGTTCTAAGTTCTAGTGGACTTATGGCCTCAGATGTTAAGTCGCTTAGTGCTCAGAGCCAAGCTGCGTCCCATCGCTCCTGAGACGACTATAGCATCAAGCTCAAACTCACATAAATCTTGATAACCTGTAGTAGTAGCTTCAGTAAGCGACCTAACAATTGCGCCAGACATTTGTCTTATATAGGTGTTGCCGACGGCAGCGCCGTTTTCTGCTTGTTTCTATATCTCTGTATTTGAATATGCATGCCTATACCAGTTTCTTTGGTGCTTCAGTGCATATTCTTGCCTTTGCATATTTTCCAAGGTGTTTGGTTTTGCAGCTTGTATCATTTAAACCCTTTGTCACATTGTAAGCTTTTTTAATCTCTTTTTCGACAATTCCACTGGTGGAAAATTAAGTACCTAAGTATTTATTCATTTTACCATATAATTTCAGTTTACATCTTTCTGTTTACACAGATAAGATCATACACTTAGTTTTTTAATTGGATATGTCCATTTTAGGTTTTGGGCAGCCACTTTACATATATGTAAAATAAGTCTTCACTGTTCGCTAGCAGAACAGCGTGTTCAGCATAACAAGTTATTCATTCTTAAGTTATTTTTACTTGGAATGAATTAGACCATAAATTATAATGTTCGTTAAAATGAATAAACTACTCTGGCAACTATTTTAAATTTCTAAACTTTTGAAATACGCATTCATACTTCGGGGTGTAATTGCTGTAGCCACGACATAATGATTTGAGGACAAAAATCGCCAGGTATAAGGCTCCTCTTCTCGTTACGAATAGAATTAAACGTATCTGGCAACATGGTAAAATTCTTTTATTAACACTTTTGAAATTCTCCCTAATTATTATTGGACTGAGGCCCATACTACTGCTCGTTATCTTCACAGTGCCTTGGCTAACACTTTATCACCATAATGTCCACAGACTTAATATTGCCTGTGTCTTCGGAGTTGCTCACTTTCGACCTCACTGTTAACCCTTTCGTGGTTAAAATATATTTTGCTGATATTAAAAGATTAAAAACTGTCTTCTTTCGTCATAAACAGTGCACTGTCAGTACAAAAAAAAGCAAGGTTACCAATTTTGAAAATCGTTGAAGTGAGACACGTGTGTCCCAGGAAACTAACTAGATCCATGTTTTATGTGAACCTAGTAATTTCAGAGTAAAATTTTTAATTTTAGAATGAAAAATACAGAAAAAATATAATAAAACAGTGCCAAAACACATTACTCTCCTGACACTGAAGAAAATGAAATACCTCACACAACATAACATTTGAAGATAGCTTTGACATACCACACACCAAAGTTTGCTACAGTGTACGGCGTTTTAAGGGGCATATGGGTCCTATTACATACAAATTACCTATAAAACACGTGCGTTACTGAGGTGTGCAGCAATGTCTCAAACTATACCTCTGATGTTTTTCTTTTGAGTCATCAGCCTGCTGACTGTCTGATGCGGCCAGCCACGAATTCCTCTCCTGTGCCAAACACTTCATCTCGGCGCAGCACTTGCAACCTACGCCCTCAATTACTTGCTCGACGTATTCAAGTCTCTGTCTTCCTCTACAATTTATTTTACCCTCTAAACCTTCCTCTTATACTGTGGAAGCTATTCCTTGCGGTCTTAACAGAGGACCTACCAACTTCTCCCCTCTTCTTGTCGCTGTTCTCAACATACTTTTTTTCCTCGCCACTTCTGCAGAGAACATTCTAATACTATACCTTATCAGTCGACCTAATTTTCAACATTCTTCTGTAGCACCAAAGCTCTAATGATTAGTTTTTCTCTTGTTTTTCGATTTTCCCACAGTCCTTGTTTCACTACCATACAAAGCTGTGCTCCAGACGTACCTTCTAAGAAATTTATTCCTCAATTTAAGGTCTATCTTTGATACTAGTAGACTTCTCTTGGCCAGGAGTGCCCTTTTGCCAGAGATGATCTGCTTTTTATGTCCTCCTTACTCCGTCCGTCATGGGTGAACATTAATGCTGATGGTGAGTTTCTCGCTGTTCTAATTTCTGCAACTTCTCATTATTTCTGTCTTTCTTCTATTCACTCACAATCTATACTTTGCCCTCGTTAGACTGTTCATATAATTCAGCAAATCCTTTAATTCTTCTTCACTTTCACTGAGGACTCTTGCCGAGTCTTATCATTGGTATCCTTTCGCCTTGAATTTTAATTCTAGTCTTCAACTTTTATTTCAGTCATTGCTTCTCCGATGTCTAGATTCAACAGTAGTGGCAAAAAACTACGTCATGGTCTTACACACTTTTTAATCCGGGCACTTCATTCTTGGTCTCCTACACTTACTGTACCCTCTTAGTTCTTGTACGTATTGTGTATTATCCATCTTTACCTATAGCCTACCCCTATTTTTCTCAGCATTTCAAATGTCTTGCACCATTTGACTTTGTCTAACGCTTTCTCCAGGCCGACGAATCCTTTGAATGTGTCTTGAATTTTCTTTAGTCTTGTTTCCATTATCAGTCCCAAAGCGAGAATTTTATATCAGGTGCCGTTACATTTCCTGAAGCCAAAATGATCGTCATGTAATGCATCCTCAACTTTCTGTTCCATGTTTTATGGCTGGTTTTGCGATGATCCTCGCACCTGTCTTGCTCATGCAACCTTCGAAACTGTGGAGATGCTGTTTTTCCGCAAGTCAGATGGCATATCGCCAGACCTATCAGTCTATACACCAATGTGAATAGTCGTTTTGTTGCCACTTTCCCCAGCTATTTTAGAAATTCTGTTGGAATTTTGTCTATTCTTTTTGCCTTACTTGATTTGAAGTCTTACAGAGCTCTATTAAATTCCGATTCTAACACTGGACCCCTAATCTCTTCCATATCAACTCCTGTTTCTTTTCTTTCACGTCATCAGACAAGTCTTCCCCATCTTTGAGGCCTTCAGTGCCGTCTTTCAGCACCGATTCGTTCTCTCCTGTGTTTTAACAGTGCAATTACCATTGCACTCATAATGTTACCCCCTTTGCTTCTGGTTTCACCAAAGGATTTTTTCACATTTCTATATGCTGAGTCCGTGTTTCTGACTACCAGTTGTTTTCTTTTTTTGATTTCTTCACATTATTCATGCAGCCATTTCGCCTTAGGTTTCCTGCAATTACTATTTGTTTTATTCGTAAATAACTTGTATTTCTCTATTCCTGAATATCCCTGCACGTTATTGTTGTTTCTTCTTACATCGGTCAGCTGAAGTATTTCTTCTGTTACCGATGTTTTCTTCGCTGTTACCTTCAATATACCCCTGTTTGTCCTTTCAAATTCTGTGATTGTCCATTCTTCTTCAACTGAACTACCAAATGAGCTATTTTTATGGCAGTATCTATAGCCACTGAGAACTACAAGCGTACCTCTTCATTCCTTAGTAACTCCGTATCCCAATTCTTTTGGTATTGATTCTTCCTGACTAGTTTCTTAAACTTTAGCCAACTCTTCATCACTACTATATTGTGATCTGCGTGTATATCTGCTCCTGGCTACACCTTACAATCCAGTATGTGACTTCGGTATCTCTGCTTAACCATGATGCAATCTAACTGAAATCTTCCCATATCTCCTGGCTGTTTCCAAGTATACTTCCTCCTTTCGTGACTCTTGAACAGAGTATTCACTGTTACTAGATTAAATTTATTGCTGAACTCAATTAATCTTTCTCCTCTCTCATCCCACGTGCCAAGCCCAATTCTCCCGTCACCTTTTCTTCTGCTCCTTTTTCTATAACCACATTCCAATTCCCCACGACTATTAGATTTTCATCTCACTTTCCGTGCTGAATTACCCGTTCAGTATCCTCATATACGTACCTTCTCTGTTTCGTCACCCTCCGATTACGACGTCGGCATGTATACATGAACTATCGCTATTCAAACGGAACCCTACTCGCATTATATCATTTTCTGCCGCTGTTGATATTATCCAGTACTCCTTTCACCAGACATCCTTGTCTTCTTTCCATTTCACTTCACTGGCAACCACTATATCTAGATTGAGCCTTTCCATTTCCCTTTTCAGATTAACTTCCCTACCACGTTTAAACTTCTGATATTCCAAGCCCCGACTCGTAGAACGTTATTCTTTCGATGGTTATTCTGTCTTTTTCTGATGGTCACCTCCTCCACGGCAGTACCTTCCCGGAGCTTCGAATGGTCGACTATTCGGGAATATTTTTCTAACGGAGACATCATCGTGACTTTTTTTTCAGATCATCATGACATTTTTTTTCAATTACAAGCCACATGTCCTGTGGATACACATTGTGTCTTCAATGCAGTTACTTCCATTGCCTTCTGCTTCCTCATTCCTTTGGTGATTGTCCCGCTTTTAGGGGCAGTTTCACACCTCAATGACAAGAGAGTGCCCTGAATCTCTGTCTGCTCCTCCGCTATCTTTGGCAAGGCCGTTGTCTGAATGAGGGTGACTTTTTATGCCAGAAGCCTTCGGCAAAGAAAACATAATTAGTTACTTCAGATGTTTTTTGAATGAAGAATATTGTTTATTTAACTGATTTTCGTGAAACAGACGTACTGTGTTAAAATTGCATATTACTTTAGTGGGACGTATGTATCCCATAAACCACGGAAGGGTTAACTTGAGACAACTTGTCTCCGCGTCCTCCTATACCAATGAATTTAGTGCTAAGCATGCACTGTCTCTGGTTAGAAATTGTTATAATACGGAAGAAAAGTTTTGACTTTGCCAACGTGTCTATTACATTTTGACAATATGGCATTCGAATGATTTGTAATAAGTTTGCGTCACAGTATCTCAGATAACTAGAATTGACAGTAAAGTTATTTATATACTTTATTTCATTTATTTTTAGTCATAAGAATTCTAACTTGTTTTATGCGTCCTGCCACGAATTTCTCTCCTGCACCGACCTCTTCATTTCTGATTACCACAAGCACCCTGCGTTCTCAGTTATGAAGCTGATGTGTTATAATCTCTGTTCTCCCCTACAATTTGTCCCCTCTGCAGCACAATTCATTTTGGTGGAGGTTCATCTCTGATGTCTTCACACAGGTCCCGTCATTCTACACCTTCTTCCTGTCATTGTTTTCGACATGCTTCTGTCTTTGCCGATTCTGCAGAAAATTCCGTATCTTCATCTACTTCGTGATCACCAAATTTGTTGCGTAAGTTCTCACTGTTCTCATTTCTGCTATTTCTCATTACTTTCGTTTCTTCCTCTTTATTCTCAATCCGTGTTCTGCACTCATTAGACTATTCATTCTGTTCAGCTGGGCTGTAATTCTTCTTCACTTCCACTGCGAATACCAACGTCGTCGGCGAAACATGTAGCTCATATGCTTTCGCCCTGAATTTTAATCCCAACCTTGAAGCTATTTATTATTTCTTTCGTAGCTCCTTCGACGTATGTATTGAAAAGATGCGGCAAGAGACTACATCCTGTCCAGTGTTATTGTTCCCTCTTGATTCTTGTACATATTGTATATTACCCGTTTTTCCCTATAGCTTGCTCCTATTTTTATTAGAATCTCAAACATTTTTTACCATTTCACAATATCAGAAACTCTTCCTAGATCGACAAATCCTATGATTATACGTCGATTTTTCTTCACTCTAGCTTCTGTTACGAGAGTAATCCCAAAACTAAGGTCTCCAATTTTTTTATTAAATACATAGACCTGTTTGTTTCTACAATGGTTTACATTAGTTTACAGCTTGAACATTTAGCTACTTTTCGACATAATCACCATTTCGGTCGATGCATTTTTGTAGACGCTGTGGCAGTTTTTGTATGCCCATGCCATACCAGCTCGCCGCCATTCTGTTTAGAAAGTGATGATCCTCTTCTTTCACCTCGTTGTCGGGGCTGAATCGCTTTCCTACCAAATGTACTTTTTACTTAGGGAATAGGTGATAGTAACTGGGCGCCAAGTCAGGACTACAGGGAGGGTGGGTGATTATGTTCCACTGAAACTGTTGCAGGAGAGCAACGGTATGCCGAGCGGTGTGTTGGCGAGCGTTGTCATGGAGAATGTGTACGCCTTTGCTCAACATTCCTCTTCTCCGATTCTGAATTGCCCGTTTTAGTTTTTTCAGAGTCTTACAGTACCTGTCAGCGTTAATTGTGGTCCTAACGATTCAGCTCCGACGACGAGAATCGTAACTTACTGAACAGGGTGGCGGCGAGCTGGAATGACATGGACATACAGAAACTGCCACAGCGTCTACAAAAATGCATCGACAGAAATGGTGATTATGTCGAAAAATAGCTAAATGTTCAAGCTGTAAACTGAAGTAAACCATTGTAGAAATGAACAGGTCTATTTACTTATGAAAAATAGGAGACTTTACTTTTTGGATTAGCTTCGTATTAAGCGCAGCGTGAGGACTGCCTCTCTGGGGCGTCTTGGGGTATTGTCCTACTCCTCAATGGCAGCATTCTTGAGAGTTTCTGTCGTTAATGGAGGATGTTGACGAGTAGAAATCGCTTCTTTGAGAAAGCTCCACGCATTCTTTATGCAATTCATATCCGGTGAGCATGCTGGCCACTCCAGCAACAGGATTGTTGGTGACGTTCCACAGTCACTGACCGGTGATTTCGTTGCCCTGTTTACCTCCATATGTGGGCAGAGTTGTCGTCTGTGGACAGCGTTTTTGTTCATTGGTCTCCTGTCCAATGTTCATGCGCTCTATCCCATCCTGTGATGTGGACGGAGTGATGGGGTCTTGAAATGTCTTCGGCTGTATAAAACCCCATCATGAAGTCTGATGCGCACAGTTTAGGTTCTTGCAGTAGCCCCGATGACTTCTCGAAGATCGGGGCGCAGAGTAGTCGCTGCTTTTGTAGGTGTCTCCGTGCAGATATCGTTACATCGTCATGAGCTGCTGTAATTTTGCGTGGACGGCCTTCGCAACGTCGCTCCGCTACGGAATACGTATCCTGGAACTATTTCCACAGTCTGGAGACCACACTTTGTGTGGTGTCACCGCCAGACACCACACTTGCTAGGTGGTAGCCTTTAAATCGGCCGCGGTCCGTTAGTATACGTCGGACCCGCGTGTCGAAACTGTCAGTGATTGCAGACCGAGCGCCGCCACACGGCAGGTCTAGAGAGACTTCCTAGCACTCGCCCCAGTTGTACAGACGACTTTGCTAGCGATGGTTGACTGACAAATTACGCTCTCATTTGCCGAGACGATAGTTAGCATAGCCTTCAGCTACGTCATTTGCTACGACCTAGCAGGGCGCCATTATCATTTGCTATTTATCTTGTGATGCATGTACCGTCAGACCGATGTTCACCAATTATGGATTAAAGTTAAGTATTCCAGAAGCTACGTACCTTTATTACTAAACTCAACTCCTATAACTGTTCCAGACCTCACGCCAGCCTGCGTGAGCTTAAACGCCTGCCTTTCGGCTACCAATAATAGTGGCTTGGCTGTCTTGCCAAGTCACAAGACTTTGATTAACGTGAACAATAAACGTCAACTTGTTTCATATTTTGTCCGAACGGTGTGATGATTTTGATACGATCTGTCAGATAGAGGCTGTTACGAGGTGCTGTGATGCACTACGAAGCATACGGACAACTCTGCATTCACAAGAACTCAGCTCTAGTGTACTGCGTTTGTTTACGAACTTTGATTGCACGGCCCCTGATGAGGCAGAGTGGCAGTGAGGAACGAGTTCCCATTATGTACGCAACGAGGTTTCTACATAAACACAAAAGGAACGTCCATAACGACTACTGGTGCGTAATTTGGAAATATGCTTAGCTTTTTTTATGAATATATATAAATGAGCAGAAATAACTATCAGAAATTTGAAAAGAAAAAAATGTGAAAATTATGGACTAGTGTGTTGTAGGTTCAGTTTGCAGAACGGGTGACGACGCAAGTTAGGAGAGAACCGTGTTTTCCCTCAAGATCTGCTGTTTCTGAATGAAGCTAATTTCTTTGTCAACAGAGAGGTAATTAAGCAGAATCACTCATTTTGGTCAGACGTAAAATCTCATAGGATGGATCCACTGAAGGTACGAGCAGTTGGAGCATCGTAAGTGACTTTTTGGTATGGAGTGTCCGTTCCTCTTGTTTTTGGTGCTTCATTCGGGGTACACTGTCAGCAGCCAGTTATCTTTAATAGATAGATTACGTCTTGCGGACATCATGTTTCCCACTTTCTTTCAGCACGATGGTGCCACACTTCATTACGCCCTATCTGTCAGGACACACCTGGATATCCAGTTTACTATGGATCGTAAACGTCAGGTGCTGCAGCCGCCGTGTTTCGCGGATTTAAATCCATTTCGTTTGTATGTGTTGGGACAAGTGAAGAGCACTGTGTGCTCTGTGGAGATGGGAAATCTTTTGAAACTGAGATAGCGGATTTCTGAAGTTTGTGCTCGCATCCTGGTTCCTGTATCGGCTAAAGGTCACTAGGATTGGGTGAAACGGATTAGAACAGCTTCACTACTCTCTGGACAACACATTCTACAGCATTTATATATTATCACCAGAATTTGTATTGTCCTGTATGAAATGTGACATATAACATGAGAATGAATATAGCTACGCCCAAAGAAAAGAGAGTGCAAGATCCCGTAGTGGTACGAAACCGAATACGTTTCGAAGTTCAGCCACGAGTCGTTTGAAAGCGATATAGGTGACAAACAGTACAACTTGTGATGCCTTCGCACTCTAGACAGCACGAGCTAAGTTAACCGTTCCTTGCGTTTCCTTAATATATTACTAAGTAGGGTTTCCTCCTACCGGTTTTCTGTTAATATACAGCTGACATTGTTCCTCGAAGCAATTCTTGTAGAGCACTGAATTCCGTAAAAGATGCAAGCAGGCGACTTGTACTTTTAAGTGGAGTTGTGGATAGCAAATCTACATGAAATAGTTCCAGGATATCACTGCACAGTATTTATTAGTAAATACTGTAAATAATTTACATTTAAGTAGTTGAAATAATTGATCACAGAAAGTTACTAAAAGCCGAGACCATGGTCAACACGATCAGTATAGACAACTAGCGTTGCATACTATCGGCAACCTTGGCGAGCAGCCAAAATCTCTTGCATAAAACTTCGTAGCTAGCCGTACATCATCGGTAGCTTAACAATATTTGTTTGCTTATTGATTTAACTGCTTTACTCCACATTAGGACTGTCGCATTAAAGCGGTGATGATACATAGGCTTCTCTCAGTATTTGCTGTGCCAGAACTGGACTCCCAACAGATTATATTTAATAATGAAAATTCTGAGTTTCGCGCGTGAACGCATATAGTTCCTCTAAAATTAGATCGCCATTCATACTCATACCTCGCTCCCTCCTCTCAATCCAGTGAGACACTAATGCGCCATTACCGATGCCTGCGTGACAAAGGGCACCTCACTCGGTTCTGATGGATTCTGCAGAGATGTGCGAGGGAGCGAATTACTTCACCTGGCTGCAGAATCCCAATAAAATGTAAAGTTCAGAAAATAAATTGCTGTCCTAAATAAGAGGAACGTCACAACACCATTGCGTCATTCATGTAACACGCTGCGGTATGTCGGTATGTCGGATGACTCCCTTCCATTTGAAAATTACGAGTCGCATTCAGGATGGTGACTTCTGAAATGACCGCCATGTTGGTAGCGTAGCATCCTATCTCCTACTTCGTACTTTAAGTTTGTGTTTAGCCACGTATTTTTGTTCTAGTAGGTTAGTTCCGCAGCTATAGACTACTCTGTTGACAAACTAACCCGGAGGACAATCCATTATACACTCCTGGAAATGGAAAAAAGAACACATTGACACCGGTGTGTCAGACCCACCATACTTGCTCCGGACACTGCGAGAGGTCTGTACAAGCAATGATCACACGCACGGCACAGCGGACACACCAGGAACCGCGGTGTTGGCCATCTAATGGCGCTAGCTGCGCAGCATTTGTGCACCGCCTCCGTCAGTGTCAGCCAGTTTGCCGTGGCATACGGAGCTCCATCGCAGTCTTTAACACTGGTAGCATGCCGCGACAGCGTGGACGTGAACCGTATGTGCAGTTGACGGACTTTGAGCGAGGGCGTATAGTGGGCATGCGGGAGGCCGGGTGGACGTACCGCCGAATTGCTCAACACGTGGGGCGTGAGGTCTACACAGTACATCGATGTTGTCGCCAGTGGTCGGCGGAAGGTGCACGTGCCCGTCGACCTGGGACCGGACCGCAGCGACGCACGGATGCACGCCAAGACCGTAGGATCCTACGCAGTGCCGTAGGGGACCGCACCGCCACTTCCCAGCAAATTAGGGACACTGTTGCTCCTGGGGTATCGGCGAGGACCATTCGCAACCGTCTCCTTGAAGCTGGGCTACGGTCCCGCACACCGTTAGGCCGTCTTCCGCTCACGCCCCAACATCGTGCAGCCCGCCTCCAGTGGTGTCGCGACAGGCGTGAATGGAGGGACGAATGGAGACGTGTCGTCTTCAGCGATGAGAGTCGCTTCTGCCTTGGTGCCAATGATGGTCGTATGCGTGTTTGGCGCCGTGCAGGTGAGCGCCACAATCAGGACTGCATACGACCGAGGCACACAGGGCCAACACCCGGGATCATGGTGTGGGGAGCGATCTCCTACACTGGCCGTACACCACTGGTGATCGTCGGGGGGACACTGAATAGTGCACGGTACATCCAAACCGTCATCGAACCCATCGTTCTATCATTCCTAGACCGGCAAGGGAACTTGTTGTTCCAACAGGACAATGCACGTCCGCATGTATCCCGTGCCACCCAACGTGCTCTAGAAGGTGTAAATCAACTACCCTGGCCAGCAAGATCTCCGGATCTGTCCCCCATTGAGCATGTTTGGGACTGGATGAAGCGTCGTCTCACGCGGTCTGCACGTCCAGCACGAACGCTGGTCCAACTGAGGCGCCAGGTGGAAATGGCATGGCAAGCCGTTCCACAGGACTACATCCAGCATCTCTACGATCGTCTCCATGGGAGAATAGCAGCCTGCATTGCTGCGAAAGGTGGATATACACTGTACTAGTGCCGACATTGTGCATGATCTGTTGCCTGTGTCTTTGTGCCTGTGGTTCTGTCAGTGTGATCATGTGATGTATCTGACCCCAGGAATGTGTCAATAAAGTTTCCCCTTCCTGGGACAATGAATTCACGGTGTTCTTATTTCAATTTCCAGGAGTGTAGTATTGGCTAAAACGTGAGTTTTATTCAACAAGTGTTACTTCAGAAATAACTCGGCACTATACCCAGATAACTTTTATGTTAACTGAATCTGCTCGAGGAAGCCTACACACTTCCAGATCTCAGAGTGTTGTGAAGAAATGCCAGTGCCGAAGCTGCTCCTGTCATCTCTGTCAACAAGCTTGTGTAATCCTTAGCATCTCAAAGATATTGCTGGAGCCACAATTTACAAAAACTTTGCAATTAGTTCGTATCAACTGGGTTAGTCGTCTCAGATATCGTCGCAATCTAGTGATTTCTACCTCAGAGCAAACAGAGAAGGCAGTTCTGCTTCTGGCGTACGTATCAATGATACATAACGAACATTTTAACCTATTTTAATAGACTAAAACAAAAGCAAATTGAATATAAACAAAAATAAAATAATTAACTTCTTAGACGACTCTGAATTGGTCTTGAAGTCACAGTTTGCATTTCTCAAATGATATTAAGAACATATTTATAAAGTGAGGACGGAATTAACCCATTAGATAGTAAATTACTAGCTGTTGGCCTACTGAGTGATCTTTCAAAGGCGTATCACTGCATTAATTACGACCTCCCTTTCAGGTAAATCGTGCCGTGCAGGATTAGCCGAGCGGTCTAGGGGCTGCAGTCATGGACTGTGCGGCTGGTCCCGGCGGAGGCTCGAATCCTCCCTCGGGCATGGGTGTGTGTGTTTGTCGTTAGAATAATTTAGGTTAAATACAGTGTAAGCTTAGGGAATAATGACCTTAGCAGTTAAGTCCCATAAGATTTCACACACATTTGAACTTTTTTTTCAGGTAAATCGTAATATTACAGCGTTATAGGAAACTGAAAATCTTTTGTACCTGCAACGGGAAGCAAAGGGTCTTAACCGTAAAGAATGTTGTATTAAGATATATACTGTGCTGGTTACAATCATACTTATTCAGAGCTGAACAGGCTTACAAAGGATAGACTGTGCAGAGCTGCATAAAATGAGTCTTCAGTCTACAACTACTACAATCATTCATAATCCGACTGCAGTCGCACAATGTCCAGTCTGAAGCATTTTTCACTTTTCTTTAATTAACATCATCGTTTATTAAGTTTTGTTTGCAGATGATGAACACATTATGACAAACGCCAAAGTAAATGTTGTTTTAGAAAGAACTGTTAACTGGCATTAGTGTAACATCCCTAGACAATTAATTGTGATTTATGTTCGAAAACATAGCAGAAGTTTCCTGTCAGCATTTACACAAAATATTAGGACATATAGAGACAAGAGGATGACAGTGTTAATCTTTTTGAATTGACGAGTTGATACATTCAGTTGGCAGTATCATAACACAGAACTACTTAAAAGACCAAACAATCTATACTTTTATTCTTCAGTTATTTGAAGTAACTCACAAAGATAAGCTAAAGTCATCCGAGTACAAAAGTGTATACTACAAATTATTTGGGATGTGAGTTTAAGAAGGTCCTGGTGAAGTCTATCCAGGAATCTTGGTATATCAGTTATTCCCAATCCATTAATTACCTATAACAATTTCTCCCAAATACTATATCTCACAAACCAACAGCACTAATCATGGGCCTGCCGGGGTGGCCGTGCGGATCTAGGCGCTACTGTCTGGAACCGCGCGACCGCTACGGTCGCAGGTTCGAATCCTGCCTCGGGCATGGATGTGTGTGATGTCCTTAGGTTAGTTAGGTTTAAGTAGTTCTAAGTTCTAGGGGACTGATGACCTTAGAAGTTAAGTCCCATAGTGTTCAGAGCCATTTTGAACTAATCATGGATGCTAGGCAAGGAAACTAATTTTTTATTTGTTTTGGTTTTCGGTCATCAGTCACGTGACTGATATTACGCGGCAGCCATAGTTCCTATCTTGTGCCATCCTACTCATTTCAGAAAGTCATTTGCGAACTACATCTTGAATTATTTGTGGAATGTCTTCTAACCTCGTTTTCCTCTGAAGTTTTTTCCCTCTCCAGGTCCCTGTAGTATTGTGGAAGTTATGTTTTAACCCATGTACTACCTTCCTGTCCAATCTTTCTGACTGTGTTTCCGTATCTTCAGCGATTTTGCGGAGAGCTTTCTCTTTCCTAGATTCTCCACCTAATTTTCAGCAATCTTCTGTAGCACCACATCTCCAACGACGCGATGCTCTTCGTTACGGGGGTTCCCATAGTCCGTCATACTACTACCACATATCGATATACACCGTACGTACATTCTCAGGAGTTTCATCCTCAAACCAAGAACCACATTTCATAATGGTAGACTTCTTTTGGCCAGGCTTGTCCTCTTTGTCCGTAATAGTCTACTTTTTATGTCTCCATAGCTTCGTGAGTCATGCAATACTTTGCTTCCTGAGTACCAAAGTTCCATAACTTCATCTACTTCTTGGTCACCAGTTTGAAAGTTAAATTTTTCGCTAATTTCATTTCTGATGGTCATTACTTTCGTCTTATTTCGATTCACTCTGTCCTTAGTGTGTACTCATTAGACTGTTTATTCCATTCAACAAGCCCCGTAATTTTTCTCATCTTGCACTGAGGTTAGCAATGTCATCAACGAATATCATTGTAGGAACTGTCCGCTGTTAGGGAAAACACATTTTCAATAACTTGCCAGTAAACTAAATAGTAACAGGACCTAAAGGATTTATTAATAACAATCTTTTTCCCCACTGACGAATTTCCTAGTAGGATCAACTGAAATGCATTGTAAACACTTTCTCCAAATGTGGGGTCTAGGTAATAACTGACTTGAGAACCTCTTCAGTACAGTAATGCAATCCGTGTAAGTAAGTATTGTAAACTGTGTTCTTTTCTCCCTTGTTTGCAATAGATTCGGAATTGTCTAAGCATTTCAGGATGTACATATTTACATATTTCTGATGACTTTTGGTCTGATCAGTAATTAGGACTACAAAATAAACACTGAAATAAATGCTCGTAAATAAAATCACACAATGTTATATATACGTTCTAAAATAAAGATGTAATAGGCAACTGTTAACACCACGATTTCTGCAGCATCCTGTAACAGGTAGCATCCAGGTCACTGAAACACACAGCAACAAAAAAATACTTCAAATGAAATACATACCAAGAAGTAAATACAATGAAACAGACTGGGTCGGCCTGCTGTTTCCATTCTTTCACAATTGATGTAATCCACATGAACGAAGCGGAGTCAGGTTAAACAGAGTTGAAGGAAAATGTGTAAGCGTTTATCACAAATAATGAAAACCTTTTGACATCGCACAAGACAAACATTAGGTTTCTTTAGATCTAACCAATAGCAGAATACACTAATACGCAGTATGAACTGTGATACTGAACCATATTCAGATGCTGAAATATATAAACTAAAACGCGAAAATATTCCTTGCTCTGTCTGGGAGAAAGAGTCTGGATTACCACACGGCGTCATCAGAGAGTGCAATTTTTTCACAACTGCTGGAAACGTTATAGCAGCAACAGCCCTTCATACAAGATATACGTTTCGAAACCAAAAAAAAAAGAAAAAATTATAGAACCATACCAATTGAATATACAGGGTGAAAATCGTTGAACTGTATGAGAAACTCGTAAATTGGTTACAAACTACAGCGTGCACACACTTTATTCAACATATATACATCATTACAGATATTATGATTTACCTTATGACACGTTCGATATGCCTTCCATCATTGGCGATAATGTGGTGCAGTCGAATAGCGAAGTTCTGCATGATCCTCTGAAGCGTCGGAACATCGATGCTGTCAATGACCTCCTGAATGGCTGTTGTCAGATCTGCGGTGGTTTTGGAGTTATTGTTGTACACCTTGTCTTCAATATAGACCCACAAAAAGGAGTCGCCTCTGTGCAGATCCGGAGAATGTTGGTGCCAATACAGGCCCATGCCAGTGGCCCCTGAGTAAACTAGATCGAGAAAGTGGTTCCCAAAGTGCTCCTCCAGTCTTCGATGCGATCGAGCTCTGTCTTGCATGATTTGGATCTTGTCGAAATCAGGGTCACTTCCAAAACCTTCACGTACCGTTCGGTAGTCACCGTGCCATAAAGACATATCGCACCGATTATTCCGTGACTGGACAATGCACACAACAGCCATCCGTTGAGGGTGAAGAGACTTCTCGATCGCGAAATGCGGATCCTCAGTCCCCTAAATGCCCCATTTTTGCTGAGTGATGAAACCATTCAAATGAATGTGGGCTTCGACGCTAAGCCAAACCATGCATGCGCATACTAATTCCTATCATGGCTCGCGGCCAACTGTGCAGTTTGAGCTTTCCAACTCAAATCATGCAGAAGTTATAACAATTTTATTTCACATAGTTCAGTAACTGTCATCGTGTACGATTTATTAGAACAACTGGAGATACACAGACGTTTGAAGTAAAATACAGAAACAAAAACCTAATGGAAAACGAAGTAACTCCGCGAATTTTTCACTTTGATACAGTGTTTTTGAAACAAAAAACGCTAAAAGAATGGTATGAAAAGTATGTACCCATTTTGTTCTTTATAAGTACATAATCCCTTCCATGATATTGCAACTAATAGATAACATCTACTACCTGTTGATCTTCAACAACATTTCCTTGCAACAATTTCGCGGTATGTCTCGGTTTTTGGTGCGCAAAAGCGAACAGTATAGGTGATAATTGCCTAGCGTAAATTTCTGTGTAATACAACGATCAGGATTATAATTACTTTACATTTATCCAGTCGTAGAAGATAAACTGACATTGAATCTCCGCATATATGCGTTCCACTGAAGTTTGCGAACGATGCAACAGCTCCCAGACAGCTAATATCACATTCAAATCATGATAAGGTAATTTAAGAAATTCGCTTGCAAGTGGAAAATATTCCGTGAGACGCTTCTTTACAAGACAAATCAAATAAAAATATCCTGACCTGCAGCTGCAAATCTTTTGATGTTAAAGACAAAACTATAAGATTCATATAACACATGTAAAATGTGAAACTAATATAGCACAACTAACATGCTAATAAAACAGCGAGCTCTATGATATCATATGGGACTGTGGTAATATTGTTTCTAGAGTGAATCTTCCACTAAACATTGGGTTGTGTGCTATGAAGTAAGAGGGTATGAGAGAGGTAATGAAACTCTTCTCTCGACAGCAAAATATTTATCTTGTTCCTTCCTTACGCGTTTCGGCATTTCGCCATTGTCATAGGGACGGAACACTGACGATACACGACATCCAACTTACGCTTAGTATGAGTAAGTGCAATGCCGAAAAGCGTAAGAAAGAAATAAAATAAATACCCTCGTCCAGACGTCAACAAAACTGTTGTATCATACCGGTAAGTCGTGCAGTTGTGTTGGTATTGTGACTGTTCCTGTACCGATCGGAAGATCATGCCTGACGTAAATGCACACATAGTTACAACGGGCGCTATCTATGAGTAGAACGTCTTACTCGAATGAACTCCAGAATTTCAGCTGAAAGTGAAGCACCATTAGGGATGCATTAGGGAGATCTGTGGAACAGGAGAATGAATATCCTTCATGCCACGAAGGAAAATCGCGACCAATGATCGCGTTCCCATCATCGCGCTATGCGCAATAGGTTTGTCAAACAGGGAAGTAGTCCGCCGTGTGCTCCGCAGTCAAATTGATGTAGAAAAGACATCGCATAGATTTCAATTGACAGGTCGTGTTGAGGACTTCCACCGCATAGGCCGTCCACGTTCGACAGGTGTACAGGATGATATATATAGCCGCTGTGGCCGAGCGGTTCTAGGCACCTCAATCCGGAATCGCGCTGCTGCTACGGACGCATGTTAGAATCCTGATTCAGGCATGGATGTGTGTGGTGTCCTTAAGTTAGGTTTAAGTAGTTGTAAGTCTAGGGGACTGGTGACCTCGGATGTTAAGTCCCATAGCGCTTAGAGCCATTTGAACCATTTCATGATTGATATACACTACGTTTGAGTCAAAGGAATCGTGGGCTGAGTGTTCCAGAATTGAATTCGGCTTTCAAGAGAGGCTTCACGACGTCGTGTATCGCGTCAAATTGTTAGGAAAGGCTTTCACGATGCGAGTCTCCATTCCTGACGATCGGTACGAACGCCACGTCGTACCCCACAGCACCAAAAACTGCGTTGGAGATGATCAGCACATCATGCAGAATGGACGTCCCAGGATGGGAGTTGTGTGTCGTTTATTGACGAAACTGGCATCAGTTTTTACGCTGACAATCGCAGAGAAGGTGTTTGGAGACAGCTCGGTAATACCGAACCCCTTAAACACTGCGTCCGACACCTTCAGGAATGCGGTGGTGCAGTGATGTCATTACCTGGGCTCACCGCACACCTCTCGTATTTGTTGAGGGCAATCCGACTGCTCTGCAGTACTCAGGCTAGATTCTGCAACCAATAGTTGGACTCTGTCACTACTGTTACGGTGACAATTTCATTTAGATAGACGATAACTTGCATGTTTATCATGCTGTTCTCGTGAACACGTTATTTCAGCAATCTAGGATCATCAGAATGGAGTGGCCTTACTGTCCCTTGGACATGAAACCAATCTAACATGTGTGGCTCGATTGAAACGAATGGTTTTTGGATATCAACAATGACTACCTACTCTGCGCGACTTAGGCAGAATCGCCATTAAGGGTGGGTTAATTTGAACCATGACTGGTTTGATGCACTCTTCAATGGTATGCCATGAAGAATTCAAGCGTTCATCTAAGCAAGCGGACGTTCCACCACGTATTGACTTTGCTTCAGCGTACTGTGAAAAACCTTCCATGGAAAACAAACGATTTTATTGTTAAATAAATTTTGGTTTTATGAATTGTTGATCTGGAAACGGTGCTTCAGAGCCATTTTTTGATTTCTAAGCCACGAATTTAGAAGTAAATAAGTGGCGCAAAATTTTTGTTGAGGTACGTATTTTGAGGTCAAGACTAGTTTCATTATAAATGCCTCTCTCATATAGCTTCCATACAATATGCCTCTTAAGGGGAGAGGTGCCGGAGGAAAGAAAGTGAGAGGGCTAGCCGACAATCGTGCTGTATAGTCAGAAATTCGCTCGCGAATGGAAAGGTTTTAATTTTGAGCCCTGTGGCTTTATAAAAGATCGTTTCATAATAGCATAAGTTCCGCTTCAGAGTGGATGATTGATTCTGGAAACAACCTTGGACTGTGATTAAGTCGTTTCTCCATTTTATTTTATTTTATTTTTTTATTTATTTTTTTTTCCTTCTGGAGTGTTAGTCCGTCGAGATAAATCTACGAAGAAGATCAAGAAATATTTTAGTCGAACGGTTGAAAAAACTGTGTTAACATTTACCATACTTTCGAAAAACGCAGAGTATACAATTCCTACGCATCTCAGAGACAAATTAAACATTTCTAGCTGCTCACTACGAGTAGAGTGAAGTACTTCACAGTGCAATAGAGGGACAAATCTAAGATTTCCAAAACAGTTGGTAGAACTATGGTGTCACGAAACAGATTACAATTTACATCAATATGTACTTATTTTAGATAGAGTGGAAGAGGATTACGGTTTAGAGTTCCGTCGACAGTAATTTCATTTGAGTACGGAAACTCGGTCTGACCGAAATTAATCGTGTGCTTCGAAATGAACCATCGACGCATGCGCATTGTGAGGGAGAACCATGAACACCTCAAATACTTGTCGCTGGACTTGGTTTCATCTCTCCTCTTCTCGAGTTCAAGTCCGTAAACACTGCACCACAGTCTGCCCTGTTATTTCGGATGTCATCAGTACTACTACGCAGAAAGTAAGTTTACCCGAGACTGCATAAAAAGCTCATATCTCCGTCGCAGTGCTAGGCCGATGACACGTATCACTAAGAATGCGGGTGAAAATGAAAGCTATTCAGAACGGGAAAGAGTGTTCGATCTACATTTATAAGATGATAAGAGTAAAACATAATGTGGTACCCCAAACAATACATAGCAAAAAGACATTGCACATCGCAAACAACTTTTGGCGGCCAGAGCTGAACCTGACGGTATATAAAGGAATTTTTGGGACTGCGGAAGATCGGGCATTGTGACAGAGAATTAGATTTACCAAGACCAACTATTAAAATTTTCAGTAACAGAAACGCTAGGGATGCATGAAACCGAACACCGCCACATGTAACGAGACCAACTGATAACGATGTGTTTGAGAAATAGAAGCGTTAGAGAATCATTAAACCGAACACTTCCCTATCAGGCCTAAGCAATCAACTAAAAGGGAGCGAGGAAAGTATCATACTTTTGCAGTTTGGTGACAGCGTCATCCATTGATACGTATCCACATATTTAATACTATTTATTCCGTTTGTTCATACTATCATATACCTATGCTAAAATGTTAGTTAATAGATAATATACTTCTACATGTTTCACATTCCACGGAGGTTGTAATAACTATTATTTATTCGTTGACCTCTCAATTTAGGTTAGGAGTTTACTGCCAGGTGCTACACTGTTTCTTTGGAATGTTTTTGCAGATTCAGAATGAACTTACACAGACGAATATTTCATAGTAGTTTGAAAGAATTTTCAGAACCAATAAGCAAATCTTTTTATTTTAAGACTAAACTGTTAAGTCACTTCATTTATGCTAGATCGAGGGCAATCTTAATTATTTATATAAGGGCTAAATTAATATCGTGTGATGTTTCCAATTTAGTAACCCACGTAATTTGAAAATATCAATTACAGTACATCAGTATGATTTAAAGTTTGCTAAATGTTGCAATGGTCATGTCATTATCAGGTGGATAGCGCTTTGTTTTTATTGTGGGATGTGGCATGCGTTTTTCAGTTGTATTTGGAAAGCAGCGATGGGTCAAGAAATAAATATTGATCGAAGTAGAAAACTGATGTTCGTTTTTGTATTATCTAACTTAGTGTCGGATAACAGGTTTTTTTTTTTTTGGGGGGGGGGGGGGTAAAGAGAACACCTATGCTTCGGCAAAACTTTCGAATGGTACAATTCGGTGCTAACGCGATAGCGCTAATTTTCTCAGAGTAAGGGCCTTGGTCCCGTGGTCGAAAAGTTCTGCCAGATTTGCTACAGTAATCAGCTCAAATTTCGAGTCCAAATCTGGACGAAACTTTTTGCAGTGAATGATGGCTTCGCTCAGTACTACACCGGCTTGACTGAAAACTCTGGAATTGTCAAGTAATTTCTAGATTAATATTATCAGACAAAACGGTTTTAGTGAAACTTTAAATTACGATACCTTTCTTTTCGTGATCCGATTTCGATTAACTAAACCCTATACGGTGGCGCTGAAGAGGTAATTGTGTTTGACGTCTCCCATTGTGCTCCAACGATCAAATCTGAAATGTACTATTCTACCCTCAGACAACTGAAGAACCGACTTCAGCGTGTTTGTCGCCACAAAAATGTAATCGAACTTCTACTTTTCCATGACAACGCAAAACCTTACAAAAGTAAGAACACCCAAGAAGATCTCACAATTCTTCATTGGACTAGTCTCCGTCATTTACACTACAGTCCCGATCTCGCACTTTCCAGTTTCAACCTGTTTGGCTCGATGAATAATGCACTCCGCGGAAAGCGCTACGTGGATAATGTGGGGGCGAGGCCAACGTGAAAGATAGGCCGCGGCGCGTAAGTCACGTAAATAGTCCTGTACTGCTCGCTCGCTCGCTCGCTCGCTCGCTCAGCTCAGCAGACAAAATGCGTTTCTAAACCTGTTAACTCGCAGCTTGGCCTGTAAGTACTAACGAGAATTGCATCTTACACTGGAAGACTATGAAGTCTTACTGATTAACACTACAAAAGCAAAATTTTATTTTAAAATCAATACTAGATATAAACGGTATAATGGCTTCCAGAATGAGATTTTCACTCTGCAGCGGAGTGTGCGCTGATATGAAACTTCTGGCAGATTAAAACTGTGTGCCGGACCGAGACTCGAACTCGGGACCTTCGCCTTTCGCGGGCAAGCGCCCTATAATTTTTTTCATTTTGTTCGTTGTTGATCGCTGTGTTTGGTCGTTGCGGACGTCACATGACGTTACAGAGGCCAACCAGCTCTCTAACCGAACACGCTGAGCTACCGTGCCGGCGACCATCTGAGCTACCCAAGCACGACTCACGCTACGTCCTCACAACTTTACTTATGCCAGTACCTCGTCGGTATAATGGCTTGTTTGTAGCATTTAGTCTCTTCTGCTTAAAAGTACTCATTACATGCTGGAAATGGTGACTTGTACAACTGATAATCACTTTAGCATGATTTGATTTTATTGTACGCCAGTATAGCCGTAACAAATTATAAGTAGGCCCATGGACTTCCCATCATTATAGGACTAATAACAGTAAGATTCCATAGTCGCAAATTCCAGTAGAAGATTCAGTTTTCGTTTGTACGGACACGCCTAGTTACGAGTTCACAGGTGTAGAAACGTAGTTTGTCTCCTGATTCGAGCGGCGAGCGAGCGAGCGGAGGACTACGTTCGTGACGTACGCGACGTGCTCTGTATTGGAATCGTGAATGAAACCTACTTTACAGTTAAACTAAATTTTGGTGGAATTTAATAGCTGGATTTATATTTCACGGATCACTCTCACTACATCTAGCTTCGTGGAGTTCATAACATCGGCTGTTTTCTCATGATAATTTACAAAGTGATGGGAGACATGCTGTGGATTATCGACGCGAAAATACTTGTTTCTTACTATGATGAGCCTCTCTCCAGCCTCAGTGAAGGGACAAACAGTAAACTCGTTTCTGAGCCGACCCACGATGCTTATAAATGACCTTTATACACTCCTGAAAATGGAAAAAAGAACACATTGACACCGGTGTGTCAGACCCACCATACTTGCTCCGGACACTGCGAGAGGGCTGTACAAGCAATGATCACACGCACGGCACAGCGGACACACCAGGAACCGCGGTGTTGGCCGTCGAATGGCGCTAGCTGCGCAGCATTTGTGCACCGCCGCCGTCAGTGTCAGCCAGTTTGCCGTGGCATACGGAGCTCCATCGCAGTCTTTAACACTGGTAGCATGCCGCGACAGCGTGGACGTGAACCGTATGTGCAGTTGACGGACTTTGAGCGAGGGCGTATAGTGGGCATGCGGGAGGCCGGGTGGACGTGCCGCTGAATTGCTCAACACGTGGGGCGTGAGGTCTGTACAGTACATCGATGTTGTCGCCAGTGGTCGGCGGAAGGTGCACGTGCCCGTCGACCTGGGACCGGACCGCAGCGACGCACGGATGCACGCCAAGACCGTAGGATCCTACACAGTGCCGTAGGGGACCGCACCGCCACTTCCCAGCAAATTAGTGACACTGTTGCTCCTGGGGTATCGGCGAGGACCATTCGCAACCGTCTCCATGAAGCTGGGCTACGGTCCCGCACACCGTTAGGCCGTCTTCCGCTCACGCCCCAACATCGTGCAGCCCGCCTCCAGTGGTGTCGCGACAGGCGTGAATGGAGGGACGAATGGGGACGTGTCGTCTTCAGCGATGAGAGTCGCTTCTGCCTTGGTGCCAATGATGGTCGTATGCGTGTTTGGCGCCGTGCAGGTGAGCGCCACAATCAGGACTGCATACGATCGAGGCACACAGGGCCAACACCCGGCATCATGGTGTGGGGAGCGATCTCCTACACTGGCCGTACACCACTGGTGATCGTCGAGGGGACACTTAATAGTGCACGGTACATCCAAACCGTCATCGAACCCATCGTTCTACCATTCCTAGACCGGCAAGGGAACTTGCTGTTCCAACAGGACAATGCACGTCCGCATGTATCCCGTGCCACCCAACGTGCTCTAGAAGGTGTAAGTCAACTACCCTGGCCAGCAAGATCTCCGGATCTGTCCCCCATTGAGCATGTTTGGGACTGGATGAAGCGTCGTCTCACGAGGCCTGCACGTCCAGCACGAACGCTGGTCCAGCTGAGGCGCCAGGTGGAAATGGCATGGCAAGCCGTTCCACAGGACTACATCCAGCATCTCTACGATCGTCTCCATGGGAGAATAGCAGCCTGCAATGCTGCGAAAGGCGGATATACACTGTACTAGTGCCGACATTGTGCATGCTCTGTTGCCTGTGTCTATGTGCCTGTGGTTCTGTCAGTGTGATCATGTGATGTATCTGACCCCAGGAATGTGTCAATAAAGTTCCCCCTTCCTGGGACAATGAATTCACGGTGTTCTTATTTCAATTTCCAGGAGTGTACAATGTACGTTACTTCTCGGTACAGTTCTATCTGAAACTCTACTTACAAAGTTCGTCAGGCAGTTAGCAGTACAGATATTAAATGTCGCAGGAGTAAGTTCAGGAGGGTCATATTTTCAGAAGCCTTGGTGTATATTGTTTTTCGGAAGCTGTTTGCTGGACGATATGTTTTGATGAGAGATACAAACACGAACACACAGGAATATTTTTTCTAGTCAAGGTGACTATCACTCTGTTTTGAATTAAAATTAAGATTCACCAACGATAGAGCGAGTGCAACAAAAGGAAGTGATTCTGGTGATTTAACAGTACGTATTCTCTGTACTGAAATGTTAGGAAATATGTCGAATATTCGTGCATCTAGAACCAACAAGTTTATTTTATTTCAAAACAAACGCCACCAAAATATTCACTAGAAATATAGGCAAGCTATTGAAGCAGACAGTACAACAATATGACAGAGGAGGAGACATGCAGATACCTATAATAAAACTGGAAGTCTCGAAGGTTCAAGAAATTAAAAATAAATATTAATTGAAAATCAAACCAACTGTGTATTGAAGTATCACTGGCCACACAGAAAGCACCGCATATTTTGTTCTGACATGATGCACGATTAAGCATTATCATAAGAAACTGTCATCATAACAGTAAACAGGATAACAGCACCTCTCATTGTCTTACAGAAATAATTGGTAATATCTGAAGAAACTACCAATCTGAAAGAAACTTCAAGATAGTGGCAACTAATAACAGATAAGGTCAAAAATATTACATGACCTTCTTTCATTTGTAGATATAGATTACAAATTTAATAGAGTGCATGGAAGTTTTTGGAATAAAATTGAAAGGTACTTACTGAACCGCTTATGATTCATTATTTGTAAGCCAAACAGCTTCCTCTCATCTGAAAACTGGTACAAAGCTTGCAGTTTTTCCTGTGGTAGCCCTGTTTTAGAAACACAGCACTGTAAATCCAGTAATGGCAGTTACAGAGCTATGTGTTATCAATATGTACCTACCACAAAACAACAAAGAAAAGTAGGCCACATGAAGAGTCAACACTTTGTGACATAAAAGGCATTCTGGCTAATGTGAAACGCGAGGACTTTTCAGAAAAGTTCACTTGACTCTATAAACATTCTGTGCGATATAATCTGTTGAATACCTGAAGCATTAAGTCACCATCTTAACGTTTCTTTGTTTTTCATTAAGCCGGCCTCGAATTCTTTGGACCGACGGGATCTATATTTGGTCTATAGCGCCATATGAAAATATTTCATAGCCGTTATAGTCCGATGGTGAGTGAATTATTGCAAGTTGGTAAATACGAGTGAATACAAGAGAAGTGGAGAATTACTTTGTCATTTACTTCCAGTTTTCATAGATCTAGTGGAACCACTCTGAACAACTTGTGGACGTCCATTGTTCTTGCGGACATGAGACAGCGGCTGATGATATAAATAAAGAAAATTAACCATGAAACCCGTATTATCAAAGAAATTTATTTAAAATAACTAGGCCGGCCGAAGTGGCCGTGCGGTTAAAGGCGCTGCAGTCTGGAACCGCAAGACCGCTACGGTCGCAGGTTCGAATCCTGCCTCGGGCATGGATGTTTGTGATGTCCTTAGGTTAGTTAGGTTTAACTAGTTCTAAGTTCTAGGGGACTAATGACCTCAGCAGTTGAGTCCCATAGTGCTCAGAGCCATTTTAAAATAACTAGTTTAGTCGTATTGTCAATACGTTGTACAGTAGAGATTTCACTCCTGATATATGCAGTTCGCGAAAACTAGTATTACAAGGATTCTAGCATGCAAGGGCTGAAGAGAAAAAGTATTCATTTGCTTTATACACTGAGTGACAAAAGTCGAGTCGGACCTCATTTTCCCAGGAGCAGTGCAGCAACAAGTCGTTGGAAGTCCCGGCATTAATACTGAGCCGCCCGTAATTGCAAAAGTATTGCCGGTGCAGGATTTTGAACACGAACTGAGCTCTCGATTCTGTCTCATAAATGTTCCTTGGGAATCACGTCGGGCGATCTGCATGCTCGAACTGGCCAGAACGTTCTTCAAAACAATCGCAAACATCTCTGACCCGATGACATAGCGCGTTGTCATCCATCCAAAGTACATGAACGGCTGTAAATGATATCCTTGTAGTCAAATCACCACCTTGCGCAGTGCATTCTTGGCCAGTTGGGTGCATGGCTTCGTGGGGTCTGCATCAGGCTGGTACCCTACCGTTGGCTCTTATCTACTGAATTTGGGACTCATATGACCAGGCCACGATACTTCAGTCGTCTATGGTCCAACCGTTGTGGTCACGGGTCTACGAGAAGCTCTGCAGGCGATGTCGTGCTGTTAGCAAAGGCGCTAGTGTCTGTCTTTTCCTGCCATAGCGTTAACGCCAACTTTCACCGCACTGTCCTAGCGGATGCGTTCGTCCTGTGCCCCCACTAATTTCTGCGGTTATTTCACGCAGTGTTGCTTATTTGTTAGCACTGACAAATCTACACAAAAGCCGCTGTTCTCAGCCGTTAACTGAAGGTCGTCGACCACTGCCTTCTCCGTGGTAAGAGGTAATGCCTTAAGTTTGGTATTCCAGACACACTTTTATACCGTGGATCTCGGAATATCGAATTTTCTAACGATTTCCAAAATGTTGTGTCCCATGCGTCTGGCTCAAACTACCATTCCACGTTCAATATTTACTCCCGTGTGCGGCCACAATGGAGTCGGAGAACTTTTCACCTGAATCACCTGAGTACAAACAGCTCCGCCATTGCACTGCCCTTTTATAATTCGTGTACGCGATACTACCGCCATCTCTATATGTGCGTATCGCTGCCCCTAGACTTTTGTCTCTTCAGTGTAGAGGACCTGAAGTGGCGTAAATTTTACGTTGAAACTAGTCGTCTGAAATAAATTTCTTTAATGATACTGCTGCGGTGTTTCGTTTTCTTTACTGAGAATAAATATCGTTTTATCTATTGAGCCGCTTAGGCCATTATTGTCATTTGCGAATGACTTGCGAATGAGGACTTCGTTGATGAGTGGTGCAGCCGGCCGCAGTGGCCGTGCGGTTCTAGGCGCTGCGGGACTGCTACGGTCGCAGGTTCGAATCCTGCCTCGGGCATGGATGTGTGTTATGTCCTTAAGTTAGTTAGGTTTAAGTAGTTCTAAGTTCTAGGGGACTGATGACCTAAGATGTTAAGTCCCATAGTGCTCAGAGCCATTGGAACCATTTTTTTGATGAATGGTGCCCACCTGACAAGCAACAACGGACGGGACCACAGTCTCGATGAATCAAGAGCATAGTAAGAGCATTCAACTATCACTTGACATTATCATTGCCTTTTTTATTTTCTATTTTATTTATTTATTTATTGTGAGTCAACAGTCTTCAGTGTAGTTTGATGCATCTCTCTCTTTTACCAAACTCATCATTTCTGACTATCACATCGAGCCTACATCCTTAGTTATCTGCAGGATGTGTTGGAGTCTCTGTCTTCCTCCACAGCATTCTCCCTTCTACAGCTCCCTCTAATAGCGCGGAAGGTACGTCCTGTTCCCTATCGTCCTGTATCTTCTTCTTCTCAGTGATTTCCATATGTTCTTTTCTTCTGCGATTCTGCGCAGGTCCTCATCATTCCTTACCTTATCAGTCCACTTAATTTTCAATATCCGTCTGTAGCACCATGTTTCGAATCTCTTCAGTTCCCGTTTTCGCACAGTCCATGAATCATTATCACACAATGCTGTACTCCAAATGTACATTCTCAGAAATTTCTTCCTCATATTAAAGTCTAAGGTTGATACTAGTAGATTTATCTTGGCCAGGAAGGCCCTTTTTGCCAGTGCTAATCTGCTTTTTGATAGCCTCCTTGCTACATCCGTCATTGGTTACTTTCCTGTCTAGGTAGCAGGATTCCTTAAGTTCATCTACTTCGTGTTCATTAATCCTAATGTTAAATTACTCGCTGTTCTCATTTCTGCTACTTGCGTTCTTCGACTTACTTTTGATTCATGTTCTGTACGCATTAGACTGCTCATTCCATTCAGCAAATTGTGTCAGTCTTCTTCAATTTCAGTAAGAGCAGTAATGACATCATCGAATCGTATCATAGATATCCTTACACCTTCAATTTTAATTCCACTCCTGACCATTCTTTTATTTCCCTCATTGCTTCTTCGATGTATAGATTGCGCAGTAGAACTAAAAGACTACAGCCCTGTCCAACATCCTTTTTTATTATAGCACTTCGTTCTTGTCTTCCACTCTTATCATACCTTCTTGGCTCTTGGACACATTGTGTGATACCCGTCTTTCCCTATAGCTTATTTTCCCGAGAACTTCGAACAGCCGGCCGCGGTGGCCGAGCGGTTATAGGCGCTTCAGTCCGGAACCGCGCAACTGCTACGGTCGCAGATTCGAATTCTGCCTCTGTCATGGATGTGTGTGATGTACTTACGTTAGTTAGGTTTAAGTAGCTCTAAGTTCTAGCGGACTTACGACCTCAGAAGTTGAGTCCCATGGTGCTCAGAGCCATTTGAACCTATTTTGAACATCTTGCACCATTGACGTTGTCGAACACTTTCTAGAGGTCCACAAATCCTATGAAAAGTCTTGATTTTTCTTTAGTCTGGCTTCCATTATCAACCACAACATCAGAACTGCCTCTCTGATGCCTTCACATTTCCTAAAGCCAAACTGATAGCCATCTAACACGTCCTCAATTTTCTTTTCCATTCTTCTGTATATTATTCTTGCCAGCAATTTGAATGCATGGACTGTTAAATTGATTGTAAGAGAATTACAGCACTTGTCAGCTCTTGCAGTCTTCGGAACTGTGTATATTATATTTTTCCGAAAGTCAGATGGTATATCACCAGACTCATACGTTCTACACACCAACGCGAATAGTCGTTTCTTGTCACTTCCTCCAACGATTTTAGAAATTCTGATGGAACGTTACCTATCCCTCCTGCCGTATTTGATTTTACGTTTTCTAAAGCTCTTTTCAATTCCGATTCTACGACTGTATCCCCTATCGCTTCTATGTCAGCTTTTGGTTTTTCTTCTATCTTGTCATCAGACAAGTCTCCCTCTTCATAGAAGACTTCAGTGTTTTCATCCCTCCTATCCGCTCTCTCTTCTGAATTTAACAGTGGAATTACCATTGCTCTCTTAATGTTACCACCTTTGCCTTTATTTCCACCGAAGGTTGTCTTGACTTTCCTTTATGCTGTGTCAGACCTTCAGATAAACATTTATTTTTGATTTCTTGGCTTTTTTAATGCAGGTATTTCGTCTTAGCTTCCCTGGACTTCTTGTTTACCTCGTTTTTCAGCGACATGTACTTCTTCACTCCTGAATGTCCCTGAACATTTTTGTTCTTCCTTCTTTCAATTTATCAGCTGAAGTGTTTTTTCTGTTAAGGTGGTTTCTTCGCAATTACCTTCTTTGAGCCTATGTTTTTCTCTCCAACTTGTGTGATTACGCATTTTAGAGATGGCACGGCTGTCGAAGTTTTATTAATATAGAGGTGGCATGGTAGTCAAGTTTTGTTATGTAACAATCATTATGACTATTAAATTTTATTAATATAAGAAGTGGTATGGCTGCGAGGCCAGGAGAGAAACTTTATTGAAATCCGTATTAAGACACTGCACAAGCATCGTGTTGGAAAGGCACGATGCACGTAGCATGTGGCAGCGGAAAATAGAGCGAGGCCGAAGTCTGATGTCAGATATGGTTACTCCCGGGGAGGTAACACACATCTACGTACTAAAGCCAGATGCTCAAGGCAAAACACAAAAGCGCTGGCAATCCTGCCGTTCTTCAGAAGCATTCCCACGAGATCGGACGTTTCCAGATTGTTCGAGAGATTTCTAGGCAGTTCTGGAAGGATTTCAGTCATTAACAAGACATTTAGTAGTAGCAGCGGAATGGAACAGTGCTAGAGAAACTCATCCAGAAATCCCCTAAAATCGTTATGTAAACGACGAACGCACAAAACCAACACATTTTTAGCTAGAGTGGGAGTCAGTACCAGAAAGTAAACGAGACAGTACTGTAGCTGAGACTCGGAGTCACTATAGACACTTTGATCCTGCTGCAGCAAAAATTACGAGAAGACTGTACATATGAGGGAAGGCAACTGAGTTTCCGATGAGTAGTTAGCTATAGTAGCAACGGTTTTCTACCTTTTAATAAAGCTCTGTAGAGTTTGTCTCTGGTAGTAGCAATGAGTAAATAGGCTATCTGACATTTCCTTTGTGTCAGACGATACATAGAAACATGTGAGTAGTTCGCTACAGTAGCAACGTTCTTCTACCTTTTAGTAAAGCTCTGTAGAGTTTGTCTCTGGTAGTAGCAGTGAGTAAATAGGCTATCTGACATATCCTGTATGTCGGAAGATACATAAAAACAAGTGATGTCTTACACTTCCCTCCTATGAATAAGATGACTAACTGCACGAGTCACAACGAGTGATAATTACTATTTTCTGTGCACCACAATAAATACAGATACGACCGCTGACTTGCACTTGTCACCTATTGTTACAGTATGTAACTATGTATTGTTAGTTAACGGTAGTATACAGGAACAGGGAGTTACTGTGACTTAACGTTTAGAGTGGTAGGGGATAATTGTTTATGTGTGACGGTATAAAACCACTCTAACATCCCTCTCCAAGTAAGACTGAACTACTAAGAGATACAGTGTTTTTGAACCGTGTCCTTAGCGTTTCCACCATTATTCATTTCCTACAAACCAGTAACTTCTCCTCTCCATTCCAAGTTCACCTGTGCTGAACATCCTGGGAGACATTCTCCTTCCATTAAAGGTGATTTAGGGCGACATTGTCGTCACCGTCCTGATTGCGCCACGCAGACCACACCTTCGTCCGGAATTGGTGGTAGAACCTGTGCCAGGGCACGACAGTATATCCCTATAGGACGCGAACTGCCTATAAGGATAGTCACATTTACACATTTGAATTTTGTCAGGAGTATGCTGACGTAATAGTAAAAGTAGATTCGTTCAAATATTCATTCCAATTGTGCAATGAAACCAACTCCTGCTCTTGAACATTTCAACTACACAGTGCTCAGATAACTTTAACAATTATTCCTGGTTCAACATTTTGGATAATATTCAGAGCATTGTAATGATGCCACATATTTCGTGGACTCAGTTCAGTTCAAAGAATAAAATAAATAATTTGAAGATTGTATTTGACGCGTATCTCCTTCGACAGACACAGTTCGACTCCTTTGGGAAATAATACAGATGGCATGATTCCACGTACTCGTTGAGCCCTGTCAGTACTTCACTGATGCACTGTAAGTGGTCTAGCCGCACATGACGCGTACGGCAGTTGTGATAAAGTACAGTGATTATGTCGGCCATAGAGTTCCGACGGCAGAACTCCGAGCAAGTCCTACTGATGGTAAAGTCGGCGTGTGCAGATGCGGGAAAGTGGTCTAGATCAGTAATACTCAACCTTTTTTGTTCATGGCACGCTATGCAATGTAGCATGCTGCCGCAGCGCAGTGACATACGAATTCGAAACAGTGACGAGTCAGCAACAATACGAGAGCCTCTGTCTAGCGTGAGCACAGCTTGTATCCACCAGTCAGTTTTGAGTGGACTCGCAGTCCTAACGCAGTCAGTGTTTTGACATATTTTGAACTTGAGTTTTATTTACACACTTGTCTGCATTGTTCATTAAAAATAAAAAGATTGAAAATGATTCAGAAACAAACAACAGTTACAAAAATGAGAACGAAATGCTTCCAAAAGTCACGTGAAAGCTGTTCATTCTACTGGAACATTTCGTAAATACCAAGAGAATTATTTAAACTTCGGATTTACGTTCGCTAGACCTGAAAACTGTCCCTTACCAGAAAGTGCCGCGTGTGGAGTAAAACTAAACAATGAATCCTAGTAAATTTAAAACACATTTGAATAGTAAACATGGTCATTTATCTGGGAAAGAAAAAAATTGTTTTAGCCTAGTGATTTCATCAACGGAAAAGCGAGACAAAGCTGTGGTACTGTTTCAGAAAAATTGAAAGTGGCCAGTTATAAAGTTGTCAAAGCACTAGCGAAATAAATAAGTGCAGCCCCATAATGTGGCAGAGGACTAATTTTTCCTGCATGTAAGGAAACAGGAAATCGATGTTAGGTGATAGCGTCGAGTAACAAGTACCTTGGGTGCCATTATTAAATGATTCCATTTTTCGGCCAATTAATGACATGTCTTTAGATATCCAGTGCAATGTCCATGAAAAACTAAGCGACGATAGTATATTTTCGCTACAGCTCGACGAATCAACTAATACAAGCAAGAAATGTCAATTAAGAGAAGGAGGAGATTAGTCTTTAACGTCCAGTCGACAATGTCATTAGAGACGGAGCACAAGCTTCAATTAGGAAACGATGGGGAAAAAAAGCGGCCGTGCCCTTTCGAAGGAAACATCCGGGCATTTGTCTTAAGCGATTTAGGGAAATCACGGAAAACCTAAATCAGAATGGTCGGACGCGGGTTTGAAACGTCGTCCTAATGTGAGTTAAGTGTGCGAACCATAGCACTACCCCGCTCGGTAAATGTCAATTAGTGGATTTTTTGAACAGCATTCCATTATTAAACAATTGCTTTCGTGTACTGAACTGCCCTCGAAGTCAAATTGTTCAGATGTGTGTAATACTATATCCAGCACTTTCAAACAAAACGGGCTGTCCCGGAAATATTATGTTTCTGTTTTCACAGACGATGTACCAGCAATGACTGCAAGGTTCACAGGACTTTTTGCGGGACTGAAACAGGATACCCCGATTGTAGTTTCAACAAATCGCTTCAAACACCGTGGGGCTCTGATGCTGAAGACTATTCCTACAGAACTTAGAAGTGTGTAGAAAAATTTCCGCTACCAGTCACAACATATTTGAGCAAGCTGGGATAGTCGGCACTAAACAGCATAAAAGGATACAAGAATCAGGAGATTGTGACTGGTAGCGGAAATTTTTCTACACCCTATACAGGAACAGTCACAGTGTTCAACTGCATCCATTGTGGATAAAATTAACTTTAAAGTGTTTGAGATTCAGTCATTAACATGGTAAATTTTTTTAAGTCTGGGGCTCTTAAGACAAGACACGCCAAACAGCTGTGCAGTGAAGCGGGATCTGGACATGACACTTTGGTTCTCTATACTAAGATCCGCTGGTTGTCGAAACATAGAGTCCTAGAAAGATTTTTGAATTGAGAGAAGAGCTATTAAAATTGTTTATCGTCGAAAACCCAGACTTTGTAGCACAGTTAAATTACGAGGAGTGGTGTCCAGAGGTAGCCTACTGGTCGACATTTTTCGCCATTAAATTACCTGAACGAGAGTATCCAAGGAAAAGAAGAAGAACGTGTTGACATTAAATTATAAACGCCACAGATACTAAAAAAAAAGCCTTGGAATCGAGAAATCATTTGTGGAAAAAGCAAATCTTAAAATGTTTCCAGTCACTTTCAAGGTAGATTCACACAGTGACATAACCTGCCAATTCGTTTTAAATCACCTCATCGTTCTTGAGAATAGCTTGGCACAGTATGTTTCCTCCACCACTGTCGACACACATGATTGTTTATGCCGTTTTTATTCTGTGTCTCTGTAATCAAACCCCGACCTTTGTCTGGAGGTAGAAGATCAGTTCGCAGGACCTTAGATAGACTGGACGCTTCTACTGAAATATGGTGAATTACCACTTATCAGGTTCTGGATGTTAGCGAAGGAAGAGTATCGAGTAATACCACTGAAAGCTGTTGATACCCTGTTGCATTTTTCTACCACCTGCCTGAGGAAGCTATGATTATCGCCACTAAACAGCGTAAAAGGAAACAAGAATCAGGAGAGAATTTCTTCAGTTGAACAGAAATGTGTGTGCTTGTCTTCATTTCCAACACGAATTAAACTTTTGCGTAAGAAGCGACTGGCTTAAGTTCGTCGTTGCTAACTCAAGTACATAGGGCGTAAACTAATAAATAACCTGAAGATAAATTTATGTTCTGGAATATTACTATACTGAGTGATTAACCTGCTCCTATCGATAAGCTTTTCGCAACCTGCAGTGCCTTCTAAAACGACGTGCGGTATTTTCGTACTCTCTCACGCTCTACGTGCACAATCCTAGAGTTACAGAAAAAATGAACAGGACCTTTATGTAAGAAACTTAATAAAGTTAAATTTTTTACTGGGGCACGTGTCCGCTGCAGGCCACAGTTTTGGAGCTATCTAAGAAAAACGCTTTTAGTATCACTATTGTACGTTTTTCTTGAACAGTTCAAAAACTACGTCCTCTAGCCAATACGTATCCCAATGCTTTCCTACAAAGGGGACATTTTTTATGAACGACTAATAGTATTTTAAACATAGCTGCACAACAGCAACGGTTCCACGTAATAAAATTATAAACAGCCGACCAGTTGCAATTGATAAAGAGATCTTTACCTAGGTTTCAACAAATTTAAATTTGTCTTCTTCAGAAGGTGGCCTAAGGACAATGAACATCATAGCTTACATTAAAAGGTATGAAACTTAAGTCAAGAATAGAGTTTAACACATATTAGAGAGCTCTTGTGTAACAAAATTATGAGAAGGACGCCTGGTACTTACAATTTTACATTAGTATGGACTGATGTATCATCGTCGTTTTTACAAATATCTGCATAGATCCATTTGTCCAAATTAAAATATAGCCCTGAAAATAGGGTTTGTCATGTAAATGTAAATTAGTACATGATGTTGCAGAGCTCACAAGCGACTGAGTGTAATCGGCCAGCGTAGTTAACTGTAACGTCTCCTTCTCTACAGATAACAGTTTAAAAAGAAATCTTGTACATTCAGTAGAGATTGCCAGCGATTGGTTTTCCAATTCAGGTGTTTACAAACTAACCTGTCATAACTGCCCCTCATATTATATTGGTCAAACAGGCAGAGCTGTGAAAACACGACATAAAGAACATCTATTAGGTAAAAAAGGAGCGAATATACACAACTCTACTTTTGCTGAGCACCTCTTGATAGCCGGCCAGACGCCTAAACAGTTAGAAGACACGGTTATCCTACACAGACAAGTCAAAGGGCGTAGACTAGACCTGTGGGAAGAGTTACAAATTTTTAAACATCTAGAGCTCAAAGGCGGTAATATACTGAACGACCAGTTGAACCTTGCTTGTAGACAATTTTTCGAAGGCTTTAAACCTGTACTGTTTATGGTATAACATTAATGCTGGTAACCTCAGTGGTCTATTTTCTCAGGAAGCTATGATGCACTTTCAAATCTTTAAGCTCACTACCCTTTATGTAATGTGGTTTTCTCACGAGGTATGGTTGCCACTACATCGGCCCGTATGTGATTTTCTCTGGCTCTAAAACGTCGGCTCCCTGAGAATGTGTATTAACTGGATTGTGGACCAGGGTTCGTAATTTTGTCTTAAGAGCCATTATTGTTAATTTTAAATTTCTGACATATATACAGTGTATGTGCTTCACTAATATTGTAATGTAATTTTTATATTTTGGCTGTATATGCCACTGTACGTAACTCTCGGCGTAAGCGCCACCTGCCTTTTTGATGTATAACTACGTTAATGATACCAAGGCTCCCATACTGTTATAACGGGAGTGTTAAACGCTTTCCTTCTTTTTATTGTTACTTTATCTAAGGACGCTATTAATACTGATAATTTACACGTTGCTTTTGTACGCCAGTCGGCACATGGTTCGCGACATGAGCGCCACCTGCCCTGGCCGCAGTGTAACTACGCTGGCCGATTACACTCAGTCGCTTGTGAGCTCTGCAACATCCATGTACTAATTTACATTTACATGACAAACCCTATTTTCAGGGCTATATTTTAATTTGGACAAATGGATCTATGCAGATATTTGTAAAAACGACGATGATACATCAGTCCATACTAATGTAAAATTGTAAGTACCAGGCGTCCTTCTCATAATTTTGTTACACAAGAGCTCTCTAATATGTGTTAAACTCTATTCGTGACTTAAGTTTCATACCTTTTAATGTAAGCTATGGTATTCATTGTCCTTAGGTCACCTTCTGAAGAAGACAAATTTAAAGTTGTTGAAACCTAGGTAAAGATCTCTTTATCAATTGCAACTGGTCGGCTGTTTATAATTTTATTATTTAGAACGACTAATAGTTTGCACGTAGTGAGCGGAATTGAAAATTTTGGGCGTGGTATTTGAAGGCATTACAGGATGCATAAAACCAATGGGTAGGGGCAGCAGTTCGCCCTGTATATGCTGTTGTTGTTTTTAAAAAATAAATGTTCAGTGAAATTACTTCAAACGCTTTTATTAGATGTACCATAAACCTTCAGAAGAAATGGTGGCACGTCTAGCTAATATCGTAGCACAGTATTGTGCCACGGTTCACCAATTGGGAACCGCTGCTGCAGATGATACGGCCGGCGTGAGCAGCTGAGACTTGATGGCCACTCACTCACCTCCAGCACGAAGTGCTGCGCCAGGTCCCCGTCGTCGCCGGGCGAGCACCACACCTCCAGAGAAGCCGCCGGAGCCTCGCCGCCGCGGACGACGGCCATTCTGCTGCCGGCGCCGAAGCTGACGCCCGCCGAGTCATTGCGGACGCTGCACTGCTCCGGCGGCTGCGGCGTGCCTGCCGAAGAGGAAGAAAGGCGGCAGTGGAGGAGGGCTGTCACTGAATCACCTGCGCTCGTAAGGAAGACTGCACAAGACCAAAGAGTAACATGATTTGCTATCCTGATCAATAAAGCAGACTGCTGTGCGTTGTATGCATTCAGGAACTCTAACATTCCTTTGAAATTAGCGCGTTCACACATCTCAATTTCTACCTTTGACCGTACTGGATCCGTCTTGCTACAGAGTAGGACAAAAATACGGAAACACCGACAGAAATGCGCTCTTGAACTCAGTAAATACAGATGCTAACCAAGGCTGCAGGCTAGCCTACCAACGGCATCTACATCTGCCCAGATACGCCGCAAGCCACCGAGCGGTGCTTGGCGGAAGGTACATTGTACCACTGCTTATCATTTCCTTCCCTGTTCCACTTCCAAATTATGCAAGAGAAAAGCGACTGACTGTATGCCTCCGCATGAGCCTTAATTTCTCGTTTTTCCTTACACGAAAATTATGTTGGCGGCAGTAGAATCGGTCGGCAGTTAGCTTCAAATGCCGGTTCTCTAAATTTTCTCAACAGTGTTTCTCCAAAAGAACCTCGGCATCCCTCCAGAGATATCCACTTGAGCTCCCGAAGCATCACCGTAACACTTACATTTTGTTGGAACCTGCCGGTAAAAAATCTAGCAGCCTCCCGCTGAATTGCTTCGATGCCTTACTTCAATCCGAACTAGGTGCTGATTCCATGATTCCAAACACTCGAGCAGTACTCAAGAACAGGTCGCACCATCGCACCATGCGCCACCTTTTCAAAAAAATTGGCTCTGAGCACTATGGGACTTAACTGCTGAGGTCATCAGTCCCCTAGAACTTAGAAATACTTAAACTTAACTAATCCAAGGACAGCACACACATCCATGCCGTAGGCACGATTCGAACCTGCGACTGTAGCGGTCGCGCGCTTCCAGACTGTACCGCCTAGAACCCCTCGGCCACTCCAGCCGGCGGGCTCCTTTACAGATGAACCACTCATTCCTAAAATTCTTCCGATGAACCGAAGTTGCCCGTATGCCTTCCTATCACAGTTTTCACATGCTCATTTTACCTCATATCGCCTTGTACCATTACGCTGAGATGTTTAAACGACTTGAGTGTTTCAACCAGGGTACCAGTATTACCATACAAGAACATTCCAGGTTTGATCCTCCTACTCATCCGCATTAACATTTTTCCACAAAGCGGACGAAAGTGTGCTTTAATTGATCATAACAGTCGGTCATTGAAGAGAGTTTTCACAAAAAAGTGGGAGGACGACAGCTGAAAACGTACTGCAGATCTACCGGAGTTTCTCTAAAAAACTGTCTGCATCAAAACAACAAGAATGGAGCTCCAGAAGCAGTGAACGGCGGGGCGAGTAAGAATTGCGAAACTGCCCACCAGCGGTGCAGTTGTCATTTCTTCATTACCTTACAAGTGTCACTTGTGGTCAGAACAGTGATCCTTGTGGTTGTGAGTGTATCGTGCAGGAGCTAAGTGAAGTCGAACGTGGACAAATTGTTAGTCCTCCTATGACGAATGTTGCCGTAGTGAAGGTAGCCGCAGTGTTTAGTATTTCTAGAGTCACCGCACCAAATATTTATACCGCCTACTTAGTCACAGCGCGGAGGAAATTGTGTTTTAAATTATTGTGACAGACGGTCATTAAATAGGATTGTGACGGAAAATAAGAGGCCGACAGGTGCAAAAGTTCTGCAGATTTACGTGTGTCACTCGATAATACTGTGTGCACCAAAACAATGTGAAGGGAGCTGCAGGGCGAGCCAGAATTACAAAACCACTCATCAGCGATGCAGTTGCCCATAACAAGAAAACGGTGTACCGAAGCAGTTACACGTAGACTTTGGAGCAACAGAAGAAATTCATTTGGTGGGATCAGTCTTGTTTCACACACTTTGCAACTTCTGGACGACTCTACGTTCCAAGAGTGAAACTTGGCGATGTCTGAGTATTCCATCGGCCCTGTGATTACTCTGCAGGGTCACATTATTACCGAGTATTATGTGACCGCTTTGGCTGATCGGGTCAGTCCTATGCTACAGTGTTTATTCCCCAGTGGTGATGCTGTGTTCTAAGACGACAGTGCCCTTATTCACAGACCTCGTATGCAAGATTGATTTTGTGAGCACGAGGATCATTTGCCACACATCCCGTAACCACCACAGTCAACAGATTTCAATATTCTTGGGCCTTTGTGGTCTACTTTGGAGAGAAGGGTTCGCGATCTCTATACACCTCACTGTAATCTGAAGCTGACACTATTTTACAGGAAGAATGGTGTACGACTCCCTTTAAAACCAAATAGGACTGTATTTACCCATTCCGAGAGGACTGGCAGCTCTTTTGAAAACCGATGGGTTTCCTACACCGCATTAGGCATGGTAATATCTTCTGGTGTTTCCATATGTTTGTCCAACACCTGTAAGTGGAGCCGTACCATCTCGAGCGACTAAGATGTTCTCTAACTGTTTTGCATGTTACATGGTGACTCCAGCACGAAACTTTATTATTCGCTGCAACGCCGACTATTTTACAGCACTTAGAGTATTCGCTGAAGCTTGTCGTATTAATTGAGGTATCCACTGATACAATGATGGTCCGGAAGGACAATGGCAACAAGCTGCAACAGATTAACACAAATTAACGCCGTCAATTAATTACTGTATTACCCGTGCTGGTGAAATAGGGCCAACTTCTGGCTCACAGGATGTTAAATACGTAAAACTTAAGTTACTGCGGAAACAGCAAGAAAAATATAATTTATGAACGCAGGCTACGCAGCTACAAGTCGTTCGTTTTGGTTATAGTTCTATACTATGATCGGTTCTCTTTATTAGTAACGACTACAGGAAAATGGCAGTCACATTGTGATTCTACCATGCTCACAGACAACGATATTGCAAAATTTCTTCAAGTTGGCGGCATCTGCTTTAAACAGGTTGGTACAGTGCTGTACAGAGCAAGCCAGTCAACGGATACTCTAAAAGAATTGTTCACCTTCGTAGTGTCTGGTTCCCTAGGGTCAAATTTACATCGAGATGAGAACTGTGCAGTTGCTAGAAGACAGCTGATATGTCACAGTATTCTTCTTTCAGATGAAGAGACACGCCTATCGTGTTTAGTTTATGTCGCACAATTCCTTCTTGAGGCAGCGACTTTTTTTGTCAGTGTCTATCATCTCAAGTAAAGTCACGTATAAATTCATCATTTAACGTAGGAAAATTCATTAATTAATCCAGGAGTAACCACGCAATCCAGGAGAGGAGTGAATACCTCAGGAAAAACTTATGAGTAGCGTGGACGACATAAAGGTCAGCAAAGTAATTACAGTCCTCTCTGGAAATATTACACTGAGACGCCAGTACGTGACCATTGGTGTGAGTGAGGGAAGCAATACGTGCTCTTTTTGACTGGGTCCACAACCTAATAAGATGATACACGGAGGTCAATCCATTATGTAGGAATGGGCGTTATTTTGATTGTAACTTGAGTCCTTCCGTTTGTTGTCTCTTTAATTGAAGAAGCTTCACCTCAACATGATGGACATCCATAATACGTAAGGGAGCTTTTCCGGCTCCTTTGTAAAGATATCGTAAGGCGGAGTAATAAAATATCTTGGTCTGCCGGAGATCCCTCGCCCACTCAGCACCATAACGCAGTTACGCTTTCCGGAGCAACGGTTTTGCACCCCTGGCCAACATTCTGTAAGAGAGGGATAACGGCCTTGTGAAAGCAAGCTACAGGTCCAAACATTTCGAACGATAATCTCAGGGAAGGGTCTTTTATGACAGATGTATTCAACATCCGGGGAAGGCGATAGAGGTTTGCTGGTTGTGGCACATGATTTAAGGTTACGACTGCAGCACAATGGTCAGTGAAACAAGTGGCTTTATCGTTTGTTGTTAACACTTGCCCACATCAAGAGTGAGAGGGATAAAAACTATCGAGACTGCTGCTGGAAGTAGGTGTAAAATGCGTATGTCTGAGAATGGGATAGTGACACATCCATGTATCGCGTATTTGCGAAGCCCGCACTAAATCATCTAATTCGGTACTAAAATTAAAATTTGACACCTTATTCACAGCACAAACTCAGTTGAAATCTCCGCCTAACGGAAGTTACTACCGAGCTTTACAAAATAAATTAACTATGCCCTCGTTGTAAAAAACGCTCGATCTTTGGACTGGCCAGATCCTGAAGGGGTGTGAAGAAACAGGTCAGAAGTGCAATCTATCACTCGGCCGTTATCAAGAACTTGTAAATCAATCAGTGGTATTTCCGAGCTGTAAAATAACGCAGTACCAGTCCCGAGCTGTAAAATAACGCAGTACCAGTTGACAGTTCAATACACACAATAAAGGGCCGGCCGGAGTGGCCGGACGGTTCTAGGCGCTACAGTCTGGAACCGCACGACCGCGGCGGTCGCAGGTTCGAACCCTGCCATGCGCATGGATGTGTGTGACGTCCTTAGGTTAGTTAGGTTTAATTAGTTCTAAGTTATAGAGGGCTGATGACCTCAGAAGTTAAGTCCCATATTGCTCAGAGCCGTTTGGAACAACAAACAATAAAGAAAGTAGAAAATCAGGGAATAGAAAAATGATCAAATAAAACCTCTTGCAAAAATATTCTTATACACTTGAATCGCAAATAAAGTGTCACAGCGCCGCTAGTGTAAGATCGGAACTAATTCAGTCCGCATTCAAGGTAAGAAAGGTATTGGCCAGCGTCTAGTTATTATTAAAAGTGTGCAGATGATTACTTGCAAGTGGCCTTTAACACCGTGTAAGTCGGCTGTTTAGGTTTTCTTAGCGCTCTGTATGAAAATTACTGGCTGTGCTGTGTGCAGTATGTAGCTAGTTTGCATTGTTGTCTGCCATTGTAGTGTTGGGCAGCTGGATGTGAACAGCGCGTAGCGTTGCGCAGTTGGAGGTGAGCCGCCAGCAGTGGTGGATGTGAGGAGAGAGATGGCGGAGTTTTGAAATTTGTAATACCGGATATCATGAACTGCTATATACATTATGACTTTTGAACACTATTGAGGTAAATACATTGTTTGTTCTCTATTGAAATCTTTCATTTGCTAACTATGCCTATCAGTAGTTAGTGCCTTCCGTAGTTGGAATCTTTTATTCAGCTGGCAGTAGTGGCGCTCGCTGTATTGCAGTAGTTCGAGTAACGAAGATTTTTGTGAGGTAAGTGATTTGTGAAAGGTATAGGTTAATGTTAGTCAGGGCCATTCTTTTGTAGGGATTATTGAAAGTCAGATTGCGTTGCGCTAAAAATATTGTGTGTCACTTTAGTGAATGTTTGAGTACGTTCAATTTTGCTCAGCTGTTTGAAAAGCAAATAGTGTAAGAGGTTTTTCTGCACAGTAATTCAGAAATTGTTCTAAAGGGACGTTTCAACCGTAACTCAAGGTCAACGGATTAACCAGAATGTAAAGTACTGGATCCCTCTCTTCCACCCTCTTTATCTTATGTCTTTTTTGGCGACCCGCACGCTCAGGTCGTTTTTTGCGGTTTTTTGGGAAGGTGACTGCCACATGGCAATGGAAAACAACAGGGATAATTATGCAGCACGGCTTTATAGCTAAGGCCGTTAATTTGCGCCTGTGCGCCTCTGTGATAGCCGGTTAGAATCTTGGTGGAGGAAGAAGTTTTATTGGCTCACAGGTGGAGGAGAGGTGTTGAGCGAAATTTTCCTATCAAGCGAATAGTTGCAATAGCGAATTCTAAAGTATCAGACAAATTTATTAGCATAGACAAAGCGTTCGGTATTGGTTGACATTAAGTTCACAATCGAAATTACGACATTTGGTCGCACAATTATGTAAATACCAACAAAGTATTTTAAGATTTGAGAATTCACGAATTTAAAGATCAACTTATTTCTGTTCAGTTATCCTGATTACACTTGAAATATGGCTTACATTTACTTGTTAACAATGACCACAAGAAAAAAACTCTCCCGTCGAAATGTACAGAGCTTTTGCAAAATGATCAAATATTTGCATCATACGTAAAATAATACACTGGCGTACACACGAACACACACACACACACACACACACAAACACACACAATATCGTTTCATAGTTTGGGAACACTCATGACGTGAACGAAAGCAAACTCGAGATCATTTGACATTTTCTACGAAACGAGCGTTCCAAAGTAACGAACTACTGTTTACTCAAATTCAGATGGCTAAATTTAATTTGTAAATTACTGGTTTTCCATACAAATTTGTGTCGTGTTGGACATGTGCTAATAATAAATTGACTGAAGTTAAAGTGTGTGTAAACATAACCAAACAGAATTACTGAAGCAAATTACGAAATTTATGTATTGCTTCACCATTTTACAGCAACGTAAGTACACTTTCCACAATCCACTTACTGAGAAATTTTCGAGTTCTCTTCTAAGAAGAAAAACTGCGCGATATATCCACGTGAAAGGCTATATCGCAGCACCGCTAAGCACTCCCATAGAAGCAAAGACTATGTATACAACGTGTGGCAACTAAAAGTGGCCCGGACGAACGGAGTCGATTGGACGTGATGGTATGCATGTAACCACTTACAACAGTATGGAGCAACGGCCATACAGCCGGCCGAACTTTGGAACACAGTTAAATAACCTTCACTCGTGACAGAGTTGTTAGCAGAGGTTAGTCTATTCGTTGGTCTAGCTGGTCACCCAGGTTATCTGATCTGTCAGTGTTCGATTACTTCGAGTGGGGAGCCTTCAAGTTTAAGGTGTATCACAAGGTGTACCGCAACAACCCACATAATCTTCAAGAACTGCAGCAGAACATTTCGGATGAGACTGCAGTACTTCCAGCAGCCCAGAAGGGCCCAAAAGTTCCAGGAGATGAATTGTGGTCACTTCCAACATCTGCTATAATCAGATTCAAATGGTTCAAATGGCTCTGAGCACTATGGGACTTAACATCTGTGGTCATCAGTCCCCTAGAACTTAGAACTACTTAAACCTAACTAACCTAAGGACATTACCCACATCCATGCCCGAGGCAGGATTCGAACCTGCAACCGTAGCAGTCGCGCGGTTCCGGGCTGAGCGCCTGGAACCGCTAGACCACCGCGGCCGGCTGCTATATCAGGTTAGTACTGTATTGTATTTCCTTTCACTTGTTGTTTTTCTTTGTACCCTGGAACTCTGTTCTCCGGGCCACTTTTATTTTTCCCGCACTGTATAAGTACATAACCTAGAAGTTGTAGTGCTTTGAAAAAGAAAATCTTTATGGAACTTAAGTACTGAAAAATTAGAGGAGCTAAGGAAAATAATCGTAAAAATAAGAGGGAAAATTTATTTCCTATCCAACACTACTCACTGGATATTGACAGTCGCGTAAGTCTACTTAATAGGAAAAGCACTAAATATATTCAACATTCATTTTCCCGGCTGTGTGATACATTCACCAAGTTTTGCGACTAGGCAACTGAGTGTTGCACGCTTGCGGCATATACCTGTGGAAAATTTTGGGAAATGGAGACCTCATTTCTTTTATTAGCTCTTCTGTGATGGGTGATGCCATTCGAAAGGAGTAAGAGATTTGGTATTTTTTTTTTTGTTACTGAATGTTGCAGGTAAATAATTGGAGGTTATTTGACTGCTTTCACAACGCTGGACTGCAATAAGAATATTTTAGCTTGTGACCTTACGGCTGAGAATCTACTAATGCTGAATGCATAATTTATTTTCGAGTCCAACTCGCCGTCGGGAGATGCCGATTATAGGGCCCGTAATTTATAGCCGCGTGTGATCCGAGCCTCGTATATCATTCCCACACCTTTCCTGTCAACTCTCTTATACTCGAATTCCTGTCTGACAATAAGGCATCAAGAAATGATGTAATAATTTGCTGTCGCCTGTAGCGATTTCTGCCACCAAAGGGCAACACAGTTCCCTGTGATCAAATAATTGTATGGTTATTCAAGGATTTTGAACATCATTAGCCATTCTTACGCTTACGTAGCTGTATGTAACTCGTGTCACGTAAGCTGCCACTAAAGTACTGCCCAGATGTTTCTTGATCATTCGTACAGGAAATTTACTATTTTCTAAGAAACTCTCATTGGTAACAATTATGCAGTTGGTATATAAGAATCAATTGATTGATTAGTGAGACCAGTTATGGATTAAATTGCAAACTAAGGAGAAATTAGAAAAAGAAATTTTAAAAAATGCTGTCACAGGAATCAAACCAGACCAGTATGAGGTTTTCCGTCTCTTAATAGGCAACGAACAAAAATTGGTGTCAGTGCTCCCAGAGGTAAATTTTAGCCAGTATTAAAGCACGTTTTTGTATAGCAGGAGAAAGTATAGGGGCTATCAACCTGGAGGATTTTGGATACGGGGTGTGCGGATTATGTAATCAGACTAACGATAAATCGACTTAACCGTGTCCAATGGTAGGGGTATGTGGACGGAAATAAGAAAACATTCTGCTGCTCAGCCCGTGTGTGCATCTAGGACGTCATTATGTTACAGGATAGTTGCTGGACAAGTGCACAAGCGGCATGGGGGCAAATATTATATAGTCAGGACAGCAGTCATCCAGCAGGATATGGAAGAGTTAAGACAGTGTTGCGTCAAAGAATCCGACAGGCAGTATTAAGTATGTTTAAAAGAAGATATACTATTGAAATACACGATTGCTAGTTATAAATATTTCCGCTACTAGATGTGCAGGATCGACCAGTTCGGTCAAAAGAACAACTGGCAACATCTGTTATAAATTTGGGCCACTGCTTACATTTAAAGTATAATAAGGGAATGGTTCAAATTCAAATGGCTCTGAGCACTATGGGACTCAACATCTTAGGTCATAAGTCCCCTAGAACTTAGAACTACTTAAACCTAACTAACCTAAGGACATCACACACACCCATGCCCGAGGCAGGATTCGAACCTGCGACCGTAGCAGTCCCGCGGTTCCGGACTGCAGCGCCAGAACCGCTAGACCACCGCGGCCGAATAAGGGAATGGGGCTGTGTGAATCAGTTTTCATGGGGTTTCCTGAACTGTAATGTAATAAGTATTACATCTTCTTTATGAAAGTATTTATATAGCCTTATTATACACAGTAATCACTCAGACACCATAAAAAATTAGTTTTTGGTGAAAATGCAGACGTCCACTGGAGGATTTGATGCTGTGATGGGATTTGAATGCACGGGCATTTTCCCCCTCAATCCCAAAAATACCATCACATCAGTTTGTTCCTTCTTCAACATTCCAGACTGTTGAGCCACGTTTTGTTCCCCGCAAACTCGGAAGTGAACCCAGGCCCTGCAACTCGTTATAATCCTCCAAGAATCTAGGAAAATCAGAGCTCAGCATCATCGTCGTCATCGTTTGCCAACCCCAAAGAAAGCCACCTGTACTACACGTACGAGAAGAGAGAAATATTTATCTTGCCATGTGACTTCACCAATTCATCTCAAACTTATTGGAAGGAAGAGAAAATTTCGTTTTGAAAATTTCCAAGAAAAGAAGGTCAAGCGTTGCAGAAATGCACTGGATGTTTAAGAAAAACCTTTAAATCCAGAAGAGGACTCATCTTCATCGCCTCCTGCATCGTCGGAGGAATAACCCATACACTGTGGTTTCCGCTAAAACAAATATTATGACTCTAGATCTGTGAGGAAAGGAGAATGGATCAGGTGCAATAAGTGCAAATGTGGTTTTACAATATCTGTAGTGGGGCTGCTAGTCGTAACTACTCTTAATTCCACTGTGAAAAATGCACATAACAACTAATGGGATAGTTAAAAAGTGTAATCTTCCGTATTGTTTACAATTGTATGACAGTTTACAATGATTACCCCATCCACATTAACGATTCAGATAACCCCACAAACTTATAATTTTTCTGTTGTTTCAACATTTTAAATTTTGCTATTTACAACAAAGAAGAATACATCTTGACACAATATACCATTAACAGACAAAACATGTAACTGTGATCTGTTCATCATTACAGTTTAATATGCGTAATATGTAAAATACTTACTACCCCTTTGGGACCCAAAATGTAGTAATGATTTGTTTAGTCCCACCTTTCCCAATCTTGAGCTATTTCCTAAACATTACGTCACGCTAGACATTTGTCAACAGAAGCAAACTTGTGTTGCATAATCACAACAAGAGATCCATGTTAATTTGTAATTTGAAATTTCTGCTTGAGGGAATCTGACCTGACTCAAGACACCCGTATCACAGACGTGCGTATTTCTGCTGCACATTTTAAAAATATGCTTATCTCATCACAGATGCCCGTCATGTGGGCAAATATCTAAAGAGATAATACTGCATCAGAGTCGAATCTAATAGCGTATACAATGTGTCCTGTAGGTAGAAATGTGACATATTTTCAAACGTATCATATCAAAATTAAAATTACATCTTGTCCTTTGATACGTTTTCCATTACGATTATTCTCTTCGTTTTTGAAAAGACTTATCATCAGTCCAATTCACCACACGTAGGGACTGACACCTCCAAATACTGGGAATATTTTGCGAAACTTCCCATTTCGTTGCCATAAAACCGAAAATTGAAACCGATGATTTGACACTGACTTCTGGGACGGATACTAATGATTACCACTTGACTTACTCATTCTCTCCGGCAGAATATCCATATCGTTCAAAAATGGTTCAAATGGTTCCGAGCACTATGGGACTTAACTTCTGAGGTCATCAGTCCCCTAGAACTTAGAACTACTTAAACCTAACTAACCTACGGACATCACACACATCCATGCCCGAGGCAGGATTCGAACCTGCGACCGTAGCGGTCACGCGGTTCCAGACTGAAGCGCCTAGAACCGCAAGGCCACACCGGCCGGCATATCCATATCGTCAGTAAAACTACAAACACATTTATTACTCAAGACGAGTAAAGTATGGTCAAATTGCTTTCGATTCCTTCTTTGAGTCTGTCAACACTTCACTACGATTTTCTCCAGGTGAGGTGGTGGTAGAGAGTTGACGATTTCTAGTTCATATATTTGGTATTCCATATCTTCCTGGAAGGGTAAGCAAGTGGTTTGCGATTTATCGATAGTCTACGAAAATTACTGGTAGCATTTGCGGGGGGGGGGGGGGGGGGGGATGTTATTCTATTAGGTTGGTGGCATAAGTTCCTAGCGGTTTAGTTTTGCATTTTAGCATTCCTGTTGCTATGGATTTATTTATCGATTGTAATTTTTATTTGTATGTGAGTTTACATATTGGCATATTGTCATCTGAATATAGTGAGCGGAGCTGTAGATGCTAGAAAATTGAGTGCCGATTGGTGAAATGGGAACATGTCCAACGTATTAATCTGCTAAAGTTCGGTAGATGGGTGACAAAAGCGGAGACCCTCAGAAACATTTGCGCTGTGTACAGGAATAATGCCACTCACAGACCACGGCACGAAATCGGTTTTCTCACTTTATGAAGGATCGTTTTGGTATTAGTGACTCCCCACATCACCGAGGCCTTCGGTGTTTGATGAACATCGTTTAAATGCATTAATCCACAATGATCCACGTCACTGTACTCGAGAACTGGCAATTTTGATCTTCCCACCTTTGTGCGACATTTTCCTGGAGCGGGGATGCTTAAAAAATCACATGTATGGTTACCGCATGCTCTAAGCCAAAATCACAAAAATCTGCGGGGGCCATATGTGAGTCTCTGCTTATTCGTCAACTGTCTCGTGAACAGCAGCGACCACTTCTATCCTGTATCGTTTCTGGTGACGAGAAATGGTGTCTTTTCGCTGATATAAGGAAGAAAAGGAATGGCTGAGCACAAACAAAGCAGCAACTTACCGTGCAAAGACCCGTGCGCCTCTACAAAAGATCATTGCAGCCATCTCATGGTACTGCGACGGTGTGGTGTAATACGAACTGCTTCGCGAGACGTAACCATCACTCCTGACATATACTGTCAACAAATGAGACGTCTTTCAAAAGCAGTACAACAACAACGACCAGGAAGACTGTGAAGGGATGGTACTCCATGTAACGCCCGTCCGCATTCTGTTAGACTGACAAAAAATACTATGCGCCTGTTGGGAAGTGAAGTCATTCCGCACCCACCTTATTCACCAGATCTTGCGCCCTCAAGTTTTCACTCTCTCCGCTCTCTATCGAAAGACCTTCAAGGAACTTTCCTTCCCGATGAAAATGCGCCAGGCTGGACGAGTTCTTCACCTCAAAACAACGTGGTTTTTACAGTTTCGAATTCTAAAAGTTACCCCAGCATTAGCAGACTGTTGTAAATCGTAAAGGAGAATATATTATCGATGATTAAAGTCTGTTTGTATATCCGTTGTGTGTATTAAACTGATGAAAAACGCTACAAACTTATGCACCAGTCTAATAGTTCCACCCTTGCCAGACGATCTTCGTGATGGCATCACTTGGTTAAGTCTGAATAACAGAATCTGTTATCTTTCTGTGAAATCTCGTTTGAGCAATATGCCGACATGTGGGTTACTGTTGTATAAGCATGAATTTAGTTGTCTGTCGAATATGAGTCTCCTGATTTTCATTTCCTGAATCCGTATTTCGTTGATGGTTCCCTGACAATCACAATCTGAAGGCTGTCTCGTGAAGATGTATCGCGTGCCATTATTTGCCTCATAGTGAGCACCATTGTGGTGAGTTCACAAAGTTCCTTTAAAATTTGGGACGTATGTTCTCACTTTAAAGCGGTTGAACTCTGCCGTTATATACAAAGTTACAGAACCGGAAGTCATTATAAATACAACGATATGTTCGAAAGAAAAGGACGTAAAATTATAATTTGATGTCTTATCGAGAACGAGGTCATTAGAGACGGAGCACAAGTCCGGTTTAAATGAAGATGAGATAAGAAATCGGCATTCCATTTTCAAAGGAATCATTGCAGAATTTGCCTTAATCGATTTAGGGAAATGACAGGAAATTTAAATCTGGAAAGACGGAGGGAGATTTGAACCGTAATCTTCCTGACTACGGGCCCAGTATGCTAACCACTGTTCCACCTCACTAGTGTAAGTCCGTTAGAGATGTGACCTTTTACATAGCCCACATATTTTTATTGAAAAACTAGGAAAACTGCTAGTGTGGGAGAGGAGATATCAAATGGGAGTCTTTATGGGGGACAGAGAGTTGACCTTCTGCGATAGCCGCTACTGTAAAGGTCTATTTTGAAACTTCCTGGCAGATTCTCATTCAAGGTCTATTTTGTAAGCGACGGCCAATGAATGACGGCAAATCGTGTCGTTGGCCAAGATTTTCTGGATATGTACGGCCGACAAATCGGAACTAACAAAGCGGTTAGCCTTAGTTGATGTTCGATCTGCTGGCAGTACAATCAAAGCGTTGGCTGTTGGTTGGTCCCGTGATTCCTCTCCTGTAGGGGACCCTGGGCCGAATGTTTGTTGATTTTATAGCGGTTTGCTGTATACGTTGAACGAGGGTGTATATATTGTATTTAAAAATACGGAAGTATCGTATGGAATATGGGGACTGCATTAAAGCGGATAGAAAATAATGCGCACGATACAAAAACGAAAATTAGTCTTCATTGACCTCTTTTTACCGTGAATGATAAAGCGAGACAAACTAAAGTGGGAGTGGTGCTGAGTGTTGCGCAAAAGGTATGTCATCTTTGGAAATTTTAAAGCCTACAAAAGTCAATAAAAATTAGAAATTCTTAGCTTTCGTTCGTAAAAATTATAAAACAACCCATATTCCAATTCATTGCTAAGGTCAGACATTAATTTGGTTCCACCACACTGCCCCCTACTTTTTAAAAGTTGTCTCGTTCACTAGCGTTTTCTGAAGATAAGCCTCTTGCAGCAAAACAAACGCTATACATGCGACGACTGCTAAATTCTCTTCTTTCCTAATAATACCAGCCGGTGAAATTGTAATTCAAACGCTTCGTCATAACAATAACAAAGCTTGAACTATTTCGACAAGGTATCTGAGCCAACTGCGATGCCACATATCTGAATCTCGTGGTCCCAACCGCTTGGTTTGGTGAGGATGAGAGGCTGAACACCAATGCGTAGGAAACCAACATTCGGCCGAATCTGTTGGCTGCTTTTCCTTGGTCTTCGTCAGCCCAATTTGTGCGCGCCTTAAACTGATGGAACAGATGCTGGATCAACTATATATGTATTGCTTACATTTCGGTTTATAAATACTGAAATTACTGGGGTAAAATAAAAAACACTAAAAGCGATTTTCTTCGATCCAAGTGTTGACATGGAACAAAAGTTCCACGTCCGGAGTATAAAAGGTTTCCCTAGGAATTTACCAGAACGACATTACAACTAGAAGACAAGACTGAACTGAATTACGGAGAGTCTGAGTAAAAGTAGCACTAACACATATCTACGGCCGGTCGGTGTGACCGAGCGGTTCTAGGCGCTTCAGTCTGGAACCCCGCTGCTGCTACGGTCGCAGGTTCTAATCCTGCTTCGGGCATGGATGTATGTAATGTCCTTAGGTTAGTTAGGTTTAAGTAATTCTAAGTCTAGGGGACTGATGACCTCAGATGTTAAGTCCCATAGTGGTTGGAGCCATTTCAACCATTTTGAAGAGATCTAGGTGTTTCTACATAATATGTTCCTTTTTCTTATCTATCAAATCTCGGATGCTTCGTGATTAAGTCGACTCTTGTCTTCTCGTTGTAATGTCGTTTTGGTAAATTACCAGGTTCCACCTTTTATATTTCAGACACGGAAATTTTGTTCTGTGACAACACTAGATTTTCTACGGCGTCTACCTCGCAACTGGGGCAGGCGAGTAAGACAGGAATACTCATTGATTACTTCAGACGTTCGATATCCACTGTCGCACAGATTGTACGAAGTACTGTAAGTGAAATATCTTGACCTGTATGTAGGAGACAGTAACAGTGGCATCAGATTAACTTAGGCGCAGATGCTCTTTGTCTAACACATGAATGTACGAACCTATGTATTAAAGGAAGTAAGTAATAATATAATTTCGCGTGGCTCGAAGGCCGGGTGTAGGTCTTTCTATTGGACACCTCTTCGGCGAATTGCATATCTAATCTACCGCGGCATGGTCACCTATATTTTAATGTAGAATTCGAACCACGTGCCGTTCCAGGCGTCTCCTCACATCGTTGAGAGATGAAAGCTAGATTAAAGGCGGACTGAAAATTTCCATGGACCAGCCGGGATTCGATACCACGACCTCTCGATTTCCAGAGACGTGTATTACAACTAGACCAGCAGGCCCGACATTCGTAAAACAAAATATTGACTTTAAATACGTATTTTTTCTATCCGTATATCTAAATTCGAATAAAGACGAATTTTTCCGTGTCACTCACTTCATTTAGCGTCTACGATTTTTTATGTGAAAACTGTTGAAACGTTTTATACAAAAAACAGTATTAACTTTCTACATCTTTATTCTTTTGTTTCTCGACATAGTGACCCTGCCGACGAACACATTTCTCTCAACAAGAGCCGAAGTCTGTTGATACCGTCAGTGTAGAATTTTTGACTTTGTTGACGGAGCCATAATCTCATCTCTGGTTGTACCGCTTCATCACTAACGAAGTGAAGTTCTAGAAGATTTTTGTAAGGTTTGGAAACAGATGAAACTCGGCCATTTCGGGACTGTACGTAGATGGCCGAGGACAGTGAACGCTCCGTCTTTCTCTAGATATTGGACTCTCTAAAGATCGCGCCAGTGCCATGGGAGTTATTCCTTGATGTTTTAACATATATCCTATCATTGTCTACCTTTTCCTTGGAGTGTTTTTCTTCTTTCACCGATTCGCGGAGAACCTCCTTATTCCTTGTCTCATCAGTCAAAATAATTTGCAAAATTCTTCTGTAGCACCACATCCAAAACGCTTCGATTTTTCTCCGTTCCGGTGTTCCCACGGCCCATGTTCCACTACCATACAATTCTGTGCTCCAGACGAACATTCTCAGAAATTTATTCCTCAAGTAAAGGCCAATATTAGACACCAGGAAATTTTTCTTGGGCAACAATGCCGTCTTTTCCTGTGCTAATTTGCGTTTCATGTCCTCCTTTCTTCGTCCGTCATTGATAATTTTGCTTCCAAGGGAACGAAATTCCTTCGTCTATTTCGTGAACACCACGTTTCTGGCTACTCAAATTTCTGCTGCTTCTCGTTACTTCTATATTGTTACGGTTTATCTCAATCCATATTCTTCATCAGATTGTTCATTCTATTCGATAGGTCCTATAATTCTTCTTCACTTTCACTAGGGATACCAATGTCATGAGCGAATCTTATCACTGATATCCTTTCACCATGAATTTTATTCCAGTCCGAACATTTATTTCCGTCACTGCTTCTTCGATGTATAGATTGAACAGTAAGGGCAGAAGACTGCATGCCTGTCTTGCACCTTTTTTTAAGCCGAATACTTCTTTCTTCTCTCCTGATTCTTGCATATGCTGTATATTGCCCAGTGTGCCAGGGCTGGCTCTGTATACAGTGGTTGGCAGTACTTCCGCCTGCTGGACTCTTGACATCCCTGATTAAGCTCAAAAATGGTTCAAATGGCTCTGAGCACTATGGGACTTAACATCTGAGGTCATAAGTCTACTAGAATTTAGAACTACTTAAACCTAACTAACCTATGGACATCACACACATCCATGCCCGAGGAAGGATTCGAACCTGCGACTGTAGCGGTTGCGTGGTTCCAGACTGAAGCGCTTTGAACCGCTCGGCTTCACCGGCTGGCCCTGATGAGGCAGATTGTTTGTCAAGAGAGAGGCAAGGAGGAGTCAGTTACGGAGCTGTGGCCGAGAAATTATGGTTGTTTGTGGCCTAGCGTTGGAACTGCAATTAGCAGGTTGTCGGGTTGTTGATACTAGAGCTGTGTGTACTTCGTGGCGCACACTAGTTCAGCCGGTTATAAGTGGGAAGAGCATGGATGTATTTTCTTTTCGGTTTATTGACTTTCAGATAATGCCCATTCAGCCATCTCAATAGTAATGCCTTTTTACGTACGAAATTGCAGAGAAATGTGGTTTCACTGGTGGCGTAGTCCGATATCAAATCTGTAAAACTGTTCCGTGAAGTATTCCTGTTTAAATACATCTGAGTCAAATATTTTATTTGGGCGCATTTATTTATTTCTGAGTTAGCCAGACGCTCTTGCACTGTAATGATTTACTGTGCATCTTTTTAAGCAAGTTAAATTTGTATTCTCTTAATTTAAATCAGAAAGTCACCTTTTCCTTAGCGGGACTGAATCAATGAAACTGATTGCGATACAGAAATTTATGTGAATTTTAAAAGAGTGAATTATTCTAATAAATGCTTTGTTGAAGGTGTAACCCCAGGCTCAATCAGTCACTCCACCCATTATCTTTTATATCTAGTTATACCGCTACACCGGCTATCCCTATAGCTTACTCCCATTTTTCTCAGAATTTCGCACTGCTTACACCATTAGACTTTGTCGAAAGCTTTTTCTAGGTCTACAAAGTCTCGATTTCTCTTTAGTCTTGCGTCCGTTATCAAGCACTGGTAGCACCGTATTAAGAAATTGCAGAAACGAACGAAAATGTATACGTGGCACCTTCCCATCGTTGTGATAAAAGAAGGTAATTCATACTACTTTACAAAAAAAAAAAAAAAAAAAAAAAAATTGTGGTTCAAAAGGATCTGAGCACTATGGGACATATCAGCTGAGGTCATCAGTCCCCTAGAACTTAGGACTACTTAAACCTAACTAACCTAAGGACATCACACACATTCATGTCTGAGGCAGGATTCGAACCTGCGACCGTAGCGGTCGCGCGGTTTTAGACTGAAGCGCCTAGAACCGCTCGGACACTCCGGCCGGCATATAACTTTACAGCATGATATTTCGAGTTGTTCTGGTCGGAAAGACATACAGCAGTAACAAGCTTCGCTACTAGGCGCTTTTTGCGTTTTCCATACGTGTTAGATGGAAGTAAAGGCTAGCGTGGTATCGGCAGTTAATCCGAAAGCATTAACTCTGGAGTTTCCCTGACAGGTTGAGTTGGTTTTCACGTCTTATAAGTGAGCGCCAGTTAGAGACGTCGTTTCGAGTCTTGAGAAACATTAATTATATTTAATTTTTCACGTACTATAGGTCACAAAAGAGATACTGGAGGAACACAGAATTACCCGTTGGTTACGTCAGCTGTTAGGTATCCATTGTTCCGCAGGCAGTGCTAGGTCCTGCGAATGGAACATCTTCGCCGGTTTGCATAGGGGAGGCGCTAACAATGACACATCGTTCACTTAGCCGCAGACGCTCCGCGTATAAACGGCCGGATCAGCACGGGGCCGGCCACGGGCAGCCGTGCAGCGCACGTGTTGCGCGCCCGTCCAGTTCTCCCACGGATCCCCCCCACAGCTCCATTGTCCACCTAATGGGTTCCCTCCCCACAGGTGTCCATCTGCCATTAAAGAGGCCTCTAACAGCACTCAGTATGTAAATTACACGTCTCTGGGTGCGTGACCGTGTGACTAGAGCTACACAGCGGGAGAAGCAACCACTTAAACTGACCGGGCAATTGACAGGTGGATGGGAGACGGGCGGGGGGACGGCGCCTGCGGGAATACCAAATGGTAGGCAGGCAGCCCGTGCTGGAGGGCCACGCGTTGCGGCCGGGCGCCGTGGCGTGACATCGTTAACGATAGCTCGCCTCGCACTTTTCAATAATTCCTCTCCCTAATTCCGACGCGGTGCGCCGGGAAGCAGCCCTTTGAAGAGCCGCCTATCTACGCCGCCGTCAGCCGCCGCGTCTCGTTGTGGCGTGTGTAACACACCTCCTCCCGCCGCTGGCCGCCCCCTCGGGGCCTGCGTATAGGCGTCTGTTAAGAATGCGGGCCCTCGTGCCACCTGCAGGCGCCCAGACGTCGCTCTCCACCAAATGAAAGAGACCGGAACGGCGCTCGAGTGCCCTTAAACAGCCTTAATGCTCCCTTAATATGCCTCCGATCGCCCAGACTTCTATTTCGGTTAACGATACTTGAGTTACGGCACACGTGCTACTTTCATCGGGTTAAGCATCCAGCTCAATGGTTCCTGACTAATCAGAACAGTTAAAGTGTCTACCGTGGTGGTTGCCTAAGGCGTGTACCTCACAGGCACGGATCCAGCGTTCTATTCTGGGTGCAGCCCCAGTTTCTTGCTGTCTGTAACATCTCTACCTTCATCAATGTAACTTGCCACCACTCTCATTGGGTTTGGAACACTAGTGCGAAGTGGAATTCCTGCGGATAGACATTTCCGCAGAGCCTGCGACTCTTGCTGGGATAAGTGGGGTTTAGAAGACAGAACACAGGCATTCTAAGAATTTATATTGTCGTTCGCCACCGTAGCTGCGCGATCAACGCTGCGGATTGCTTATCAAACTGATTTCCGGCCTGGTCGGACATTTCCTCCCTTCGTTGATAGTGTGTTGTGCTGTCTTTCCTTTCGTATCGTCAGAAATGACATTCCATTGTTGAGATGGCTGTACGAGCAATTTGGCGAAGCTAATAAATTGTAAACAAATGTATTTCCTTTGTAGCAGTAAAACACATAGTGGTGTAGTCTACGGCATTTGTTACTAAGAATTGTTTTTAATACACTGTTGTGTAAAATGTAATGGAGAGGTAGGTAAACTAAATAACATTACACATACTCTGTGAAAATGAAAGCGCCGGAGCATAGAGCTAAAAGTCTTCCAGTCGTGCACATGATGTTGGACGTCATATGACGAGAAATCAAAGTGTCTATAGCGCCAAATTAGGCTCGCAATGCAACACGAGATAGTTGGAGGAAATTATGATGATGATATTGGTTTGTGGGGCGCTCAACATCATGGTCATCAGCGCCCGTACAAGTTACATATCTTTCCAGCACTTTCCGAATGATGATGACATGATGAGGACAACACAAACATCCAATCCCCGGGCGGAGATAATCCCCGAACCAGCCGGGAATGGAACCTGGGACCCCGTGATCCAGAGGCAACAACGCTAACCCCTAGATCACGAGCTGTGCGCTGAAGGAGAGGAAGGAAAGGGAAGAAAGGAAAAGCCCAGTGTGTATCAAACAGCAAGCAGTTAGGGCACAATGTGGTAATGCTTTTCATCGCAACATGTCACCATGCGGAAAGCACCATACTGAAACTGGAAGAAGGATGAAGTGTGGCGATTGTAGAACAGCATTTTAGTTTTGGTCACACCTTTGTTTCCAGTGCTTGGGGAGCGTTCCGAACCACAGTCACTGCTGCCCAGAGGAGAGGAAGTGGTCGACCATGGTCAACTGCAGCACCAGGTGACCACCACACTGTGCAACAGGCAATGTCAAACAGCAAGTGAAATTGGACCCACATTTAACAGGCCAGCAAGGCAAGCAAACTCACGCTCCACAGTGCACGGCAGCTGCATGGGAGTGGTCTCTTTGCCTGACGATCAGTACGTTGTGTTCCGTGGACACCCGCACTTCGACAGCATCGTTTGTGTTGGTCTCAGGAGCATAGGGACTGGACAAATGAGGAATATATGCGAGCATATTGAGTAGCGATTCTTGACGTACTCTCATAGGGCCAAAGGTGCAAACACGTAATGTACCAAGGAACATTGTCGAATATGATCCTTTTGGTGGTACTGGTGTTATGGGGTAGGGAGGCATAATGTTTCATGAGCGTAATGGCATCCAGATCACTGAACACGGTACCCTAGCCGGTCACACTGTACTACGTCCCTTAGTGCGTCTTTCCTCAGGTGCATTCGGACTAGACTGCATTTCTGTGGATAACAATGCGATAACGCATAGGAAAAAGCAGGTGGAGGAACTTTTCCCCCTTTCCATCTGCGAGTGCGCAGTAAAGGGAACGTCTAGTAGCGGTGCGAGGTACTCTCTGTCATGCATCGTATGATTGCTTGAGACGTATGTATGTTCACGTACTGGGGTTGGACAAAAACATGGAAACGCCCAGAGAAATGCGTGCTTGAATATAAGTGCCGACGCTAACTAAACCTTTACGTACTACTGTTGTATTTGGCCATAAACGGCAACTGTGCAATTATTCAATACGTAACAAGTGTCAGTCGTGGTAAGAACATTATTCTGTGTAGCTGTGACTTCACTGTGGCGCATCAAAGTCAATTCGAACGCGGCCAATTGTTCGTGTTCATTTATGGTGGGTACTTCCGTAACCAAGATATCCGGGGCTTGTAACGCACTTGTAACGCAAACAGGGAGAGCGGGAGAACACCATCCACCAAGTCTCAACCCGAATGAAAGTATTTCTGAATGATCGGGACAGACGATTAATGAAGAGAATTTCGATGAAAAATAAGCAGACTACAGGTGAAAAAGTCACTGCAGAACCGAATGTTGTATTCGTAAACACTGTTTACTCCAGAACAACACAGAGGGAGATCCATAATGAGGGAATTCCAAGACTACTCTTCAGTGATTCAAATGGCTGTAATAGGAAAACGTGGTGACTAAACAATAAAACCAGGACTATGAAACATTGGAAGATAGTCATCTAGTCATACGAGTCTTGTTTCACTGTGTTTCACTCTGGTGGAGTTTATGTCCCAAGAGTGAAACACGACGATGTTCTGCGACGATTTTGGCAGCCGTATCGTAGTACTACACAGCCCCGTGGTTATACTGCGAGGTCGCATTACTGACAAGGATTATGTGATCATTTTGGTTGATCATGTCCATCCCATGGTATAATGTTTGTACCTCAATGGTGATGCTGTGTTCCGAGACTGCAGGGGTTCTTCCTCGTACAGCTCGCATCGTCCAAGAATGGTTTTGTGAGCTCGAGGATAAACTGTTGCATCTTCCCTGGCCACGACAGTTACCAGATCACAATATTATAGAGCTTCTGCGGTCTACGTTGGGAAGAACGGTGAGTGGTTGCTATCCACCTCAACCATTAATACCTGAACTAGCCACTATTTTGCGGGAAGAATGGTATAAGATTTCCTTTAAAATAAAAATAAAAATGGTTCAAATGGCTATGAGCACTATGGGACTTAACGTCTGAGGTCATCAGTCCCCTGGAACTTAGAACTACTTAAACCTAACTAACCTAAGGACATCACACACATCCATGCCCGAGGCAGGATTCGAACCTGCGACCGTAGCGGTCGGGCGGTTCCAGACTGTAGCGCCTAGAGCCGCTCGGCCATCTCGGCCGGCTCTTTAAAATCATACTGGAATAGTATATACCCAATCCGGGATGATTCGAAGCTATTTTGAATGTCAACTGATTTCCTACACCATATTAGCCATGACAATGTGTTGCGTTTTTGCCATTACCATAATTTCGTCGACACCATGTTGATGAGTGATAAACTATGTGACACACTTTACCCCAAGATGCTATTGAAATTACAGTCATCACAGGCGGCTTACTTGAGTCATTACTCTCTTATTGCTTTTCGAACTTTATGAGGCTTTTGATCTTAGACTCCTTAGAAATGCATCTGCGAAGATAGGACGACATAATTTGCCTGCTTTGAACTAATTTCTTTAAAAAGTGTCTTTGAAAATAAAGCAGTCTCTTTACGTTCGGTTACGAACTTTTTTCCACGGTTCGTTAAGTAACGCTTCTATGGACTAACTTTCCTCACTGTTATGGCCCCAAATGACAGTAACACACTTTAATCGTAGGTAGCAGTATGCTGCGTGCCGCTTATGACATCTTTGCTCCAGCGCTATGAAGTTTTCCGAATTCTGTTATCAGCGAAAACATGACATGAAACTAACCGCTTGCTGAGAACTCTTAAGCCAGACGCCTTTCTACGCTACCAGTATGAAATGAGTTGAAAGAAAAGCGTCATTAAAAATTTCATCAAGGACTTTCTTACAGAAAACGATTCAAACTACCATAAAACTTTAAGTTGCCTAGGTATTAAGAGAATTTTTCATTATTTATGAGGCTTTTCGTGACTTTGAGGCAAAAGAGTTGAAAGAGTAATTAAATACTGCGTAGCAGCTGCAGGTTGCACAGACAGATATATCCTTGTGACAAAGACTATTCATGAAATCGATGACGAGCATACATTGAAAGCGAGATTCCAGCAACGCTTATGTCTAGAGGGAAGTTACGCTGGCGGTAAAAGAAACACAGCTTTAATTTGACCTTGAACGCAGAGTGGATTTGTGTCAGGTTACAGGGTAGTTTGCTCCGCAGTCGTATGACTGAGAAAGAAATGAGATGGAGAAAGATTTGATGTTATGCAGAGGTAGGCGCAAGATACTGGACATATTCGATCTGGTGTTGTAGTTGTGGAATGATGAGAGATATTTGGAGTGTGAGGTGTGTTAAGGATACCAGCGTGAGATGTCACAACCTCAAGAGATGGCAAAACTTCATTGTCGCATGTGGATTAGAGCCACTACAGCGTAATCTGCATTGGAAGTTATGAAAGATATTTGAATATGGAGTATTTAACATCAGTAATTAATTATAAAACACTCTAGATCGTAAGGCATTTTTATTAAAATGTGGCCGGGTTCAAACATCACATGATCATTTTCAGACCTTCAGCTATATTGATTGGAAATGGCTGTGCTTGGAGCACAGCGGTTCCTGCTCCATGCATAGACATTATCCATCAGTATGGTTGAAGGTCTGAAGATGATCATGTGATGATCGAAACCGGTCTGTTAAAACGAACGTTCCTTGCGATCTGAGCTGCTTCATAATTAGTTTCAAATATCACATAGGAGCACTGACTTTCTACAACAAAGTTTTCAAAAATACACGACCAGAAAAAAATTAGAGCACTCTTTTAGAGGTTTCCAATTCACTCAAGATTTATTGTTGCAACAGTGGATATGGAAAACACGAAATAATTACACTAATGGCCATTAAAATTGCAACACCACGACGATGACGTGCTACAGACACGAAATTTAACAGACAGGAAGGAGACGCTGTGATATGCAAATAATTAGCTTTTCAGGGCATTCACACAAGGTTGGCGCCGGTGGCGACACCTACAACGTGCTGACATGAGGAAAGTTTCCAACCGATTTCTCGTACACAAACAGCTGTTGACTGGCGTTGCCTGGTGAAACGTTGTTGTGATGCCTCGTGTAAGGAGGAGAAATGCGTACCATCACGTTTCCGACTTTGATAAAGGTCGGATTGTAGCCTATCGCGATTGCAGTTTATGGTATCTCGACATTAATGGACGCGTTGGTCGAGATCCAATGACTGTTAGCCGAATATGGAATCGGTGGAGCCCAACGGCCTCGTACCAGTAGCAGTCGAGATGACAGGCATCTTATCCGCATGGCTGTAACGCATAGTGCAGCCACGTCTCGATCCCTGAATCAACAGATGGGGACGTTTGCAAGACAACAACCATCTACACGAACAGTTCGATGACGTTTGCAGCAGCATGGACTATCAGCTCGGAGACCATGGCTGCGGTTACACTTGACGCTGCATCACAGAGAGGAGCGCCTGCGATGATGTACTCAACGACGAACCTGGGTGCACGAATGGCAAAACGTAATTTTTTCGGATGAATCAAGGTTCTGTTTACAGCATCATGATGGTTGCATCCATGTTTGGCAACATCGCAGTGAACGCACACTGGAAGCGTGTATTCGTCATCGCCATACTGGCGTATCACCCGGCGTGATGGTATGGGGTGCCATTGGTTACACGTCTCGGTTACCTCTTGTTCGCATTGACGGCACTTTGAACAGTGGACGTTACATTTCAGATGTGCTACAACCCGTGGCTCTACCCTTCATTCGATCCCTGTGAAAGCCTACATTTCAGCAGGATAATGCACGACCGCATGTTGGAGGTCCTGTACGGGCCTTTCTGGATACAGAAAATGTTCAACTGCTGCGCTGGCCAGCACATTCTCCTGATCTCTCACCAATTGAAAACGTCTGGTCAATGGTGGCCGAGCAACTGGCTCGTCACAATACGCCAGTCACTACTCTTGATGAACAGTGGTGTCGTGTTGAAGCTGCATGGGCAGCTGTACCTGTCTACGCCATCCAAGCTCTGTTTGACTCAATGCCCAGGCGTATCAAGGCCGTTATTACGGCCAGAGGTGGTTGTTGTGGGTACTGATTCCTCAGGATCTATGCACCCAAACTGCGTGAAAATGTAATCACATGTCAGTTCTAGTATAATATATTTGGCCAATGAATACCCGCTTATCATCCGCATTTCTTCTTGGTGTAGCAATTTGAATGGCCAGTAGTGTACATATCAATATCTCACGCAGTTTTGAGCCATTAGATATCGACCCATGCTGAAACACGCATATTAGTACGTGGTGTAGCCTCCACGGACGGCAATGTAGTTCATCACCTCCCAAACCACAAGGCCTGGTTTGGTGCCAGTGTGTCTTGGACGAATGCACACTATGAGGCAGAATTCACTAGGTCTATGTAATACGTGCAAACGACCATAATTTGCGTGCAGGCAGAATCTGCCTTCATTGCTGAAGACCATGGCACGCCATTCGATCTTCGAAGTGATCCTCTGACGACACCAGTCGATCCATGCACGTCGATGCAATGGCGTGAGTGGAAGAAGTAGTAGAGTTGTGTGTGCCTGCAGTCCCGCTGTTAATAATTAGTTTGCAGTAGTTCGTGTTGACACCTGTGGGTTCACAAACCTTCTTATCCATACTGTGGTAGCATTACGATCTTCAACTGCTGCTCTTACAATACGACGCTCATGGCGGGCGGCTGTGCTGTGTGGACGGCCATTACCTCGTCTATGCGTATGGGAATGCTCACGTGATCACTGAGACGAGCATTGTTGCAAAACTGCCGCAACACGTCCAACTTCTGTGGCTGTTCTCCGAAAGGACTTCCCCGCCATTCGGAAGGCCACAATTTGACCCCTTACAAACTCGCTTATTTGGTAGTATGAACGTGAGTGCGTCTTCGTGGCGTGACTGACAGCTTGCTTCACGATTTTGCCAATGGAGAGATCATCATGACACTTTTTCAAATGCGTGTCATGAATGAAGTATTTCCACTGCCTTCTACATCCTCATGCCGCTGATCATTGCTGTTTCTTCCTCCTTTAAGGGCAGTTCCCACCACATGAGCAAGAGACTGCCCTGAGCCACTGTCCGCGCCTCACCCTCTGCGACAAGGCCGCTGCCAGAATGAGGGTGACTTCTTATGCCGGAAGTCTAGTTAATCGATGTCTGCATCAATCTGACACTCGGATATTACGATAGCCACTCGCAGATTGGCCAGTGACGGCTACATGCAGCTGCCAAGGTAACTGTCTCGTTCTACTGCCACATGCCATCGTTTTTTCGTATCTTTCTCGCCCTCCCTCAGTTATGTGTTCTGTCTGACTGAAAATTGTCTCCGAGTCCCTTAATCTCTGTCTTGCTTTATCAATGCCTTTTTCCTTGTTCATATTGATGTAATTGTGGTCTTTCCTTTTTTCAATTTGTACATGTTTAAAATACTCTTATTCGATTATAATTTAAGTAGAGTTGTGCTACTTCAGGCACAATAATGATTTCGCCTAACGAGCAGTGCCGTGGGTTGCTTGCCATAATGCTCAGTCTGACTGCACACTTCTCCCACCAACATAACATGCCATCCAAGTTTCAGCAGGGGGGTGAGGAATACTGTAAATGCGCCATATTAAGATGGCTATGCAGTCGCGTTACACACGTCGTCGTTTCATATTACATATTTATCATTAACGTATACCACAAGAGAAGTAATTTTTCAATATTATTTCATTATTTTTGGCGAGCTGAAGACAAAATGCAACTTTTATATGGTACAAACTGTCGGCATTTAGACGGATGCAGTCAGTTTCACAGATTTTCGCATTCCGGTTGTCATTTCATCGTAACTTATTTAGAGTCGTAATCCAAGAAAATCTTTCACACACATGTGCTGATCGAAATATTGTAGTTCTTTTGGGATCTCATTATGGACGCGTAGAAACTCTATCTGCGGAAGAAAAGTAGACGTTTTGGACTGTTTTAGCGCGATAGGATTTCTCTTTGAAGAGGGAATTGCGTTGCAGATCCATCAGTACCATTTACACATGTGCAGGTGTGCTTTCAACTGAAACGGGAAACAGTCTCGAAAACACATATAAGACTGGCAATGTCTCCGAAATCTTTAGAAAACTGTCCGTGTAATTCGTTCAAGGCCACAATGAGTGCTTCAGACCCAGCATTTTCTTGAACGCCCGTGCGCTTAGGGAACTTGACTGTGTTTTTGTCAGAATTTGTTCCTTCTACAATGTGATTTTGTTTTCAAACTGAAAGTCACCAAATCAGAAGTAAGCTGTTGCTCACTTTCCAGTGTCTTACTGTGAAAACTGTACACTCAAGTTCACATAAAATCGAGGTATGCAATGCAGTCCGGATGCTCTAAATTCCATTCCTGTATTCCTGTTTCCTTCACAAATTCAACAATAGCTACTGCTGTTGCTAGTGACCTTGGACTAATACGTGCGACTTCAGATATTTCACTGTTTGTACCACCAATTTCTTCACGTGCTGCGTGTGTAACGCCGGAAATGCATATCCTCCTATTTCCATCTATTGTACTATTTTTTTTCCTTGCTTTGTTACCTCAAGATATGACATTTCTGTCTCTTTGTATATTGTAATTGTTTTACTATTTGTATATTTATGCATTTATGTCGATGTATAATTGGTTTGTTTCGTAAATATTATTTGTATTTTTACGCCGGGTCTTGCCTAGGGAAAACTGCTATCGAACGATTACGTCGATAGGTCGTGTGAAGAATCAAAGTGTGTAGGATCTTTGGGAGTGTTAACTCTGCCGCGTGGAGCGCGGGCTGAGCAGAGAAGGGGTCTGGCGGGAGTAGCGAGTGGAGCAGGTGTGTTGTGTGACGCTCCCGCGAGTTGCCGCGCTTTCGGGGTTTGGCAGCATGTAATTGCGCTCGACTTGCGATGATAGTTTCTGACATGGTGTCGCGGACGGGAAACATTAACTAGCGCACATCAAGAGCCCGTTTCGTCTGGTGACCGTGTCGAGAAGAAGGCGCGCCAACATCCAGCTTCTGCAACAGCGACGGCCGACTATGAGTGACTGTCGCCACCTCCTCGATCGACGGCTTCAAACCTTCAATCAACCATCAAGGAAGACTGGAAGCAAGTAAAGTTTTAGAACTGTATGGCAGACCTCAGCTTTTCAAACTGTACCATTTTCGTAACTATAATAACAGCAACTTAGCATGGACCTTTGTTGCTCATTGTCCCAATTGCATTACCAAGCAGGGTCCCTTCCTTTTCCGAAATGAACCCGAGTGTCGTTGAAATTTAAACGCCAGCACTAAAGTAATATAGCTAATTCTATTTCACTGCTTTAATTTCAAAGTTCAGTTAGCTGGCTACAATATTCAGATTATACAAGCACAAATTAAGAGTGCGAGTTTTGTTATCGTATTTTAGCTTACCTGTGACTGCAGCTCAGCTTGGTACGTACTAAATTTTACTATTGTTAATTGTTCAGAATCATTTAATTCAAGTTCAAAGTTAAATCTCTTATTTCCAAATTGCGTAGATTCAAGTAGTTTTTTGAAATGATTGTTGAGGTAGTCCAAGACTAACCGTATTTTTCTGAATTTCGATGTGCTTCAGAAAGAAAGCTCACTATTAACTTCAGTCACTAAATTAACTTTCGATTTTCCGGTTTTATTAATTCTTTGCTAAATTAAGTCAGGGTGTAGCGAAATTTATTACTTCTGACAAACTTTCAGTTTTCACACTACACGTGTCAACCTTCAGTTGCCACGCTTCTAGTGCTAATTATATGTGTAATAACCTTTCTTTTTCAGTTACTATAGTAATTGTCCTTAGGACTGGCGACCGTGATTTCCCCCAAATCTCAAATACCTAATTACCGCTAGTTAATTGTTAACGTAACGGCTGCACATTTACTTTCTTTATTAACTTTACCCCTTTTCAAAATTAATTTCCACCAGTTTCATTAGCACATTTCCTTTCATTTAGATGTAACCCTTTCCTCCCTCTTTACCGACAGCTTAACTTCGGTGACGATTGCTTTTCCAAAACTCCCATTAGGTACACGCGGTTTCATCTTTCACTGTCATTAAGGTCGGTAAGTGAGGGGGAGGTTACACGTGGCGACCTGGTGACAGGACAATCTTCAGATTTGAGGTTGTTCTGGACACGAATTTTGCATTGTGCAAATCTCGTAACAAAGTATTGGTTACGTACAGGCCGTTACGTCAGCGAGAATAAGTAGTGGGAGTAATCCTAATTATATTTGAGATTTGGCATTTATATTGAAAATTATTAAAATGAGTGAAGGCAACAATTGCCAAAATTTGGTAGACTTGGATACGGAACAATCGGTCGAACAGTGGGAAACGCGCACCGCGGTACCCATTGTTCAGGGGCAGGCGGCTAGCATGAAAGACGCGACCGCCGAAACGCAACAAAGAGCAGAAATGGAATTCCAAACTTTAGAAAATGTTTCGGAATCGGAAGTGAAAATCAAACCTGAATCCCTTTATGACGAATACGGGGGGACAATTAAAGAGGAAGCCGCTACGGAAGTGGAACCGGTAGTTTCCGGGAATTTAACTGATTTATTGAATGTTTTGATTAACGAAATCAAGAGTCAATCGGCCAAGCTAGACAATCAGAACAAAGCTATTAACGTTGTTAACAACAATGTTGGAGTTGTTAATACAAAAGTTGATAAAATCAAAGAAGATATTGTTGTAATTAATACCGAAATCGGTAATCTTAAACAGGAAATGATAGGCGTTCAGGCGGAAATTGCGAGCATAAATACTCGTTTTGATTCCGAAATTAGCAGAATCGAGAAAAGTGTAGGAGAAGCAGTTGCTCCGATCATCGAGAATAAGGTGACGGAACAAATTCAATTAGTGAAAAAAGAGGATCAACAGAAGGTGGAAACTTTAAAGGCTTTAGTGTCCGAAATAGACACTAAAGTGAGGGAGCAGGCTAATACCTGCGAAGAGAAAAAGAGGGAAGTGGAAACGCTTGCGACAACCACTTGCCAAGTAATTACGAGAGTGTCGGAATTAGAAAAGAAACTTGACGAAAAACAGAGCTATGTGCCAATCTGTGCACATAGTTCGGAATTGTTGACGAAAGAGGAGCGGTTCGACCCCTTGAAAAAAGGCGGTATACACGCGACGGATTTCATTAAAAATTGTGAAAGAGTTTTACCCAGATCATGGACTAATGAGAGAAAAATTAATGCGGTTATTGATGTGCTGGCTGGTGATGCCAAGCGTTGGGGCTTAAACCTCAACATTACGAACCTGACTTTTGACGAGTTTAAAAATTTGTTTCTGGCTGAATACTGGTCAGAGCAAAAACAGCAAAGTGTCTGGCGCGAATTTGTCGTATCGAGGCCTTTCGATGCGAATTCGCGCGGTTCGATGAGGGAGTTTTGAGAGGGCTGGATCCGCAAGTTGGAATATTTGCGTGATCGCCGCACGGAATCCGAAATAGTCTGGGAACTCTACAAGAAGCTTCCAGATGATACAAAACGCTACGTAGGAAGCAATTACAGGACAATAAATGATTTCCTGGAAAGAGTGGAGGACGAGGACAATTGGCGCAATAATCGCGACAGTGGTAGAGGCCGTGGTAACAACAACGGGTACCACCCCAACCATAACAACGATAACCATGGGAATAATGCATACCGCAGCAATAACAATAATGGTTCGGACCGTAATAACAATCGGTACAATGCAAATAATAACAGGAATGACAGAAACCAGTATCATACTAACGTGATACGGGCTTCACAGAATAGTAATAACGCCAGAGGGTGTGATCAGCCGCCTCAGCAGCATCCGGGGAGCGTATCTGCTGGGACGAGACAGGGAAACCATTAGCCGCGCCGGTGAGGGGCCGAGCGGGCGTGGAGAAATTTTGGCGGCCCAATAACAAGAGAAAACCCAGGTGTCGCCGTTATGAAAATTCCGTATGGAATAATCAACGGCGGGAGAGTGTGCCAGTGTTAAGAGAAAAGAGTGCGCCCACAAGTAGTAGATCAGCTGTATACACGGCAGTAGGTAGTACATTCACTGTCAGTGAGAACGATTTAAGTAGTGTTCCGGAAATCGATTATAAAGTGGCAGCTGTAATACCCACAGCGGAACTGGAGATTGAGTTTAAGAATGATTCGCAATTGTTGAGAGAAGGTCAGATGTCGGATAAAACGTCCGTCATCGAGCGAGGGGATGCAGAGAGGGATGAGGTCTGGTTAAGGCAGTTCGGTCGCTTATACGACGAACTAAGAGATTATAGGGGTCTGTATGGGAGAAGTGTTTATGGGGAGCGCGTGCAGGATTTGCCGCGTCTCGTCCCGCAGGAAGATAGTGTTTGTGAAATGATAGAAAGTTCCGGCCCTAATCGGCAGACTTTACTAGAAATAGTTGATGTTAAGGGGGAGCACGAGCAAGATTCGTCGTGTTTCGTCCCGCAGGAGTTAGATGTTGAAGTAGTAACGGAAAGTTCTGGCCCTAACCGGCAGACTTTACCGAAAGTTATAGTGGTAGAAGTAGCCGACCCATCCGACGCAAACCTCCAGTTTAAACACTGCGAGAGTATTAAGGAGAAAGATTGCGAAAATTTTAGTGATAGCCGGACACGATTGGTAGAAAAGCACATAGATTACAACGTGTATGAGGTTAGAGCTGACATTATACGGTCAGACGATAGCAGTGTGGGTTGCGCAGATCTAGCGGAAGTAATTGCAGGAACTACTGGACACATTCCTCCAGGTAGATTGGCGGATGAGATTAATCTGACCAAAGTGGAATCAACGAAGGTGACGATTAATGAATTGATAGCAAAGCAACACTCACTAGTTGACGAGTTACAGGAAAAGGTTTCGGTATTGGAGGCGAAGCTACAGGCTAAGCCTCAGGACAAACGTGTTGAAATTAAAACTGTATGTGAACAGAGGCTGAAAAAGCCGCCAGATAAGCCGGATTTAGGGTCAAAGCCGGATGGTTTTTTCTGGAATGACCTGGATATAGACGAGGATTTACTGTGGGAAAATAAAGAGACAGCCGAAGACAAGTGTAGACAGATAGTAGCGTCTGTTAATATGCATGACCTACAACTAAACGTGTTGATTGACACCGGTGCAGAATTGAGTGCTGTATCTGGGAAAATATTTGAGTTACTGAAAGACAGACCTGGCATCGTAGTTATGCCAGTAAGAGGAGTGAAAATTATCGGTGCTACTGGGAAGGCCAGTAAACCGGTCACAAAACAGATTTTTGTCCACTTCGAGATATGTGGGGCACGATTTGAACAAGAGTTTGTCGTCATGCCAGACTTAACTACGGAAGTAATTATCGGGTTAGATTGGCTATTAAAGTACCGTTCGGTGATTAATTGCGAAAGCAAAACATTTGACATGTACGTCACAAGATAAAATGATAGTAGTTAGTTTTGACGAGGCAGGAGACGGTGTGCATAAGCAATACCAGCCTATACACATTGTTAACTGGCCGGATGACATTGACGTAGGAATGAATTTGAACTGCCGTAACGTGAGGAATCTCGGCATTGACAAAAGTGTAGAAAGTGAATTGAAAGAGATAATCAAATTCCCTCCACGGATTGACATTAGTATTGGTGTGAAAAAAAGATCGTTTGCGGGAAGTAATGAAGCTAAAAGCCGATGCTCGCATACGTCGTCATGACGCTAAAGCGCGTTTTGCTAAGTTTGCAATCGGAGACTTAGTACTTGTAAAAGCTCATGAGAAATCGAGCGAGATAGACAATGAAATCTCTAAATTTAAGTTTGTTTATAATGGACCATATAAAGTCATTGGTATACCTCACACAAATGCTTATTGCTTAGAGTATCCAAGCTCTGGAAAACGATTAGGTATACGGAATATTGTAGACTTGAAATTGTACCAACCTAGGATCGATTAATACCACACAATGGGTAACTTGTACAGTATGTAAATATAGAGTGTAAGATTTAAGGATGTGCCATGTTACGATGCTTTTGCCTGACCTAGAGGTCATTAAAGAAGTTGTAATTAATAAGTAATTGATGTTGATTAAATTATTTAGGAGTTACTGAATATTAATCAATTTAAAAATCCAAGCTGCCAGTTTTCAGCTGAGTCACAGTAGATTAAGGAAAGTAAATATGCTTTTGTAACTAGCTGTCAGATTTCATGAATGTGTGTTTCATTAGTCATTGCCGATGTACTTAGACGCTGTTTTAAGTTTCAGGCTAGTACATGCGTGTCATGATGGACAGTGTTGAGTTATCCGCTGTGATAGTGTTTATGGACTCCTTGAGATTACTCGGGAGTGAGTTTTTCCGAAAGAATTCAGTCAAACGGACGTTCTGGAAACGCCGTTACAAGGGGGAGTGAGATCAAGCGTGCCGCACCGGCGGGCGCAACAATAATGGAAAGACCGAGCCGCTGTCGGCTCTTGTGTCGCTGTCGGCTCTTGTTCCGCTGTCGGCATTCTTTGTACTCGCGAGTACGGAATGTGGAGTTGCTTTTCTTCCCGGACAGCTGATGTGAAAGGATTCTGCTGTCAATATTTATGTTTTATTTTATCTGCTGTATATTATTTTCTTGTTTAGCGTTAATTGGACATGACGAGAATGTTAATTATGAAAAGGTTACATAAAATTGTGTATTCTATGTAATTAATTATTAGTTTGCGTATTTTGATATACCTGTTTTTTATGACCATGTACTCTGATCAATTTTGCAAATAGTATTCCATTTTTTATAGTGTTACGAATTTTAATGATTTTGGAATAGCTAAACCATTTTCTATGTTTTCTATGAATTTTGATATGTTGTCAACCTGTTTTATTTTGTGCAAGATGACAGAGTGGAATAAGATTAGGAGTGTCTCCACTCAATTATTATTGTCTAAAAATTGGTTTATGATTAATTAGACGAATGCTAAATTTTTTTGATGTTTTGAGCATATGCATTTCCGCTGTTTCTTTTTTGGGACATTTTCTGAGTCTATTTACGTTACACGAACATCCTCAGACAATGTGGGGCACGTGTAACGCCGGAAATGCATATCCTCCTATTTCCATCTATTGTACTATTTTTTTTCCTTGCTTTGTTACCTCAAGATATGACATTTCTGTCTCTTTGTATATTGTAATTGTTTTACTATTTGTATATTTATGCATTTATGTCGATGTATAATTGGTTTGTTTCGTAAATATTATTTGTATTTTTACGCCGGGTCTTGCCTAGGGAAAACTGCTATCGAACGATTACGTCGATAGGTCGTGTGAAGAATCAAAGTGTGTAGGATCTTTGGGAGTGTTAACTCTGCCGCGTGGAGCGCGGGCTGAGCAGAGAAGGGGTCTGGCGGGAGTAGCGAGTGGAGCAGGTGTGTTGTGTGACGCTCCCGCGAGTTGCCGCGCTTTCGGGGTTTGGCAGCATGTAATTGCGCTCGACTTGCGATGATAGTTTCTGACATGGTGTCGCGGACGGGAAACATTAACTAGCGCACATCAAGAGCCCGTTTCGTCTGGTGACCGTGTCGAGAAGAAGGCGCGCCAACATCCAGCTTCTGCAACAGCGACGGCCGACAATGAGTGACTGTCGCCACCTCCTCGATCGACGGCTTCAAACCTTCAATCAACCATCAAGGAAGACTGGAAGCAAGTAAAGTTTTAGAACTGTATGGCAGACCTCAGCTTTTCAAACTGTACCATTTTCGTAACTATAATAACAGCAACTTAGCATGGACCTTTGTTGCTCATTGTCCCAATTGCATTACCAAGCAGGGTCCCTTCCTTTTCCGAAATGAACCCGAGTGTCGTTGAAATTTAAACGCCAGCACTAAAGTAATATAGCTAATTCTATTTCACTGCTTTAATTTCAAAGTTCAGTTAGCTGGCTACAATATTCAGATTATACAAGCACAAATTAAGAGTGCGAGTTTTGTTATCGTATTTTAGCTTACCTGTGACTGCAGCTCAGCTTGGTACGTACTAAATTTTACTATTGTTAATTGTTCAGAATCATTTAATTCAAGTTCAAAGTTAAATCTCTTATTTCCAAATTGCGTAGATTCAAGTAGTTTTTTGAAATGATTGTTGAGGTAGTCCAAGACTAACCGTATTTTTCTGAATTTCGATGTGCTTCAGAAAGAAAGCTCACTATTAACTTCAGTCACTAAATTAACTTTCGATTTTCCGGTTTTATTAATTCTTTGCTAAATTAAGTCAGGGTGTAGCGAAATTTATTACTTCTGACAAACTTTCAGTTTTCACACTACACGTGTCAACCTTCAGTTGCCACGCTTCTAGTGCTAATTATATGTGTAATAACCTTTCTTTTTCAGTTACTATAGTAATTGTCCTTAGGACTGGCGACCGTGATTTCCCCCAAATCTCAAATACCTAATTACCGCTAGTTAATTGTTAACGTAACGGCTGCACATTTACTTTCTTTATTAACTTTACCCCTTTTCAAAATTAATTTCCACCAGTTTCATTAGCACATTTCCTTTCATTTAGATGTAACCCTTTCCTCCCTCTTTACCGACAGCTTAACTTCGGTGACGATTGCTTTTCCAAAACTCCCATTAGGTACACGCGGTTTCATCTTTCACTGTCATTAAGGTCGGAAAGTGAGGGGGAGGTTACACGTGCCCGCAAATTTAATTCAAAGTGCTTCTTGATGTACAGAACAATGAATCCTGTCTGTGTATCGTCACAATTTCTTGCTCTCTGATTGTCAATGAAATCATTAAATTCTTTCGGCACATGGTGTTTTAATATTCTGTCCTAATAAATTTACGGTACCCAGCGATTATGCGAACGCTTAAAAGATGGTGACAATACTCATCCCTCTCTTCTGTCATTCCCATTAGTTGTAAGAGCTTAGAACGACAGAGCGCTACAGTGCATCTTTGTGCGCAAACAGCCACTGGAACTGCCGAAGTGATGCTGTTAATAAGCTCCATTAAAACCATTTGCATGCAAGTGGTGTCAGCGTGTCACTAGGTTGACTGTCATGGTACTTTGTGATACAACAAGGACTGAATATGAGAATTGACCCATTTGTTATTTTAATGTGTCAAACTTCCCAGTTCCTGTCTATACCCTTCTATGGGCGTATGATTCAATGTTGTTTGTACGTGATGGCGTTTAGAAAGGAGAGGGTCTAGCAGAAGATGAGTGTAGTAAGCTTTGTCAGTTTATAAACTGTGGGAAAGCTAAGCAAAGAGATTGCCTGTAGGCTTGAGTAAACATTGACAGAATTGGGAATGGGAGGTACAGGCGGATACAGCCAAACGTCTCCTTGTTGGACTGCCCTACGGGCAGGCAAACAACGAGACGTTTTCTTGGGAAGTTCACCATGCTGGGGCATTTTTAGACGAGCTGGCCTAAGGTGCGGACGCTGCTGCCGATCTTTTGCTAATATGATGGATAAAAGGTACGAAAATGAGTTATGGTGGATAACGCTAGAAATGTACCGTTTAGAGTCAACTTGGTCAGGGAAGTGTTAGAAGACGGCTTAGTTACCGTAATACTGTTGGTGTAAAGTAAATGGGAAACTGTGGTCGTGGCCATTGAATATGAGTGGTGGCCATCAGCCAAGAACTTCTTTTTAGCAATAATTGCAATTAAAATGTGTTCATTTGAGAGAATGTGTCGAGCTGCTGTTTCATTAGTAAAGTTTTGTGGCATATAAAGTTAAATGTTATAAAAATTTCTTTGTAACACGGCCATGACGAAATTTTCCTCCAATTCAGTGAGTGCAGATTATCAACTAGAAATTCAAAATTTAGTGCGTGGTTAAGTATGCAGTAAGAGATTAAGATATGTTTCACTTCGGCAAGTGATGATCGATGGGATTCTTGTGATAAGAGGAAATCTAGCGATACCATTCACTGAATGTTGGCCCCTATTTTGACTGCGTCAGGGTTGGAATTCTTCTTACAAATCGGTCAGGGAGAGAGGCTGATGATGGCGTTATGTTGCGCTGAAACGGGTTGCTCAAATAAAATAACAGTTGGAAATTTAGACAGCTGAAAGTAATTTGGTCCGACTAATGAACAGTCAAGGTCCCGCAACCACCTGTATAAATATAGATGTAATTGATGTGAATATGTCTGTGTTATCTTGAAAGATTCTGCAGTTACTAGCCGGCCGGAGTGGGCGTGCGGTTCTAGGCGCTACAGTCTGGAGCCGAGCGACCGCTACGGTCGCAGGTTCGAATCCTGCCTCGGGCATGGATGTGTGTGATGTCCTTAGGTTAGTTAGGTTTAATTAGTTCTAAGTTCTAGGTGACTGATGACCTCAGAAGTTAAGTCGCATAGTGCTCAGAGCCATTTGAACCATTTTTGTAGTTACTATTTGTTATGATCAGACGAAACTACAATCGCCAGCAGATAACTGTGGATTGTTTGAGTGCTCTGAGAGATGACTCATCTGAACTACAACACATGAAATATGCTTGACTTCCGTTCATGTATAAAGGATTTAGTTAAGTAGAAGGAACCATTTTCTACAGGATTACATGACCATTTACAGGTGTCATTGACTACTAAAGAGCCGGCCGGAGTGGCCGAGCGGTTCTAGGCGCGTCAGTCTGGTACCGCGCGACCGCTACGGTCGCAGGTTCGAACCCTGCCTCGGGCATGGATGTGTGTGATGTCCTTATGTTAGTTAGGTTTAAGTCGTTCTAAGTTCTAGGGGACTGATGACCTCAGCTGTTGAGTCCCATAGTGCTCAAAGACATTTGAACCATTTGACTACTAAAGCATCATTTCATACACTAATGAACAAACTCGTCTCTCGAAGTATAATGTTCAGCATTTTGCATTTCCATCTTAGGCTTGAATAACACTTTAGTCATGCTGGATGATTCTGATTGCTTCTGTTGAGGTCACTAACTGAGGCACAGAGCTTCCAAGCTCGGCTCTATATTGACCTCCGTGCGAGTGCGCTGCTGTGTTGAGAGAAAGGGCATGCCTTCTTCATCCTCGCCGTTCGTTGTTGCGGATTGCAGTGACCTCGCTAGCGTCTGTGGTATCGAAGTGCGTTGTCGACTTCGGTGTGGCACCATGATCTCTAGACGATAGCGCGTTATTTTTGAAATAAAAAACAGACGGAAGAGCAGTAGATCACGAAAGGCATACGTTTCAGTTTCAGGTTATACTCCAGCAGATATAATCCTGCAGGAAGTTTCAAGTGCCTGCCGGAGTGGCCGAGCGGTTCTAGGCGCTACAGTCTGGAACCGCGCGACCACTACGGTCGCAGGTTCGAATCCTGCCTCGGGCTTGGATGCGTGTGATGTCCTTAGGTTAGTTAGATTTATGTGGTTCTAAGTTCAAGGGGACTGATGACCTCAGCAGTTAAGTCCCATAGTGCTCAGAGCCATTTTTTTTTTTGAAGTTTCAAGTCAGTGCGCATTCTGCTGTGGAATGAAAAATTTCTCTGGGCACAATGGTCTTTTTGGTGAAGAGCTTAACACACATTAACACCGCGGTGAAGAGAGATGTCTTATTACCTCTTATTCATGTGTTCCGCACTGACAAATGCCTTATTGAAACATCAACTATAATGTCAGTAATTAATTTCCGAACAGCGCTGTGCACAGAATTTGCAATCTTTCATTACAGATGTAATCCTGAAACAACGAGTTGTATCTATGCACTTTGAACAGATCAAAGAGCACACTGAAAAAATATTCAATGTATTCTCTTTCATAAAGCCTGCTGTGCAGTCATTACAGCATCGGTAAATAACAAAAATGTGCTACGAGAAAGGACTGTGGCGCTGTTTGCGCTAACAGAGGAAGAAAAAAGTTTCGCGGTATTCCTCAGGGAGCGTCTGCCGGTTAGAGGCAAGAAACCCGCGGCCGGCGGCCGCTCCTTCGCCAGTCTCCCATTCTTCGGGAATAAGCACATCGTAAAAGAAAGAGCAGCGGCGAGGCGGCGGCCGCGTTTGAAATTCAGACCGCACGGTCCCGCTACTCGGGAGCTAGTCCCTCCCTCGGCGCCGGCAGCCAGATCAGAGTCGCTGGCCGACAGTTTGGTGGCCTCTTCACTGCGACTGTATGTATGTGTGTGTGTGTGTGTGTGTGTGTGTGTGTGTGTGGTGTGTGTGTGTGTGTGTGTGAGAGAGTGGGTGGTTGGGTGGATGGGTGGGTGAGGGACTGAGAGAAAGGCAGTGAGGGGATTGTACAGAGCGGGAGTATAGAGAGACAGCAGAAGGACGTGGGAGGCAGTAGTCAGATACAGCAGAGCGACGGGAAAGGGGACAGAGATCGGAAGATAGACACCACTTTCGCAGCCTAAGAGCTGCGAGAAGCGAGCGGGGACGTTGGCAGGATGTGCCGCGGCGAGGTGTGGTGTGGAGTGTGTGTGACGCGTCGTCCACGCGGGTGGATTATGCGGTCCCTCCCCCCACAGCCGCAGCAGCAGAGGCGACTGCGAGGGCCATAACTCAATCTTGACACAGCCTCCCGGACCCCCTCGTCATCCCCTCTCCCGGAGATGGAGTTAAGTAAAGCAAAGGAGGATGTATTACACGCCAGCGGTGGCAGCCGTTCGTAGGTAAACAGGCGCGAGGGAGGGGCCGTAATAAAATGCTGCCACGCGCTTTCCGCTCTGATTCGAGCGGCGCGGCAGAGTGGAGTGCAGATTGCTTCCCTGTGCTGCGCGGGTAGCGGGGAGAGACCACTGGTGCAGCTGCCTACGCCTGCCGACGGGACGGTGGGGCAGAGTTCCATAAACTATGCTTGGAGGGACTACGGTGGTCCGCGGAAATCACTCAAGAGTTCCGCGATACATACGTGCCTGTTTTCGTAAAATCCAAGAAGAAATTTAAAGCAATAGATATTAATGGATCTACGAAATCAAAATAAATAAATAAAATAAAAGTAAAATAAAAAGATAAATACACTCTTGCGTGCTCTTACACCACCTGATAGAAAGCATCCGCACATTTACCGGGTGATCAAAAAGGCAGTATAAATTTGAATACTTAATAAACCACGGAATAATGTACACTCCTGGAAATTGAAATAAGAACACCGTGAATTCATTGTCCCAGGAAGAGGAAACTTTATTGACACATTCCTAGGGTCAGATACATCACATGATCACACTGACAGAACCACAGGCACATAGACACAGGCAACAGAGCATGCACAATGTCGGCACTAGTACAGTGTATATCCACCTTTCGCAGCAATGCAGGCTGCTATTCTCCCATGGAGACGATCGTAGGGATGCTGGATGTAGTCCTGTGGAACGGCTTGCCATGCCGTTTCCACCTGGCGCCTCAGTTGGACCGGCGTTCGTGCTGGACGTGCAGACCGCGTGAGACGACGCTTCATCCAGTCCCAAACATGCTCAATGGGGTACAGATCCGGAGATCTTGCCGGCCAGGGTAGTTGACTTACACCTTCTAGAGCACGTTGGGTGGCACGGGATACATGCGGACGTGCATTGTCCTGTTGGAACAGCAAGTTCCCTTGCCGGTCTAGGAATGGTAGAACGATGGGTTCGATAACGGTTTGGATGTACCGTGCACTATTCAGTGTCCCCTCGACGATCACCAGTGGTGTACGGCCAGTGTAGGAGATCGCTCCCCACACTATGATGCCGGGTGTTGGCCCTGTGTGCCTCGGTCGTATGCAGTCCTGATTGTGGCGCTCACCTGCACGGCGCCAAACACGCATACGACCATCATTGGCGCCAAGGCAGAAGCGACTCTCATCGCTGAAGACGACACGTCTCCATTCGTCCCTCCATTCACGCCTGTAGCGACACCACTGGGGGCGGGCTGCACGATGTTGGGGCGTGAGCGGAAGACGGCCTAACGGTGTGCGGGACCGTAGCCCAGCTTCATGGAGACGGTTGCGAATGGTCCTCGCCGATACCCCAGAAGCAACAGTGTCCCTAATTTGCTGGGAAGTGGCGGTGCGGTCCCCTACGGCACTGCGTAGGATCCTACGGTCTTGGCGTGCATCCGTGCGTCGCTGCGGTCCGGTCCCAGGTCGACGGGCACGTGCACCTTCCGCCGACCACTGGCGACAACATCGATGTACTGTGGAGACCTCACGCCCCACGTGTTGAGCAATTCGGCGGTACGTCCACCCGGCCTCCCGCATGCCCACTATACGCCCTCGCTCAAAGTCCGTCAATTGCACATACGGTTCACGTCCACACTGTCGCGGCATGCTACCAGTGTTAAAGACTGCGATGGAGCTCCGTATGCCACGGCAAACTGGCTGACACTGACGGCGGCGGTGCACAAATGCTGCGCAGCTAGCGCCATTCGACGGCCAACACCGCGGTTCCTGGTGTGTCCGCTGTGCCGTGCGTGTGATCATTGCTTGTACAGCCCTCTCGCAGTGTCCGGAGCAAGTATGGTGGGTCTGACACACCGGTGTCAATGTGTTCTTTTTTCCATTTCCAGGAGTGTAGATAGAGAGGTACAAATTGTCACACATGATTGGAATGACATGGGGTTTTATTAGAACAAAAAAAAACACCCCATATTGCTACACGCGTGAAAGATCTCTTGCGCGCGTCGTTTTGTGATGATCGTGTGCTCAGCCGCCACTTTCGTCATGCTTGGCCTTCCAGGCCCCCAGGCCTCAGTCCGTGCGATTATTGGCTTTGGGGTTACCTGAAGTCGCAAGTGGGTCGTGATCGACCGACATCTCTAGGAAATAAGAAAGACAACATCCGACGCCAATGCCTCACCATAACTCCGGACATGCTTTACAGTGCTGTTCACAACATTATTCCTCGACTACAGCTATTGGTGAGGAATGATGGTGGACATATTGAGCATTTCCTGTTAACAACATCATCTTTGCTTTGCCTTACTTGTTTTATGCTAATTATTGCTATTCTGATCAGATGAAGCGCCATCTGTCGGACTTTTTTGAATGTTTGTATTTTTTTGGTTCTAATAAAACCCAATGTCATTCCAAGCATGTGTGACAATTTGTACCTCTCTATCTACATTATTCCGCGATTTATTCAGTTTTCAAATCTATACTGACTTTTTGATCATCCGATACATCTACCAGTACACGACTAGACTTCAAGTAATACTTAACTGCCTGATTAAGAGTTCATCGAACCACTTTGACCCTGTTCCTCTACCGTTGCATTCTGGATCAGCACGCAGGAAAACCGAACACAAAACTTTCTGTGTGAGCGCTGATTTCTCTTATTTTATTACACTGATTACACCTATTAGAGGACATTAGTACAACAGAGTTTCATATAGTGTGTTCCGCGGAACTATGAAGATCTGTGGAAATAACCAAAGATTTCCGTGACTCACAGAACCTTTCTTCATAAAATTCACGAACCAACTGAAGAACAACAAAAAGTTAAACCATCTATGAAAGCCGGCCAGAGTGGCCGAGCGGGTCTAGGCGCTACAGTTTGGAACCGCGCGACCGCTACGGTCGCAGGTTTGAATCCTGCCTCGGGCATGGATGTGTGTGATGTCCTTAGATAGGTTTAAGTAGTTCTAAGTTCTAGGGGACTGATGACTTCAGATGTTAAGTCCCATAGTGCTCAGTGCCTCTATGAAAAAGAGATACATGAAAAATAACTCTAGTTTGCCGTGTGGGGTGTGTCTGCCCTGCGCCTTATAACGGCTGGAACTCTGCAGGTGGCACTTTCAGGGAGGTTTCTCCAATTCTGTGAAGGAATGCCAGCCTGTTCTTCCTCAACAGCCAAAACCAGAGTAGATAATGATGTTGGACGATGGGGTCTGCACTGAAGTCGAGCTAATATCAGGGACTCTGGGTAGATCAGTCCATTTCAGGAATGTTATTGTCCTCAAATCACTGCCTCACAAATGCTGCTTTATGAGAGGGTGCACTGACCATCGTCTCTGAACTGTTTCTCTACAGTAGGCAGCACAGTCCTTTCAGGTATGTTATTGTCCTCAAATCATTGCCTCACAAATGCTGCTTTATGACTGGGTGCACTGACCATCGTCTCTGAACTGTTTCTCTGCTGTAGGCAGCACACAACGCTGTAAAACGTGCTCACATTGTTCCAGATTTAATGGCTCATTATGTGCAATAAGTGGACCACAACATAACTGTGAAGAACACCTCTAAATTGTACCACCACCTTCACTTTTGGCACAAGCCATGACGCCATGCAATGATCTCCAGGCATTCGCCAAACACAGACCGTACCTTGGGATGCAATTAGAGTTACATATTAATACCTTCAGCTGCTGACAGGCGTTGATATATATCAACGGACATAGGTGAATATGTGTGCCCCGACCGGGACTCGAACCCGTGATCTCCTGCTTATATGGCAGACGCTCTATCCATCTGAGCCACAGTGGGCACAGAGGATAGTGCGACTGCAGGGACTATCTCGCGCACGCCTCCCTCGAGACCCACATTCTCACCATATATGTCCACACGCTACATTCCTAGTGTCCCTACCCAACACACTCATTACTCGTGGAAGACATGTCCGAAAGAACAGAGACCATATCCATATAAGTATACAGTTCTGGCAATACCGGCCATGACCTTCTTCTTCTGTGCGGATGCACACATATTACCTGAACTCTTACGGGACTTGGTAAGAATGTCTTCCACGATTAATGAGTGTGTTGGGTAAGGACACTACGGATGTAGCGTGTGGACATATAAGGTGAGAATGTGGGTCTCGTGGGAGGTGCGCGCGGGGTAGTCCCTGCAGTCGCACTACCCTCTGTTCCCTCTGTGGCTCAGATGGATAGAGCGTCAACTATGTAAGCAGGAGATCCCAGGTTCGAGTCCCGGTCGAGGCAGACATATTCACCTGTCCCCGTTGATATACATTAACGCCCGTCAGCAGCTGAAGGTATTAATACATACATCTCATTTTGTTCTAGACGGCAGCAGGTCATCAATGGTGCCTGTTCTTTCGGACATGTCCGAATGAACAGACCCCATATCCATATAAGTACATACTTCCTTTGGATTGTCAGAGGGTGTAGCGTGATTCATGACTCCAAATCACTCATTTACAGTCATCCACCGTCCAGTGGCGTCGTTCTTTAAACTACTGTAAGCGTTGCAAAGCACTGACAACAGAAACTGTGGCTTATGAAGTACAGTTCGAACACTGTACCCTTGTTCTTCGTTAACTTCCTAAGGACAGTCACTGCGCTCGCTGGACTGCCGGTAGCAGTTTGGAACTCGTGACTTACTGCTTCTTCTAAATTCATCCGATTTTTATCATCACCCTCCGCAGTGCTCGGTGGTCCCTGTCCTGGTGTATCTCACGTTCTTCTTTGGCGTTTCCTCGTCATAATCTAAAAAAATGGTTCAAATGGCTCTGAGCACTATGGGACTCAACTTCTGAGGTCATTAGTCCCCTAGAACGTAGAGCTAGTTCAACCTAACTAACATCACACACATCCATGCCCGAGGCAGGATTCGAACCTGCGACCGTAGCGGTCTCGCGGTTCCAGACTGAAGCGCCTAGAACCGCACGGCCACTTCGACCGGCTCGTCATAATCTCATCTTCGACTGTCGACTTGGGCAACGTTAGCAGGGTTGAAAAGTTCTTAATGGATTTCTTACTCTGGTGACATCCCATGAGTGATCCACGAACGAAGTCGCTGAGCTCTCCTGCCTCACCCACTCTGCTGTTACTGCTATTCTACAGACAACGCAGTATTCCCGGCCACCTTATGTACTGGCGCTTCTAGTTCTCGTGAGATCTAGTGGTCACTTCCGCAATACATAGGGAAGTCCTTATCCTTTCGAGCAGATAGTATATCATCTTGTATAATCGATGGGAATGTGACACCGATAGCGAATAAGGTAATATTATCAGGGACCCGACGACAAGTTTTCAGTTAGCAAGCTGTATAATGTTGGAACGAATGTACAAGACCTGATTGCAGCAAACTATGAAAACCGCCACTGTCGTCCGTCTCATTGCACCCGCATGCACAATACTCCGTACGACAGTGTCGTGCAACGTCGGAAAGGTCAGCCACATTACCCCAAGGAAAAGAAAACGAAGGAATACCAGTGTTAGCTTGTAACTGTCATTTATTTTTGCAAATATACTCGTTTACAGACAGTTCTATTAAATGTAGTATAGGAGCCAACCAAGGGTTCACAGTAAAAGTGGGCATTAGAAAGGTTTCTACGTATCGAATATGTCAAGAAACACTGATGTAGAAATAGCAGTCACATTGCCACGCAGAAGTCTTATTGTCCACAGAGAACTGCATTGGAAAACGTCATCCGTTTCCAACGAGCGGGAGATACGAAATTTTAAATTTCATCTCGAAAATAAAAAAGAACTTTCTATTGCTTTGCGTGTATATTTCTATAGTCCTGGTACATATAAAAATCTCAGCGTCTATTACCGTTGCACGTAGCGAGAGGACGCAAAACAAATTGGCTCATTTCACTGATAATGTGAAGTATCGTGTGGAAATTTGTTTTCTGCATTTGAAGGCGAAAGACGCTCCAAGAATCCATGCTGGTTGGTTGGTTGGTTTGGAGAAGGAGACCAGACAGCGAGGTCATCGGTCTCATCGGATGAGGGAAGGATGGGGAAGGAAGTCGGCCGCGCCCTTTGAAAGGAACCATCCCGGCATTTGCCTGGAGCGATTTAGGGAAATCACGGAAAACCTAAATCAGGATGGCCGGACGCGGGATTGAATCGTCGTCCTCCCGAATGCTGAGTTGGTGAAAGTGTACTGCAACAAGGAACCATTATACTAACAGTACTTAAATTAAAGAACAAGAAAATTTTGTCCTAATTGCAGATGATCAGAGTTGTTGTTGTGGTTGTGGTCTTCATTCCGAAGATTGGTGTAATGTAGCTGTCCACAGTAGTAACAAGTGTGGCTAAACTTCAGGAAACATTCCTCACACACGTAGAGAAATAAACTGTGTTTATTGTCGTCCTCAGTTTTGAGTTCATTTTCTACTTCTCTTCATATTCACCTTAATGAAGTAATGAAGGAGCACTTAGAAACAGAACGCATTAGCGTTACATGATATTTTTCTTACGTGAAATGTTGCATCCGACTTTCGACGCCCAGAGAAACGAAGGAAGGAAGGAAAAAAGACGATCAGAGTTTAACGCCACGACGTGGACATTAGAGACGGACCGCAAGCTCGCGTTACGAAAGGATGGGGAATGAAATCGACCATGCTGTTTTCAAAGGAGTGGCTTAGGTAAATCGTGGAAAACCTGATCTGGATGGGTGGACATGAACCTAAACCGCCATTATCCCGATTTCCTGCACTCCACACTCTCAGGAACTGAACCCATTACACTTCTATTGATGAGGGTATTTGAAGGGTCTTGTGTACGGAACCCCCTTACAATATATGGAGACTCTTTTGCCCGTGCTGTGGAAGGCTATGAAGCAATACACATTTCTCCTGCGATACACACAACATGACGCATTCAATGCGACGGGGAGTTGATGAATATATCCTTGCTAACGGATCGCATATTCAGCATTTATTTGACGAATGTTTCGTACTTGCTTATTTTCCAAGCTTAATGTTTTGCAAAACTGGGGGTCATAGAAGAACTCTTTGCAGTTTGCGTTGAATGGTTTTCAGTGGTCTCTATTGGACCCAATCTGTACACGACAGCAAAAATTGCTATCGCGCTGCGCTCCAAACGAGTGCGATCACGTTCGATTGGGGTGCAGCGCCATAGTATCCTTAGAGAAAGACTGAAACTAATAAGGGTGTCAGCAGTGTCAAAGGTTTTGAGGACGTGTCCCTGTCGCTCATCGCTCTGTGTACTGTCGTGTCGTTTTCGACCATGATATAAGAGGGAGTCAACACTCCAGGGAAAAAGGTGTTTTCATTTGTGCCGTTTATGCCAGCTCCTGCTGTCTTCTCCTGCCGATTCTGCAATGTGTGTGGGATGATTTTCTCGGTCACTCATAAGAAAATAAAGTGATTACGACGCTGGGCCTCACGGTTCTGAACCACATCTAACAGGGGTCAAAAGAAGTGGTGCAATGTGGTTCAGAGGAGGGTGTGAAGAACTACCGATCATGCGACACGTCCACGATGGCACTGGGCAGAATTAAAGCGAAATTTAGTGCCCACGTGACATCGTTAATCAAACTTATCAAAAATGTTCAAATGTGTGTGAAATCGTATGGGACTGAACTGCTAAGGTCATCAGTCCCTAAAGCCGGTCGCGGTGGCTGTGCGGTTCTAGGCGCTGCAGTCCGGGACCGCGGGACTGCTACGGACGCAGGTTCGAATCCTGCCTCGGGCATGGACGTGTGTGATGTCCTTAGATTAGTTAGGTTTAAGTAGTTCTAAGTTCTAGGGGACTGATGACCTAAGATGTTAAGTACCATAGTCATCAGAGCCATTTGAACCATTTTTAACCATCAGTCCCTAAGCTTACCCACTACTTAACCTAAATTATCCTAAGGGCAAACACACACATCCATGCCCGAGGGAGGACTCGAACCTCCGCCGGGACCATCAAACTTCTCCTTTACTCCCCCATTTTTTTCGTGAAATAAGCGATATTTTTGTCTATCACACTGCTAGTAGGCACTTCCTTTTATCATAAATATATGTCTGATTGAAGCTAAATTTTATATTCTGTACATTAAAAATAAATATTATCTTGGCAGTAACCTTCGAATCCAGTGCTACATCCCTAATTTTCGGCTGTGGCCGTGCGATTCTAGGCGCTCCAGTCCGGAGCCGCGCTGCTGCTACGGTCGCAGGTTCGAATCCTGCCTCGGGCATGGATGTGTGTGATGTCCTTAGGTTAGTTAGCTTTAATTAGTTCTAAGTTCTAGGGGACTGATGATCACAGCAGTTGAGTCCCATAGTGCTCAGAGCCATTTGAACCATTTTTTTGAACCTTAATTTTCGTATATGAGTTAGGGAATTTACTCTTGGTACTTTCGTTGCCTTATGCCTGTAATTAATTTCAGAACTCAAATTAATATTCAGATTAACTAATTTAATAAGGTTGAACCTTAAATTGCTGGTGTACCCATGTACCACCACAATAAAATAAAAACAGTGGATACTAGAGGGACTATGAATGAGAACAGCGGTGTATTTCGGCTTACAAAATAATGACAAGTTATATGGAACCTGTAATAACTACAGCTCTCTGGAGAACCAGTTGATAAATCTTAGGTTAATATAAAAAACACAAATCAATGGTATTTAATGGGCAAAGCATAAATTCAGGTGAAAGCAATACTAATTAGCCCCTGAAGTAATCCCTTTTACACCGCAGTCTGACTTTGTTTACATGAATCCATGAACAAATTCAGGTGAAAGCTATGCTAATTAGCCCCTGAAGTAATCCCTTTTGCACCGCAGTCTGACTTTGTTTACATGAATCCACTGTGAAACCCAACTTTATTCAAATGGAATCAACTACAATCAAATATACCAGGAACTACGGTTCACCTGAGAACATGGAACTGTGAATATCATTTAACATACCTACACCGCTGCAGCAATACTATTCCCTTTCTCCTTGATTCAGGCGCAGCAGTTAATGGCGCTGTGAGCGAGGAGCAGTGCGCTGCAGCAGCTGTAATGTTCTGACGCGTCTGCGAAAATATGTGGAATACGCGGCCTGGCGTTCTTATTATCAGACAGCGGAAAACTTCTCTATCAAATCCCCGGAATCCCAGGAGGTTTCAGTGTGAGGTGACAACCTGGGCAGTTCTCTTAGGTTCATCGCAGATGATGCTGTAATTTACCGTCTAGTAAAATTATCCGAAGACCAGTATCAGTTGCAAAGCGATTTAGAAAAGATTGCTGTATGGTGTTTCAGGTGGCAGTTGAGGCTAAATAACGAAAAGTGTGAGGTGATACACATGAGTTCCAAAAGAAATTCGTTGGAATTCGATTACTCGATACATAGTACAATTCTCAAGGCTGTCAATTCAACTAAGTACCTGGGTGTTAAAATTACGAACAACTTCAGTTGGAAAAATGGCTCTGAGCACTATGGGACTTAACATCTGTGGTCATCAGTCCCCTAGAACTTAGAACTACTTAAACCTAACTAACCTAAGGACATCACACACATCCATGCCCGAGGCAGGATTCGAATCTGCGACCGTAGCGGTCACGCGGTTCCAGACTGAAGCGCCTATAACCGCACGGCCACACCGGCCGGCCTTCAGTTGGAAAGACCACATAGATAATATTGTGGGGAAGGCGAGCCAAAGGTTGCGTTTCATTGGCAGGACACTTAGAAGATGCAACAAGTCCGCTAAAGAGACAGCTTACACTACACTCGTTCGTGCTCTGTTAGAATATCGCTGCGCAGTGTGGGATCCTTACCAGGTGGGATTGTCGGAGGACATCGAAAGGGCGCAAAAAAGGGCAGCTCGTTTCGTATTATCACGTAATAGGGGAGAGAGTGTGGCGGATATGATACGCGAGTTGGGATGGAAGTCATTAAAGCAAAGACGTTTTTCGTCACGGCGAGATGTATTTACGAAATTTCAGTAACCAACTATCTCTTCCGAATGCGAAAATATTTTGTTGAGCCCAACCTACATAGGTAGGAATGATCATCAAAATAAAATAAGAGAAATGAGAGCTCGAACAGAAAGGTTTAGGTGTTCGTTTTTCCCGCGCGCTGTTCGGGAGTGGAATGGTAGAGAGTTTGATTGTGGTTCGATGAACCCGCTGCCAAGAACTTAAACGTGAATTGCAGAGTAATCATGTAGATGTACATGTAGATGTCAGTACAGCTGGAAACAGCCACACAAGATACAGACTACAAGTCTCACCCACTAGTGAAAGACCTGAACTTCTCCACCAGGGCAGGACCAGAAGACGAAGAAACCAGAAGAATCACCATCACCTTCCTAAAAGCCTCGGAAAATGAGCCGAATTCGTAAGACGAGACTGCCCCGACACTGCACAAACCAATGCAACTTTTCACCACTCATTGAATCGCCCCTCTTGACTCTTGTGTTGGTCTGCTAGGTAATTCAGAAACAGCACCAGTGTTCCTACACTGTGGAGCAAGCCTTTCCTTTGCGTATACTGAAAGGAACCAATCATAGCTTCCAAATCCCTTTTACATGAGAAAAGAAGACTTTAGACTAGGGACGCGTCATTCTCACAGTACGCATGGCCATGTTTTGGTGAAAACATCTATCTAGACAGGACCACGACCCCTCATTTATAATCTAATCTTTTTGGGCCTACCATTTCCAATTTCTGAAAGAAGGCTGTTAAGCTTCCCAGACCGTCGTACCCATGAAATACATGTTTTTTCCGCTCACTAAAATAATCCGCCAACTTCCTGGCATCATTGGGGCAGGTTCCGGTCCTGCTTAAAATAAACATGTACATCAGCTGCTCTGTCCCAATCATTCCAGCTTCAAAGATGCACAAAAGTTCAGTTTACAGTAGTCTCTCTTAAATGGCTCCCTCCACCCACTTTCTGGTCTCTAGCCACCTTTTCAGTGGACTGCTGACTAGCGCAGTAAAAATGTTTTGTGTCCGACCCTAAGCAGAAGGAGGATATGGCTTTGGCCAGAAGTCCCTCTGCAGTAAGATGCACTTAGCGCTGCTTCCTACAACCACTCACACGGCCATGCCACTGCACTCAACATTCATAGCCCCAAATTCATCTCTCTCCCTGTTCTCCATCAACACCACTGTGACCCCTAAAGCACAAGTTCTCTACAGGCAACTTATGCAAATATAAGAACGTTCTGGCCACAAATTCCCTGTGTAAAAAAGTCATAAACCACACATGGCAGATGTAGTAGTGGGGAACTCTGAGATCATGACCTCAGATATGAATGTTAATGTGACTGACAGTGTAGTCAAAGTGAGACCTCTCCACTTGGGAACAGCATTGAGAGGTCTGACCCCCCCCCCCCCCTTCCAACTAGAATTTTTCAATTTTTTTTATTAAGTAGACAGTTAACAGTTACGGAAGGAGAACTAAGATTCATGGTTATTCACCTTCCGTCGCCTTTTTTGTGATAATGTGTGCAGACTTTGCTGACTTTTTGGAGGTGTAAGTGTAGCAGTCTACATCTACATATATACTCCGCTAGCTACCAAGCGGTGTGTGGCGGAGGGCACTATTCAAGCCAAAGTCATATTTGCAACCCTCTGCTCCACTCGCGGACCGCGCGAGGGAAAAGCGACTGTGTGAACATATTAGTTCGAGCTCTGATTTCCCTTATCTTTGAATGGTGATCATTGTGCAATTTGAAAGTTGGTGCAAATAACATATGCTCTACAACCTCGGCGAAGATCGACTTTCGGAATTTAGTGAGCAGCCCCTTCCGTGTAGCGCGTCGTCTGTCTGCAAGTTGTCCCACTTCAAACTGTCTATGAGATTTGTAACGCTCTCGCGGTGGCTGAGTGTACCAGTCACGAATCTTGCCTCTCTTCCTTGGACCTTCTCAATCTCTTCAATCAGACTCAACTGGTAAGGGTTCCATACAGACGAACAATACTCTAAGACTGGACGAATTGTATTGTAAGCCATTTCCTTTGTTGAAGGACTGCATCGCTTGAGGATTCTTCCAATAAACCGAAATCTAGGGTTCGTCTTACCCGATACTTATGTAATCTGATCATTCCATTTGAGATCGTTTCCAATAGTCACAGCCAGATACTTGGCGGATGTTACCGCTTCCTAAGACTGGGCATTTATTTTGTACTCTTACATTAATGGGGATTTTCGCCTTGTTATACGCAGTAGGTTACACTTACTAATATTGAGAGATAACTGCCAGTCATTACACCAGGCATTTATTTTCTGCAAATCCTCATTGATTTGTTCAAAACATTCGTGTGATACTACTTTCCTGCTGACTACAGTAGCATCTATGGTGGTGCAGTCCGTATTATGAATAATCGCTACTAATTTGTCCTGCTGTGCAAGTTGAGTTGCCAATTTGATTTTAAATTTGTAATTCGGTCTCATTAACTTTGAATTCATGGGCTGTTCAGGTAAGAATATATTGTTGTGTTTTCTCCATGCAGTCTTCCATATAATTTTGTATCTCTTCACAGTGTTAATGTCATTTTGTGTAAATGCAATCTAGACCTTAGAAAGCTTTGTTCTCTGTCAACGCTTTGTGAATGTTGACTGTCAATCAGAGCAAATAAAAATCTGTTAAAAGCAGGCTTGCCTTGAACATCAAAATCCTTTAATTGTCCTACAACCTTTCTACGGTTAGGGAACCCACTAATAACAAATATAACCTACTAAATGCGACAGTTATTTTCAACATCAGTTATTATTCAGTGATGGGATTAACATTGCACTCGCTCATCTTGTATGATTACAGATCTGTTTATAGACTAGGGGGAGTTGTGCTGATTTACCCTGAATAATATCTGCACTGTGTCTTGTTTCATGATAGTTTGTATAACAACCTTTGAATATTCAGATATAATACGCAATAATGTTTTATAACAACATCATATCGCAACGCAGGTCAAGGACACACTACCCTCCATATCAGAGGACCATACACACAAAATTCACATCCTATTCATCTAAGCATATCAGTCTGAAACATTTCATATACAGTACAATGTAGTCCCTTGAAAATTGTTCTCTGATTTCTTAACAAGTATCCCGCCGTCCTATCCAGTTTAGAACATAAAGTTTTCAATCCAGTACTTACCACATAGACTCTTCAGCAAACAATCTCCTTTTTCACTTTACGAGTCCACTTCACTTTTATCCAAACTCCTTAATACTTGGATTTTCTTCTGTTTCGATTTATTCATAGTCCATGATTCACTTCTATACTATGCTATGTCACTATACAGGTCATGTAACCTAATTTTCACAGAGGATAACAAGGCCATAAGGGTATGTTACCTCTGATATCCTTTCATCATGAATTTCAGCCCTATTTCTGAACTTTTATTTAGTTATTTCGTTACTTCTTCATGATACAGGTCAATCAATTGAACAGAAATATTGAATTCCTGCTTTACATCCGTTTCAGTCCGAAAACCTTCGGGTCCTAGACATATTTTTTCCTTACAGTTCTTGTACATATTGTACATTACCTGTCTTTTCCTTTGGTGTATTTTGAGGATTTCAACAAATGAATTGCTTTAGACTGCACAACTTCTTTCTAAGTTGACAAATCCTATAGGCCCTAAAGGTGTCTTGTTTTTTACAATACATAGTCTGCTTCTAGTATTGGGATTAATGTCGCAGTTACAGCGTAGGCGCATGATCCTCTGCGGAAACGAAACTGTTTGTTATCTAACAAATTCTAAACTTTACCTTCAAAATCTCCCTAATACGAGTGCATTAGCTAACCACTGAGCCACAGTCCTCATACTTTCTAGATGAGATCTAAAATCGTTGTACGCTTTAGCGACGGGATGCTTTTTATTTGTATTTGCAGTTATCACAGGCTCAACGGCCCGTGTAACATGCATTCGAAACGCAGTGGCCATCTCGGATCTCGAAACAGCGGCGGCAGTGCGGAAAGCGTCCTGTGGGAAACAAAGCCATAAAATACAATCGTTGCGCTTAACGAGCTGGCAATAGAGGCTTCAATATTTTCCCACCAAAGCTCCAACTACGTCCTGTTTGGTGATTTATGCGGTCGATCCCGGGATATTGTCCTCAAAAATCGAGAGGCGAATAACAATTACTACCGGGTTTGCAACCGCAAAATACTTCTGGTGGATCGATAGGTTTTTGTGCTGGCATGAAAGTGAAATAGTCAAAACTTGGAGGCCTAGGTAAATGAAGAACTGGCAGTAGGTAAGGGGAAGACGTCATTTGTGGAAGTAGAAAATATTTGTCAGGGTATGTCGGATTTGTGATGCCTCACAACAAACCATTACTCTCTGCAGGCTTTTCATATTTTTGTTGGTATCTATAATAGCTGAAATACTGGGTAAAATATAAATCTCTGATAAATTTTAAGCCGGCCGAAGTGGCCGTGCGGTTCTAGGCGCTGCAGTCTGGAACCGCGAGACCGCTACGGTGGCAGGTTCGAATCCTGCCTCGGGCATGGATGTGTGTGATGTCCTTAGGTTTGTTGGGTTTAATTAGTTCTAAGTTCTAGGGGACTAATGACCTCAGAAGTTGAGTCCCATAGTGCTCAGAGCCATTTGATAAATTTTAAAAAATCGTACAGACCAACATCGTAACAATACATTGTGTTTGGGGAGGAAAGCTCAATATTTTAAACAGTGATAGTATAAGTAATTCTGAACAAAAAATGTTATATGAACATAGGTCTGCAAATGCTTCGTTAGTGAGGTATGGTTATTGAAAAGAACTTTAATTCTGCAAATGTGATGTGCACAACGTGATCGTATACACAATACAATTGGCCCGTAACGTGATTTTCTTGAAAACAATGCACGAGCACATGCCATATTTAGACTATGTATGTGACGTACGTACTACGTCGTACACTCTCCCGTTGTTTGCGCAGTTGCGCTGTGTAAGCGGCCTTGTGTTGTGTACCGGCGACGGATCGATTAGCTGTGTAGTGTATGGTGTTACCTGTGTTCGTACAAGGGCTGCTACACGTCTACTGTAATGAGGAGTACGCAGATACGGTATACGTCTATGGCTTCTGCGACGGTAGTGCTACCGCTGCAAGAGAAAAATACCACAGGCGCCTTGCGACTCGACAATTACCTGATCGCAGGATGTTTACCAAAGTGTTTATCACTTTGCGTGCAACAGGCTCTCTTCCAGGTAGAGCGTTTACGTCAACAAACTTTGCAAGAACAGGAAAAAATTATCTCAAGTGTTGAGCGAAGTCCCAGTACGAGCATACGATGATGTCCCTCCGTACGAATGTACCACAGACACGTGTATGGGAAACATTACATGCGGAAAACCTTTATCCATTTCACATACAGCGTCTCCAAAAACTTCACGTTGGTGACAATGCCAAACGACTTCAATTCTATCAGTGGATAATTGAGAATAGTTATTTTCTTCCATACATACTATTCACTGCCGAAACCCAATTTTCACGACATGGAATAAACAACACACGCAATAATCATCTATGGTCACGGGAAAATACAGACTCTTCAGTGGATAGCAATTTCCAAGTTCGTTTTGCCATAAATGCTTGGTGCGGAACGATCAGTAACCTTTTGATAGGTCCATTTTTTATCAATCAGCGATTGAAGGGAGAAATGTACCTGCATTTTTTGCAAAATTCATTTTTGGAACTATTGGAAGACGTTCCTTTAGACAAGCGGACTGGAATGTTCTTTCAACATGACGGTGCCCCTCCACATGTTACATTACGTGTGAGGGACCATCTCAACCGCACCTACCCTATTCACTCGATCGGCCGTGGCATCCCTTAATGAACTAAACAAGTGTAAGTCTGAGGGGGCTAGGCCTTGGCTTTAGGGTGGATGGGATAACACTGTCCACCCCTGTTTTACGATGTGTTCAGGAGCCTTCAGACTTGTGTGGTGCCGAGCGTTATCGTATTGCAGCAAAACATCTCCTGGGTTCCCGTGGCGCCGAAGTTTCCGGGATCGCGTCTGGAGTTTTGGTGTTGGCATATGCTTCTGAACTAATGGTACCGCCTCTTGGCATCACATCAATGAGAATCAAACCTTCACAGTCCCGGAATACGGTGATCATGACCTTATCGGCAGAAGCAGTTGCTTTCGAGTGGGGAGTGGGAATGGCCCCATTCCATCGACTGTCGTTTACAAAGTGGCGAACCCAGGTTTCATCACCTGTCACAAGCTGGGACAAGAAGGCCTCCTGTTCATCTTCAAAAAATGCAACAAATCAAGATAAACGTTTTTTCTGTGCGATTTGTGATCCTCCGTTAGACACAGTAAGGCCCACCTTGCACGCACTTTTGAATATCCAAGTGTGCGGATAACTGCATCGACACTTCTTTAGCTGATTAACAGATGCACCACCAACTGCCGAGTCGCAATGCGTCTGTCCTCGCGAATGTCAACATCAGCTCACTGCCACGTGCCGGGTGTGACAGCCGTGGATGGTCTCCCAGACTGCTCCAAATCGTGGAGCTCCGCCGAACCGCCTTCTGATGACCTCACCCTCCGTGCCCAGCGACTAACTGTAATTCTGTCGACAGCAGATGCTCCATAGACTTTTCACAAGCTTTTGTGAATGTTCCCCATGGTTTCTTTCTCTGCAGTGAAAAATTCAATGACGGCAGGTTGCTTGTAACGTACATCACCTACAGACTGTCCTACAGATTTTGAAACTGTCCTGCAGCTACGCTATCTCTCGGAAGGGACAGAAACTTGGCGTGCTAACTCAGGAGACTTTAGACAACACATACGTAACGTTTCGCATTCGTAGCATTGTTTTCAGATGAGAAAAAAATTGCAGTGCATCCTGCGTATTTTATTATGTGACAGCTGGATCATCCATTACTAATGTCAGATAAGCAGAAATGTACTTTTAAATAACAAGGCCGCCTTAGGAGGCTGCACTATCGTTTTTTAAATACTTTTCACGCTCTAGGCAGATTTGGCATCGAAACCATCAGGGAATTTTCAGACAAATATTGAGAGAGCTGTTGGTGGGGCACAGGAACTCACAAACGGGAACATATGGGGGAGGATTTACAGCTCCGACATTTACCTTACAGTCAAGGATAACTTCCGAAAAAGTTTAGGGGACAGGGACTACTGTTAATTTAATTAAGGGACAATATGTTCCAGACAAAAAAAAAATGAAAGACTAATGTAAAAGCATGTGTATTTGATTGCATTATCAAAGTCTCTGCTGCACTCATTAGATCTGGTGATGGCTGCGGAAAAGAAACCTAATAAATTTTAAAAAGGTACTAGAAAACTAGGGCAATGAGTTAACAAAGTACTACAAAAGTAGAACAATGAGTCTCTTCTGCAGACCTAAACGGCCCCATTTTGCAGATGTGTGTTTCTTTAAGAGTGTGTGCCAGCCGGGGTAGCCGAGCGGTTCTAGGCGCTACAGTCTGGAACCGCGCGACTGCTACGGTCGCAGGTTCGAATCCTGCCTCAGGCATGGGTGTGTGTGATGTCCTTAGGTTAGTTAGGTTTAAGTAGTTCAAAGTTCTAGGGGACTGATGACCTCCGAAGTCAAGTCCCATAGTGCTCAGAGACATTTGAACCATTTAAGAGTGTGTAATGTGAAGCCAGTGATTCGTTCGTCGTGTGTAATACGAAATTTCCGTTGCAGGCGATGGAAAAGATGTCCACAGCAACAATTTTTATTTTATTTTACATTTTTTTGTTCTCTGCTTCAACGACTGAATCAGGCTCTTTGTGAATCAGTCCATTACCTTGTCATGGATCTTTCCGGCCAGTTACCACTAGCAGCTCAGAGCAGTTCCCAGTTTGGAATAAATGATTGGGGGATAATCCGTTCAGGCATTCCCTTAACAGGAAAAATATTTCTCGGGGTGGTGGGATTGGAGTTATTTTACTTCTGGGGCAATATCCTCTGTTCTTTGCCATGTACAGGTGACCCAGAATTGTTGTGGCAGACATTAAGGAGTTGTAAAAGGTGTCTTGAGGAACAATATCGAGGACAGGAACCCGCTCAGGAGCAGTCAACCAAAGGTCCTACGGAACGTCAAAGTTACAGGCGTCGGCGACCATTCCTAGGCCATCCCTTCAGCACCATACGTTACACCTTGCGCTAACGGACCGTACGCAGAACTTCTCGCAGTGTTGTATTCAGTGGTGGCGACTGAGTGCCATGATCGCCAGTAGAGAAGATGGAGCTAGCAGCTGCGTAGAAAGCCCTTGTCTCCTACGCATGCAATGCTCAGCTGCCTCAGTGGATTACAGTTTAAGGCAAGGGTTTCCATCTGAAGTAAATTTCCTTTAGAGGGCTCCATAAGAAAAGTAAACTGCGGATAGATGGAACCCGAAACCGTCGTGCACTGAAGCATCTGAGCATCGCATTCATAGCACACAAGGCCTCTCTGCATGGCATCCAGCTCACCTTCTCACCTTGTAATGCGATATAGCACCGAATCTGCACTGCACGCATTCGACCAATCCTTGGTATATTTCCGGAGGTAAGTGGTACCATATGTCTAACCACGTTGTTGTTGTGGTCTTCAGTCCTGAGACTGCTTTGATGCAGCTCTCCATGCTACTCTATCCTGTGCAAGCTTCTTCATCTCCCAGTACCTACTGCAACCTACATCGTTCTGAATCTGCTTAGTGTATTCATCTCTTGGTCTCCCTCTACGATTTTTACCCTCCACGCTGCCCTCCAACGCTAAATTTGTGATCCCTTGATGCCTCAGAACATGTCCTACCAACCGGTCCCTTCTTCTTGTCAAGTTGTGCCACAAACTTCTGTTCTCCCCAATTCTATTCAATACCTCCTCATTAGTTATGTGGTCTACCCATCTAATCTTCAGCATTCTTCTGTAGCACCACATTTCGAAAGCTTCTATTCTCTTCTTGTGCAAACTATTTATCGTCCATGTTTCGCTTCCATACATGGCTACACTCCATACAAATACTTTCAGAAATGATTTCCTGACACTTAAATCTATACTCGATGTTAACAAATTTCTCTTCTTCAGAAACGCTTTCCTTGCCATTGCCAGTCTACATTTTATATCCTCTCTACTTCGACCATCATCAGTTATTTTGCTCCCCAAATAGCAGAACTCCTTTACTACTTTAAGTGTCTCATTTCCTAATCTAATTCCCCGACTTAATTCGTCTACATTCCATTATCCTCGTTTTGCTTTTGTTCATGTTCATCTTATATCCTCCTTTCAAGACACTGTCCATTCCATTCAGCTGCTCTTCCAAGTCCTTTGCTGTCTCTGACAGAATTACAATGTCATCGGCGATCCTCAAAGTTTTTATTTCTTCCCCATGGATTTTAATACCTACTCCAAATTTTTCTTTTGTTTCCTTTACTGCTTGCTCAATATACAGATTAAATAACATCGGAGAGAGGCTACAACCCTGTCTCACTCCCTTCCCAACCACTGCTTCCCTTTCATGTCCCTCGACTCTTATAACTGCCATCTGGTTTCTGTACAAATTGTTAATAGCCTTTCGCTCTCTGTATTTTACCCCTGCCACGTTTAGAATTTGAAAGAGATTATTCCAGTCAACCTTGTCAAAAGCTTTCTCTAAGTCTACAAATGCTAGAAACGTAGGTTTGCCTTTCCTTAATCTTTCATCTAAGATAAGTCGTAAGGTCAGTATTGCCTCACGTGTTCCAGTGTTTTTACGGAATCCAAACTGATCTTCCCCGAGGTCGGCTTCTACTAGTTTTTCCATTCGTCTGTAAAGAATTCGTGTTAGTATTTTGCAACTGTGGCTTATTAAACTGATTGTCCGGTAATTTTCACAACTGTCAACACCTGCTTTCTTTGGGATTGGAATTATTATATTCTTCTTGAAGTCTGAGGGTATTTCGCCTGTTTCATACATCTTGCTCACCACATGGTCACGCAATTCTCGAAAATTACGGGCCGGTGGTTTGTGGATGCTGAGTTGGCGCCGCGTGTAGTTCCAGAAGTGTTCCATCGGGTTCACATCAAGCCAGTTTGGTGCCCAAGACATCAACATCAGTTTAATACCATACACACCCTTTAAGCCACTGAAAATAATAGCTGGCCTTGTTAGGCGGACAGTTATTCTGCTGGAAGACGCCATCGCCTTCGGAGAAGACTTTAAGCATTAAGGTACCCAGGTAGTCCGCATTCTTCTTCATGAAGTCCACAGCGGTTGCGGTGCCTTCGATTACCACCACAGGTCCCATGGAAGTTCAGGTGAAAGCCCCTCACAGGCGTTGAACTAGTGTAACAACAAACGCGATTCATCCGACCAGGAGACATATTACCATTGATACACGGTTTACTCTCGATGATCTTGTGTTCACTACAATCGTAATTGACGATGTCGTTGGCTCAACGTGGGAACATACAGCAGCTGTCTGCTGCGGATCCCCGTGTTGGACAGTGTGCGCTGAACGGTATGCTCGGAATCATTTTAGCCTACATCAGCACTGTACATTGCAGTCAGACCTGCCGCAGATTGCTGCCTATCCTGCTTTGCAGACGGAACGTCTCGGACCTCTACGTCCTGTGATGAGGCGTGGACGTCCAGCAATTTGTAGTCTACTCCTGGTATTCACTGCCCGTTTACCTCTTTTTGTGGAAGCTCACGCCAATAGCAAGTGAGCGACCAACGAGCTTCACCGTTCCCGGGATGCTCGCTCTCAGGCTCCGGGCTATAACTACCTGCCCGTTGTCGGAGTCGTTCACGTCAGTGGATTTCCTCATTTGTAGCCAGTATCGTTGCTAGAATGGTTCTCCATTCGTCTCGGCCCCTCTCACTTTCCTTAACACATTAGATGCCCGTAGCACCACCAGGCGGCATTCAATCACGTGACGCGCAGTGGTCATAATGTTGTGGCCCACCTTGCAGAATGTCTACGTAGACCTGGCAGTGAACAAAGGCACGATGATTCGTGGGGCGAGGCGTCGATCGTCACTGCAACAACGTTGCTCAAACCTGTCCGCTCTCTTGCGTGCCGGCTGGCCGCTGATCCCTCCGATGGAAAAGTTCAAAGACGCGCCCTCAGCGGATAAGTCACTGTGGCGGCCTTCTGGGACTCTGAAGAGGTTGTTTTGTTTGATGTCCTCCCTCAAGGAACATCGATCAACTTTGAAGTGTATTGTGCTACGCTCAAGAAACTGAAGAAGCGACTTCAGCGTGTTCGTCACCACAAAAACGCAAACGAATGCCTCCTTCTCTACGACAACGCAAGGCCTTACACAAGCCTGCGCATCCGAGAGGACCTAATAAAACCGCATTGGACAGTTCTTCCTCATCCAGCTCAAAGCCCGGATCTCACACTTTCCGACTTCCATCTGTTTGGCTCAATGAAGGATGCACTCCGCGGAAAGCAGTAAGTGGATAACACAGGTCTGCGACATAAAAATTGTTTCATATTTATTAGATAATTTTTATAGCGTTTTGAACGCTGATTTCGGGAAAAATAGTGAAAAAATTCCGTCACGTACAGTTATTTCACAAACTGCTTGTCTAATTTTAGCTTTTTTCGATATTTCAGCACTCTAGTGAGTTTGAATTTTGGTTTTCAGGATATCAATAAACTGTTATTTCGCCGTTTTTATACTAGATAAACGTAAAATAAAGAGTAATCAGGACAAATCAGCAGCATTTTCATGTCAGTGCCTGTATGTCGCGCTACCCCTTCCCCCGCCATCATCAAGCACTGAGTTCCTGCTATTGTCCATCACTTCACAGCACCCCTTCACTCTGTGCTGTTCACGAGTTGTTACTAGTGCTTTAAAGTAGTGACTGTTTTCTTGTGTTGTGAAGTTGTTTTATGGACAATGAGCAATAGCTACCAGAGGATGTATAAACTCGCCATATTGCTTCTGCTACAGTTGTGGTAACTATACCGTTAAAAATCAACAAAGAAACATTTCCGATTTTGTTGAAAAAGTATATTTCGCTTATTTTGGTATAAAGTTCGGCGATCAAGATAAGCCTTCGGCCCCACACAAAGTTTTTAAAGTGTTTGTTGAGGAACTGAGGCAATGATTTCAACGTAAGAAACAGTCCTTACGCTTAGGAATTCCAATGGTTTGGAGGGAGCCCAAAAATCGCTGCTATTTTTGTTCTTGCAAAGTACGAGGTTTAAACTTGAAAAACAAAAAGGATATTTCTTACCCTAACATTCAATCAGCCATTCGCCCTGTTCCTCATGGACCTGAAATACCAATACCCTATCCTCTAGATTCTTTGGATGATATAGATGATCACGATCCATTGGCTCAGCAAGGTGATAATGAAGAAGACAGAGATTGCTACGACACTCACAATACCGATCCCATTCCATTCTCACAATCTGAATGGAAGAGGCCTTTCTAAAGAATCGGCAAAGGTTTTAGGATCTAGGCTGAAAGATAAACATAGATTGGCTCCGGGTACATCCTTTTCTTGTTATCGATCGAGGGAAGAGGAGTTTGTATCTTTCATCTCTCAAGAAGGTGACCTGGTGTTTTGCAGTGATGTTCCTGGACTTATGGCACGTTTCAAAATAGAATATGCTCCTGATGAGTGGACATTTTTTATTGGTTTTTCAAAAAGAAGCCTTAAAGCAGTACTTCTGCACAATGGAAATAAGTTTGTTTGTATACCAGTTGGACAATCGGTTCACTTAAAAGAATGTTTCGAAAACCTTGAACTAATTTTAACCAAACTCTGCTATTCAGACCACAGATGGACACTATGTGGTGATTTAAAAGTGATTTCAATGCTGCTTGGTCAACAAAGTGGCTATGCAAAGTTCCCTTGCTTTCTCTGTGAATGGGATAGTAGAGACAGAAAGCAACACTACATAAAAAAAGCTGGGCCCTTTATAAATGCCTTACTGGTTGGGGTTAAGAACGTTGAGAGGAAAAGCCTTTTTTGTGAGAAAACCTTACGCGATAGAAAAAAAAAATAGATTGCAGTTTTGAAATCAGCGCTGAAAAGTACATAAAAGTCAGTTATCAAATTTCAAACACTTTTCAAAAAATATTTTTTTGGAGACCTGTGTAATGGGGAGGCTACTGTTGCAGCAAGACGTTGGCTGGATCGTCGATCGCTAGAATGGTACCGTGCGAGCATACGTATCCTCCCAGTAAGGTGGCGTGAGGCCGTCGCACTGAACGGAGATTATTTTGAAAAATAGGGTTTTGTAGCCAAAAGACTGGGGAATAATATAGTGAGTTGCAAACGTGATTAAAAGCACCACGCTTTCAGAAAAAATGGGCTGCATTATTTGCTGAACGATCATCGTACATATAAACAGCATTAAACATCACTCAGATATACGCACCAAACACAAGCTTCGATACGCCGAAATATAAAACCAACTGGACCAGCATTAAGGGTTAAATTTAAAAGATGTGAATTTCAGCAGAGGTTGTCTAATTTAATAATATTTTTAAAAAAATATAAGACACCAAATAGGCAATAAAATACTTTAAACTGACAGGTCTTAAATTTAGCCAGATATCCACGACACAGAATTTACAGAGGGAAATTAGGAAAACCGCCTGGACTACAAGCCACTCGTGCCATTCAGCAACTTGGCCACTACACAGGAAACATGATGCATGTTCGCGACAATTTGCGAAAGCAATAATAAGAACAACGAGCGTCTTTGTGTCACAACACTAGACAGGAGGACGAGCGGTTCTAGGCGCTACAGTCTGGAACCGTGCGACCGCTACGGTCGCAGGTTCGAATCCTGCCTCGGGCATGGATGTCTGTGATGTCCTTAGGTTAGTTAGGTTTGAGTAGTTCTAAGTTCTAGGAGACTGCTGACCTGATGACCTTAGAAGTTAAGTCCCATAGTGCTCAGAGCCATTTGAACCATTTTTGAACCAGACGGGAGTGACGACTGAATTTTTAAGTAAGCGCGGAGAGAAGCAGAATGTCAGAACAGAGCAAAAAATTCATTTCTGGTACAAAAAACAAATAAGAATTTTCACAGCCAGAATCTCTAATGAAATATTTTTGTTCCTCAATAACCAATTTCGACAGAGTCTAGTTGTCATCTTAGGATCGTCTGGAAAGAATACTACTGTGCATGAATCGCTCAATCATAGAGAGAGGGCACTCAATTTATAAAACAAAGGCCCCACCTTGCCCTGCAAATATATGAAGCAGAGTAAATAAAACGTCCGTAGCGCCAACAGCGTGCACCACAGGGACTGTTGGTGCTATTACCTTTTTATTTACTCTGTTTTGTATTTGACCGGACAATGTGGCGCCTTTGTTTTATAAATGGATTGTGCTTTCGATATGGTTCTGCGACTCATGCATAGTAATAATATTTTCAGAAGATGCGGACAGCTAGATTGTATCACACCCGGTCAATGAGGAAACAAAAATATTTCGAGAGGCTATCTTGGGGGCAGAAGTCTTTTTCTTTTTTTTTTTTTTTGAGTCATCAGTCTTCTTACTAGTTCCATGAGACCCGATACGAATTCCTCTAGGATTCTGCGCAGAATCGTCTCATTCCTTACCCTATCAGTCTAATTAATTTTCAACATTCGTCTCTAACACTACATCTCAAATGCCTCGATTTTCTTCTGTTCCGGTTTTCCCACAGTCCATTTTTCACTACCTTATAATGTTGTGCTAGAAACGTACATTCTGAGAAATTTCTTCCTTAAATTATGGCCAATGTTTGATACTAGTAGAATTCTCTTGGCCAGGAATACCCTTTTGGTCACTACTAGTCTCTTTTGATGTCCGTCTTGCTCCGTCCGGCATTGGTCATTTTGCTGCCTACGAGCAGAATTCCCTAACTTCTTCTAATTCGTGACCATCAATCCTGATTTTAAATTTCTTGCCGTTCTCATTTCTGCTGCTTCTCATTACTTTCCTCTTTCTTTGATTTACTCTCGATCCATAATCTGTATCCATTAAAATGTTCATTCATTCAGCAGATCATGTAATTCTTCTTCACTTTAACTCAGGATAGTAATGTGATTAGTGAATGGTATCTCTCATATCCTTTCGCCATGAATTTTAATCCCACTCCTGGACTTTTCTTTTATTTCCATCCTTGCATCTTCGATGTACAGATTGAACAGTAGGCGCGAAAGACTACGTCCCTATCTCGCACTCTTTTTAATCCGAGCACTTCGTTCTTGGTCGTCCACTCTTATTACCCCCTCTTGACTCTCGTACATATTGTACCGTCTCTCCCTATAGCTTACCCCTAAAATTTTGCCCTTTTTGACACTGTCGAACGCTTTTCCAGGTCGATATGAATCATATAAACGTGTCTTCATTTTTCATTAGTCTTGCCTCCATTATCAACCGTAACGTCAGAATTGCCTCTCTGGTTCCTTTACCTTTCCGAAACACAAACTAATCGTCATATAACATATCCTCAATTTTATTTTCCATTCTTCTCTATATATTTTTCTCGTCAGCAACTTGGATGCATGAGCTGTTAAACTGATTGTGCGATAATTCTCGTATTTGTCAGCTCTTGCAGTCTGTGGAAGCTTCTGCTTCAGCCAGTCACGCAGAGTGTGGGTAACTTTAAACCGCATACGCACTGGCCATGGATGAAATGCTCACACCCTCTTCAAATGGGGAAAGATACCAACTCCAAATTGCGACTGCAGTGCTGAAAAAGAAACAGTCCAGCACATAGTAGAAGGATGCCTAGTTCGAGCTTACAAGGGAACGGTCAACGACTTCCTAGCTGCTACTGAGGAGGCTATCGACTATATTCAGTGTCTGGATGTCAGTTGGTAGTAAAATAGTGTATAATGTGTATACGAATAGCGATGTATGCCATACGATTAACAGATTCAGTATTGGTTCTTCCTGAATAATCTCTTAAACTTCAGCCTACTCTTCATCACTACTAAATCGTTTATTTGAGTCTATATCTGCTCCTGAGTACACCTTACAATCTAGTATCTGATTTCGGCATCTCTGTTTGACCTATTCCAAGTATACCTCCTCCTCTTGTGATTCTTCAACGAAGTATTAGCCATTACTTGCTGAAATTACTACAGAATTCTATTACTCTTTCTCTTCTGTCATTCCTTGTTCCAAGCCCAAATTCTCCTGTAACCATTTCTTCTGCTTCTTCCCCTACAACTGCATTCCAGTCCCCCATGAGTATTAGAATTTCATCTCCCCTTACCTACCGTATTACCCTTTCGATATCATAATATATTTTGTCTATTCCTCGATCTTCAGCTTGCGATGTCGGCAAGTACACCTGAATTATCGTTTTCGATGCTTGTTAGCTGTCGATTCTGATAGAATAATCCTATCATTGAACTGTTTACAGTAACAAACTCTCTGCCCTCCGTTCTTATTCATAACGAATCCTACTCCCTTTATACCATTTTCTGTTGCTGTCGGCATTTCCTTATACTCATCTGACCAGAAATCCTTGTCATCTTTCCATTTCACTTCACTGACCCCTCCTATGTCTAGACTGAGCCTTTGCATATCCCTTTTAAGGTTTTGCTTCCAGGGTCACCCTTCTGACATTCCATGCGCCAGCTCGTAGAACATTATCCTTTCGTCGGTTATTCAGTCTTCTTCTCACTGTCACCTTCCCTTTGGCAGTCACCTCCCGGAGATCCGAGTGTGGGACTATCCCGGTATCTTCCGTCATGACACTTTTTCAATTACTGACCACATGTCCTGCGGATGCACATTATGTGTCTTTAATGCAGTGGTTTCCATTGCCTTCTGCATCCTCATGCCGTTGGTCACTGCTGGTCCTTGCACCTTTAGAGACATTTTCCCACCTCATGGGCAAGAGAGCGCCCTGAACCTCTGTCCGCTCCTCTGCCCTCTTTCACAAGGCCGTTGGCAGAATGAGGGTGACTTCTTATGCCGGAAGTCTTACGCCGCCAGTGTTGATTATTAATTAGAATTTAAGCGGTACCGGGGTTCGAAGCCAGCATCAAGGACGTTCTGGCTACTAATCAAAGACGCTACTCCTAGACCATATATACACGCCAGAAGTTATTATTTATCAGCAAATATGAGATCGCGCCCAATAACACGTGCTGCTTACGCATAGGGCACAGTATGTGCAGGACGCTGCTCCCCAAGCAGGCTCGCTTCCTTCTACAGTGAAGGAGAAGAATTTAAATTCCCAACGAGTGCGATGGCGACGGCAACTCTTCACAAGCAAGGTCGCCGCGTTCCAGCTATGTTCGGCCAACGCTGAGCGCTCAAATGTCCTCCATCAAAACGGCCTCCAGCTTCCACTGCCGCGAGTCACTCTCTCTGACTTACAGTAAGCTGACCCGTGGAATATCTTCCGCCTACGACCGCTCACACGCGACGTCTCAGGACACGGCTTCCTCTAGTCGCCTAGCAGCGGCGAGAGGGAAAAACTACCACTTTCTATCAGTTTACTTCCGGGACCTCCTCTTTTCCTCTCTAATTCTTCTCTCAATTCCTCATAACCTCGCCCAGCTACGCATCCCAGCCCGGTTTCCACCCCACCGACTTTCCCACCACCACACCGCCAGACCCGGTACCCTTCCACAGACACCCCCCCCCCCGCCCCTTTCACTCCACCGCCGCCACACAGCTATGCGGTGGGCGTTAGGTGCGAGAAATTACGTGCCTGTCTGAATTTTTATGTTCAATTTAGCAGCGCAGCGGCCACGGCTGTCTGTGCGCTCCCGAGGAGCGTGGTCGGTCGGTCGGCCCCTCGCGTTTGATAGCTCCGGTTGTGCGGCGAACACAGAACCACCCGGCAGATGGGGGCTCACAAAATAAACGAAAAAACGAAAAACCCGCAAAGAGAAATAAAAATAGCGCAGCAGCGCCAGCAGTTCGGGCTGTTTTTGGGCAAGCAACATCCCCGGCGAGTGGGAATTAACATGGTGCGGCCTGTTTTTGGAGGAGTGCGTGCAGGATCAGAGCGGCTGTAAAACACGGCCGGCGTAACGACGCACCGCGGCCTGCCCGGCTGTTGACTGCGGGACGCCCTCTCTCTCGGTGGCGGTATGCCTACGGGCCGTCGCTAATTTTCATGCTCGTCGCCATCCCGATTTAATGATGCTCGGCGTTTGTTTCGTTTGCATATTTATGTGCCGTTTTAATTGACAGCCTTGCCGAGAAAAGTCGGGGTCGGCACTTCTCCAAGCCCTGTTGACTGATTAATTGACAATCGCCTCCTTCAGTTCTTGAATTTCAATTAAGAGCAGAGTGAAAATAACACTTCCATAGGTCCACATAGAGAAACCCCTCGACACTACAATCTAGAATAAAATGTTCCAAGTCCAATGAAGGACTTGGACAATTAACAGTGCAGTGCTTCTAAGGAACAGTGTCAGTCTCTACAACAGTTCGTACTAAGAAATTCGTTGCTTATGAAAAAGCCGTCGTTGGCAATCCAGATCCCAAAGCAGTCTTGGTGATGCAACTGACAAAGGCATTAAGTGCAGCATGCGAGCACTCGTCCGAGTTTCACGGACTAACGGTGGAAGGGAAAGGATCCATGAAAATGGACGCAAAGTGTATACAGTACCAGCTTTCGAGTAAATGAGGTGTCTGCAGAATCACAAGATGAACAAAATGCTATGGTCAACCAATCCAAGCGGCAGACACTGCAGGACATGTGTTACAGTCACATAAAAGTATTTGTTGTCTGATATTCCGCGGGTGTGCTTCGAAAGAAGAGGCGGAAAGACGCCAACGAGAAATTCAGAGAAATTAGATCTGTTATGGGTCGTGGAAACCTGATAGTCTTGGGGAATTTGAACGCGGTTGTAGGGGAAAGAGTATAAGGAATGGTTATGGGAGAATACGGGCTTGGTACTAGCAGTGAGAGAAGAGAAAGGCTAATTGAGCTCCGCAATAAATTTCAGCGAGTAATAGCGAATACTCTGTTCAAGAATCACAAGAGGAGGAATTATACTTTAAAAAGGCCCGGTGATGCGGGAAGATTTCGGCTAGATTACATCATGGTCAGGTAGAGATTACGAAATCAGATAGTGAAACGAAATTCGCGCACTCGGGCTTCGCAGGGCGACTCTTCACAGGGCAACAATAAAAACATGTCTGTCACAAAATTTCCGGCGAGTACATCCGGCAGAAAAAGGTCGTTAATGAATGGCAATCCGGCAACATTGTATCCACATGTACGGTAACTACCTCTCTCGGAATCTCTCAGTTGTGCTGTAAAGTTGGTGCAGTGGAGAGAGTTTTGTTTTACCATGCAGGAGGTCGACGTTTCGACCCTGCGTTGGGGCACATTTTTTTTTTTTTAATTTGCTAATCTCATTGTGACATTTACTGTTGTAATATATACCGTTTCTTAGGTCACACAGGTCCTAAATTTACGACATTTTGTACCGCTGAAGATAACAAGTATGTGATTAGACAAATAAGAAACTGACAATTGAAACAAATAACCTGTCAGAAAAACTACAAAATCAATATCACTTACGAGATGTTTAAGATGATAGCACAATGCAGTAACACAACATCTACTTGTCATTTATACTACGTGTAATATCAGCGCTCAGATGTCGTAAATTAGCAATCAGTGACAATAACAATGTCCAATTTAATGTCTGCATAACGTTGACAACAGAATACATTGTCCTCAGAACAACAAATGCTCAAAGCGACCTCCCTGCACGTCCAAACATTGCGCAACGCACCGGATCATACAGCTCTGGACCCTTCGCTGCAAAGCTGCGTCCACACTAACAAGAGCAGCGTGAACACGCCCTACCAGCTCTTCCACAGTTGTAGGCGGAGTTGAGTACACGTGCTCGTTCAGCTGTCCCCACAGGAAGAAACCCAGGGGATTCAGGTCGTCGTGAACGTGGTGGTCATACAACTTGACCTCCACGTCTGAGCCATTTCCCTGGAAATGTTCTGTCCAAATACTGTCGCACATTAATTCCAGAGTGTGGAGGTGCACCATCATGTTGGAACCATATCCTCTGCCGAACAGGGAGTGTAACATTTTCCAGTGCGTCAGACAGATAGTTTGAGAGGAATGCATGATACCTTTGTGCAGTCAAGCAGTCAGGCACCATGTAGGAGCCCAAACAACTATCGCCCAATATTCCGGCCCGGATGTTAATACCAAATCGAACTTGATATCCACGGTTGCGGGTGACATGTGGGTTAACCTCACACCAATGGTGGGCATTGTGCACATTGAAGACACACTCACGAGTGAATGCTGCTTCACCCGACCACATTACGGTGTTCACAAAGTCATCCTTGGCTTCCTGTTGTTGTCGGAACCATTCACAGAATTGCATCCGCTGATGGCGATCTGCAGGATGCAGGTGTCGAGTGAAAGCATAATGATAGGGGTGCAGCCCTAGCTTATGCAGCACGTTAACGATCGTGCATTGCGAGACACGCAGCTGCCTTGCTATGCTACGTGTTCTTCGCTGAGATTCTTGGTGTATGACATCCAGAATAGCTTCCTCAGTAGCTGGAGTATGACGAGTCCGTGGATGACCTCTGTCACACGATGGTGGAAGGAGAGAACCTGACATCCGAAGCTGCAGCTCCAGACGGCGAAACACATTGTTATCTGGATGGCGTCGACGAGGATATCTAGCAGCATATTCACGAGTGGCAACACCAGCCCGGTTATCAGATGCACCAAGGACCAGAAATCACATATTCATCGTTTGTGTATGCCACTCTAGTTCAGAGGTTTACAATGAGGAAATTTGATTGGTGTACCCGGGTAGGTTGCAATCTGTTATGGGCGCGTTACTTCGCTCGCAACTAGTCCTTGTCTGGTGGACAGCACATACAGTATAAACACGCGGTCAGTCCTGCGGGTCGTTCCATCTAACGGCATTATCTCTCTGACAGATATTGTTCTGTATGATTCATCCCGACACCCCTAATTGTGAAATGTTCAGTTTCGAATTACACTGTTTCCCTAATGGTAATAGACATGATGTTTCCACAATCCCATCGCTAGAATAATAATAATGATAATAATAATGCATTGAGAAACGTACTAAACGGCATGCGGTTACCAGACTGAATGTTGAAAGGCATAATTAGTGGGACCATGGTGATAACACATACAAAGAGTAACCGAGTTTCAACATTATTCACAAAGCACGATGTTAATCCTACAGGTAAAGTAAGACCATAACGAAATGTAATGTAACTGAAAAAGACGACAATAATAGTTGGTACTGATCTACGGGACCACTGGAGGAGGGTTCAATGAAAACAGGTTTCATAACTAGTAGATAAAGTGGTCTGAATAAATTCATGCCCACGACTTGGGAAGATCTTCTTTCAAAGCTGACCAATCTTCCATTTCTACGATTGTAGTATGTAAGTGAAGTGTAAGGAAGACAAGGATTTCTGGTCACATGAGTATCGGGTAATATCAACAGCAGCAGAAAGTGGTATAACAGGTGTAGGATGCGTTATGAATAGGAAGGTAGGGCAGAGGGTGTGTTACTGTGAACAGTTCAGTGACCGGGTTGTTCTAATCAGAATCGACAGCAGACCAACACCGACAACGATAGTTCAGGTATACATGCCGACGTCGCAAGCTGAAGATGAACAGATAGAGAAAGTTTATGAGGATATTGAAAGGGTAATGCAGTATGTAAAGGGGGACGAAAATCTAATAGTCATGGGCGACTGGAATGCAGTTGTAGGGGAAGGAGTAGAAGAAAAGGTTACAGGAGACTATGGGCTTGGGACAAGGAATGAAGGAGGAGAAAGACTAATTGAGTTCTGTAACAAGTTTCAGCTAGTAATAGCGAATAACCTGTTCAAGAATCACAAGAGGAAGAAGTATACTTGGAAAAGGCCTGGAGATACGGGAAGATTTCAATTAGGTTACATCATGGTCAGACAGAGATTCCGAAATCAGGTACTGGATTGTAAGGCGTACCCAGGAGCCGATATAGACTCAGATCACAATATAGTAGTGATGAAGAGTAGGCTGAAGTTCAAGACATTAGTGAGGAAGAATCAATACGCAAAGAAGTGGGATACGGAAGTACTAAGGAATGACGAGATACGTTTGAAGTTCTCTAACGCTATAGATACAGCAATAAGGAATAGCACAGTAGGCAGTACAGTTGAAGAGGAATGGACATCTCTTAAAAGGGCCATCACAGAAGTTGGGAAGAAAAACATAGGTACAAAGAAGGTAGCTGCGAAGAAACCATGGGTAACAGACGAAATACTTCAGTTGATTGATGAAAGGAGGAAGTACAAACATGTTCCGGGAAAATCAGGAATACAAGTCACTGAGGAATGAAATAAATTGGAAGTGCAGGGAAGCTAAGACGAAATGGCTGCAGGAAAAATGTGAAGACATCGAAAAAGATATGATTGTCGGAAGGACAGACTCAGCATACAGGAAAGTCAAAACAACCTTTGGTGACATTAAAAGCATCGGTGGTAACATTAAGAGTGCAACGAGAATTCCACTGTTAAATGCAGGGGAGAGAGCAGATAGGTGGAAAGAATACATTGAAAGCCTCTATGAGGGTGAAGATTTGTCTGATGTGATAGAAGAAGAAACAGGAGTCGATTTAGAAGAGATAGGGGGCCAGTATTAGAATCGGAATTTAAAAGAGTTTTGGAGGACTTACGGTAAAATAAGTCAGAAGGTACAGATAACGTTCTATCAGAATTTCTAAAATCATTGGGGGAAGTGGCAACAACACGACTATTCACGTTGGTGTGTAGAATATATGAGTCTGGCGATATACCATCTGACTTTCGGAAAAGCATCATCCACACAATTCCGAAGACGGCAAGAGCTGACAAGTGCGAGAATAATCGCACAATCAGCTTAACAGCTCATGCATCGCAGCTGCTTACAAGAATAATACACAGAAGAATGGAAATGAAAATTGAGAATGCGCTAGGTGACGATCAGTTTGGCTTTAGGAAAAGTAAAGGGACGGGAGAGGTAATTCTGACATTACGGCTAATAATGGAAGCAAGGCTAAAGAAAAATCAAGACACTTTCATAGGATTTGTCGACCTGGGAAAAGCGTTCGACAATATAACATGGTGCAAGCTGTTCGAGATTCTGAAAAAAGTAGGGGTAAGCTATAGGGAGAGACGAGTCATATACAATATGTACAACAACCAAGAGGGAATAATAAGAGTGGACGATCAAGAACGAAGTGCTCGTATTAAGAAGGGTGTAAGACAAGGCTGTAGCCTTTCGCCCCTACTCTTCAATCTGTACATCGAGGAAGCAATGATGGAAATAAAAGAAAGGTTCAGGAGTGGAATTAAAATACAAGGTGAAAGGATATCAATGATACGATTCGCTGATGACATTGCTATCCGGAGTGAAAGTGAAGAAGAATTAAATGATCTGCTGAACGGAATGAACAGTCTAATGAGTACACAGTATGGTTTGAGAGTAAATCGGAGAAAGACGAAGGTAATGAGAAGTAGTAGAAGTGAGAACAGCGAGAAACTTAACATCAGGATTGATGGTCACGAAGTCATTGAGGTTAAGGAATTCTGCTACCTAGGCAGTAAAATAACCAATGACGGACGGAGCAAGGAGGACATCAAAAGCAGACTCGCTATGGTAAAAATGGCATTTCTGGCCAAGAGAAGTCTACTAATATCAAATACCGGCCTTAATTTGAGGAAGAAATTTCTGAAGATGTACGTCTGGAGTACAGCATTGTATGGTAGTGAAACATGGACTGTGGGAAAACCGGAACAAAAGAGAATCGAAGCATTTGAGATGTGGTGCTATAGACGAATGTTGAAAATTAGGTGGACTGATAAGGTTAGGAATGAGGAGGTTCTACGCAGAATCGGAGAGGAAAGGAATATGTGGAAAACACTGATAAGGAGAAGGGACAGGATGATAGGACTTCTGCTAAGACATGAGGGAATAACTTCCATGGTACTAGAGGGAGCGGTAGAGGGCAAAAACTGTAGAGGAAGACAGAGATTGGAATATGTCAAGCAAATAATTGAGGACGTAGGTTGCAAGTGCTACTCTGACATGACGAGGTTAGCACAGGAAAGGAATTCGCGGCGGGCCGCATCAAACCAGTCAGTAGACTGATGACCAATTAAAAAAGTATGTAAGTAGAAATGTTTTCTAGATTACCCGCTGTAATGACTATTCATGATTAAGATGCCAGGTACTATACGACCTGGACTACATTCAGCAAATAAGAAACATATGCCTCGACCCAGGATCTAACCATCGACATCCTGCATGCTAACCAAAAACTCTATCCACTGCACCAACCGCAGCGTGGAACTAACATGTGCAGTCAGAGGTAGTTACCATACATGTGGTTATAGTGTTGCCAGATAGCCACCCTTTAACTTCCTTTTTCTGCCAGATGTACTCGCCACACGAAATTTTGTGGCAGATATTTTTTTATCGTTAGCGTGTGAGGAGTTGCGCTGCGAAGCCCGAGTGCGCGAATTTTGCTTCACCCTGCACACTCAGACCGCTATATACTAGTGATAAAGAGTAGGTTGACGTTTAAGAGCTCAGACGGGAAGAAGTCGGATACGGAAGTATTAAGGAATGAAATATATTTGAAATTTCTCTGAGGCTGGAAATACTACAGCAAAGAATAGCTCAGTAGGCAGTTCAGCTGAAGAGGAATGGACGACTCTAAAAAGATTTCAGTTAGATTACATCATGGTCCGGCAGAGACCCTGAAATCAGTGACTGGATTGTAAATCGTACCCAGGATCAGATATACACTCCTGGAAATGGAAAAAAGAACACATTGACACCGGTGTGTCACACCCACCATACTTGCTCCGGACACTGCGAGAGGGCTGTACAAGCAATGATCACACGCACGGCACAGCGGACACACCAGGAACCGCGGTGTTGGCCGTCGAATGGCGCTAGCTGCGCAGCATTTGTGCACCGCCGCCGTCAGTGTCAGCCAGTTTGCCGTGGCATACGGAGCTCCATCGCAGTCTTTAACACTGGTAGCATGCCGCGACAGCGTGGACGTGAACCGTATGTGCAGTTGACGGACTTTGAGCGAGGGCGTATAGTGGGCATGCGGGAGGCCGGGTGGACGTACCGCCGAATTGCTCAACACGTGGGGCGTGAGGTCTCCACAGTACATCGATGTTGTCGCCAGTGGTCGGCGGAAGGTGCACGTGCCCGTCGACCTGGGACCGGACCGCAGCGACGCACGGATGCACGCCAAGACCGTAGGATCCTACGCAGTGCCGTAGGGGACCGCACCGCCACTTCCCAGCAAATTAGGGACACTGTTGTTCCTGGGGTATCGGCGAGTACCATTCGCAACCGTCTCCATGAAGCTGGGCTACGGTCCCGCACACCGTTAGGCCGTCTTCCGCTCACGCCCCAACATCGTGCAGCCCGCCTCCAGTGGTGTCGCGACAGGCGTGAATGGAGGGACGAATGGAGACGTGTCGTCTTCAGCGATGAGAGTCGCTTCTGCCTTGGTGCCAATGATGGTCGTATGCGTGTTTGGCGCCGTGCAGGTGAGCGCCACAATCAGGACTGCATACGACCGAGGCACACAGGGCCAACACCCGGCATCATGGTGTGGGGAGCGATCTCCTACACTGGCCGTACACCACTGGTGATCGTCGAGGGGACACTGAATAGTGCACGGTACATCCAAACCGTCATCGAACCCATCGTTCTACCATTCCTAGACCGGCAAGGGAACTTGCTGTTCCAACAGGACAATGCACGTCCGCATGTATCCCGTGCCACCCAACGTGCTCTAGAAGGTGTAAGTCAACTACCCTGGCCAGCAAGATCTCCGGATCTGTCCCCCATTGAGCATGTTTGGGACTGGATGAAGCGTCGTCTCACGCGGTCTGCACGTCCAGCACGAACGCTGGTCCAATTGAGGCGCCAGGTGGAAGTGGCATGGCAAGCCGTTCCACAGGACTACATCCAGCATCTCTACGATCGTCTCCATGGGCGAATAGCAGCCTGCATTGCTGCGAAAGGTGGATATACACTGTACTAGTGCCGACATTGTGCATGCTCTGTTGCCTGTGTCTATGTGCCTGTGGTTCTGTCAGTGTGATCATGTGATGTATCTGACCCCAGGAATGTGTCAATAAAGTTTCCCCTTCCTGGGACAATAAATTCACGGTGTTCTTATTTCAGTTTCAAGGAGTGTAGAATCAGATCAAAATGTAGTTGTGACGAAGAGTAGACTGAAGTACAAGAGACTAGTCACGAAGAATCAGTACGCGAAAAAGTGGGATACAGAAGTAGTAAGGGATGACGAACACGCTTGAAGTTCTCTAAGGCTATAAAAGCACTCCGTCTTTAGGCCACAAGTGGCCCATCGGGCCCGTACAACCGCCGTGCCATCCTCACCTGAGGATGCGGATAGGAGGGGCGCGTGGACTGCACACTCCTCTCCCCGTCTTTATGATGGTTTTCTTTGATCTCTGAGGCTATAGATAAAACAATAACGAACAGCTCAGTTGGCAATACAGGGGAAGATGCATATTTATCTCTAAAAAGGGAAATCACAGAAGCAGGAAAGAAAAACGTAAGTACAAAGAAATTAACTGCGGAGAAACCATGGGTAACAAGAAATACTGTAGTTGGTCCACGAAATAAGAAAGAATAAAAATGTTCAGGGAAATTCAGGAATACAGAAATACAGATTACTTCGGAACGAAATGACTAGGAATTGGAAGGAACTAAGGCGAAATGATTCCATGAAAAATGTAAGGAAATCGAAAAAGAAATGATTGTCGGAATGACTGATTTAGCACATACAAAAATTAAATCAGCCTTCGGTGAAATTAAGAGCAAGAGTGGTAACATTAAGTGTAAAATGGAATCTCCAGTGTTTAATGCAGAGGAGAGAGCGAACACAGGTGGAAGCAGCACATTGAAGTCCGCTGGGAGGGGGAAGACCTGTCTGATGACGTCATACAAGAATAAGCAGGAGCCGACAGGGGATCCAGAATTAGAATCAGATTTTAAGGGAACTTTGGAAGACTTAAGATCTAATAAGGAAGGAACACTGGGTAACATACCATCTGAATTTCTAAAATCATTGGAGGAAATGGCCACAAATTGACTATTCACTTTGGTGTGTTAAATGTATGAGTCTGACTATATACCATCTGACTTTCAGAGAAACATCATTCGCGCAATTCCCAAGATTGCAAGAGCCGACAACTGCTAGAATTATCGCACAATCAGCTCAAAAGATCCAGGCATTAGGGAGGCACTTTGACGTTGCGGTTGATGACGGAAGCAAGATTGAAGAAAACTCAGTACGTCTTCATAAGGTTTTTCGACCTGGAAAAGGCGTTCGACAATGTAAAATGGTGGAAGACATTCAAAATTCTGAGGAAAATATGGGGAAGCTATAGGAAAATGGCCATATACAGCATGTAAAAGAGCCAAGAGGGATCAATAAGAGTTGATGACCAAGAACAAACTTCTCAGATTAAAAAGGGGGTAAGGCAGGGTTGAAGTCTTTCGCCACTACTGTTCAATCTGTACATGGATCAATGATAGGATTCACTGATGACGCTGCTGTCCTCAGTGAAAGTGAAGAAGAGTTACAGGATGTGACGAATGGAATGAACAGTATAATGAGTATAGAATATGGGCCGAGAGTAAATCGAAGAAAAACCAAAGTATTGAGGAGCTGCAGAAATGAGAACAGCGGGAAACAGCGAAATGAAGACCAAGAAATAGACGAAATTAAGGAATTCTGCTACCTAGGCAACAACACATCTCATGGACATAAAAAAGCAGACTAGCACTGGCCAAAAGGGCATTCGTGGTCAAAGATGTCTACTCTTATACAAAGGAGCTAATTTGAGGAAGAATTTTCTGATAATGTACGTTTGGAGAACGCTGTAGTGAATCTGCGCTGTAGGAAAACCAGAAGAGAAAAGAATCTAAGCATTTGACATGTGACCCTGTAGAAGAATGCTGAAAATTAGATGGACTGATAAGCTAAGAAATGAGCTGGTTCTCCGAAGAATCGGAGGGGAAAGGAATATGTGGGAAACACTGACAACAATAAGTGACATGAAGGTATGACAGCTAAGACTTCATGAAGGAAGGACGAAGGAAGATTGAGTTTTACGTCCCGTTGACACACAGGTCATTAGACACGGAGCTCAAGCTTGGATTGGGTCAAAGATGGGGAAGAAAATAGGCATTTGCCCGGTGCGCTTTAGGGAAATCACGGAAAATCTAATTCTGGATGGCCGGACGCGGGTTTGAACTGTCGTCGTGTCGAATGCGAGTCCAGTGTTCTAACCACTGCGGCATCTCGCTCGGTAAGACGTTACGGAATGACTTCCATGGTACTAGAGGGTGCAGTAGATGGTTAAAAGCTGTAGAGAGAGACAAAGACTAGAATACATACAGGAAATAATTGAGAAGGTAGGTTGCAAGTGCTACTATAATATGAAGAGTTTGGCACAAAAAAGTTCTTCGCGGACCACATCAAAGCAATCAGAAGACTGATCACTAACAGAAAAAAAGGGTGTCATGGGCTTTCCGACAGCGGACTTGGCAACCCTTGATGTCAGCGTGGAGTTTCCGACTGCAAATTGTTATTCAAGATAGGAGGAAGGGCAGCAACGATCGTAAGTTTTTAATCTGTTTACTAGGGATCGATTTTCTCTACTGTGTAGGTGCTTTGAGTGCATTAAATCCAAGTCATGATGACTCATCGTAAATACAATAGCACATAGTACAGTTTGACATTACAAATAGCAAAGATCAGATATCTCATTTTACAATCCGGAAAAAAGTCTTTCATATGTATAATGAATACTGTCTGGAAGCAAAACAAATAAAACGATACCTTAGTCTCCTCCTCTGTGCTTCCTGTGAAGTGTGGTATGTACAGCAGTTTGAACTGTTTTTAACAACTGTCCTCAAAAATAGTTCCAAAGTAAGACAGGATTTTCTCCGATTTTTTGTAGCCTAACACCAGGATTCTTTTGTCATGAACAGAAATATTGTCAATTTTCCAAAAAACATTGACTTCATAAAGTCTTGGCTCAGTTCAATTTCCGAGTTACAGCCAGGGTCATGGGTCGACGTAATAACTTCTCTCTTTTCTCCGCGCAATACAGTCTTAGAACTCTTATAATTTGGCGTATTAGCAACGAAACCTAAATCTTTATGTTTCGAATACTGAAATCCCTTTTCAAATATTGGGAAAACAGGAACCGTCTGTTCTTCGCGGACTCTGATCATGAGGTTATGCATTCGTCGTTTAAGGTGCACATCTGTTTCGCCGGGATGCGCATGAATGTTGCTTTTTTACTCTTGATCCAGCCACTTGAGTTTCCTCCGTTCTGAATTCACGCAGTATCATTTCATATACTCATCACTTTATGTGTGAACCTGGTAGCAGTGACTACCCGTGAGAAACACGTTGTCGTCATTATTTACAGGGTGTTACAAAAAGGTACGGCCAAACTTTCAGGAAACATTCCTCAGACACAAATAAAGAAAAGATGTCATGTGGACATGTGCCCGGAAACGCTTAATTTCCATGTTAGAGCTCATTTTAGTTTCGTCAGTATGTACTGTACGTCCTCGATTCACCGCCAGTTGGCCCAATTGAAGGAAGGTAATGTTGACTTCGGTGCTTGTGTTGACATGCGACTCATTGCTCTACAGTACTAGCATCAAGCAAATCAGGACGTAGCATCAACAGGTTAGTGTTCATCACGAACGTGGTTTTGCAGTCAGTGCAATGTTTACAAATGCGTAATTGGCAGATGCCCATTTGATGTATGGATTAGAACGGGGCAATAGCCGTGGCGCGGTACGTTTGTATCGAGACAGATTTCCAGAACGAAGGTGTCCCGACAGGAAGAGGTTCTAAGCAATTGATCGGCGTCTTAGGGAGCACGGAACATTCCAGCCTATTACTCGCGACTGGGGAAGACCTAGAACGACGTGGACATCGGCAATGGACGAGGCAATTCTTCGTGCAGTTGACGATAACCGTAATGTCAGCGTCAGAGAAGTTGCTGCTGTACACGGTAACGTTTACCACGTCACTGTATGGAGAGTGCTACGGGAGAACCAGTTGTTTCCGTACCATGTACAGCGTGCGCAGGCACTATCAGCAGCTGATTGGCCTCCACGGGTACACTTCTGCGAAAGGCTCATCCAACAATGTGTCAATCCTCATTTCAGTGCAAATCTTCTCTTTACGGATGAGGCTTCATTCCAACGTTATCAAATTGTAAATTTTCACAATCAACATGTGTGGGCTGACGAGAATCCGCACGCAACTGTGCAATCACGTCATCAACACAGATTTTCTGTGAACGTTTGGGCAAGCATTGTTCGTGATGTCTTTATTGGGCCCCATGTTCTTCCACCTACGCTCAATGGAGCACGTTATCATGATTTCATACGGGATACTCTACCTGTGCTGCTAGAACATATGCCTTTACAAGTACGACACAACATGTGGTTCATGCACGATGGAGCTCTTGCACATTTCAATCGAAGTGTTCGTACGCTTCTCAACAACAGATTCGGTGACCGATGGATTGGTAGAGGCGGACCAATTCCATGGCCTTCACGCTCTCCTGACCTCAACCCTCTTGACTTTCATTTATGGGGGCATTTGGAAGCTCTTGTCTACGCAACCCCGGTACCAAATGTAGAGACTCTTCGTGCTCGTATTGTGGACGGATGTGATACAATACGCCATTCTCCAGGGCTGCATCAGCGCATCAGGGATTTCATGCGACGGAGGGTGGATGCATGTATCCTCGCTAACGGAGGATATTTTGAACATTTCCTGTAACAAAGTGTTTGAAGCCACGCTGGTACGTTCTGTTGCTGTGTGTTTCCATTCCATGATTAATGTGATTTGAAGAGAAGTAATAAAATGATCTATAACATGGAAAGTAAGCGTTTCCGGACACATGTCCACATAACATATTTTCTTTCTTTGTGTGTGATTAATGTTTCCTGAAAGTTTGGCCGTACCTTTTTGTAACACCCTGTATATTACTCATGCTGTATATAGTTCAAGTAGTGTCTGGTATTGTACGGAGACGAAGGCTTTCGGTTGCCGATTAACAACTGTCATGCATCGGCTGTGAGGGATGACGACTTTGAAAACCCTGTTGATAGGAAGTGCCAGGAAATGGTTCAGTCAGAAGGTCCACAGACCATTTTTCGTCTCGCTCTCCATTCGCCAGTTGACGAGGTAAAGAGACAACAGGTAGTGGAACCGTTTCGCAATGTAGATATCAGTGTGGAGAACAGATGAAGGAGTATAGACGTAGAACTAATGAGTTTGAGTATTTGGCTTTCCCGCAGTCGTTGACACAACTGTTTCGTTCGAATATACACTAAAGAAGAGAAATGGTGTCGCATATGTCAACAGAAGGAAAACAGTCCTTCCTGAACGAAGAGTGTACCCAGCTACTGAAGATATCTCTCCAGTCACCTTCTGATACCTTGTGAGGTGACAGCTGTAACTGAGTCTTTGCGTAGTACATATGACACCCTCATATGCATTTATATTTCCAATTTAATTTGCAATGGATTTGAATGTTACACTAAAACATCTTGAGGCCTCTCTATGAAGACAGGTGATGATGTGGACACTGGGTAATCTTCACTGTACATCTCATTCAGGGTACAACAATACCGAACTCTACCTTCATTCCTGCTTGTTGCGTGAACGATGGCAGCTGCCAACCTACCAGGTGTATAACACTAACTACCCGGTGTCCACAGGAACCCTGGTATCGTAGAGAGGCCTGAACACGCCGGCTAAGACAGCTTTATTCCAAGAAGTGAGCTCTACAGGTAACAGATACCGAATAGTAAATGAAGATTTTTCCTGAAAGTTTACGTCGGGTGCAGAGCATTGTGTAGAGGGAAACGTGGACCAACATAAATCCGGAGAGGAAGCAGCTTTGAGACGTTATCGAAGAACGTTAAATTCAATTTGATAGACAAAGAACAAAACGAACAACTGCTAAACTAAATAAGTAAGAGATGGAGTCCATAGAAGATCCTTAGCTGACACCTGCGAAACGTTAACGCGGCCTAGGAATGAGGAGCAACCAGGAATTGTAGTAGTGCCAGACAGAATAACTCAAATAGAGCATTATAGAGGGTATCGGATGCAGTATTAACGTAAAACCGGCACCTCTGGTCTAGGGGTAGAGTCTTTCACTAGGAATCAAAACATCCTGGTGCCCTGTGTCGAACCCAGCCATTGCTTAAATTTGAATAAATGTCATCTGCGTATGTATTTGTTTAGGATGTAAACGATGTCGTAAGCGTGAAACAAACACTCTATAGGCAAATGGGACCCAGGTGCTATGACGCATGTTTCTGAGATGGTACTAACAGGCGATTATTCGCTGCGTAAGTCTCCAGATATCAGCAAAGCACCTGACAGCAATTTATCGCGTTTATGCTGCACAACGAGGCAAGCAGATTAAGTACTTCATATATCCTCAAAAAACAGAGAGAGAGAGGGACACCAACCAGAAATTTTATTTCTTTACCGGTTTCAGATACCTAGTGCTCTTCTCTAGAAGGTTAGATTTATCACATTATTAGCTGGCATCAAAAATAATCTGATGTATACAGTATATTACTGTAATTACGGAATCGCGTTCGTACCATTCAATCAGTAACGTTACGCAGTCAATTCAATCTCTCACCCCATCAATTTAGTTAATTTTATGGTATTCATTGGAGTCCTTTCGAGCGTTTGTACCCGCAAAATCAAAAATTCACAGCCCTACGACACATGTTAGGCGGACTAAATAACATCCCACTCAGCAAAGAAAACTATGAAAAAGAATTACAAACAATACAACTCTCAGCCACAGACAGGGGTTACAACAATCATATAGTATAAAAACTCAACCAAAAATTATAAATCAAAACAAGCAGAGACCAGAGACATCAAAGAATCTCACAGACATTACAGCACGCAAAACAGTACCACTCATGACATGACTAACAAAAACAAATCGTGCACTTTAACATATAAATACAAAGCAACACACAAGTTATCAAATATATTAAAGAAACAGGGATTAAACATAGCTTATAAGAAACGTACTCCAGTCACATTTACAAACAACAGACAAACCAGATAAATATCAATCACATTACAAACAACAGACGAACCAGATAAATATCAAGGAGCAGGTATATACAAGTTAGAGTTCCTGGAATGTAAATCAGTAATCTGGGAATAGCAGGTAGGAACTTCTAAACTAGATATAAAAAACATATAAGAAGTTGTAAATATAGAAATAGCCATTATACCTTTGCTGAATGCCTGATAATACATTGAACAAACCATTCAACATGGAACGTTACATGACTGTTTTCAGAGTGACTAATCACAACAATAAGCTCTTCATGCTGGAAGAAAACATTCACATACAAAGAGCCATTGGAATGGAAAAGAAGGCACTGAATGACTAAATCCATATAAGCAATAACACTCTGATCATGCTAGCCACCAAAAATATAACAAACAGAGGTCTGAAATGTAACTAGAATGAATAATTACTTAATCTTTCTTTAACCCCCTTCTCTCTCTCTCTCTCTCTCTTTCTCTCTCTCGCACACACACAAATATATATATATATATATAGTTCCACACAGCAAAACACACACATACACACACAAATATCCATTAAAAATTTAAAAAAAACACGCTTACAAGCAACATTGACACATTTACACCCAGTAAAATACACACACACACACACACACACACACACACACACACACACACACACACACACACAAACGGACAAACAACAAATGAAAGATATCAAACCACACTCACAACACAATCAAAAGACACAGCGACAGTTGGCAACACTACACACCGACTAACACACACACATCTTGAACACAAAATGCAAAATGCAAGTAACGTACGCAATATGTTCAATCAAATGTGGGTGGAAGAACACCGGAAATCGGCCAACAGGAGCATGGGGACTAGGGAACACATCTCCAGGACCACATGCATGAGCTAACAGCGATGGAAATCAAATGGTTCAAATGGCTCTGAGCACTATGGGACTTAACATCTGAGGTCATCAGTCTCCTAGAACTTAGAACTACTTAAACCTAACTAACCTAAGGACATCACACACATCCATGCCAGAGGCAGGATTCGAACCTGCGACCGTAGCTGGCGCAAGGTTCCGGACTGAAGCGCCTAGAACAGCCCGGCCACCGTGGCCGGCACGATAATTTCACATCACGAAATTTGTGCTACAAAAGTTGACTCTAACCTAAAAAGCGAAAGAAAAATACGACAAAATGTAACAAAACAATACACTGTAAATATCATATAATACCTTTATTATACATATAAAGAGAAACATGTATTACAGGGCACTGAAAATGCTTGACAAATAAAAGAAGCGAAACGCGGATGGCAATAAACAAACTGCTTTCAATTAGTAGCACGGACTGAATGCAGCTGCTTAGTTACTGTTTATTAGACCAGCATGACAAGATACACGTACTGAGAGAACGACTAATGAGTATACAACGACCTTGTATGTAAATAAATCACATACATATCATTGCAGATACGTGCAGTCAGAAATTCACTAGCTTATGATAAGGAGAACAAAGGTAAGAAATACCCTTTTATTAGATGAAGGTACAAAGCTATTTTTATATAAGGATTCAAATACAAATTCAGAAATCGATGCGTCAGCTGTTGACAAACATAAGCTGACGTCTCGAGCCATCAGCCACTTGCACTTTAGTCACTCACTTTCTCTACTGGAGTTGAAAAAACAGCATTGGTAGAGACTGTTTCATATCGTCCAAAATTAGTTGATCGTCTCTGTTAGTTATACATAAGCCCAGATCGTCTCACTGGCTGCTTTTTATTTTAGTAGACTTTAGTTATCACGAGATTTAATGTAATTGACGTGTAGGAGAGAACACATTAGTTTTCTCCATGTTGTATAGTGTACAAAGATGTATTTGTCAATGTCCCGTAAAATAAGTTATAAATGCAGCTTTCAACGTCCCTTCTTTACTTGCCCTTGACTTATTGAGCTCTTTATATTCGTATAGTTACTTCTCTTTTCTCCCAAGGACTCTTTGGTCGTCCTATAGATATTATCTACCTTATCTTTCTCTAGTTGTTCATACTTTAATCTACGGCCTTGTATTTTAGCCACTCTTGCTTAGACGTTTTCCACTTTTCCGTCAGCCTCATTATTTAGGAACCTGTATTCCCTTTGACGCGTTTTAGTTGCTACATTTTCATATTTCTCCTTTCGTCAGTTAAATTCAATACCCACTTTGTTATTCAACTATTCCTATTTGGCCTTGTCTTTATATATATTTGACCCTCTGTTGCTTTCAGTGTATCATCTCCCCTCTTTAAGTCGAAGGTTGCTTAATGCTCTGTCTATAACCTCTGCTTCTTCCAGCTTATCCAATTCTCATCTTCTTCATTTACTACCTTTTTGCAATTTCTTCAGTTTCAGACTGCGTGTCATAACTAATAAATTATGATCCGAGTCCACATCTGTCTGTTTAGAATCTGCTGTACCACAAACTTGAAATGTTATCGGAACAATACGAAATCTTTTTTCTTTTTCAAAATGTGTGAAATTCAGATTCGAGAATCTATAACAGTACGCATGTGATCGCTTTAAGCGGCTACTCTTTTCTTCATTCCAGAATGAATCTTTTGCTCTGCTGCGCTGTTTTCGAAAATACCAGGTTGAAGAAAGCCGTATGACCTTCTCGGAACGTAACTGTTCTTAGAAATGGCATTCCCCAAGTCCGACGCATGATCTTTATTATCGCATTATATCCATCGTTCCTTCAGAAAGACTATTTGTATCCCAGTATTCCAGTCACCTTCTCCCACGTTAGTCTTAAGAAATTAATGAAACTCTTCCTTTACTATTCTTGTGGGTTTTATCTTTCTCTTCATTACCTCATACCTTCCTCTCTCTCTCTCTCTCTCTCTATCTATCTATCTGTCTCTCTTGTAATATACCTCTCTTTCTTACATCTATCAAGTGTACACCAAATAAAAAGCCACACGAGTCAAAAAATACTATTGACTGAATTAATACTGTTATCACTGAATAAATCCTCCTCAAGCTTTCGAAACACCAAACTTATGTTCTGTCTCACATCTGAATAAATAGTACCAACTGTAATTTATTCTTGTATAGCTCTCGGGCCTTCCTCGAGTACATCCCTCCGTCTTAAACGCCTTTCGTAAGATATTGGGAACTGACCTTCATGAAATTTCTGCAGCACTTACCACTTTTCCTTATCACTTTAATAACACTAAACAGTAAACACTACTGAGGTAAGTAGCAATATATACATTATAAGAAAGCTTGACTCCTTCAATTTACAAACGATACGCTTATAAGCTACACAAGAAAGATACATACTCTTGTCTACTACTGAATGCTGTACGACACCAACCACGTGTTACACTGAATCTGTCCATCTACGGGTAAGTGTATGAGTACCCAATCAGTCCAGAACGCTTAGAGGCTAGGTTAATAAAAAACAGAGAATCGTTAAGGTGGTGCTTCCAATGGATCAAGTGTTTTACACAATCTCTCCACACAAGAATACAATGCACAGAACATTTGTACAAGCATATGAAACTGTATGAATATCCGTTCTCTGGATTTAGTTCTACCCGCGAGACCTCTGGCTTGGATGTCGTCAAAGCGTTGACCTTTCACGTGAATTTCCTCACTTGCCTAATAACACCATAACTCGTCACCCCGTAGTGATTTTTGCAAAAAATAAATGTACCCGTTTTGCATTACACTCAAGTTGCGGCAGCCTCTCACACGTTGTTTGTGTTCGAAAGCCAAGATGTGCGAGAACAATTTCGTATATGCTTTTCTCTTTTACAAAACGTACTGGCGAATGTCTTGAACAGCTGATTTAGAGACGTCGCTCCATTAGGAGCTGTAACACATCAGCGTTGATGAAATGCTACTGCATCTCCACTACTTTACGCCGTCTGCTCACAACAGACTGATCTAATGCACATCTGTTGTTTACAGTTGTTAGTTCACATTGCCACCGTAGTTACCGCGCTGAAGTCACTAATGCACCAGGCTAAGAATGAGACTCGGAACGTTTTGGATGAACGGTGTGCATCGGATACAACGATACAATAACTTGCTCGATGCTTCTAAAAAGAGAGACTGAACCTTGCTGAACACTGAAATCAAGCTTTAGAACGTGACGTTAGAGCTTCGGATTTCAGTCTGCGGCCAGAACATGTTTCGGCATCAAACGTAACACAGTGTATTGCCTTGTAGAGCAGTAAATACAGCATAAGAAATTTAGGTATGTGCTCACAAATACGCGAAACTAAATACATGTCGTATACAAGTTGCCGAGCGGAAAAAAGTGGAGGATTTATCTGTGTTCCTTTTAGGTTCCCACCGCAGGCTGATTACATTCGCCAACGCAAAGACGGGCGTGCGGCCGCGGAATTCGCTTTTGCCGGAGACCCGCTAAATTCCGCCTCGTCTCGCCCCGCCCGCACACTGTGCGTGCTTCCACTGTTCCCCGCCGCGGCGCGGCAGGCGGATTTCGCTGCGCAAGTATTTCCGGTGGCGGTGCGCCGTGGCCGCCACCAGCTGGCGGGCTTCCGGAAGCAAAAACCGTTTTACACGCTTCGTTGCAGCCTACGCCCCTTATGCGTAGCCCATAAAGGCTCCTCATTGGAATAAAAAAAAAACAGATCACTGAATCAGGTAGTATATAATACACTGGTCCACAAAAACATAAGAACAATATACATCGAAGCGACAAAGAAATCGGTACAGGCACGCGAAAGAACGTGCCCCCCTTCTAACAGACGTGTACCCCAAGTCTCTAGAGAAACGGAAGATTCCAAATGATTGGAAAAGAGCTCAGGTAGTCCCAGTCTTCAAGAAGGATCGTGGAGCGGATGCGCAAAACTATAGACCTATATCTCTGACATCGATCTGTTGTAGAATTTTAGAATATGTTTTTTGCTCGCGTATCATGTCGTTTCTGCAAACCCAGAACCTACTCTGTAGGAATCAACATGGATTCCGGAATCAGCGATCGTGTGAGACCCAACTCGCTTTATTTGTTCATGAGACCCAGAAAATATTAGATACAGGTTCCCAAGTAGATGCCATTTACGTTGACTTCCGGGAGGTGTTCGATACAGTTCCGCACTGTCGCCTGATAAACAAAGTAAGAGCCTACGGAATATCAGACCAGCTGTGTGGCTGGATTGAAGAGTTTTTAGCAAACAGAACAGAGCATGTTATTCTCAATGGAGAGACGTCTACAGACGTTTAAGTAACCTCTGGCGTGCCACAGGGGAGTGTTATGGGACCATTGCTTTTCACAATATCTATAAATGAACTAGTAGATAGTGTCGGGCGTTCCATGCGGCTTTTCGCGGATGATGCTGTAGTATACAGAGAGTTGCAGCATTAGAAAATTGTAGCGAAATGCAGGAAGATCTGCAGCGGATAGGCACTTGGTGCAGGGAGTGGCAACTGACCCCTAACATAGACAAATGTAATGTATTGCGAATACATAGAAAGAAGGATCCTTTATTCTATGATTATATGATAGCGTAACAAACACTGGTAGCAGTTACTTCCGTAAAATATCTGGGAGTATGCGTACGGAACGATTTGAAGGGAATAATCATATGAAAATAATTGTTGTTAAGGCGGGTGCCAGGTAGAGATTCATTGGGAAACTCCTTACAAAATGTAGTCCATCAACAAAGGAGGTGGCTCACAAAACACTCGTTCGACCTATACTTGAGTGTTGCTCATCAGTGTGGTATCAGTACCCGGTAGGGTTGACAGAGGAGATAGAGAAGACCCAAAGAAGAGCGGCGCGTTTCGTCACAGGGTTATTTGGTAAGCGTGATAGCGTTATGGAGATGTTTAGCAAACTCAAGTGGCACAGTCTGCAAGAGAGGCGCTCTGCATCGCGGTGTGGCTTGCTGTCCAGGTTTCGAGAGGGTGCGTTTCTGGATGAGGTACCGAATATATTGCTTCCCCCTACTTATACCTCCCGAGGAGATCACGAATGTAAAATTAGGGATATTCGAGCGCGCACGGAGGCTTTCCGGCAATCGTTCTTCCCGCGAACCATACGCGACTGGAACAGGAAAGGGAGGTAATGACAGTGGCACGTAAAGTGCCCGCCACACACCGTTGGGTGGCTTGCGGAGTGTAAATGTAGATGTAGATTCAAATACAGGGATAAGTAAACGGGAAGAATACGGCGCTGTGGTTGGCAACGCCTATATAAGACAACAAGTGTCTGACGCAGTAGTTAGATCGATTACTGGTGGTACAACGGTAGGCTATCTAAATTTAAGTGAGTTCGAACGTGGTGTTATAGTCGGCGCACAAGCGATGGGGCACAGCATCTCCGAGGTAGCGATGAATTCCGGTTTTCCCGTCCAACTATTTTCCGAGTGTACACTGAATATCAAGAATGCTGTAAAACATCGAATCTCCGACATCACTGTTGCCCGAAAAAGATCCTGCAAGAACGGGACCAGCGACGACTGAACAGAAAAGTTGTACGTGACAGAAGCGCAACCCTTCCGCCAATTGTTGCAGCTTCCAATGCTGGGCCATCAACGTCAGCGTACGAATAGTTCAACGGAACACCATCGATATGGGTTTTCGGAGCGAAAGGCCCACTCGTGTACCGTTGATGACTGCATGACACAAAGCTCGCCTGGACCCGTCAACACCGACATTTATGTGTTAATGACTGGAAACATGTTCCCTGGTCGGACGAGTCTCCTTTCAAATCGTGTCGAGCGGGGACGTGTACGGGTATGGAGACAACCTCATGAATACACGGACCCCGCATGTCAGCAGGGAACTGTTCAAGTTGGTGGAGTCTCTGTAAACGTGTGGGGCGTGTGCAGTTTCCTGACACGTCTAGGTACGACTCTGATAGGTGACACGTACGGAAGCATCCTAGCTGATCACCAGAGTCCATTCGTGTCCACTGAGCATTCCAACGGACTTGGGAAATTCCAGCAGAACAATGCGGCACCCCACACGTCTAAAACTGCTATAGAGTGGCTCCAGGAACACTCTTCTGAGTTTAAACACTTCCGCCGGCCACCAAACTCCCCAGACATGAACCTTATTGAGCGTATCTGGGATGTCTTGCAACGTGCTGTTCGGAAGAGATATCCACCCCATCTTACTCTTACGGGTTTATGGACAGCGCTGCAGGATTCATGATGTCAGTTCCCTTCAGCACTACTTCAGACAATGGTTGAATCTGTGCCACGATGTGTTTCGGCACTTCTGCGTGCTCGCTGATGCCCTACACGATATTAGACGGATGTGCCGGTTTCTTTGGCTCTTCAGTGTTGACAAAGTAGCATATTAACTGTGGTGTCACCGCCGAACCCCACACTTGCTAGGTGGTAGTATTTAAATCGGCCGTGGTCCGTTAGTATACGTCGGACCCGCGTGTCGCCACTATCAGTGATTGCAGACCGAACGCCGCCACACGGCAGGTCTAGTCTAGAGAGACTCCCTAGCACTCGCCCCAGTTGTACAGCCGACTTTGCTAGCGATGATTCACTGTCTACATACGCTCTCATTTGCAGAGACGACAGTTTAGTATAGCCTTCAGCTACGTCATTTGCTACGACGTAGCAAGGCACCATATTCAGATACTGTAATTACTATCTCCAAGAATGCATTCTGAACAGATAATATTGTGAATCATGTACCGTCAAGAGCGACGTTCATAATTAATGGATTAAAGTTAAGTATCAAACTAATTACGTCCGCTTTCTGAATTCAAATTCCTTGTCATGTTCCAGATCTCACGTCAGTTTAGTTCTTCCCTCCTCACGCCATCCTGCGTGAATTAAAACGCGTGCATTTCGGCCTCCACTCGTAACACGGTGTTGGCTCTTCTGCTAACACAAAATTAACAAGTCAGAAAAAACGAACGAAAATGCGGGCTACGTTGCCATAAGTCTCCCAGATGTGCATAGAAAGTTGGATGTCACATGACGGCGTGCAGTAAGCGTGACTATAGCTCCAGTTGTGGTAGACGCCCCCAACACGGGGCAACTTTTCGTGAACTGGGAAAGCCGGTGTGTTGTGTTCAGCGAGCGGTTCGTTGTACTACGGTCGTGTTCTTCATTACAATAGGGCCTGGAGATCTCATTCGGATGACTTCACACGTGGAAAAATCATCAAGAAACAGGAAGAATGAGGAAATGTAACGAGTGTAGCGCAGTAGTTAGGCAATACTCACAGCATTGTTCCACGTCCATCGGGAGCGTTCCGAACCACAGACATCAGTCTCCGAAGGAGAGGAGGCTCTCGATAATGGTCAACTACAGCAGAAGATGACCTCTGCGCTGCGCAATAGGCAAGAAGGGGACCACATCAAACTGCGGTTACTAGTGCAACCACATTAACAGGGTTACATGGCACCTAATGTCACGTTGCACAGTGCACTACGACTGCTTGATGGTTGTTCTGTCTGCTCGACGGCCCGTAAATTGTCTTCAGTTCACATCCGTACATCGGGGTCACCATTTGCGATGGTACCAAGACCAAGCGAGTGGAACAGTTGGTAGTGGGATCGCCTGCCCTACTCAGATAGGAGCAGTTTCAGTCTGAGACGTGATTCTGGTATGGGAAAACGCAATGCTCCCTGGACCAATGCGCATTATGATCGTTTTGATGGTTCAAGTGTTCTGATCTACTTAGACGTCATGAATTGGAAAAGACATTGTGTAACAATCAACGAGCAGCTACGGTGCATTGTTTTGTTCTGCGTTACAATATGGCCTGGAGACATCTTACGGATGACTTCACATGGGGGGCAATAATTGGGAAAAAGGAAGAAAGACGTAGTGTGACGAGTGTAGTCCAGGAGTTTGGCAGTGCTCAAAGCATTGTTCCACGTGCAATACGAGCGTTGTCAATTGCAAGAATTTCTGCCTGAAAGAGAGAAGGCGGTCGGCCACGGTCAACAACAGCAGCGGATGATCAGTACATTGTGCAAAAGGCAAGGAGATAACCATTTTAAACAGAATTGCATCCACATGTGCCAGGACTGCTAAGCATTCGATGTCATGCTCTACAGTGCCCGGCGACCGCTTGGGCGTCCGACAACTACTGTAGTATTGTATCCAGCTGACACCTGCCCATGAGCGGAAACGTTTGCGATGATACCAAGATCACACGAAATAAAACAACAAGGAAATGACGTATAGCGAGAAACACAAGCTCGTAGTGTAGCCAGTAACAATGTCATATACACTACTGGTCGTTAAAATTGCTACACCAAGAAGAAATGCAGATGATAAACGGGTATTCATTGGACAAATATATTATACTAGAACTGACATGTGATTACATTTTCACGCAATTTAGGTGCATAGATCCTGAGAAATAACTACCCAGAACAACCACCTCTGGTCGTAATAACGGCCTTGATACGCCTGGGCATTGAGTCAAACAGAGCTTGGATGGCGTGTACAGGTACAGCTGCTCATGCAGCTTCAACACGATACCACAGTTCATCAAGAGTAGTGACTGGCGTATTGTGACGAGCCAGTTGCTCGGCCACCGCTGACCAGACGTTTTCAATTGGTGAGAGATCTGGAGCATGCGCTGGCCAGGGCAGCAGTCGAACATTTTCTGTATACAGAAAGGCCCGTACAGGACCTGCAATATGCGGTCGTGCATTATCCTGATGAAATGTAGGGTTTCGCAGGGATCGAGTGAAGGATAGAGCCACGGGTCGTAACCCATTTGAAACGTAAAATCCACTGTTCAAAGTGCCGTCAATGCGAACAAGAGGTGACCGAGACGTGTAACCAATGCCACCCCATACCATCACGCCGGGTGATACGCCAGTATGCCGATGACGAATACATGCTTCCAATGCGCGTTCACCGCGATGTAGCCAAATACGGATGCGACCATCATGATGCTGTAAACAGAACCGGGATTCATCCGAAAAAATGACGTTTTGCCATTCGTGCACCCAGGTTCATCGTTGAGTACACCATCGCAGGCACTCCTGTCTGTGATGCAGCGTCAAGGGTAACCGCAGCCATCGTTTCAGAGCTGATATTCCATGCTGCTGCAAACGTCATCGAACTGTTCGTGCGGATGGTTGTTGTCTTGCAAACGTCCCAATCTGTTGACTCAGGGATCGAGACATGGCTGCAGGATCCGTTACAGCCATGCGGAAAGATGCCTGTTATCTCGACTGCTAGTGATACGAGGCCGTTGGTATCGGGCACGGCGTTCCGTATTACCCTCCTGAACCCACCGATTCCATATTCTGCTAACAGTCACTGGATCTCGACTAACGCGAGCAGAAATGTTGCGATACGATAAACCGCAATCGCGATAGGCTACAATTCGACCTTTTTCAAAGTCGGAAACGTGATGGTACGCATTTCTCCTTCTTACACCTGAGGCATCACAACAACGTTTCACCAGGCAACGCCGGTCAACTGCTGTATATGTATGAGAAATCGGTTGGAGACTTTTCTCATGACAGCACGTCGTAGGTGTCGCCACCGCCGGCAAACTTGTGTGAATGCCCTGAAAGCTAATCATTTGCATATCACAGCATCTTCTTCCTGTCTGTTAAATTTCGCGTCTCTAGCACGTCATCTTCGTGGTGCAGCAATTTTAATGGCCAGTAGTGTATGTTCGTTTTGGTGGTTCAGGGCTGTATGCGGCCCTGACTTCATTTTTATGGATGACAATATGCGACCGCTTCGAACATCGTAAGAGTTCTCGGAACGAGACGATATGCAGCGAATGGATTGGTCGACCCATTCCCATCGAGCACTCTTGTTGTTAACCGCGCAGCGGAATGAAACGCACGTTTACAAGAACTTGACAAACCTGTGCATAGTGTGGCAGCACGTTGCACAGCATGCACTGCCGCCCTTGATCGTCACACAGGCTTTTAACAGCCATGTTCCACCCTTTTCAATACACAGGTCATCATCACGAACGAAAGTGAGTGTAATTACTATCTCTGAACAACAAAAGTGTTGCTTCTGTTCGTCTCATTCCGTATTTCTTTGTGTTACCTTATGTAATAAAGCAGTTCATTGCACTGATGAGTACATTCACGTGAAACTTGAGATAAAATGCAAGGAAACGCTGAAATCCGCTGGAGACAAGACAACAATAAAACGTTTGTAACGTATCCCACTAAAAGAATGGATGAAATAAAAAGCTTTTACTTAATTCTTCCGAAGTCTACTGGTAAGTCTAAGTGACACAGATCGTAGCGACCACTGCGGGAGTAGAACAGAAGAATATGATCATTACGTTATGACAATGGATTAATTTTGAAGCATCATACTGGTCCAAAATGGACTTACTCACAACGGGCATATTTTTTCGCCTGTCTAATCAGGTACAGAGTCGTTATTGGGGAGCAGAAAAGGTTGATGACAGCGGACCAGGGGTGCCCATACCTACGGGCAATGGGTTTCCACGTTCCCAGACCCCTCCCCACCTTTACCATCGCCTACTCTCAAAGAAAGGAGAAAATACAGCATATTCAGGTGCTTTTCTTTCAATACAACGATTTAAAAGTCAATATTACTTTTGGTTTTTAAAAGGTCGGATCTAAAACTATTTGTTTCGTTTTCCAGAATATTAAGAACGCACCATACCATCAGGTCCTGCCCCCTCCCCTTCCCCTACAAATTATTCTATGGGCGCCTATGCGGCGGACAGTGATAATATGATGGATGATGCTAGAGAATAGTGTGCGTTACACAAAGAAAAACAGTAGTCAGATTTCGTGACCAGAAGTTTAGACTGCAAGGATTGACTTATGAAAAATGTAAAGGTGCATGCAATGGCACACGGGTGGCACCCTGTCACCGGGTCACCAAACCAATCGCTTCCCGATGTTATTAATAACTTAAAAGTGAAAAGAGGCATCACTTGTTAGTAGTAAAAGATAGTGGACCATTTTCTAATAAATAAAAACATAGGCCAGGTTAATTACTGCTATAAGAAAATTACAGAGAGCAAGAAAATTAGAATGCTCACTTCCTGCAAGACGTGAGGAATAGAGTGACACAGAGGATAATCGAAAACCAATCGCAGATACATTCAGTACAACGATATAAGTTAGGCAGAACCTGAAACTGATCAGTTTGCTGACCTCACTTTATACATTACGTCATTACAGATTATATAGAAAGGTACAAAAATATGACATTGTAACGGTCATGTAGTAGCAAACATAGGTATTAATTTGAATAAGAAATTTCTGAGAACGTACATTTGACCCACAAAATTATATGCACTGTGGGAAAACTGGAACGGAAGAGAGTAGAAGCATTTGAGATGTGGTGTGACAGCCGAATGTTGAAAATTAATTGGACTGATAAGTGATGGAATGAGGAAGTTCTGCACAGAATCTGAAAGCAATATGTGGAAAACACTGACAAGGCGAAGGGACGGGATGATAAGATATTTGTTAAGACATAAGGAAATCAGTTCAATGGTACTAGTGGAAGCTGCAGAGGGCAAATACTGTAGAGGAGGACAGACACTGGAGTTCCCCCAGTAATTAACTGAGGACGTAGGTTGCAGGTGCTACTCTGAGACGAAGAGGTTGGCACAGGAGAAGAATTCTTGGCGGGCAGCATCAAACCAGTCAGAAGAGAAGAAAGGAACTTGAAGAGAGAAACTTGTGAGACCTGCGGAAACGAATACTGATAATGAATTTTATTTTGTAATAAATATCTAATTATTTGACATTCATCACACAATACATTCTATAACAGGTCATGGGGGAAGAAATGGATATTCATTTGAGCAAAATGATAAGTATTGTTAATATCACCAATGGTAGTATGGTGGTCTAATGAAGTATCCTGTTTAATTATTCATGGCTCCCGTGCTATCTATAGTTATGTTATTGGTTTAGATACTGATTTCGGTATACTACGTCATTAACATACCAGATCAGAAGTCAACCACTGTAGTGAAACATTTTTGGAGCTGGAGGAAACACTGAATCCTGCAAAAGCGAGGGAAATAAGTGTAAGAGAAGAAGCTTCGGCTAGCAGTATGCCAGGATCGCAGGATTATCGAAGATGCCACTGCAAAATTTAAGTGTAAAGGCGACACGTAAAAGTGTGGTGCTCTGAAAGTTTTAGGTAATTCTAAGTGTAATGGAATTATGTGTTGTGAAATGAAAACAAATAAAAGGAAGAGCCATTGAAGTTTGCATTAATGAAAAAGGAAAAAAAAGACTGAAAAGAAAAACAGGTACCATATCCCAAATATCGAGAAAAGTAAGTGTCGAGTTAAAAAGTTTTTGAAATAAGTGCTACTGCTTATGTAGGCATAACGCTTGGATTATTCTTTTATTTACTATCGCTGCTCAATAGTAATTGGCCTTTAATATCACTGTCCTCCCAATGTGATAAGAAATTTCAGTTTCACGTGTACAGGAATTCCGTTTTGGTCACTTAAATAAGTACCCGGCCATTAGCGTTACAGCATAGACGTACAGAGGGGTATTGGGGTATTGCGTGACCACAGAGTAGACGGCACACGGGAGGGAAAGCAAGGGGCGACTCGATTGATTTGTATGATATCGAGCGTTGCACTCGACGCCATACTGAAACCGAGTAAGCGGGAAACGATAACTGATTGCTACTAAGCCTCGAAATTAACATTCTTATGGAGCGTAAGTAATCTAACCTGCTAAATGAAATCTCTTACAAGAGAAATGGTAATGAAATAAGTTTTGATAAATCCGTAGTGAAAAACTTATCGCATAAGCTTTTACATTCTTTGTCCAAGCTGTGAACTCCCGCTGCTTTTAGCTTCGGAAAACAATGGAGCTACTTTGTTTTGTAAACACCGGTTTTTTCCTTGTAGCAATTATATTTTGCTTTCTAATTTTTCTTTTCCGGGACTTTGAGCTGATAAATCAACTTTACTTCCAACAGTAGCAGTTACTTTGAGGGACTCTGCAAGTGTTTCAGTGTTTGTTGTATCAGAGCTGGAATTATCATGCGTGTTTTCAGCATGAAAATGACACACAGGAGCCGGTCGCGGTGGTCGAGCTGTTCTAGGCACGTCAGTCTGGAGCCGCGCGAATTCTACGGTCGCAGGTTCGAATCCTGCCTTAGGTTCGTTAGGTTTAAGTAGTTCTAAGTTCTAGGGGACTGATGACCTAAGATGTTAAGTCTCATAGTGCTCAGAGCCATTTGAACCACTTCTTGACACACAGCTATTATTTATTTCCATATCTCGATGAACAGTCATTAATGACGACTGACAGTCATCCAAAATTAATTCGAAACGTGCTGGAGTGCACGATCAACCGAAGTGATTCAGCGATCGGTCCAGGTTCTAATCTCGGTCAACACAGTTTTTCACATGACACTAACAAGTAGTATATCCATACCTAACACAGCTGATGCCAAGACATTCGCAGTTACCAAATTTATATCGAATTAACATTGGAGTTACTTTAAAATAAGACAATAATTTGCATTAAAATTCAATTTATACATACCCCCAGCTGAAACTTACTCTAACATATTATGTAACACGAATCATATTCGTTTCATAAATGAGGATGAGAAGTGTCGCAAACGAACTTTCGTTAAACTTTGTCCTAAACGTGGCATATATTCCCACTTTTCTATTATGTAACTGTTGATGTGGAATATCCTCTTCAGCATTTTCTTCCAGCAGTAAGTGCAACAATAACTCGCTATCACTAATCTGAGAAATGTGCATCTACTTACACGACGTATTCGTATCTGAACCGCTGGCTACTTGCACGTTGAACCATAAGGCAGTTCACTCAAATAAAACTAACTTTTAATATCTCCATAGTGTAGAGAGATGTGGCTTTTCTTTGAGCTTTAAAAACGATTTAGATATGTTAGCTACGTTTAAACACAACAACGTATCACCTAAAAAGAACAAATGTAAAGCGCATTTTTCACTGAAAATTCTTCAAATTTTATGTTGCAGAGTATTAGGAAATTAACTACCGTAGTAACTTTAACCAGTACTTCATCATCGAGTTGTGATGTGAACCCATAAGGTACGAAAGCAATCAGTTTTGTGTACCAACTAGTTTCCTCAGAATCGATGCATTGGTGAAACAAGTCGTTTTTAATTTTTTGAAGCAAAAGGAGAACCTGTACTCCAGGAGCTGATGTAGCTTTGCTTTATTTTGCTTACAGTTTAGTTAGCTCTTATTTTTTACTGTAAGGAAATCGGAGAACTCACTTTTCTCATTTACTACAATCAGCCGCTTTGTGGGAACCCATCGCTACTCTCCTGTGTGGTCTGTTCTCTTACTATTGCTCATTATATATTTATAACGTTAACAGTAGGTCAAACTACCGATTACTTGTAGGTAAGACGAGCAGGTAAAATAACCAGTTAATAAAATACACAACACGTTTCTATTTGCCTTTGGCATCTGACACAGATATTTATTCTGTTTCAATACGGCAGATTCGCACATGCACACTAAATATTTTCGGGCGTGGATTGCAGACGAATTTCCATTCCATATAGTCTCTATTCTGCGAAGTGACTGTCCGAGAAAGAACAATGTTTGTTACTTTACTTCATAGTCAGTAACACGCACATAGCGAACGGCGAAAAAATGAGTCCTGGGAGCTCACAGTTGTGTAGCCAGCTTTCAACAGCTGCACTCTAAAGGTTGCTGGCGATACCAAAGATACGCGACCCACGGAGCTCCGGGGAAACAGTGTCAGGGCTCTTAGATACTGGTGTCGAATTCTTAAAATTACGATATACATGTGCGTTATGAAGAGCGCCGTGGCAGGCTTAGTATCCTGACTGATGAAACCAATCTCATGACTGATTTCCGGAAGCGTATGTCAACCATTACATCTGACGTCTACTCCTCCAGGACCATGAGCATGCACTAATTACTGCCTGGGTCACGGATAAAAATTCAGCGTTTCCTATTGGAGCCGTTCAACGACCCACCGTTACTCTAGAACTTGCACCTATAGGCTGTTGCCTCTCTTTTCTTTGAAACAATGTCTTGGAGGACGACGGTTTGATGACAACTCTTACCTGGAAGAGCGCAGTTATATGGCTCAATTCGGAGTCGGGCAGCTTTCAGACCAGGCGTTGAAGAAACTGGTGCAACGCTACGGAAAGTGCTTAGAATTAAATGGTGGTTTTACGAAAAATTTATGCATGCTTGTGGAAAACTGAAATGTCTAGCAAAAATGTAAACATAGACAGCTGAAAAAAGGGCTATCGAAAGGTCATTTTCGGCTCTAATTTTATTCAGTTTTTATGTGTCAGACATGCCTAACTTTGACACAATGACCTAGCTTTAGCTGCCCAACATAAAAACTGTAGAGTCACCAAGATTATTTTGAATGAGTACTTTACGAATTTTCGGCTTATACCAAATACCAATAAGAGTGAAACTAGTTGCTTTCACGTAAATGATATGGATGCACATCGTCAGCCGAAAATTTGAGTAACACAGTGCTCAAACACCACAGTCACCCCAAATATCTAGGAGTGATTACAGATATAACATTATCTTTCAAAGAACATTTTGTAAATACTGCCTCTAAGATGAAGGCACGTAAAATCACAATTCGGAAGCTTAGCGCTCCTAAACGATTTGGCTGATAGGGTGGGCAGCAATCTGCAGGTTTTTGCTGATTATGCTGTGGTGTATGAAGTTGAGTGACTGTAGGAAGATACAAGGTGACGTACACAAAGTTTCTAGTTGGTTTGGTGAGTGACAACTAGCTCTAAATGTGAAAAAAGAACAACAAACATGTAGTGTTCTGATGCAGTATTACTAGTGTCTCTATATACATACACGGTTTGAGTGACAGACTGGGCAGCAGTCTGCGGTTGTTTGCTGATGATGCTGTGGCGTACGGTAAGGTGTCGAACCTGAGTGACTGTACGAAGATGCAAGACGAATTATAGAAAAATTTCTAATGGGTTTGGTAAATGGAAGGTAGCTCTGAACGTAGAAAAATGTAAGTTAATGCGGATGAAGAGGAACAAGGAACCTGTACTGTTCGGATACATTGTTACAAATGACCTGCTTGACACAGTCAAGTCATTTAAATATCTGGAGGTAAAGTTGCAAAGAGAGATGAAATGGAACGAGCATATGAGAACTGTGGTAGGAAGGCGAATGGTCGATTTCGGTTTATTGGGAGAATTGTAGGAAAGAGTGGTCCACCGGTGAAGGAGATCGCGTATAGGGCGCTGGTGCGACTTATCCTTGAGTACTGCCCAAGTGTTTGGGATCCGTACCAGGTCGGATTCAAGAAAGACATTGAAGCCCTTCAAAGGCGGGCTGTTACATTTGTTACCGATAGGTTCAATCAACACGTAGGTGTTATGGAAATTCTTCGGGATCTAAAATGGGACTCCTTGGAGGGAATGCGACGTTCCTTTCGAGAAACAATACTGAGAATCAATATAAGGTTAAAAATCCAACCGGTTGCACATTAACAATAGGTACATTGACCCAGGTTTCGACACCTACTTGGTGTATATTCATCAGAATGATTAGTTGTTAAATAGTAAAATGACATTGCTAGAAATACAGTAAAACAGAATGTTGTTTTACTTTTGACTTCATCATAACTGCTCAAAATTTTACGATTTAGAAGCTGTTAATTCTGGTGAAGACCCCCTAGCGGGTGCCCAAACCTAGGTCAATGTACATGACGTTTATCTGCAACTGGTTGGCTGTTTAATCTTGTGTTGAAACTAATATATGGTTGCAGAATAACAGGCATGTTCAAAAATGTAAGAATACTGAGAAAATTTATAGAATCGGCGTTTGTCACTCACTGCCGAATGATTGAAGTGCCGCCAATTTACATTGCGCATAAGGACTACAAAGATCAATGCGAGAAATTAAGGCTCATGCTGAGGCATAGTCTGTAGTTTTTCCTTCGCTCTATTTGTGAGGGGAACAGGAAAAGAAATGACTGGCAGTGGTACAGATGTCGATTTACATGTAGGCCTAATTTCCATTATTCATTCTTGCAATCATTGTTCCTAAATCTTTAATTGTTTGTAAATGTCACTTTCTGCAATATATTAAAAGACATGGGGCTTAAAGCTCATCCTCACGTCGTCTCTGATGTCATTTCAGACGAAATGTCACGAAATGTCGCTGGATGTACGACATCATCAGAGTTCCACTAGAGCTTTGAAGCTACAGCGCTACAAACTCGCCTCCTCGGATTTGTGGAAAACAGGGCAATTAGCGAAATGGGAAGCGCACCTGCATCCTAACCAACACAGGGCCAGCCACTGCAGTTAAACACGAACCGTTAATGAGTAATTTTAGTGTGGATATAATACTAACGAATTTATGTTAGAAATTTGAAGTGTCTCAGTTAACAAGTGAACAGAATTTCATCATCACGAGGTGCACTCAATAACTTTCCAAAAGCAAATTTAATGTGAGTCAACTGATTTACTCCAGCAGTGACTCATCGGTTTCCCGACGACACTGGGGCTATGAGGTATCAATGACTCTTTAGCAACTGACTCTTGAATAAAGGGACTGTTTCATTAGACAATTTGAACATTTTTGTTTAGTTTATTTTGCATTTATATTTAATGTAAGTAGCAGTAAATGCCTGTTTCGTACCTTACTACTCGTGTTTGTGGCACGCAGAATAGAGCCTAACTTATCGTTGCTAAAGAGTTGTTAGACTCGAACTAATGATGACATCTTAAAACCCTTCTCCACTCGAAGCGTTCGTATCATACTTCTGCAGATGCCAACAGTTTCATACAATGTCCTGCTACCGCACCATTCCGGCTTACTGGAAAGTATTTTCGTTGATAAGCGTCCAGAGGTCACCCACGTGCTATCACCATGGCCTTAACATGATTGTTGTAGTACACCACGAAGAGTATGGAATTCTCGTTGTTATTCTATACCCGTACCAAGCCTTCTTTAAATCAAATCATGAATTTATAGCAATCTGTCACCATGTTGGAGCTCTTAAAGTCACTGACCATCGCTGTGGACGTCCGGCTCGACTCCAGGTAACAACCTGAGACATTACCGCTACATCTCGAACGAATGTTCACTTCGCCTCGTGACGAAAAATGGGAAGACTTTCCAAAGCTCTCAGTAGAGCTATATACACAAGAGCAGAATATATATCTCGAAATCGATCAACTTCTACCAATAGGAACCACTCGATACTTACCTACCGTGTCGCTAATATGTAAATACGCTCGTGTTCGTTGATATTAAAGCGACAGGAGATTTGAGGAGAAGGGTTCTTACGAGCGCTCCTTCACTCAATGTTGACACAGGTTACACATTTAGCATTCGTGGGATACGATATAACTTTCTTGTCATTAGCATCAGTGTTTGATTGATGTTATGTTTCTTCATCCCGTGTACACGTTCCACCAACATTAATGTGATCACCGACTACATTCGACGTCATCTTGCAATAACCACTCACAGATGACAGGCGTCAGTTGATGGGGTATAAAGCATGTCCGGAGGACGCTGAAACCAGGGCAGTCGTCGTCGTATTGCGGAAACGGAGCGATTTTTCTGACGTCCGAAAGGCTTTCGGGCCAAGAGTGGAAGCATTTCCGAAATAGCTAATTTTGTAAACTATTCACATGCCACCTTAGTTAAAATATATCGTACTTGGCGCTATCCATGTTGCACCACGGTCCATGAATAACAGACGTCAACGGCGGCTGCGGAGATATGTACAGGCGAGTAGACGTGCAACAGTTTTGCAACTGACCGCCTAGATAAACCAAGGAACTACCAACACAGTCTCCTCAACGACCGTTTATCAAACGTTGGTTCGTACGGGCTTCTGAAAAAATGGTTCAAATGGCTTTGAGCGCGATGGTACTTAACATCTGAGGTCATCAGTCCCCTACAACATAGAACTAATTAAACCTAACTAACCTAAGGACACCACAAACATCCATGCGCGAGGCAGGATTCGAACCGGCGACCGTAGTAGCAGCGCGGTTCCTGGTTGAAGCGCCTAGAACCGCTAGGCCACAGCGGCCGGCGGTCCTCCGCAGCAGGCGCCCATAGACACATGCTGACTGCTGTTTATCGGCGATGAAGGCTGAAATTCGGAAGCCGATACCGCATCTGTATGTCAACTGAGTGGCGGCTGTTGGCCTTTCCAGGTGTATCACGTTTTATGCTCCATCGGCATGAAGCTTATAAAGTAAACATTCTGCAACGATTGTCGGAAGGGTCCAGGGTGGAGGAGGGAGAGTGATCGTATGACGAATGTTTCCCTTATATTCCCTGGGTGATACCGCCATTCTGGGAGGCACTGTGAATCAACACAAGAAATCGTCTTTCTGTGCACTGCTGCACGCAGTTTGTGTTTGCTTGGTACGAGGACGATTGCTTGGTACGAGGACGTCTACCAGCAGGCTAATTGTAAGTAGGCTGTTTAGGTTTTTATGTTGGTAACGCCATGTAGCGCTCTGTATGAAAATCACTGACTGTGCTGTGTGCAGTCTGTGGCTGGTTGGCATTGGTGAAATATTCGCTATTGTAGTGTTGGGCAGTTGGAGGTGAGCCGCCAGCAGTGGTGGGTGAGGGGAGAGAGATGGCGGAGATTTGAGAGCGGATGATCTGGAAGTGTGTCCATCAGAGACAGTAAATTTGTAAGACTCGATGTCATGAATATATATATATATATATATATATATATATATATATATATATATATATATATATATATATGCGAGGGCTGTTCAGAAAGTAAGCTCCGATTGATCGCGAAATGGCAACGACTATGATAATCCGATAAAGCTTTGCACAGATGTGTTGGGCAGTGTCTCTAGTATGACCCTAGATAGCATCACGTCACTCCTCTCATTTCGGAGCTCACAGTGATCGCGTAAAGTTGTCTAGAGAATAGTGTCTCCCGCCAAGTACGAGGAGCTGGTGAGAAATTTCGCCTGAAGCTATACAGCCAACATTACATTACTGTCGTGCAGTTTCTTCTACAAGGCAATATTCTCAGCCGCATTCTGAAGGGGCAATGAAGATGCTCCTGCATCGTTTTCAATTGGAAATGTTTGACTACCCACAATACAGCCCGTAATTGACTCCCCCTGCGTTTCATTTCTGCTCACATGAACCGCTGGCTATGAATACAACATTTTGGCACAGAAAACGAGCTGTAGGACAGCGTAGAGAATTGGCGGAAAGCACTGACGGCTGTCTTTTATGATGAGGGTATTGGAAAGTTGGTACAACGCTACGACAAATGTCTTAGTCAGAACGGCAACTACGTAGAGAAGTAGCTGGATGGTGTAGCTAACTGTTAAAAATAAAACATTTCTAATTTTCACTGTGGTTCCCATTTCGCGATCAATCGGAGCTTACTTTCTGAACAGCCCTCGTATATATATATATATATATATATATATATATATGGAGGAGTGGTACTCAAGCGTCAACTATAGGTTACAATATCTCCGGATGTAATTAACATTTTACAATGCAACAAACGGCACTGATTACGTATTTGTTTATATGTTCAGATGTGCTAACAAAACCAACGGGGTTCCATTTAAAGAAACGTAGGTTTGTGTTAAAAACATACGTCCGTGCATTTTTTTGTGGTTTGTATTAATCAATTACACTAGCCCCTCTCCTCACGTTCGGTCTGTGGAATCGATTCGTCAGTATTTGATGTGGTTTACGAAATATATCCATCGGTAATGGTAGGTGACTATGACTTTTGAACACTATTAAGGTAAATACATTGTTTGTTCTCTATCAAATTCTTTCATTTGCTAAGTATATCTATCAGTGGTTAGTGTCTGCAGTAGTTAGGGTCTTTTATTTAGCTGGCAGTATTGGCGCTCGCTGTATTGCAGTAGTTCGAGTAAGGAAGATATTTGTGAAGTAAGTGATTCATGAAAGGCATAGATTATTGTTAGTCAGGGCCATTCATTTGTAGAGATTATTCAAAGTCAGATTGCGTTGCGCTAAAAAAATATTGTGTGTCAGTTTAGTGTTGGTCAGAATAAGTAAAGAGCGAAATGTTCAGTTCTGCTCATCTGTTTGAAAATCAAATAATGTAAGAGGCTTATCAGCACAGTAATTCATAAATTTTTCTAAAGGGACGTTTCATAATGCGTCGCACATCGTAGCTCACACTGTGCTTGAGCGGTACAAAGGGCACCAGGATGAGTTTGCCGTTCTCCCCCGGCCACCAGACTGCTCGCATACTCCCCCTCGATCGGGCTGTTCGCGCGATGGAAACTCGACCGAGAAACCTAGTGCACCTCGCCACGGCAGTGGAATCGACATGGCTGCACATACCTGCCGATACCTTCCAGAAGTCATTGACCCTCTCCTCCTGCAATCTCGCAGCGATCCGCGGTGCAAAACGTGTTTATTCATGCTTTTGGCTGGTGGTCATGTTTATGTGACTGGACATTGTATTATCACAGTTTTTGAAACGAACCAATGAATGTGTAGTGACGTCTTTCACTGACAGGTGGTGTGATAGCTGTTCACATCGTTACAGTTTAAGTCATAGGTGGTGCTGTTAGTTCACTACACTAAGTCGACCACGTGCTATCTCATAGAATGACACAAAGTGAAGGCAATCTGGGTGTCTTTTACTTGTACTATCGTCTGTTTGCAGCATGATTTTCCGTCTCGCCTTCTTCGCTCGTGTTTCTTATTTAACAACTGTAGCACCTACACTGAGAATGAAGTACGACGAAACGTTACTCCACGATTAGACGCGGACTTTAACAAAAACACCCGCTCGAATCCTCGAGAATCCCATTACAGCAACTTGTAAGTTCCCCGCCCCCCTCGTTGTGAAAAAAATTCCAGTGTATTTGCTACGGCTCAGCGTTCCCTGACCATTGGCTCGCAAAATTGTTGACCTGCGAAATGAGCTGAAGTACGGCGTCTCTCTTCTGTAAATATCTCAAGGCGGGTAGACTCACAAACGCAGCCCGCCTGCTATGGAGCGGACGAGAATAATCTCCTAGCTGAGAGACGTAGACTGCATCAGAAACATTATTTATTCATTTGCACTAAGGCTTCAATCGCCCTGTCTCTACGGATAAACTGAGCAGCCTACAGTAAGAAAGAGCTTTGTTAGCTCTACGTACCAACCTGGAAACTAGTGTATCGGACCGTTTGAACAGGACAAGCCTGAGCTCTGGATACTAGTAAAGCCGACGACCAGTGCACACAGAGAACCGCACGAAGGAGATCACACCGATTCGTCAGTAGAGTGAGTGTGGATTCAGGGGCCTAAATAGCGAGACTTATTTATTGTAGACTCCCGTTTTCCGCAGGTTCCCAGCCACTTGCGATGGAACTCAAAGGACTCATATTGGAGTACTGGTGGCGGACAGATGCCTCACCACACGTTTGATTAGCCGCCGTCAAGAATGCTAGGCTGTTACTACCTCTACCTTATATTTCTGCAGAAAATTTAAGCGGATTACCCTCGTGCGAGGAAGTGGGTTGTCAACACTTCGTCTACTCCGTGATCACCAATTTAGATGTTCCGTTTCTCACTATTCTCATTGCCGCTACTTCACATTACTTCCTTTTTCTACTAATGAGTAAACATTGGGATGAACTTTTGATATTATTGCTGAGCCGTGGTAAAAATTGCTGTTTTGAAGAGCGCGCCGCAGCGCATTTGTGAAGCAGTCGCCCTCCGTTTCTGGCGGTGGCGCCGCTGTGTCAATGAGAGCTTTGGTGTCTCCCTCTGGTGGGAAAGGTTGCCTGTTCACGTGCATTTAAGGGGCGCTATCAGCTCGGCAGTGGGTCAGTCGGAGTGAGACTGGGTCAGTCTCTCTTTCGCATTTGTGCGGCAGTTAGTGTTTGTCTGTCGTCTGGAGTGCCAGTATGTCTGTCGTTCGGATCAACCCTTAAGGCCGGTTGGATCGATCATTTGGTCGGTCACGCACTGGGACACAAGATGACTTGTCCGTCTCGAGCGTTGGCGCATGTGAGGTAGCCACGTCAGTCCAGTGGGCCGCGCCGTATAGCGAGGGGTAGTGGCTTCGCGGCCGACAGGAGAGTAACAGGAGTCAACCCACGACATCGGTCTGGCCGGCGCGAGCTGCGACGCCGTGAGACGGGAGATCGGCGCGCCTTCCTGCGTCCGTTGAAGCGGCTGACAGCGGACGGTTTGGGAGAGCGTTTTGGGAGTGCTGCGCCAGGTCTTCGCCAGACATCTCAGTTTATTAGAAGTTAAGTGATTCGTGATATGTTGTTTCATTTACTTGTTAAATTCAACTTGTTTCCTTGGTCAGTCTCTCGTCCCCAGCTTGTTCGTCTGTCTCCCGTCCGCATTTGTTAGGCAGTTAGTGTCTGTCTGTCGTCGTGCCGTATGTTAATAGCTGCCACTGTCATGTTTGTTGGATTCGGTGTTAACGAATTTATTGCTTAAGGTGTAATGGCCGAATTCCTGAAATATGTTTTTATCTTGTCTATCATCCTGAGATGCGGTATATGTGGAATGTAGAGCATGTTTGTACATTTTATGTAAAACTGCATTTCATGGGTATTTATTTAACTGGTCAATTTAGTATATGATGTTTCCAACCCTCCACCGTAAGACTTTTCTTTTAAAAACAAAATGCACCTTCGGTGGCAAGTAATTTAATGTGTTTTGTACCATTTCCATCCCTCCTACGGGGTGCTTAGTTTATGTGTTTGTGTGAGTTGTTAAAAATTTTTAGTTTAAAGTAATCTGGTGTGTTGCAGATTTACACCAGAGTAGTCTTTTAGAGGTTGTTATTTCTGCCTCTGAATAAATTGTAAATTGATGTTAAGAGGGTGCATTCTGATTATAATTTTTAAATCTGTTTTTTTTTTAAATAAAGGGTTTTTAGGAATAAAATTTCAATTTGTTTCTAATTTAATTTGTTTTCATCAGTTACCCACTGGCAACTACGTCCACGCTCACATAATATGATTAAATGTATTAATATTCTTCATGAATCGTTAGTAAATAAAGTAAATTCCTTAAGGAAAGATTCACGATTCAGTTGTATTTATCGTTCGGTTCCACCCTTAAGATACTTTGTTAGATCGATGAAATCTTCTACTGCATTTCCAAATATCTCTTGTTAAACGTTTGTTACCGAACCTACGTCATAGATAGTGGCAGACAGGCCTGTGTATCCTACTTCTGGATCGTATTGTGCGAGGGTCACTACATGAAGCGTCTCGGCCTCCACAGAAATGCTATCGCATTTCCTCGCTGCACAAATGACACACCGGCCGCTGTGACCGAACGTTTCTAGGCGCTTCAGTCTGGAACCGAGCGACCGCTACGGTAGCAGTTTCAAATCCTGCCTCGGGCATGGATGTGTGTGATGTCCTTGGGTTAGTTAGGTTTAAGTAGTTCTAATTTCTAAGGGACTGATGACCTCAGATGTTAAGTCCCATCGTGCTTAGAGCCATTTGAACCATTTTGAACCTGGGCCCCTTGGCGTGCCATTCCGCCGCTCTGACCACTCAGCTAACGGAGGCGGACTCGTGGGAAAAAAAATTATATATATATATATATATATATATATATATATATATATATATATATATATATATATATATATATATATATATATAATTTTTTTGTTCTTACAGCCACAATTTCTTTTGCGTGTACTTCAAACTTGCTGAGCACATACTGTGATATACAGAGTGTAATGAGGATGAGTGCAGATATTTTTACATGTGTTACATTAACGTGTACACACATCAGCGTGCTGCTTGTTTTTTCTCTACATCAACAACTGTCCGATAAACACATTGCAAACCTTACGACTTTAAGATTTCTGCAAAATTGTAACTGCTCCACCTGTCAGATTAGATTTCCCTTCCCCCACTCTTTCTGTCCATATCCTCCTCTGTCCATCTCTACCTTCCCCAACTGTGCGAATCTATAAATGTAGCTCCACAAACCAGGCAAGAAATCAGGTCATTGCTACGCCAAAACAATGTTCCTGTGATGCAGGCCAGCCTACACAGTGGGGCTTTAGTTGAGAAACGTTTTTGCACCTGATGGGTAGGCTGCCTTGCAAACCAGTTCGATAAAGCATGCAGATGCTCTCCCAAACTAACACACCGATCTTTGTCTGCAGGGCAGCCTATATGTCAGGGGCTAGAAAACTGTTTGTTACCCCAACAGACTGGCCTGTAGTACAGATCGATATTGCAAGCCAACACTATTCCTACGCAACATCCATGGAATGCAGGGCCACCTGTGTGGCAAGGGGTGAAAAATAACATTTTCGCCCTTATCTCCACTCCTATTGGAGGTAGGAAGTTTCAAACCTCAGAGTGTGGTTTCTGGTGAACTTTACTGTGGTTGACAAATGCTACTGAAATTGATCCACAGGTTTGGGAACAGATCCCAGACGTACATACAGCTTTATATATGTAACGCTGTTCAAAAGAGGAATGTAGACTGGCAAGTTGTTAGCGGCAGCACAATGGAGAAGAGTTACACATCGGCTGCAAACAGACAGCCGACAAGTTTCGAGACAGCTCGTCAGCGCGAGTTGTCCGGGGAAACCAATCAGCGCCGGCGACTGGCCCGCCGGCAGCCAGCGCGTCTGAGTCAATGTTGACGCAATTGGAGGGCTGGGCGGGGCGGGGCCAGGCATAGCGGGACGGCGGCCCACTCCCGCTCTGTGCGCAAACAGCGGCCGCGGGAGCAGCCGACACCTCGGCCGCGGGCGCGGACGCCGCGTTTACACGGCAAACACCGGCCGGAACCGCGATTATTGTTTGCCCGCGGTCAGGTCGCGCCCGCGGGCCTACTTTACCGGCACGCACGCGTAATTGGCTGGCCCGCGCGTTTGGCAGTCTTCGATCGCAGGGCCACTCCGATTCTGAAAGCTACGAAGCAGGTTACAGTGCTGCGTGTTTCAAAAGATCGTCACAGCGTAACAGTTGAATCCCGGGGCTGTGTTACATAGGGCTAACATCCTCAGAGCCAATCACAGGAGGACGGGTCTGTTTTCAGTCTGAATGGATGATGTGAAGCTACGTTTTCCTAGGTGCAGAAGTTCATCGCAGCGTGCTGCGGAATACACTTGCCTCTTGCGTTGTCCGATGCAGGCCGCAGCAAGCGTTTTCCTAGGCACGGGGCGGTGCGTTTCAGAACGTAGAAAATGAAAGAGGTTTTTTTTTTATATAATTTGACAACTGTAGTTGACTGACAGATACGGAAACTCCCTTCTGACATCTATTTCTAATACAGTGAAATTTTTGTGCTGTTGAACTACAGAAATAATTAAACTTGTAAGGAAAGTTATTTTTTCGCGCTACACAATATTTATCGCCTCATACTTCTGAAAGTATGCGTCGTGGAACAGCATAATTTTATAGCTGCCTTAAGTAGCAAAATTTCTGGCCAGCAGAGTCAATAAGGGTGAGGTAGTAAATTGAATTCTAGCATCTGTGTCGGAACTTTTACCAAACCAACAGCCGGCCGGTGTGGCCGAGCGGTTCTAGGCGCTACAGTCTGGAACCGCGTGACCGCTACGGTCGCAGGTTCGAATCCCGCCTCTGGCATGGATGTGTGTGATGTCCTTAGGTTAGTTAGGTTTAAGTAGTTCTAAGTTCTAGGGGACTGATGACCACAGAAGTTAAGTCCCATAGTGCTCAGAACCATTTGAACCATTTTTTTTACCAAACCAACAGCCGGCCGGGGTGGCCGAGCGGTTCTAGGCGCTACAGTCTGGAACCGCATGACCGCTACGGTCGCAGGTTCCAATCCCGCCTCTGGCATGGATGTGTGTGATGTCCTTAGGTTAGTTAGGTTTAAGTAGTTCTAAGTTTCAGGGGACTGATGACTTCAGATGTTGAGTCCCATAGTTCTCAGAGCCATTTGAACCAAACCGACATCCGAAACGTAGTAAGAGACAAAAATTTTCCCTTTACATTTTTTGTGGGTGTGAAAGAGAGAAAATTTTCGGAAATATTTGAATTTGCTTTTACAGTTTGTTCGAAGTTGGTGAATGCTATAGTTTTTCCCAGATGAAAGCACTGTTGTGATTTTCAAGGAGCGACGCGAAACCTAGTGCGCTGCGAGAAATATTTTGCCAGGTACGGAGCAGTCAGCAGTAATAGTGACAGCGAAGACCAAACTCGCAGTGCACTGCCCGATCTGAGAAACTGATATTTTAGGCACTCTGAAAGTTCTTAGAACGTAGGGAAACAGGATGAAGACCGTGCGATACTCAGGATACGTGAAGAAGAAGCGGCGTATAACATTTTCGTAACTAAATATTTACTCGACGATGTGGACAAGTGCCGGCCGGTGTGGCAGAGCGGTTCTAGGCGCTTCAGTCTGGAACCGCGCGACCACTACGGTCGCAGGTTCGAATCCTGCCTCGGACATGGATGTGTGTGATGTCCTTAGGTTAGTTAGGCTGAAGTAGTTCTAAGTTCTAGGGGACTAATGACCTCAGATGTTAAGTCCCATAGAGCTCAGAGCCATGTGAACTACTTTTTTTGTCTACTACGCCGCCACAGTACTGGCTGATAATGCCAACAGGAGCAATCCATTGGTGAGCACAGTATGAGGCTACGGAGCGTAGCTGAGCTGTTTAGTCGACAATAGCTCACAACACTGCTACAACGCTAGAGGTGCTGATACAAAGCAGAACAATGGCAACGGTAAACAAAGCAAACAATGCGTTACATCTACAACAACAGTTGCCGAAGCTGACATTGAATCAGAAAGGAACAAGGAATTTCACATGGTGTGAAAGAAATGGCAGTTGAAATATTAGTGTTTCTGCAAGATGAGTTAGTGGAATGTACGGTGTTGTATTTGCTCAACAGTACGGACAATGTGCATGAGAAGTAAAATTATGACGATACGTGCTTAACAAGTAGAAGTGATTTTGGAGCAGGTGTGGTGACGAACCATGTAGTTATTCATCCTTGTCGGACAGGGAGCCACACATTCCGTCTCCAGTTAAAAGTTGTAAAGGACAATCGTTGTCCATGGATCTTATACTAAACATAATTACGTACATGGAAGCTCATCCGCGGCATACTAAAAAAAAATTATGAACAGATTTCAAAGAATTTTGCAGAAATATGACCTCGTAGTATATAAGAGAACTACAGAGATTCAAGGGAGAACAAGGTGCAGTTGTTACAAAAACCTGTGTTTGCGTGCTTCAACGGTGTTCAATGCAATTTACAGGATATGCGTTATAGTGATATACTATGTCATGTACACCAAATTGCGTGCGACATACATTACAGTGATTTCAAGGAAAGCAGTGGATGGTTACGTAACTGCAGACAGTGGTATAGAAATGGAAGGCGAAGACATTTCAAACAAAGCATCAACTTGATGTACAGCAAACTGCGGAATCGGCCCATCGTTCAGTAAGGATTTTTTTTAACTCTGCCCAGTCGGCTTTTGAAGAGGAAATGAATAGGAAGGGAACCCTGGAAATTAGACGTACCAAGAGAGTTATATCAAGATCGACTAACATCAATGTCTCAACACATTCGTATGCAATTAGGCCGACTGTTAATCTGGATGATAAGTTGGCTGGAAAGTTATTTACTGTGCTGTGAGAAGTTTGAGGTTCTCTCTCCCCTATGATTCTTTCTAGCATACGCGACCTTGCAAGGGCAGTAGGGGGTATTTACGTCACAACTAGCAAGAGTAAGTAAATGGGCGTAAAAGAACTGCAACTGTGGTTCAGCACTGCTTTTGGTCAGTACCTGCTCAAAATCACTTGCTTTCGCTTGATTCCTGGTCTGCATATAAAAAAACATACTTGAAACGCCCGCTGAATCCGCTAGGAAGAACAGGTAATAGGACTGTAAAAAGGGCCAAGGGCTGAAGTCAGTTTCTGCTTCTAATTATCATTTATTGTCGTTTAGCAACACTTTCACGGCTGAAGGCCTCCACCAAGCAATCTTAACAAGATAAAAATCCAATTAAGATAGCAATAAAGTAATTCAAAAAGCAAAATACGCAAAATGCCACACAAATGGCTGAGGACCACAATTAATTTCCAAATTTTTCGAATATATTACCATAGACTTTTAAAGGCAGAAGGCCAGCAAGAAAACTAAAAAAAAGAATCAAAAATTCAGTTAAGATAGCAATAAAATAATTTAAAACCCAAAAGGCATCATATACAAGGTGGAACACAAATGGCTGAGGGCCACAATCAAACCTCAATATTTCAAAATATATTACCATAATCTTTAAAGGCAGAAGGCTGCAGCGTTTAATCTTGAAAGATAAATTTAAAAATTAGTTTTACAAAATCTTAAGAAACAAACAATTACAACAAGTCTAAAATTTAAAATAGCTGACAACAAATAATTAAAAAGCGGTGGCACTCAGAAGGTCTCCAGGGAGGTCGGTCTACCCTCGTTCACTTAGGTGAGACAGGTGGTGAGCCCAACTACACTTGATCAATCGGAACCAAACCAGGGGACCGCCACGGACCGACCACACAACGACTTGCTTCCTGTCAGTCAGTACATGAGAACCTCAACCGGCAATGTTACAAACATGGTAATCCACAATGGAGTACCTAGTAGCAGTCAAAATTACACACCATGGTGGACAGTGACAACAGTTGAGGAAAGGACACTGCCTTAAATTACGTAAGTGACCAGGGCAGGTAACCGGGAGACTAACGGCCACTAGGCAGAAAATTCCGCTGGTACACTTGAATTTGAAAGGCGGTAATAGTTAACACGCTCAAAAGAACATTGCCTGAATTTACGTCAATGCCAAAGGCAGGTAACCAGACCACTAATGGTCACAGGACAGAAAATTCCACTGGTGCACTTAAATCGTAGTAGACCGCATGATGGCTAAATCTCAGCAGCAGAACCACTCGGTGTTGCTCACTGGAAAACCTCCCCAACAGCAAACCACCGAAGCAAACCACCACAACATGAATAGACGTGGCTTTGGTAGTTGAAACCACTACTCAACTTTGACGTCTTGGGTCAGTGAACCACGAAACTCGTAGCGATCGGACAGCTCCACACACGCTCCGACACTGCGCAGGGACTGCCAGCGGATCCAGCCGACTGCACTGCGCGGAGACCTTCCATCGCCCGCAACAACCGACCGACTCACTCCAGACCCCCTTGCTGGAAACCATATGCACCAAACCAAAGATGGTACACGGCGCAAATGTCGATACACATCACTGCTGCCACACGTAGAAGGAAGAAGAACTACGACGTAACGGCGACAAGGGTGGGAAACCAAACACAGATAGACAGCGAAGTTCACGGAAACGCATAGTTGGGAGAGAGCACGGCTCAGTACTTATTTATAGCAAAAAATCCCTCCTGAAGAGTGTGTGACGTTACATTTCGTACCACTTGGAACCAATGGACGAAATCAGTCTCTTGATGTTTGCTTTCTCCGTGCCTTAACGGGCAGACAGTTCTACGATAAGCTTCCCCACAGACTGTTTCGCATTCGGTCACAAGCCATGATATTCCACCAGTTCTCTTCAACACTCGTTGCACCAACGTGATTCTATATCCATTCTTTAAAGGGCGAATACCTAGCGCGGTTTGTAACTCCCAAGGAGTTCTCCTTCGCCACTGATGATACGGACTTTTGTGATTCACTCGGTTTTCATGGTGCAAGTTAATGTTTTGTTTTGAACACATCTTAAACGTCTACGATGTCCATTTTCTGAAGCGTAACACATATATCCCATAGAAGGTTGATCTCTGCACATCCCGGACTCTCATTTTATGTCGCCCTCCCGACGCACAAGATGAGTCATTAGCTGCTAATATTTTCCCTGCCGTAATTGTTAACACAACAATTTCAAATGAGCCTTACTAAAAATTGGACTTGCGACCTCTCACTCAGGTGGTTCTTTGTGAGAAATAATTGCTGTAAACGAGTGGCGAAACCAGTTACACCAGCCCTAAACTCGAAAAGCGAAAGTGACGACCTTATTGGGTCTTTTTGAGTTGCTTCCTTCCAACAGAAACTATAACGCGTGTAGTGTAGTTTCTACTGTTTCCGAATAAAGGGAACTGGACAGAGCACAGGACAAAAATTTTGATTCTGTAATTTTAATGAAATATATTGCAACAGAAAGAAAGAAAATAATACTATGTGGCATACAATTCAAGTATGTTTCACTTATCGTAGGTAGCGAAGTTTGCACTAGGACATTAATGCCCTAGATTGTAGCGCCTAACTCACCGTCAGAACGAGGGACCTAAGCAGGAAGCCAAGAAAGATAACGATGTACCGCTGCAGTTTCCATTCTGAAACTTCGAATTGTTGGCATATTCTCGATCTCTCCGGTATATGGTTTCCAAGTCCACAACAATGTTGCACACCTGGTTTTCTTTTTGTTTTGCATCTAATTTTGGGTCTAAATTTTTTGAATGTTCCTGCTATGAATTAGGAGAACAGATCAGTTTCGTCCAAAGTTTCAGGCTCCATTTGCTTATCAACAAATTTCGAGAAAGTCTGTCAGTCCTCACGTATTTTTAACGAGTTTCTGTAGTACTCACGAGTACCCCCTCCCTTGCCTCCCCCGGGGTTCCTGCTTTTCTTTTAGGGGGGGGGGGGGAAGCGTGGCACGCTGAAACGTCGCGCAATGGATAAATCGCGTCACGTCTCCATGAACACAGTCTTTGGCTTGAAGAGGGCGTGGCATTCTACCGCGAGTGCGGTGGAGGCCATGATTCCGGGAAAGCCGGTGTGCGAAGCGGCACGGACAGCGCTGCTCTGCGAGTTAACGGGCCGCTGGTTTATTCTCAAATTTTCAAATTTGTGTTTGTTCTTTAGGGACCTAACTGCAGAGGTCATCGGTCCCTAGACTTACACACTACTTAAACTAACCTATTCTAAGAACAACACACTCACCCATGTCCGATGCCCGAGGGAGGAGTCGAACCTCCGGAGGGAGGGGCCGTGAGGTCAGTGACATGGCACCTCTAACCGCGCGGCCCGTGAATCTTCGAAGTTGATCTGGATGAGCGTCTTCTGGACGCGAGAGATGTGCACCGGAAACGGGAGTGAACATGTTATTGCTTTGGCCGACCATGTCTGAAGGCGAGCGGTGGGACGTCATAATGTTCACATCTCCTGGCAGCACCAAGTGTTTCCTTTGTCTGTCATCACACAGAGGCTTTGTATACTCCGTGACCTACTTCTAGTTCGTTGCTTAAGTGCCGAGACCATGTGACATTATTAAAGACTGATCTTGGTCTCCGCTGTGAGGGTGATAATTGCGACTGGTTCGTTTCCTGCTCGTGTTTGCGCCCTGCTGTATCTGTATAGACTTTGGTTTAGTCTTCTGTTGTTATTCTCTGTTACCGTGTCTGGCAAAGCGATTAGATGAGTGTGTCACCCATATCAAAACTTAATAGCTACCACTGCCGCGCAGTCTGGTGCGCCTTGCCACGGTTAGAGCGGCTACCCCTCCCATTCCCCCCCACCGTCGGAGCTTCGAATCCTCCCTCGTGCATGGGTGTGTTTGTTTGTACTCCTTAGTGTAGGTTAGTTTAAGTTAGATCAAACAGTATGTAAACCTACGGACATATGACTTCAGAAGTTTGGTCCCATAGGAACTTACCACAAATTTCCAAAATTTGGTAATTGTCATAGAGTTGCGGTTTGATGGTGTGTTTTAAATTACTGGAGTAAACTGCTTTCATGTTTAATGCGTCATTATGTAGGGCGTTTTCCGTTTTTGTCTGATGCGTTGTGCACTAAATCGCCAAGTCGCTGTTTTAGCTATTTGGAATTCGCATGCTTCTGCTCCTTTACCGGGGCAAATCTCGTTGCAAGTGTTTTGGTGGGTTACACTTCCAAGCGGAGCATGTGTTTACATAGGTGAGATTCATCAGCCAACCATTCGCGTCTTCCGTGTTTCCCGCTGAATGTCAATTGGAGCTGAACTTCTTCACTGTCAGATGTAAGAATGGTAAGGGGGGGAGGTTACCTTGGTCAGTTACTTTATTATCTTTTAGAAACTTTTCACAATTGTTTGTCTGTGTTCAATCTGATGACTTACGTTTACGAAAAAATTACTTCCCTGTTAATCTGTCTATATTGCATGTTTTGCATTCTACAGATATTTATAGCCTGCCTGATTTAAAGACTGTTCCTCAGAACTTTTGAAGAGATTATTATATTACTTCAATTACTGAAAAATTCTCCTGTTTCTCTTATTGAAATCGGCTGTAAATATTTCAGCAACAGTGATCAGTGACACATAAACATTGCAGATTTTGAAAAGAAAATAGCGTTTGTTGTAAATATAAATTTTCATAGTTTATCTTCCCATGAGTGTCCTTTGGAAGGTGGAGAGCAATTATTTGAATTAACACTGTAACATTTTGCCATTAATATCACTAAAATATTATCATTGTTGATAGATTGTCAGTAATTGTTCTGCAATTGTTTTGTGCAATGACATAGTTTTGTCTTAATACGACAAGATCCTATTGACTTAATTTGTAAAGCTATATTGGTTGAGGAGTGTTAATACGTCCTGATAAGAATGGAGTTCAGTCCTTACTTTGCTCGGTCCTTCAACTACTAGGCAACATTTCACCAGTAATGCATACCAATGTTCTCCTCCTACCAAGTAAATCTCAGCGACCTGCGGAACAGATTCCTCCAGAAGCTGGCAAGCGTTTCCCGCAGGCAAAGCCCGCAGCGGCACTACGTTCTCTTCCCCCTGGGAAAACGGCTTGATATGTTTGCATTGTGCGAGTGAAGAGCGTGGTGTCGCACACGTTATACGCAGCTCGTTCCGGGAAAATCCCGTAGCCAGGGAAACGCAGCTTATTCCGGCAAAACGTTTCGTGCGACTTTCAGACGCTACAAGCCTTCCATTTCGCCCTGATTCGGTGACTCGCGTGTCAGTTCCTTTCCTTGTTTATTCGCGTAGTTGATGATCTGTTCTCACACGGATCCCGTTGTGGACTTTCCCACCACACAAAAAGTCGTCAAGTGTGAACCAGGATACGAACTGGGATCTTCGCAACTGCACCCATCCACAGTAACCACTTTTCTCCCAAGAAAAAAATGGTTCAAATGGCTCTGAGCACTATGGGACTCAACTGCTGAGGTCATTAGTCTCCTAGAACTTAGAACTAGTTAAACCTAACTAACCTAAGGACATCACAAACATCCATGCCCGAGGCAGAATTCGAACCTGCGACCGTAGCGGTCTTGCGGTTCCAGACTGCAGCGCCTTTAACCGCACGGCCACTTCGGCCGGCTTTCTCCCAAGAATAGGATCTTCTGCCAACTATTTTTATTGTTTATTGAAATAAAATTCCTCTTCTACGGAAAATTTTCGTCTTGTCGAAAACAAGTAACAAACAAACTGAAGTCCCTTTTGCTACACATACTAGGGCTATTCGGAAAATAAGTTCCGATTGATCGTGAAATGGAAACCACTTTGAAAATGAGAAATATTTTATCTGCAGCAGTTAGCTACAGCTTCCAGCCACTGCTCTAAATAGTCACTACTCCGACTTAGACATTTGTCGTAGCGTTGTACCAACTTTCCAACAGCTTCGTCATAGAAAGCAGCCGCCTGTGCTTCCCGCCAATTGTCTAAGCTCATCTATAGCTCGTTGTCTGTGCGAAAATGTTGTCTTCATAGCCAGTAGTTGCAGTGAGGAGAGATGAAGCACAGAGGGAGACAATTACCGACATGTGTGCGGCTGATCAAACACTTCCCATCGAAAACGCTGCAGGAGCATTTTCATTGACTCTGCAAATTGCGACCGAGAATTGTCACAAAGTAGGAACCGTTTGACAGTTCTGTAATGTGGGCTGCATAACATCAGGCGAAAGCACTCGCCAGGACCTCATACTTGGCAGGAGACACTATTTTCTACGCATCTTTATGTGCTCACCATGCGCTCAGAACTGAAAACAGCGAAGTGATGTAACCGATAGACATACTAGAGACACTGTCAAGCACATATGTGGAAAGCTTTATTAGATTTTCACAGTGGTTCCCATCTCTTGACCGATCGGTACTTACTTTCCGAATATCCCTCGAATATTTGTTCACTCTCGAAACTGGACGTAGTTTCTCTTTCTTCTGAATGCTGTTTGTCTCTCTTTGATCTAAAAATGAATTTTATGCCTCTTCATATTGTATTTACATCCAGAGACATGGACAACTTTAAAAACAGACATTTTTGTTACTTGTTAAAATAATTTGAAACTCTTATCCATCCAACATGGTGCCTACCACGGAAGTCCCTGTGTTTCATTCACAGGCGTTAAGTGTCAAATGCTCCAGGACACCGACTGAAGTGAGGTCTAGTGATTCGCACAGTTAGGGTAGGTAGAGAAGGACAGAGGAGGAGAGGGACAGAAAGAGTGGGGGAAGGAGAGTCTAATCTGACAGGTGGAGTATATTCAATGGAGCAGTTAACAATTGTGCAGAAAACTTCATGTCTTAAGGTTTGCAATGTGGTGACGTTACAAACTTTAGGGGATGATGGAGAATGATAAATGTATCAGTTTGAGATAAGGAACTTTGGTCCGGAAACCAGCGAGACGAAAGTTAAAGTGAAAATCGTTGTGGTACCTTTGATACTGGAATACATAGAGCGTACTGCTGTTGCTAATACTGTAGGTTAGGGCAAGTTCCAGAGGTCTCACGATGGATCAAAGCAAGAAAAAATGTCTAATAAACGCGGACCCTAAAATGCACACGTTAAGAGATAAGAGCAGTTATTAATCTCCGGTATTGTGAAACGCATTTCTTCTGCTACAATTTCTTTGGTCTCCATGTTTCCGGAGGCAGTAGAATGGATCAGAACAAGACTTACTGGACGCTGGGGTATAGAGCGCAGTTGACTTTCTAAATTATCCCCAGGGTATTTCATTGCCTTCAGGCAGATGGAACATTTGTACGGAGTGGAACTTGTGTGGAGGTGGAATGTGTTGAGATTTCGGCGAAGCTCGGTCCACTTCGAATACTTTCTTGCGGCCTCATTAAATGGCTTCAGCATCTCATAGCCGAACTACCACCTTCTAATCGAACCTTGGCTTAGGACTGTGCCATAGATTAGCCTGTCACCTCAAATAGTTTTTCTAAGTGTGCCTGTACGCTACCTGCGAAAAACTGCTTCTCCCAGAAAGAGCCGCAGGGCCCTTGCGATTGTCTCTCCACAAAAATGCTACTCCACATAAATTTTCTAATCGCTAATACAGGTCGGGACTCTGGACAGGCCAGTCCATTTCAGGAATGTTACTGTCCTCAAACAATTGCCATACAGTTGCGGTTTTATGGCAGGATGCATTGTCATCGTGTCCGAACCGTTCCTCTACTATACGCAGTATACAATGCTGTAAAATGTGCTTGTATGCTTCCACGTATAGTGTTTTCTTTACCAGGAGACATACCCCCATATTGTAACACTATTTCCTCCCTATTGCACTGTTGACACTACACACGATGGCTGCTAACATTCTCCAGGCACTTGTCAAACGCTAATTCTTCTATGGGGTTGCGCACGGAATGATTAATGACTTCAGGTTATTCGATTGTCCACTGGAATCGCTTTTTACACCACTTGAAGCGTCGCTCAGCATTGACTACACAAATCTGCAGCTTCTTAGGAGTACCTCGACTATTGTACCCCTTTCTTTTTAACTTCCTAAGCACACTTATTCTGCTAGTCGGGCTGTTGGTAACACTTAGGATCTTACAGTGATCGTACATCCATATTTAAATTGGATGATGCTGGGGCATCAACTAGTATAATTTTTATTAAAAATGAAATTCCTCCAGCTCTACTTCAGATTTCATATTTATTTGGCTACTAGTTTCAACGTTGCTTCAACACCATCTTCAGGCCCGTACATTTCGATGATATCAATTGTGTGTAATGAGCCAATTGGCAATTGAGCCTAAACAACGAAAAGCGTTAGGCCAATCCGTTAAATTACATGATAAATGAGTTAAAATTAAAAGCTGTAGATTGATCTAAATTCCTGGGAATTACAATTACGAACTACTTAAATTGGAAAGCTCACATAGAAATTGTTGTGGCGAAGGCGAACCAAAGACTGCGATTTATTGGCAGAACACTTAGAGGCGCCTATACAACACTAGTCCGTCCTCTTTTGGAATCCTGCTACGCAGTATGGGATACTTACCAGATAGAATTAACGGAGTACATCTAGAAAGTTCAAGGAAGAGCAATATGTTTTGTATTATTGAGAGACAGGGGAAATAGTGTCACTGACATGATACAGGATCTAAGGTGGACATTACTAAAAAAAGAGGCGTTTTTCCTTGCGTCGGAATCTTCTCATGAAAGTTCAATCAGCAACTTTCTTTCCTAAATGGGAAAATATTTTCATGATGCCGACCTACATTGGCAGAAACGATTATATTGATAAAATAACAAAAGCAGTACTCGTACGGAAAGGTACAGGTGTTTGTTTTTTCCGCGTGGTGTTCAAGATTGAATAACAGAATATTACTGTGAAGGTGGTTCGGTGTACCCTCTGCCAGGCACCTAAGCGTGATTTGCAGAGCACCAATGTGGATTTAGATCATTGATTTCTGATGACCATGGTGGCCAGGGGAGATGCGAAAATGGCAGCTGTGTGAACAGCGGCCCTGTCGTGTTGGAACACAGTAGCACCATTAGGGAATAAAATGTGTACCATAGGATGGATATGATCCACCCTGGTGGTCACATACTGCAGCGACCTAGCAGAGTAACCATGGGGTCCTTGTAATCTCACAATATGACTGCCCAAGTCACCAACGAAGCTCCACAGTGTTTCAGTATTGGGACGTAAAGTCGGTCATAAGTTGAAAACAGTGTGAAAGAAGACTCATCCGACCATACTTCTTTCTTTCAGTGCTCCATAGTCCAGGTTTAATGGCTGTTGCACCACATTATCCTGTTATGGGTCAGCATCACTGAATAGCATTTTCAAATTCCAGCTCGCGCTACAGTTACATGCCTGTAGAGCACCCCTCGTGTTGTTTTGGTGTAGTGTAGCATCCTGTTCTGCAGCGACTTTCGCAGCTGTCGTCCTCTTAATGTTCGTCACAATCAGCCTCAATGACAGTCCGTCACGGTCACTCAACAAATATTTTCGTCAGCTTCGTGACATAGCAAATGTAGTTTTCCATTGTCCCTGTCTGCGCTATAAATGTTCAACACTATGTCTTTTGAACGAACAAACACTTCGGATACCTTGGTTACGAAAGCCCGCACCATACGAGCACCAATAATATGCCAATGTTCGAATCCACGTAACTCCGACTTAATGCACTCACAACTACACGAACGCCGGCCGGTGTGGTCGAGCTGTTCTAGGCGCTTTAGTTTGCAACCGCGCGACCACTACGGTTGCCGGTCGAACCCTGCCTCAGGCATGGATGTGTGTGATGTCCTTAGGTTAGTTAGGTTTAAGTAGTTCTATGTTCTAAGGGACTGATGACCTCAGATGTTAAGACCCATAGTTCTCAGAGCCATTGGAACCATTTGAACAACTACACGAACACTGTTCTGCCCAAGATAGACACTTACAACGTGTTGAGGACATTGTGTAGAAGCTATTCATGGTCAAACAAACAGCGCAACCTGCAGGCTTGGCTAGCATCGGCATTTACGCTGAAGAGCCAAAGAAAGAGGTACACCTATCTAATATCGCTTAGGGTTACCGCGAGCACGGAGAAATGCCGCAGTTCGACGTGGTATGGACTCGACTAATGCCTGAAATAATGCTGGAGGGAATTGACACCATGAATCCTGCAGGGCTGTCTATAAATACGTAAGAGTACAAGGGGGTGGAGATCTCTTCTGACCATCCCGTTCCAAGGCATCCCAGGTATGCACTATGATGTTCATGTCTGGGGAGTTTGGTGGCCAGCGGAAGTGTATAAACTCAAAGAGTGTTCCTGGAGCCACTCTGTAGCAAGTCCGCTGGAATGCTCAATGGAGATGAATGGGTGTAGGTGATCAGACAGGATGCTTACGTACATGTCACCGGTCAGAGTCGTATCTAGACGTATCAGGTGTCCCGTATCATTCCAACTGCAAATCCCCACAGCATTACAGAGCCTCCACCAGCTTTAATAATCCGCTGCTGACATGAGGCTCCATGGATTCATGAGGTTTTCTCTATACCTGTACACGTCCATCCGCTCGATAGAATTTGTAACAAGATTAATCCGACCAAGCAACATGTTTCCAGTCATTAACAGTTCAATATCGGTTTCGATGAGCCCAGGCGAGGCGTAAAGCTTCGTGTCGTGCAGTTATCAATGGTACACGAGTGAGCCTTCGGCTCCGAAAGCCCATATCGGTGATGTTTCGTTGAACAGTTCGCACGCTGACACTTGTTGATGGCCCTGCATTGAAATCTGCAGAAATTTGCGGAAGGGTTGCACTTGTGTCACGCTGAACGATTCTCTTCAGTCGTCGTTGCTCCCGTTCTTCCTTGATCTTTTTCAGCCGCAGCGACGTCGGAGATTTTTTGTTTTACCGTATTCCTGATATTCACGGTACAGTGAAATGGTCGTACAGGAAAATCCTCACTTCATCGCTACCTCGGAAATGCTGTATCCCATCGCTCGTACGTAGACAATAGCACCATGTTCAAACTCGCTTGAACCTTAATAACCTGCCATTACAGCAGCAGTAACCGATCTAACAACTGCGCCAGACACTTGTTGTCTTGCATGGGTGTTTCCCACCGCAGCGCTGTATCCTGGATGTTTACATTTGAATATTCATGCCTATACCAGTTTCTTTGGCGCTTCAGTGTACACTTAGGCATTCTTTTCTCGCAGAGTTTCCATATTTCTGTCCAACCCCTGTGAATCTAGTCGTTGTGAGGCCAGATAACAAACTCAGTTGTATTGGAAGAATCGCAAGGAAATGCAGCTGACACACGAAAGAAAATGACTACAAAACCGTAATTCCCGGAGAGCCTGACTCACAAAATTTCAAGGGCCTAAGTAAACTAATAGAGAAGTATTACATTTGCGCTCATAAAGAGGACTAGTGACAGACTCATTTCCTGAGTACCATTCGTGAAAACAGTAGCATATGGGGGAAGTAAGAAGGGGAAGATGTATCTACTGGTAAACTACGCACCCTTTGACAACGGTGACTTGCGAATAACGATACGAATGCTGGCGAAATACATTTTTCTCTTTATTCCGATTTCTGTCTATGTGTGACTTAACTTCTTTGATTCCCAACCTGTTATATGTAGGGATATACACCCATCATTAGGCACTTTAATTCAAATGAGAAAATACAAACTGATAAGCAAGAAACAAACACGATCGGTAACACTCAAATGAAGCAGCTCATACTGAATGAGTGCTCAGTGCATGGTTCCGAGTAAAAACGGTACCATGCATGCCACATATGAGATCACTTTTTCAGCTCATCAGTACACATGACACCCTGCATTACAGAAAAATATCGTCTCTGTCAGATATTGCTCTTATGTTCTCCGATTTGAACCTGCGACCTGTGGCACCTATGGTTCAAATGGTTCAAATGGCTCTGAGCACTATGGGACTTAACATCTGAGTTCATCAGTCCCCTAGAACTTAGAACTACTTAAACCTAACTAACCTAAGGACATCACACACATCCATGCCCGAGGCAAGATTAGAACCTGCGACCGTAGCGGTCGCGCGGTTCCAGACTGAAGCGCCTAGAACCGCCGGCGGCACCTGTGGGTAAGTCCCTATTTGCCCCTAATCAACGGTGTATGTAGTGCACTGTTCACTAAGGAGCAGGAAGGCATACGACACACACACACACACACACACACACACACACACACACACACATATATATATATATATATATATATATATATATATATATATATATATATATATAATCGAATGGAAATAGTTGTCAGCCCAAAAATCGGTTCATCGTCAGACGATTCGCATCGAAAAATATTATTCTGCAATGTAATAATAATACCGAGGCATATTGGTCACGTCTAGACACCAACATTTTACGATAGTGAATCCGTATAGTCAAATGACCTGGGCGTATGGAACTTATCCGTAATGGCAACATGTGGGAGGCAGTTAAACGACAGCTTGGTAGTCAAAGATTTCTGCTAATAAGTCTACTTATGGTTATTTTCAACGAATGAAATTCTGCTTCAGTTCGAAGTCAAACATTTTTTCAAATACTTGTTACATAAGAATACACTTTGCAATCATTACGAAAACGTTAATCTTAATGTCCGACATTAATCTATACTTAAATCGTCTAAAGAATTGTGTGGGAACACTTCTTAATGAATATTTATTTTCTTTGTTTTAATTTATAATGTATTTTTTCATGATGCTCGATAATTTTGAAGCCTAGGAAGGGAGCAGAATTCGACGGATTGAACTATGAATTTTGATTTACAATTAATACTAAGTAATGATGACCATGTTATTGGAGGAAAGCGGCTGATTAAACCAACTATTCCGTGACCGAGATGCTTAGTCTGGGTTACACGTGTAAATGGAGGTGGTGTAAGATACTATGCAGATATATTCAAATTTAATAGAAATGCTTAGCAAAATTTAAATCTGAGATTTTTGGGAAAATGCTTTGTAGTCAAACATCAGCGTTACAGTTACGATTGCTTCTCAAATATAATATTTGAACACCGGCAGAGAGAGAGAGATTGGAGAAGTATAAGCATTTGTTACATGGACAGATAAGAATATACCTTTGCATGTGGGTCAACAGAAGGTCATGAGCCATATAGATATGAGGATCATTCAATAATTAAAGACACAAGTTGGTCTGGAGAAAAAAAGCAAAGCGTTCATTTTTACAAAACAAAACTTTTTCTACGTTTAAAAATAATCACCTTGAATATTTATGCATTTTTTCCAATTTACCACAAACGTTTTAACGCCCTCGTTGTCCTGGAACCTCTCCACGTAATGCCTCTTTCAGTGCACCAAACAAATGGAAATTACTAGGCGCTAAATCAGGACTGTAAGGGGGATGAGGCAATACTTCCCAGCCCATTTTGTCGATGGTTACATAGATTAGTTGAACAATATGAGGAAGTGCGTTTTCTTGATGTTTTTTTTTTTTGTCTTCTTGATTGCGGTTAATAATGGTGAACCCAAGTTTCATCACAAGTTAAAATTTCGTTCGGAAAGTGTTCACCTTCTGTTTGATAGCGTTCCTTAAGCTCTGTGCACACTCTCAACCTTGTTTCCTGTGTAGCCGCGTCTACTCCATTGGGACCCATTTTGCACATGTTTTGCGGTACTTCAGCTTATTACAGACAATGTTATGAACTGTACCAGTACTAACTTGAACCTTATCAACTATCATTTTCACAGTCGCACGGCGGTCGGCACGAATAATGTCATCAATTCGACTTTCAAGTGAGGGAGTTGAAACTGCAACTGGTCGGCCAGAATGGTGTTCGTCAGTCACTGAGTCGGGACCACTTTTGAACTGCTCTGCCCACTTGCAAAAATTTGCACGATTCATACAACCTTCATCACAAACGTTAGATATTCTACAGTATATATTCACTGGTTTCTCGCCTTCAATACCTAGAAGACGAATTACCGAACGTTGTTCAACTAATATGGAATTTTCAAGCAGACTCGCCATCTTGGATGTATTTTTGAGGTTATAAACAAAACAATGTTGATACATCAGCTGATCAGGGTTCGTCCCACTGATGCCGACTTAAAGTAAAAAAAAGTAGCAAACTTGTCCTACAAACAGTTTTTTCCCCCATATCAGTTTGTCTCTTTAATTATTGAATAACCCTCGAATATCATATAATCTCCGGAATAAGGGGAAGCAGAAATGTTTAACACAATCACACGTACAACGAAAAGAACATCTGAAATACCTACTGTGTTCAAGTAGTGTCTGGACTGATTCTTATTTATTCTTAAGGAGCGTAAGTTGGAAGCGCAGCTTTTTAGTGACGGAAACGCGGTTCCACTAACGAGGTCGACTCTATCGCATAAAGCATGGAGTGATCCTTCTTTCGAAGAGCCGTATAATTTGAGAGTTAGGTATTAGTGTTACGTCCTCGTTAAGCCAACGACAGAAACTCGCGCTCTGGTAAATCTGTTTTGCATGCAGTTCCGTAAGTAGGTTAATGTAGTCACAAAGTTTGGTTAAGAGAGGGATACAGTTACAAACTAACAGACATTTATATAGGTATATAGCGGGTAGCTCTTTAGGAAACTTCGTAATGAGAAGGTGGTTCGACTGTATTTCATTTTATTTTTTATCACTGTTTTGACAGATCACAATTCTGCGTTCAACGGCATGCTTCCCACTAACTGTACAAGCCAAAGGTGGACTATATGGCTGTATCGAAAAATATTGTACAACTAGATTAATTGTTCTATTATTCTTTGCTTACAGTCTTCTATTGAACGAAGAGCTATTACATGAGAAGTTCGAAGGGGTTGCACACAAATAAGGGAAGTCTGTGAAAAATGCATGCTTGCCATAAATGCACTTGCTAGCCAAACCTGAAGGTTGCGTTGTTGTATTTCACCACGAACAGCACCTGTGCAATGTCCTCAATACCTTGCATGTGTCAGTCGTGGATAGAACAGTGTTCTATGTAGTTGTGAGTGCATCATGTTGGAGCTAAGTGAATTAGAATGTGGGCAAATTGTAGCCGTCCGTATGATGGGTGCCTCCGCAGCTGCGGTAGCCCAAGTGGTTGTTGTTTCAACTGGCACACTACAGAAGAAGGAGGTGTATGTTGAAGGACCGTGACAGATGATCCGTAAAGAGGATTGTGACGAAAAATAAGAGGATGGCACTCGCGAACCCTGTCAGCGCCTAAACAACCAGAAGGGAGTTCCTTAGGCAGGGAACGGTAGGACGAGCTGGAATTTAAAAGCCACTTATCAGTGACGCAAACGTTGTAACGGAAAACGTAGCGTCGACGGCTTAAAACCTGGACTATCTAACAATGGGAAAATGTCATTTAGCTGGATGAGTCTTGATAAACTCTGTTCCCAACTTCTGGTCTAGTTTACGTCCTGGAAGTGAAACATGGAGGCGGTCGTTTTATTCGATGAGACACATGGATACTCTATAAGATCACAATACTGCGAAGGGTTATGTGGTCACTCTGGTAGAGTCCATCCCACGATACAGTGTTTGCTCCCCAATGGTGATGCTGTGTTCCAAGAGAACAAGGCTTCGTTCAAGCAGTTAGTTCCCTGGTCACCACAGCCATCAGATCTTATTATTGTTGAGCCACTGTGGTCTACTTTGGAGAGAAGGGTGAGTGATAGCTACGCATCTACATCACCGATTACTGAACTTTCAACTATTTTGCCGAAAGGACGGTAGAAAAATCAATTGAAATCTATCCATTCTGAGACGACTGCAAGCTGATTTGGAAGGCAAGGGCTTTTCTAAACCGTACCAAGCTTCATAATGTGTTGTTTTTTGGCGTTTCCATGTTTTTATTCACACCATGTACGTTGTTATGGGGAACTGTCTATAGACAGCTGCCGGTCGGTGTGGCCCTGCGGCTCTAAGCACTTCAGTTCGGAACCGCGTGACCACTAAGGTCGCAGGTTCGAATCCTGCCTCGGGAATGGATGTGTGTGATGTCCTTAGATTAGTTAGGTTTAAGTAGTTCTAAGTTCTAGGGGACTGATGACCTCAGAAGTTAAGTCCCATAGTGCTCAGAGCCATTTGAACCATCTATAGACAGCTTCTACTAGACATGTCTTCTATGCAGCTTATAAGTGAAATACGTGCGATTCTGAACACTGGGAAGATATAATTCAGTCGGGTGTTTTCGCTAGTTCTAGCCCATTAGGTGTTGTAACATCCCGACGTTTACACAATAATTTCCCGACGTGCGTGATAACGTTTCCGTTAGACTATTACGTAATATTCACATATCTTCAGGGCTGTATAAAGACCCCACTGAGGGTAGCTCAGAGTAAATTCAGTACTGATGTCCACTGTAGCTTCAGCCGGCTGCTGTGGCCGAGCGGTTCTAGGCGCTTCAGTCTGAAACTGCGCTGCTGTTACGGTCCCTTGGGCTTGGACGTGTGCGATGTCCTTAGGTTAGTTAGGTTTAAGTAGTTCTAAACCTAGGAGACTTACGACCTCAGATGTTAAGTCCCATAGTGCTCAGAGCCATTTGAACCATTCTGAACTAAAACTTCTTGAATCGTTTTTGTTTTTAGGGACCCAAGCAAAAGATCAGATGCCCAGTGATGTTTTTTTCTGTTGTAAACAGACACCCATTCTAAGTTTCCCTTGGTTTCCTAAGTAACTCCAGGGTCCCACCGCAATGGTGCTTTATTCGTCTTGACAATTTAAGCTAATACTCCAGCCATAATAACCCCAAATATAGACAAGCCTCTTTAAACTTCGTTATTTCCTCATAACGGCTATTATCTATGATAACGCTGTATACAAATTATACAGTTAATAAGTACTTCAAAACAAATATAATGATGTTTGTAATAAGATAATATGAAAAGACGGTCTTTTATTCATGATTAATAAGTTAACTTCGTAAAATACATGTATGAAGCTGGGAATTTTAGGTTAAAATCTCCCGCAAATAATATGTTTTAGCGCAAAATGGGTATGCAATATCAGAAACGGGTTAAAAATCTTTCTAACGCTACCTCATTCATCCCTGTACTTTCAGTAATTTTTGAGAAAAAGGTATGTTGACTTGGGAAATAGTGTATATGATTAATAAAAATAATCTGTAAGTTTTCAAAAGCAGTATCTGGCTGAGTTTTCCAGGCCCCACTCTGTATTTTGGCAATCCTGTAAATCTCCAAGCACTCTTTGGGTTACTGAATCCACCTGTACGGAAATACTTCAACATACATTTCAAAATATAAATGACCGACAGCGCAATTCCATTTCCACTACCCACTGAAATGGCGCATGCAGCATTTCTGCTGTTAGATCGGTAACGTAGTCAGTGGATATACAGGGAAAACTCTAGCCCCAAGCCATTTGATTACTAACGACATTTGTCGATTCACAACTAAATTATCCAGTGATGAGGGAAACAAGTTGACAAAATATGGCGGTCTGCGAGTTGCATTTTCGAACCGAATCATTTTCATCTTCCTCGAAAATTACCGCTGCGTACTTCTTATACGTCGTCCTAATGTTGTATTAAGAATGTGGTGCAGTACGTTTGTTTGCAGAACCGAGAAATATTATGCGTTTCCCGCAATAAAATTTTATACATGCTACTATTCATTTGTAAATAATGTACAGCAAATGCCCAATATTTTTTGCCGGAAACCTAACAACAAATAAATTTACCAAATCTCGATCAAAAACATAAGTAAAGGAGGTTTGAGATAGTCATTTCGCATATGTTTGTATCATTATAGATATAGAACTAGCGATTATAGAGAAGGAATAGTAATTTGAATACGATTCCAGTGCTTTACCAACTGCGTAGGACAATTCGTTAATTTAAAAAGTTTTTAAGGAGCTTAAAATGCTATACGTAACTGATTCATAATAAAAGATATTAGTGGGCAACGATTAAATTGAGTTCAGCAAGATTATTTGTTTCTCTCCTGTGAGAAGAAAGGAAGAATACGGTTGAATGTTCCGTTGACCACTACATCATTGGACCTCAAGGTGGGATTAAAGCATTATGGGAATGAATGATATACTACTTGTCTTTATCCCTACATTTTTTTCATTTATCAGCTCACGAAGGGTTTCAGGGGATTCCCTTTATCCTATCCGTTGCATAAAACGTAACATTTAAGACGCGATATTAAATGAAGTAAATTACAAACCATTTAGTACACTGGAAAATATACTTATTAAAGTCGGTACTGAATATCATATGACTTCATTCTTCAAACACCACCACAAAGTCATTTCGCCTTCGTATAAGCAAAACAGCAGTAGTAGGTAGCGTTAGTGAAAGAATTGCCTGTAAGAGTAACTTCCTACTAGATCATATACGTCATTGTTCCTGCTCTCTTCGTTATATCTCTTTAATTATTTCTCTACCTCCTTATCATTTTGACGGCCATATACTACTTTTTTAAGAGTATGGTTGGATTTTACGTGTTGAATCCTACCATAAGCGATGCTTACCTGTGCACGAGTTCTAGCAACTTGGAGCACTATAATTGCGACATCGCTGGTACAAATTTGTAACTGCAAAGGCTGATCGTAAGAGGTGTTACCTGCTACGAGGCCATAAAAATCAGTGTTTCCCCTAAATCGTAATAAATGTCCCTGATCCTTCTACAGCGGCAGCAGAATGCATGTCTCACTCTATTATCTGGGGAGGGGAGGGGGGAGGAGGGTACATTAATAATTGCTGTACCTATATCATCTACAGCTCATTCAGCCCCTAAGGCCAGCGGATAACCATGCCAGACGGCGGTCTGTCAGTGGCTGCTGCAGAAGTGAACCTCGGATCCACTGTTCACATCCATTATTTTATTTGCGGATGAGGCAGGTTTCACAAGTGATGGTTTCGTGAATTTTCATAGCCAGCAAGTATGGGCAGTTGTGAATCCTCAAGCAATTCATGAAAGAGGGAATCAACACAGATTCAAAACCAACGTATGGGCAAGCGTACTTGGCGATACATTAGTAGGGCCAAAAGTGTTATCACAAAGGTTAACTGGGTCGCATTTTCTGGACTTTCTCATTAATGTTTTTCTACGTTGCTGGAGGCTGTACCACTGTAGCAACGAGAACAAATGTGTTTCATGCATCGTGACGCACCAGCACACTTTCGTCACAAATAACACAAACATCTGATTCAGACATTTTATGACCGATGGACCGATCGGGGAGGCCAAAAACCTTTGTCTGTTCGTTCTCCAGACCTGAAACCCCTATAATTTTGCTTATGGGGAAACTTGAAGGAATTGGTCCACGCCACGCCAATCAATGATGTGTGGACATTACAGGGTCTCGTCTTCAATGCGTGCCAGTAGGTACAACAACAACCGTGTATACTTCAAAAGGGGTGTCATTCCTTATGCTGGAGGTCAGGGGGCACATTGCATGATGGACGCCACGCTCAAAATCTCCTGTAAACACGTCATTATCACGGAATGTATGTATTACCGGGCCGATCTTTAGTGGATTTATTTTTCTTGTTTCAATGAGTACTACCACCTCTCAAAGTGTTCGACACTTTTATTCGAACACCCTGTTTATGTATATCTAGATTTTGCTGTCGATTTTAGTTGAAATTTATGTACTAAACTATTTCGGTTCGTGCAACTTGCATAAGTCCAAATTTCAGTACCTTTCAAATGCTGCGGTTACGGCACTGATTGTGTATATTTTATCCCTTTGTTAACAGTTTCTATGACATATAGAATTTAAATAATAAATATTGTATTTAATATGTGTTTTTGTATAAAGATACAGCTGATGTCATAATAAGCACTCTGACTAACACCGCATACTGGCGAAATAGTTTCTCTTGTACAATGCCGAACTGCTTATGTCAATTGGGCACTGATTGCGTTATGGGGTAGTGAGTGACATGACACGCTGTAATAATTATAAAAGGTATGTTCTCCGTTGTTTCTACGTTGTTCGAATATCTTAGTACACTACTGGCCATTAAAACTGCTACACCAAGAAGAAATGCAGATGATAAACAGGTATTCATTGGACAAATGTGATTACATTTTCACGCAATTTGGGTTCATAGATCCTGAGAAATCAGTACCCAGAACAACCACCGCTGGCTGTAATAACGGCCTTATACCCCTGGGCATTAAGTCAAACAGAGCTTGGATGGCGTGTACAGGTACACCTGCCCATGCAGCTTCCACACGATACCACAGTTCATCAAGAGCTAGTTGCTCGGCCACCGTTGACCAGACGTTTTCAATTGGCGAGAGATCTGGAGAGTGTGCTGGCCAGGGCAGCAGTCGAACATTTTCTGTATCCAGAAAGGCCCGCACAGGACCCGCAAAATGCTGTCGTGCATTATCCTGCTGAAATGTAAGGTTTCGCAGGGATCGAACGAAGGGTAGAGCCACGGGTCGTAACATATCTGAAATGTAACGTCCACTGTTCAAAGTCGGAAGCGTGATGGTACGCATTTCTCCTCCTTACACGAAGCATTACAGTAACGTTTCACCAGGCAACGCCGGTCAACTGCTGTTTGTGTATGACAAATCGGTTGGAAACCTTCTTCATGTCCGCACGTTGCAGGTGTCGCCACCGGCGCCAACCTTGTGTGAATGCTCTGAAAAGCTAATCACTTGCATATTACAGCATTTTCTTCCTGTCTGTTAAATTTCGCGGCTATAGCACATCGTCTACGTGGTGTAGCAATTTTAATGGCCAGTAGTGTACAACGTCTTAATATTTTGACTTATGCTTTATGCTTGTTTCCACAGATATGATGATGGCGCTCTCCCGAAAGGCGTAGTGACTTGATAATGTAAAGTTATTTTGGTGAACAGAGCGAGTGTTTTAGCATTTAGCTCCAATATGATCTCAGATCCCCTTAGAGGCTTTTTGTCTAAATAATATAAAACCGTTGGAACGGCAATGTGGTGCAGAGAATAAGACGCTGGACACGGGGAGGAGTGGTTTGCAAATCTCCGTCTAGCCGTCCGTACAAAGGGTTCCCGCAGTTGCTAAAAAACTGTAGAAACAACCGCAGGGATGGTTCTTTTTCCCCGGAACGAATCCGTGGAGGGACTTGTGTTTGGTCGGGTGCAGCTGACGATGTTTATACATTCTTCTCCTACATGTGAGTTTGTGCGTGCAATGCAGGAGACGTGTGTTTGCAGATGTGCTATCAGCCTGCAAGACCGTCTAGTTGAGGGATTTCCGGACTTCGCGATGCAACTGCGCACCCGCCCTCCAAAATTTTGTTTCCAAACAGCAATTAACAATGCGCCGTCTGGCGCAGTGAGCAGAAATTATCGCCCATAAACTGGCGCTCCAGAGGCGTCTCGTTTCTGCCTGGCGGACGAGAGGAATTCCAACTCTGCAGTGGGCGCACGTAACGTCGCTGACAGAAATGGCAGGTTCCCGGTTAGGCAACGGCAAGACTGAAGTGAGATCCGGTTCCTGGAAATTGTTACAACGTCTCTAGTATCCACGCTTATAATCGATTTTTCCTTCCAGCTGGAAGTCACGTAGCTAACGCAGAGGCTAATACTGATAGAGATGTAATGCTCCATCGAATACACAAGGTTCCAAGGCATAAAGATACAGAGCGCCGCAGTTCTACTAATCAGTTACAAACTTTATACAAAATACAGACTATTAAAGTCAGTCAAGATTTTCAACGCATGAAACAGCAAAAAATTTTCCTATGCCGTGGTAATTATTACGCATTGTGTATCGTTTGGTAGGAAAGAAAAGGTCAGAGTTAAACTTTCTGTCGACGATGGGGTATTACAGCTCGTCTAGGTCCGAAAAGAGGAAGGAGATGGGTACTGCCCATGTCGGGTCATGGAAACCACGATAATGTCGATGGCCAGACGGCCCCACTTCTTCTGGATGTGACTCGAATTCTTTAAGCATTGTATCCCTCAGCGTTATATCGTGAGAGAAAGCACAAAAAAGTATTGTGTCTAATAATGATTATTTCCCAACAAGCAGGCGGATTAATGTAGAACAGAGGGCGCTACATTGATGCAGCAATCCTATTTGCACTGAAATCTCCGTTTTGGGAATATGTTTGCTTGTTCATATAAGTTGTCTTACAAGGGAATGGTCAGACTTGTCATGCCGAAACATGTATTGCTTTTTTTAGCACTGTTATTTAACTGTGAAAAAGGTCCGTATGCAAAATTGTAGCTGCTGACATGAACTGGTAATCACCTAAAAGAAATCACGAACATGGCTGTGCTTCCTGGTTGGCGCTTGCAGTGACGGCTGGCCACCCCTGGAAATGGCGAGTCGCGGGCGTTGTGCGCATGGTCGGGAAGTGAGGCCGTCTTATTGCAGCTTTCACTAAAGAGGAATATGGCTGCACGCTTTTGGCGGAAAGGGGAAACGAATATTCGTTTCTGTGGTATGCACGTCCTTTTAATTTCTGGACGTATTTCGAAACATACCGTCCTGAAACTAGTTAGAGACGTGAAAGATGTTCTGAACATGTTCATCTACACTCCGCAAGCCACTTTACGCTGAACATTCAATCTCCCCTCACAGGTGATGGCGAACCCTTTAAATGTTTTGCTGCTTGCCATGGAGATATACCACAGACGCCAAATAAAGCAATCAACAGAAAGCACGCGTGAAGAGTATGTGTTGTGCGACATGGTTGTTAAACTTCTAGACGAGCATGTAAATGGCGCAGACATGTGGCTAGAAACAACTGAAACACTCGATATTGCAGACTGTGAATCTACAGACGGCGAAGACACCGACGAAAGTTGCATTCATGAAGACTCTTCAAGTGATAGTGCCACGAAGCATCATCAATTAGCTCCGAAAGTAACACCAGAAACTACAATTACCCTATCAGACAAAGAAAAAGCGGTGACATATTGGTTGAACAAAAGTGGTAAGAAACGCCTACATGTCAGTACTGTTCAAAATAAGTATCGCTTTGTCCGTTCTGAACGTGAACTGTATAGAAGGAAAAAGGAAGTCGCTGGGGGACGTAAGAGTCGACTGGAAATTGCGACGGAGATAAATGCGCGATTTTTTGAGCTATTTACCGATGCCAGACAACAGTCATTTAGTGTCAGCGATCCAACTTTGCGTGATTGGGCGTTAGAGATTGCCAACGCGATAGGCGCTAAAGAATTTACAGCTACTCAAAGTTGGATTAGTCGCTTCAAAAGATCACATAAAATTGTGGCAAAAAAAAAAAAATTGCATCGAGAAACAGGTCGGAAAATGAAGCGACACAAATCGAAATGATAGAAGCTTTTCTTACGAATGCAAAAAATAAGATCGCTAGTTTTAGTGAATCGTACGTGTACAATGCAGATCTGTCAGGTTTTCCAAAAGAAATGCGTGCGAAAATAACACTGTCATTCAAAGAGGAAAAACATATTCAGGCGATTGCGCAGTCCACGACTGCACTCACCCATTCATACACTATAATTCCCATAATTAGTCTGGATGGTTCATTGCTCCCTAAAGTATATGTGTGTCTTCAAGAACCAACTGGACGTTTTGGACCACGTGTCAGAAGAACAATGTTCTACGCAAACAATCTTGTGGTAGACGCATCGAAGTCTGGAAAAATGCGAAATGAAAACGTTACACTTTTCATGCGTCATGCTTTTCTTCCGTTCTGCGGGAACAAATCTCTTCCCCTTCTAGATTCGTGGTCAGGTCATAAAAGGTCTGATTCATTAAAAGCTGTATTTCGAGCCCACCCTGACAAAGGAGTAGAGATACTTCAGATTCCACCCGGCACGACGAACGTAATCCAACCTTTAGACAGAGAATTTGTCCGTCAGTGGAAGGCATTTTACAGAAAACTAACAAAGAAAATTATTGTGTGCAGATCACTGCAATTTCCTGTCTATCACCGTGACAATATTCTCAAGCTGCAGTCAGTAGTACATTATCAATTTTCCTCCCCACGGATTCAGAATTTGATTAAATATGCGTGGCACTCCTCGAAATATACTGATACTAGGCCTGATTCATACCTAATACCAGCGCAGTTTTGTCTACATCTAACAAAGTCTGTGATTCGCAGGTCTGTCATATGTCGTCTTTGCTTGTAAGTTCTTGGTGCACAAAAAAACCTATGTTTTGAACATTGTATCATTATTTCGCATTTTTGCGGTAATTACAAGAAATAAAATTAGGACGTGTTCTAAACCGTATATTTATTTGTGTCTATTTCATAGCTATTTCGAAGGAATGTTGTAGATAAGATATCAGCCATATTTGTCAACGAATGTTTAATTAATGAAAAGCACCAGTTTGCTTTTGTTCTACAATATTACTTTTATTGTAAACCGGTTTTCGGCTTACGAGTCCATCTTCAGACATTTACTGAGCAGAACAAAAGCAAACTGGTGCTTTTCATTTATTATAATGTTATTCTACCAAGAACCGTCCGCCCCAGTAGCTGAGTGGTCAGCGTGACGGATTGCCGTCCTCCGGGCCCGGGTTCGATTCCCGGCTGGGTCGGAGATTTTCTCCGCTCAGGGACTGGGTGTTGTGTTGTGTTCATCATCATTTCATCCCCATCCGGCGTGCAGGTCGCCCAATGTGGCGCCGAATGTAATAAGACCTGCGCCAAGGCGGCCGGACCTGCCCCGCGAGGGGCCTCCCGGCCAATGACGCCAAACGCTCATTTCCACCAAGAACCGACGGAAGATTCTGTTAATATGAATGTTTAATTATCATACGATCGCTTTCACTGGGGGAATCAGCTCTCTCACTGCTGCGGCAAGAGAGCGGCGCGTAGCTAACGCCATTTTGTCCCTAGATGGCGTTGGTATAACGTAGCGAGAGAGATCAGGGTTGTACAAGAGGCAGTTATAAGCGCGGAAACCATGCGACAATAATGTCTTACTTCATAAAATTGTTTACAGACTTCCAGGTCATGTCAGCAGCTAAAATTCTGCATACAGACTTCTTGCAATGTTAACTCACAGTGGCAAAAAAAGCAACACTGGTATCGACATGACAAGTCTGACCATTCCCTTGTTAGATGTATTCCGCATTACACGAAGACCGCCTTATAGGTAGTTTTCCATTTGATCAGGGAAAATATGGCACGCTAGTGGAAAAACTCTTCATCAGGGATCTTTCGATTGGTTGGCAGCTCTTGGTCTGGGTTTATTAGAAGCTAGTTTCGTCATTTCTACATTAGCAGAGAGTTCTGCATTATGTGAAGCTTGCTTTAAAAATGCCAGTCGCTATCTTCCTCGGGCTGTATTCCGTTATTATGCTTTCTATTGGACTATTACAAGGATCTGATACGAGAAGTAGCCCAAGATTTACAGAGGAACTTACAAAGATGTAACTAACTGATTTACATATCGAAAACAGCACTAGACCGACTGATTTCTGATGACTATAAAGTTATAATTCAAGTCGCCAAAAGACCATCTGGAGAACACAAACAACGATTTACTGCACTTCAGATAGACGAAGTCGCCATCGTAATTATGGATAGGGAAAACACATACAATGATATAGTTGTACAACAAAGAAGAGAAGGACTACAATGCACTGCAGAGACACACCGCTCATACTGATACCCTCCAACATCCATTAATATATCCTGCACAGAGAGGACGGATATCTTTTTAATGTGAAACAAATCGAACCTGAAACAGGCGTAGAAACAAATAATAAAGTCATTTCCAAGGATCTCTATGCTTACAGCTTATTGATCAGAAGCAATGAAATATAAATCACGTTCTCAATACTCGCCGCTTATTCCAACAATTCCTGGTAGATACGTCGTTCTCAATACTCGCCGCTTATTCCAACAATTCCTGGTAGATACGTATGCAAAAATAGAAGTGGAACGGATGGTTTACACAAGACTGAATCATAAGAAACTACGCACGGAATCATACATCCACCTTGGAGACAGAGTCATAAATGACAGAAACATCATCATACGTAGGAAGTCGGAGATATATGCACGAATACACTCAACATGCCATGACCTACACAAGAGAATATGGACAACCTGACCTCTCCATAACAATCATATGTAACTCATCGTGGCCAGAAATCAAAGAACAGTTAAGATACTGACAAGCCCCCATGCACCGATCCGACATAATAGCCGAGTTTCCCAAAGGAAACAAATGACATTTATTGAAATCATCGCAAAATACCACATCTTTGGAACTGATAGGTCCTGGATATAAGCAATCGAATGATAAAAACGAAGGCTGCCTCACTCACATAATCTCATATGGTTACACGACATACTTCATAACACGGATATCGACAAAAACGTCCAAGGTGAGTTTCCTAATTCACAAGACGATCCGGAACCATACGACATAGCACTGAAAATCATGATTCACGGACCATGCGGGCCATTGAACCCCAATTCGCCACGTACGAGTGATGGAAAATTTACAAAAAAAAATCTAAAACAATATGCGGACGACCCAAAAACCTTAGTTGATAGCTAGCCCAAATACAGAAGAAGCTCACCAAAAAATGGTGGCTTCACAGCAAAATAACGAATACGAGGCAGCGACGAACTGGAAATAGTTAATCAGTGGGTAGTACCATATAAACAATACTTACCAAAATGTTCCGAGCACACCAGCAGACGAGATCGATGTATGCTTAAAAAAAAAGATCAAAAGAAAATTCCTGGTGAAGAGAGAATACACAAATCGATCGACACGTTGGTAAACGTTGAAGAAAGTATGGATTTCGCTAGAGCATTTTAAACTATTTGCAAATACCAGGAGTGCAATTACACAGCCTTCGACTTATGATTGGATCTCCGATCATACTACTCAGCAAGCTCAACTCAACAAAACTATGTAATGGAATAGCTGTTTGACGATCGTCAAACAGCTGTCGAATAACATCATCGCAGCCGAACTGACGACTGGAAAGAACAAATGACACGCACTATTTATCCCGAGAATACCGCTGATCTCTACTAAACTGCCACTCTAAAAGACTGCAATTTCCAATCAAACAACCATACAGTTTTACAGTTAACAAAGCGCAAGGACAAACTTTAAAATACTGCGGCATCAACCTCAAAAACTCATGCTTCTCTCATGGTCAACTATACGTAACTTGCTCTCGAGCAGAAAATTCGAAAAAATTGTATGTTTTTACCGCGGACAAGAAAATCATAAATGTTTACAACAAGTATTGTAAATAATTAGAATATGTCTTTAATAACAATTCTTTACCTCTTATATTTAAAAAAGTATTGTACATAGTTAGGATAATTTTTCAATAAACAATGTTTACTTCGTACTTAAAATTTTATCCTTTAATTCCAAGTACCATACAATCTCATATCTATTGCCTGAGCGAAGCCAGGTAGACCAGCTAAATAAAAATTACGGAACGGTTGACTCTGATCTTGTACGTCTAATGTAGTTTAACAACTTAAAAGTATATTATTTCACTAAATCACTTAATGCGATGGCCATGATATTTTCAACCAAGCGAAAATCAATTGTTTCCTCAGCTCCTGTCCATCGGCGCTATAGCTCCATAACGACCTGGTTGGGAGCTGACGTTAAACCATAGCTTGTCGTCGTCGTTTGTTTTGCCGAGCATCCTGCGCGTCGTTGTCTCTTTACACTGGAAACCGACTGTCAAATGTGGGCGACACCGTTGAAGCGTCTTATATTCCAAGAGGTGTTGAATAACGTGGCGGATCGGTAATTAGAAAGTCAGGCTGGACGACATTGTTTCGGTGTCCTGGAATATCAGCCAGAAAGTGGAGGATTGCTGAGCTGTAACATGTGGGAAGTTTGACGCATTATCTGCGGGTAATCTGAACGACGAATGACTTTTTTAGTGCAAGAACACGAAGTTAATGTGCAAGATATTCCCTTATTATGTGTTAAACCAGAGTGTATATCTTGGCATTGTTTTCTTGCTCTGCTCATGAGAGCTGCGAAAGCTGTTGTAAAGTTTTGTTCTTTTCAGTCCAATATCCCAGTAGACTGTTAGTGGTATGAGACTGTTCCCATTTGAAACAAAGTGAAAGGGGTGTTCAGGATCCCGCATTCACTTTATACAGAGAACCTTTATCGGACCCGGGGGTTTAACCTATTTTTAATTTGTTCTTGGGAAAATATTATCGATTGTTCCACACAAAAACAAAAATAATTCTCATATTTGCTTCAGTATCAGATACGCATTGGCAATTACATGACACGTTTGAATCACTCCTATTTTGATAGTTAAAAACACTGCTCGACAGAATGAAAGTACCACTTTTTCGAAACCCCTAAATGTTTCTCACTGCGACGTGCAAGTTTGAAATTCGTGTTAAAGTTGCCTACAATATTCCTCTCTAAAGCTGAGGAAACGCGGCGCTTTGTGACGTCATCCTAGGGCTACGCGGTACTTTATATAGCAAGGTGTTGACGAAACACATGCAAATAAGGAGCCGTAAGTCATAAATTCATTTGAAATGTATGGTGGATTAATGGTGTCATATAGTCACTGAATTGCTCTACAATTCCGCTCAACGCCACCGTGGACATGTCGCACTAGGGAGAGGTCGCCTCACCGCCACATACCTACATTTTACCACTTCTTTTGAAGTCTCTGCGATGGAGTTCAAAACGTCGACACATTGCGTTCACTCGGTTTTCTTATGGGTGGCCGAGTATAAAATCTCAGAAACGCCATCACTCAGAATCGACACAAAAACACCTCTGAGAGTGGCATAAAGGTAGCGACTGAAACCACCTATTTCTCTGGGGTGTTGATTGCCGCACATTTCGTGGTCGAGAACCTCAGTTGTCAGTGCGATGACCAACAGGACGCCGGCCGGGGTGGCCGAGCGGTTCTAGGCGCTTCAGTCTGGAACCACGTGACCGCTACGGTCGCAGGTTCGAATCTTGCCTCGGGGATGGATGTGTGTGATGTCCTTAGCTAAGTTAGGTTTAAGTTGTTCTAAGTTCTAGGGGACTGATGACCTCAGATGTTAAGTCCTATAGTGCTCAGAGCCATTTGAACCATTTTTTTGAACCAACAGGACGACTTTCTTGACACCTCTGACGCTGCTGACATCACTCTGTAAGGGTATTATGGGTCTGCGCCCCCACAGAACTTGATCGTACCGCTCTGGAGTGCGGTGGGACCGCTATCTTTGCTCTGGTGTACAGGTTGGAACCACTAGGGACCGTTCAGTATCATGCAACGAAATTTGAATGTGATCTGAAGCAGCAAAGAGTGCTTATGCTTTTTCAGCGGTCCTATTTTGCGCCCTCCTGTTACGTGATCACGAAGGGATGGAACATTAACACATGCGTGAATACAATGGCAGAAGGTCACTCTAATACCCTCGATTCGGCAATAGTGGTACTCACCAACATTTACTGAAAAATTTTAAAAAATGCCTGTGCACAGAATAGCTGCGAATTATTGCTAGGTGGCCACAGGCTGGCAACTGGTGTCGCAGGAATGTCACGTGGTTGCGTATTTGCAGGCATCTAAGTCCACTTCGCCGGTTTTTCATTTCACATGCTCTAAAGTCCTCTAGATCAAAGCGTCCAGTACGATAAAATTTAAAGGCCATTGGCTGAAAGAAAGGCTTCTCCTCGCAGGGGGAAGATAGGAACACGAGGTGTAGGAGAACTAACCATGAGCCTCTCCTGTTCAATTATTAAGTTTTCTTCATTGTTTTATTTTGAGTCAGTTTGCCAACCGCTGGTTATGGCTTTGCTCATGACAAACACGCAACATTGTGTGAATGTGGTGAAAGCTTATCTGTCCGTCGCTGACATAGAAGACTGCAAACCTTCTTTCCTTCCCGTCTGGGCAAGCTGTGCAGTGACTAGAGTACATGTAAAGCTTACTGGGACAGGGTAAATGCTAGCTACAATGAAGTCGATAATTCGATCGTAATATTGGTATTTTAATTTGATATTCCCCACAACTGACAAAATTTACAAAAAAAAAAAAGAAATGGAATCTCTTTGTCCACCCACACACTCCTAAGAATGGCACATAAGCAATTTGCAATTACGCGCCCCTATTACCAGCAGCTGCGTTGATAAATACTCGGCACCTCGCAAGGATAACTTCTAGATCGAGAATATTAGGTAAGTTGTTGGAAGTAGTTAGGCTCGCTTCTGAGCACACATAGAGCTCTAACCGCAGAACTCTGCACGGAACACGCGTTGGTGCAATAGTGCGATACAGACCGTATATCTCCCTCGGAAGACGATGGCTAAGACGCCGTCTCCAAGTTGGTACCGCTCGATGGCTGAAGGCGAAGTCCTTCCACAATTCTCTCGTCTCCCACGCTTAGAAAACGCGGCAGAAGAATACTCAGTTTCGGCCAATGTCGAACGCTCTGTCATCGCCGAAATCCCTCCACTGAGATCTACCCAATGATCCAGTAGGTCATAATGCCTATAGGCAAAGGAAATTCCGTCTTCGCCACGTGTTGCCCAGCACAGGTGGCTCCGGATACCGGACTACCTCCAAAAGCGCCGTATTGTCCCACGTTTCCGGTGACCGCTACCTGCCGCCCACGGCGGCCCGGCGAGCTACGGCCATCTGCAGACTTTACATTCCACAATTCTCAACTTCCGACGCTTTTCACCAACGCTTTAAGTTAGTGGCTCAATCCTGCAGACAAGCAGGGAGTACTGCTCGAGAGTGTCTCATATTTATCATAATTCATGCCCTTGCCAGTCACTTTCTTATTAATATTAATGTTGGTAAGCTAACGTATAAGTGCCCATGTCCTGGCACCTTACAGTGGTACAGGTAGGCTGTTCAAATTTTCAACAGAGTCCGTGTCCAGCTCTCATTCTGCACGTAGACATGTGCAGTTAGTTTACTAGACTGCTTTACTGGAAATGTTCTCCACATGCATGAGTTGTTCAGCCACTCCTGTTTGAGGGCGCTCCGCCAGTGGAGCACCATCACGTATGCTACGGCCTGGTTGCAAGACTGCCTGAACTTAATCCGTTTGCACAGCGCTGCACACCTGCTGTTCCCGGGCGGGTGCGCGAGCTGGAACGTCTTCACCTACAGTACGCCCCTTCGGCCACACAGTGCTCGGTGCCTTGGGTAGTGCAGATGCAGACGTAGAGGTAAGGAAACACAACTTGGATGTGTGTACTTACGACCGTGGACGATGTGGAAGAGGCAGGGCCGGTTCTGGCGGCCGACGCTGTTGGAGGCCCAGCAGGCGAGCGTGCCGAAGTCGGTCTCGGCGGCGGGCGTGTAGCGCAGCTCGGAGGCTGCGCCGCGCGCCGCGGCGCGGGAGGCGGGCAGAGGCAGCACGTCGCGGCCGCGCTGCAGTGTCCAGCTGAAGCGCACCGCCTCGCCGCCGGGGTCGGCGTCCACCTCGCACAGCGCCGACACCGCTTCGTGCCGCACGGCGCCGACGCGCGCCTCCTCGTGGCCCGGCCGGCACCGCGGCGCGTCTGCAAACAACCGCGACGTGCTCGAGGACAGGCAACATAGCGAGCTTAGCCCTTCCATCAACAAAGGGACGCACAGGGGCTGGACAAAAATATGGCAACACCAAAAAAACATAACCAAACCTAATAAGGTTCAGCAAACCCTGCTTGGTTTTCAAGAGGATCTCATACTATTCTTCCTCCAAAATAGAGGCAAGTTCGGGCAATGATGATGGAGGTGCAAAGCGATAACATTCCCTTCTGTCCGAGATAGACCACAAAGGCTCAATAACATGGAGGTGTGGCGACTGTGGTGGCCACGGGAGCAGCGACAATTCTTGCTGGTGCTCTTAAAACCAGTCGTGGACGATGCGAGTAGTGCCAAGAAGGGACATGTCGTCTAGGATCGAAGCATCATCATCTGAGAGCAATCACTGTACCATTGGATAGTTCTGATCAGCCAAAGTTCTTCGCAGTAATGCGACCTTGCTGAGTAATCTTGGGAACCGTGGACGAGCACTATGTGGCTGCCTAAAGCATCACTGAACCATGTATCGCTCTTGCGACGTAAACTTGTCCAAATCTGGAAAAAGTGGGAAACAAGAACGACCCGATCAAATGACTTTCTTCCATTGTTCAGTAGTCGTGCGTTTTACGTCTGAAGCACCACGTTCTCCTGTTATTTGGGTTTGCATCACCGATGATTTTAGAACTGCAGTTCGCCATGCAATTCCCTGTTCCTGGAACTCTCTTCGCATTGTTTTGGTGCTGACATAATGAGCGAGTGCGACGTTCAGTTCTGCGTTTTTGCCGCTGTCGCCCTCTTGGTTTTTTTTTTTTTTTTTCATCACAATGACCGCCCGTTACGATCAGTCAACACGAGTTTTCGTTCATGTTGTGACTTAGCGTGCCTGTTTTTTCCGCTTTTCCTGTATGCTTCACAAATCTCTGACACGGTCTCTTCTGAAACACCACGTCTAGCTTGGTTCGGAAGTACCCAACACACGAGCAGCAATAGTTTGACCACTTTCGGATTCACTAACCCCGAAATAATGAACTCTCGACTACAGAGAACACCGTTCTGACCACGAATTTCAGACACTGCATAGGTGCCGCGAGTAGTGACATACTGCAAAGAAATCTTCAGGCTTGGACGTCATCTGCATTTATGGCTTTCTTGCCATGTTTCCATATTTTTGTCCACCCCTGTAACAGACCCACAATAGGTATGAAAGAACCAGTCGGAATTGGCTGCACGTTACTGCTTTGTGTCAGTGTCCCGATGGCAGAGAGAAGTCTGCTAACGATTTTTAATTACAGCTTGTGCCTGTACGCTGTGCTGTCATCAAATTTCTTTCTTAACACTCTGCAATTGATCCGCTCATTTTTGCCACATCGAAGTAGTTCGCGCCTGCTGGTGATGCTGCTGTTGCCCCTTCCCGGATGATTCGTATCAATGAACTACACGCGCGTTTGACTTTCGACGTGTCAGTAACAGTTCTCATATTCAGCACATGCATTGTGAATTAAGAACTTGGTGGGATGCTGTTCCCACTGTTGGGTGTCTGTTTTCTGAATATTTTGAGGTTTTTGAAGAGTCATCTTCTAAATCCCGGCAGATACATGTGATTTAGACAACATATTCGTGTGATGCGAAGACTGGCAGTTGACTCTAAACAACAGAAAATGTAAGGCCATCCACACGGGTACGAAAACAATTCTTAAATTTCAGTAACACGAGAAAAAATTCAAATTTAAAGCTTCTCTATTCAGCTATACCTAGAATTATGAACTCCTTGAATTGAAACCATCTAATAGAGAATGTTGCGGGGAAAGCGAACTAGGCTGCGTTTTATGCGTACAACAGAAGCTGACATATTTTACTTTTCACTTGAGCATAGCTGCTCCAAATTCTGACTGTTGCTTTTTAGTAATGTAATTTTACGATTTAGCAACATTTCACTCTGATGAAGACTCCTCTGGTAGGTGTCGAAACCTAGGTCAATGTACCTACCGTTTATGTGCAACCGTTTGGCTGTTTAATCCTATGCTGATATTGAACTCTTTATACACCTAATAATTTGCACGGTGCGTTCGCGTTAGTATGCCAATAAAGAAGTGCCCAACAAATCCTTTTACACTTTTGTTGATTAAACTAACTAAAGCCAGAAAGACGTCTTCGTCCGAGGAAGACAGAGTGCCACGTCCTAACGCCGCATCACTTTTATTAGCGCCGAGCCACAAGCCCGCCGCACCACACGACACGACATGTCCCTTACCACGAAACGTGCGTAGGTGCCCTGCCTAAAAAGCACAATTTAAAGCCAAATGGGCTGTTATTCGCTCATAGTTGGTCTAACTGTTCATCTGTCAAAATAGCTGAACTAGCGTATCAATGAAATACAGGTCAGTGCGTATTTCTTATGAATAGTAATCGGTAGAAATGACCAATTCATTATATATTTCCAATTCCACCAGGAATTATGGTGTGAGAAATATTCATACCAATGAATCAGAAGCACAAAACTATTCATGGTGGTTCCACTGGTGAGTTTTAAAACGTCTGTACGAAACTGTCAGTACCAACTTCTGTTGGTAAACACATGCCCTCACAAGGAAGAAATATCCCAAAGGACTGGGCTTTACAACCAACTTTAGAACCCGCACGTAATCCCACATCTGGAGTCGCTTCAGCATCAGTTTCACTACTTCCATGAAACGCTTCTTCAAGCAGAGGCAAAGAGTCTCCGGTACGTGATGCACCCGTACTAGACGTGCCACTCATTAGAAATTATGATACCCAGTTACCATTAGTTACTGCAGCAGTGTTTGGAACGGTAGAGATAGCCTACACTTCATCTGCACAGGAGTCTCCCCCAAGTTCTGAATCTTCTGCATGCTCTTCTGTAACTTCTTCCCAGCGGTTCATCGCAATACCAGCCAGAACTTCAGCTGCCTTAGAGCTACCCCACCATTATCACCACATTTTGTGTAACTAAATACAGTGCGAAGAAAAGTATCAACGAATGTTAGCATGATCCGCCTAATTATAAAAACTAACCAAAAATGATTACATAATATGACTATAACACTCACGTAATGAACTGCTTTCGTCATGTATATTTCCAATAACCATCCTACATGTGCTATGTTCGAAAAATAATACATTTTAGCTGAGCAGCTGCCCTTTTCGACGTAATTTACAACACAATGTTATTTGCAAATAGGATTTTATTCTTGTGGTGGTCCACAGATTCAGTACGTTCAAAGAACGAAACTTGGTCCAAGCAGTCTGTAATCTACACCGAAGAGTCAAAGGAACTGGTACACCTGCCTAATATCGTGTAGGGTCCCCACGAGCATGCAGAAGTGCCGCAACACGACGTGGCATGGAGTATGTCTGAAGTAGTGCTGGAGGGAGTTGACACCGTGAATCCTGTGGGGCTATCCATAAATCCGTAAGAGAACGAAGGGGTGGAGATCTCTTCTGAACAGCACGTTGCAAGGCATCCCAGATATGCTGAATAATGTCCATGACTGGGGGTTTGGTGGCAAGGGGAAGTGTTTAAACTCAGAAGAGTGTCCCTGGAGCCACTCTGTAGCAATTCTGGACGTATGGGGTGTCGCATTGTGCTTCCAGAATTACCCAAGTCCGTCGGAATGCACAGTGGACATGAATGGATGCAGGTTATCAGGCAGAATGTTTACGTACTGCACACGTCCCTCGCCATTACAGAGTCTCCACCAGCTTGAACAGTCCCCTGCTGACATGCCGGCTCCATTGATTCATGAGTTTGTCTCCATACCAGTACACGTCCATCCAATCTATACAATTTGAAACGAGTCATCAAAAGTGCAATGTCGGTCGTGACAGGCCCAAGCAAGGCGTAAAACTTTGCTTCGTGCAGTCATCAAGGGTACATGAGTGGGCCTTCGGCCTGTATTCTTAAAGTATGAGACGAACCACTGGTCTTAAGTCGGCAGTATATTTTGAGTTTAACACAATCAAACGCCTTACTTATATCAAAGAAGACGCCTAGAATTCGCAAATTGTTATTTATCCGCAGAGAAGACAGGGCATATCATTTTCAGGTGTTAAACCATTTCTAAAACCAAACTATTCTTCTGATAGCAAATTATGTGAACTGATAGACTTCATTACCCTTATGTATACAGCCTTTTGAATAATTTCATCGAACACCAATGGCATAGAAATAGGCCTAAAATGGTCTACAGTATTCCATTCTACTTCCTTTACCTTTCTTATGAAATGGTTTCGTTACTGATTACGTCAATCCGTCAGGAAACTGGCCATTCCGAATGGAAAAATTGGCCAGCTGCGAGCAGGACTCGCGGTCTGAGGGATCCATACAAACTTATGTATCCTTTCCATAATAGTTTATATTCCAACATGAACTTTCCTTTGTTTATTTATGTATATACATAATGTTCATCCACCCTGGGAATTGAAAAGCTCGTCGATTTTTGCCTGTTATGGACATTCGTACTGACACTATATCATTCAAGGGGAATTCCAGGTCTTTCTAGAACGTTTTACTTTTAAGTTTGAAGCTGGGACACAAATGTAAAACAAATAGCTTTCCCTGTAATATAATTAAAATTAACAGTTTATTGATTCTTGTCTTTAGTTTTACTGTGAAACCTTGTACCTCCCAAGTTTCATGATTTTAGGTCTACAGGAAATACCCTACAGGCTTGCGATTCTCAACATAACTGACATAAGTGACAATATCTTTCGATTGCATTGACTTAGAAGCTTCAGTTTTCTACACCGCCAAGAAACCGTACACCTTAGTATGTGACACGAAAATCAACTTTATATATCTATTCGGTCCTGAGAGACAGACTGATAGACTGAAGTCGAAAAGGTAATTAAGAATATAATTTAAAATGTAAGTAATATGCTAACATGTGCACCAAAACGCTTAACTATCCCGCTAGATAGCACAACATATCCATGAGACTTCTTACTCTTCAGAGACTTAAATTATTAGCTCAATATGTTTTCGTTTAATTAGTCTGTGTCATTCTATCATAGGTAGTCTTTAAAAATATACGTTGTAAATAAATGGCATACTGTATCTCATATTTGTAGTTCCATTTGAAGAATGAGAACTAAAATACAAGTTAATGTAACGCATTTATGAATTATTAATGTACAGCCGTTGCAAACATCTAACTGAAAACTTCCTTTCCTGGTGGCGCGTTAAAGCGATCTTTCCGAAACGCCTCTCCTTCGCGAAGCGGGAACAAAACGCTGCTAGAGCTAACGGGTTATTGCGCGATAATTTGAGCTCGTGCTGCCAGACGGCGCTTTGTTAATTGCTGTTTGGAAACAAACTGCTCAAGCAGCGGGAGGGGGCAGGGAGGCGGTGCGCTGCCGCCACGCGGGTGCTAAAGGGCGCCGGATGGCGGGTTGCGACCTTCAGGAAGGAATGGGAGTCGATCATAGGCGTGTTTGGATCTCGTCTGCGGTAGCTTTTATTTCTTGCACATACAAACCAATTCAGGAGATTTTCACTATATTTTCAGTTGATGATACTATTCTACTCGCAGATGACTTTATCTTGATAAAAGACAGGCTAGAAAATGCCGAAACCCAAACAGAAAAAAAAATTGTGTTTAGAGGGCAAATCTCTATACAGATTTCCTTCCCAAAGGCAGAGCTAATAACAAACGTCAAAAATATCCTCAGAATATACTCATCAATCAAAACAATTTGAAGAAATTCAGCTCATTTAATATTTAAGTGTCTAGGCATTATTTAGGTGTCTAGGCATAAACAACAGTGAAAAGGGTTGCCTAAAGATAAGAGCAAATAAGATGGAAATATAAGAAGGCTTTAGTTGTGGAGACCTGAGGGTCAGTATGTTTCCGAAACACAAAAACTACTGCAGAAGCAATCTCATCAAAATACAAAAATAGGCCTCTTTAGAACCATACTTGGCTCACGAACAGTGGTAGTCAACCTGTTCCCTAGCGACCACCAGTGGGCGTTTCAGCTTTCATGTTTGACAAATGGTTGCTACGTGGTAGGAGCTTGAAAAAACTTTGTTAGGTTTTCATAAAGGTTTGGCTAAATTACTTGCTGAGTAATATTGTTATATGCCATAACTCTGAGCTATAAATTTTATAAAGTAACTTCCGTATCACCATGACTCTGGAACTAGTGCACGGTTAGATTTTACTATTAACAGGGATACAACAGCCGGCCGGGGTGGCCGAGCGGTTCTATGGGCTACAGTCTGGATCCGTGTGACCGCTACGGTAAAAGGTTCGAATCCTGCCCCGGCCACTGATATGTGTGATGTCCTTAGGTTAGTTAGGTTCAAGTAATTCTAAGTTCTAGAGGACTGATGACCTCAGAAGTTAAGTTCCATAGTGCTCCGAGTTATTTGAACCGTTTTTGGATACAAAAGCGGGCGCTAGGTAAAAAGGGTTGATTACCCCTGCTGAAGGACAACAGAAATAGATTACAGCAGGCCATGAGGCAGCAGAGAAATCTATGAACCAATGGAGAACGTAATACACAGTATGCTCAAAAGAATAATACATAAGGAGTTTTCAGATGAGACGGTACAAAACGTCCTAACAGACAGTCCGGCTGAAATGTGCATACGGCTTTATGCAACCAAAGCAATTACTTTTAATGCAAGTACGAATTACACGCACAAACTCCAAAAGATCTATATTGTGGTGTCACCGCCAGACACCACACTTGCTAGGTGGTAGCTTTTAAATCGGCCGTGGTCCGCTAGTATACGACGGACCCGCGTGTCGCCACTGTCAGTGAAGGCAGACCGAGCGCCGCCACACGGCAGGTCTAGAGACAGATCCTAGCACTCGGCCCAGTTGTACAGCCGACTTTGCTAGAGATGAAACTGACACATAGCGCTCTCATTTGCCGAGACGATAGTTAGCATAGCCTTCAGCTACGTCATTTGCTACGACCTAGTAAGGCGCCATTACCATTTTATATTGAGATAGTACTTATGTATCATCAAGAGAGATGTTCTACAATTGTGGATTAAAGTTAAGTATTCTACCAGTTACTCTTGTTTTGCTAGTCTTATTTCTCTGACCTGTTACATACCTCACGCCAGTCAGCGTGTAATTAAACGCGTGCATTTCGGCCTACTCTAACAACACAGTGTTGGCTCTTCTGCCAACACTTCATATATAATTATGATTGTTATTTTGTACTCATTGGAACATTTTCCAACGGAAACATGTTTTATGTCAGCTCGCCGAAGTAGTGAAGCCAAGTTTAATATATTTTTGTTCGACGTTTTTCTTAAATTTTCATTTTCTTTGAGAAAATTGCATTTTCTAGCGCTATACAGTAAATTTACATTTTATTTTTTATTTTTAATATTACATCTCTTTGTTTCACGTTAGTGATCAACAATTTTCGAATAAACCCTGAATAAAACATTGGCAATATCAATTTTGCTACAAATACTGTTTACATTTAAATAACACACAGGAGGATTACTTTGTAAAACAAAACATTTCCATAGGTTGTGCAGCCCTTTCTACAGGACGATTTCTTTCCACCGTGTACAAACTCTAGGAATAGATCAATGAGAGGGTTCGGAACAAAAACGTCCAATGAACTTACAACCGCAAATGCATGGTTTCCGTGCTAAAGACCATTCATTCAATCATACATTGTTACACCATACAGCCACAGTTACAGTATGTGTTGAAAATTGTATCCATGTGCCTCAACGCATGCTTGCGCGGGTAACATGATGTTCTGTCTCACACTTTCGCGTCGGCCATCTGCATCGGAACCTTCTCAAAGGCAGCATCAATACGCTGCTCCGGTATCTACATATCTGGAATGGGCTTTGCATACACGATACTTTTGAGATGGCCCCTTAACCATAAATCGTATACGTTGAGATTCGGTAAACGAGCAGCTCATGCAACTCAACACCCTCGTTCGATCCATCGACCAGGGAAGATTCAATTGAGGTGCGTCCGGACGTTAACGGCGAAGTGGGCTGGAGCACCATTACGTAGCAGCTACATAATTCTTCGAATCATCAATGGTACTTCTTCCAGAAGGGAAGGCCAAGTCATCCGCAGGGAACGCCGATAGTTCCGGCCTGTTAGGCGCTGTGGAAAGAACACTTGTCCCAAAATACGGTCGCAAGTTTTCCCGGCCGACACATTCCGGCTTCACCAAACCTGATGATTCGTTGTCACTACAGCATGGGCGTTCTCCATACTATCTTATAATTGACGATTATAAAAACTGAAGATACCACTCCGCGTACAGGTGGCATCATCTGTGAATAGAATGGATGATATAAATCTTGAAATTGTGATTGTCAGGTGAAGAATCCACTGAAAAAAACCCGTTGAGGAAAGTGTGCTTTCTAGTAAGCCCTGTACACGCTGTAAGTGATAAGGGTAGCACCAATTGTCATGGAGAATGTTCCACATGCTCGTCTGGCTTACCCTGTAGTGGAGTGCCAGCTACCTGGGACTGACACAGTGGTCGCCTTCCACAGTTTTAATCACATTTTCCTTCTAGTCTGTTGTCCGAACATTTCGGGCACGTCCTTCATGATTTCCCGTTTCCTGACACGACCCTGTCACAGACATACGGCGAAACACAGTTGCAGACATTGAATGCTGTGGTTGTTGTCGGCTGGGATTGGTTTCCTAATACAACCTTGCTGTCCGCAAAAAAAAAAAAATGTCTTGTGACTAGTGCTCCCGCCGGGTAGACCGTTCGCCGGGTGCAAGTCTTTAGATTTGACGCCACGTCGGTGACTTGCGCGTCGATGAGGATGAAATGATGATGATCAGGGCCACACAACAACCAGTCCCTGAGCGGAGAAAATCTCCGGCCCAACCGGGAATCGAATCCTGGCCCTTAGGATTTTCTGTCATGCTGACCACTCAGCTACCGGGGGCGGACTGCTGTCCGCAGCCCCTTGCCATTTGCTTTTCCGTAAGAAATCTCCATGTAGGCAAAATCTAGAATCAAATACGGAACCATTGTGTACAACGCTGTATCACATCCACTACATGGTGAGTGAGTAAGAGAAGTGAATCGGACACAAAATTACCAATGACTATGGCAGGGCCGGCCAGTGTGGCCGAGCGGTTCTAGGCGCTACAGTCTGGAACCGCGCGACCGCTACGGTTGCTGGTTCGAATCCTGCCTCGGGCATGGATGTGTGTGTTGTCCTTAGGTTAGTTAGGTTTAAGTAGTTCTAAGTTCTAGGGGACTGATGACCTCCGAAGTTAGGTCCCATAGTGCTCAGTGCCATTTGAACCATTTTGAACTATGGCAGGAATGACGTGTGGGCCACAGTACCACACTGTAGGAGTAAAACGTGCACATAGCAACAGTGGCTGCATAGTACAGCGCGTATTAGACTGCAGCCTCTGTAACAATGTATGTTTGAATAAATGGCCTGTACCATGGAAAGCATGCATTTCCGGACATAAGTTCATTAGGCCTTTTTTGTTCGGTATCCTTTCATCTTTCAGTCCCTACTGTTAATATATCGTGGAAAAGAACCACCCAGTATAGCCACACACGGTTTTTAGACGGTTGACTGCTTTCGCTTTCTGGGGGAACCTAGTGATAAACTGATTGCAGAAGCAAAAAAAGAAAGCGATAGATACGAGTTAACATGTATAACAAGGGTGTGAACTTAAATGATCGACCCCACTAGGAAAACTAGCATAATTTACGCTTACTTAAGATAGTCTTCGGTAGCTTATAGAAGTTTTAAAACTCTAATAGCACTGATTCAATCCAGCTCTAGACGACCTCCCTGTCTCACAAGCTAGCGCACTACGCGTTATGCTGTTCGAGCTACTCGGTGAATTTATATCAATAACTTGTGTAATATCAGGGGCAGAGAAACGTAAACGAGAAATATGAAAAAGTAAGTAAACTGATTATTTTTTGCGAGAGTATTCACCGTACCTTTAATACATTTATCCCACTGCGAGACAAGACAGTCAATGCGTGCATGGAAAAACGTTTGCAATTGCCTACGGAACCCAATTGTACCCAGGCGTGCTCGTCTTCTTCCGAAGCACATCGACAGCCATGGACGTCTTTTTTCAGGGATCCAAAAACATGGAAATCGCGTGGAAAGAGAGAGACATCACGACTAAATGGAAGATCTGTCAGGGCTCAGTCGAAACAACACACACGCCAGGACCGAGTAAGACGTAATGACCTTCCTCTTTTATTACAAGGGCCAGCCTCACAATTAACGTACAGATGTACGTCAAGACTTTGCAAAAACTGAAGCGCGCCATCTAGTCCAAACGCTTAGCAAAGCTTACGGGCGGAGTCATTCTGTTGCAGCATAATGTCCGCTCAGGTTTTGACAAGGTTGCTTCTGATACGCTGCAGAAGTTTAGCTGGTAAGCTCTTACACATCCTCCATACAGTCCCGAAACCTCCGCATGCGATTTGCGTATTTTTAGGAGCCTGAATAAAGACATCAGTGGCCGTCGATCCGCTTCGAACGTCTGAAAGAACTAACACGATTTTGATCCTGCAGCCATTACGAATCAAGAAACAAAAGAATTAATGACATTTAGCTGCTTGTGCGCAAAGACTTACATCCAAGAGGAAAGATGAAAATTTGTGTCGGACCGGGACTCGAGGGAGCAGCAGACACGAATTCGAATCCTTGTTCGGAACAAATTTTCAACTTTCCCCGTTGATATAAATCAGTGTTCACTACCAGCTAAATGTCATTAATTCCTCTGTTCTTTAATAAACAGTTTCCTTCCTTTTCTGCCATCTGTCCCGTACTCATTTGCCTGTCCATTATCTTTTGCCCAGAAACAATCCTATTTCAGTTTCCTAGTAGTCTGACAAAACGCAGTCATTTGATATACCTCACAATACTATCTGTTGTTTTTAGTGATTAATTTCTCTAGCGGGTGATTAGGCCTCCCACCAACTTAACACTCTGTTCATAAACACTGTTTGCGTGGGAAAACAACCGGTAATTTTTAAGGAAATCCCAATGTCATTTGCATGCCGCGAATTGCGTGTATAATTAGTCATCAGTTTAGTTTAGAAGTATCATCATCATCATCATCATTTAAGACTGATTATGCCTTTCAGCGTTCAGTCTGGAGCATAGCCCCCTTATACAGTTACTCCATGATCCCCTATTCAGTGCTAACATTGATGCCTCTTCTGATGTTAAACCTATTACTTCAAAATCATTCTTAACCGAATCCAGGTACCTTCTCCTCGGTCTGCCCCGACTCCTCCTACCCTCTACTGCTGAATCCATGAGTCTCTTGGGTAACCTTGCTTCTCTCATGCGTGTAACATGACCCCACCATTTAAGCCTGTTCGCCCTGACTGCTACATCTATAGAGTTCATTCCCAGTTTTTCTTTGATTTCCTCATCGTGGACACCCTCCTGCCATTGTTCCCATCTGCTAGTACCTGCAATCATCCTAGCTACTTTCATATCCGTAACCTCAACCTTGTTGATAAGGTAACCTGAATCCACCCAGCTTTCGCTCCCATACAACAAAGTTGGTCGAAAGATTGAACGGTGCACAGATAACTTAGTCTTGGTACTGACTTCCTTCTTGCAGAAGAGAGTAGATCGTAGCTGAGCGCTCACTACATTAGCTTTGCTACACCTCGCTTCCAGTTCTCTCACTATGTTGCCATCCTGTGAGAATATCCATCCTAAGTACTTGAAACCGTCCACCTGTTCTAACTTTGATTCTCCTATTTGGCACTCAATCCGTTTATATTTCTTTCCCACTGACATTACTTTCGTTTTGGAGATGCTAATCTTCGTACCATAGTCCTTACATTTCTGATCTAGCTCTGAAATATTACTTTGCAAACTTTCAATCGAATCTGCCATCACAACTAAGTCATCCGCATATGCAAGACTGCTTATTTTGTGTTCACATATCTTAATCTCACCCAGCCAGTCTATTGTTTTCAACATATGATCCATGAATAATATGAACAACAGTGGAGACAGGTTGCAGCCTTGTCTTACCCCTGAAACTACTCTGAACCATGAACTCAATTTACCGTCAACTCTTAACTGCTGCCTGACTTTCCATGTAAAGACCTTTAATTGCTTGCAAAAGTTTGCCTCGTATTCCATAATCTTGTAGAACAGACAATAACTTCCTCCTAGGAACCCGGTCATATGCCTTTTCTAGATCTATAGAGCATAGATACAATTCCCTGTTCCACTCATAACACTTCTCCATTATTTGCCGTAAGCTAAAGATCTGGTCCTGACAACCTCTAAGAGGCCTAAACCCACACTGATTTTCATCCAATTGGTCCTCAACTAATACTCGCACTTTCCTTTCAACAATACCTGAGAAGATTTTACCCACAACGCTGATTAAAGAGATACCTCTGTAGTTGTTACAATCTTTTCTGTTTCCATGTTTAAAGATTGGTGTGATCACTGCTTTTGTCCAGTCTGATGGAACCTGTCCCGACTCCCAGGCCATTTCAATTATCCTGTGTAGCCATTTAAGACCTGACATTCCACTGCATTTGATGAGTTCCGACTTAATTTCATCCACCCCAGCCGCTTTATTGCGCTGCAATCTACTGACCATTTTTTCCACTTCCTCAAATGTGATCCTATTTCCATCATCATTCCTATCCCATTCTACCTCGAAATCTGAAACATTACTGATCGCATTTTCACCTACATTGAGCAACTCTTCAAAATATTCCCTCCATCTTCCCAAGGCATCCACAGGATTCACCAGCAGTTTTCCTGACCTGTCCCAAATACTTGTCATTTCTTTCTTACCTCCCTTTCGAAGACTGCTAATTACACTCCAGAATGGTTTTCCAGCAGCTTGACCCATAGTCTCCAACCTGTTTCCAAAGTCTTTCCACGATTTCTTCTTGGATGCTGCAATTATCTGTTTGGCTTTGTTTCTTTCTTCAACATAACTTTCTCTGTCTACCTGGGTTCTGGTATGTAGCCATTTTTGATACGCCTTCTTTTTCCTTTTACAGGCTGCCTTGACTGTATCATTCCACCAAGCTGTTTGCTTCTTCCTACTTTTACACACTACTGTTCCAAGACATTCTTTAGCCACTTCTAGTACTGTGTCCCTGTACCTTGTCCATTCCTTTTCCAATGACTGTAATTGGCTACATTCAACTAACTGGTACCTTTCTGAGATCGCTGTTATGTACTTGTGCCTGATTTCCTTATCCTGAAGTTTCTCCACTCTTATCCTCCTACATATGGACCTGACCTCCTGCACTTTCGGCCTCACAATCCCAATTTCACTGCAGAGTAAATACTGATCAGTGTCATCAAAGAATCCCCTGAATACACGTGTGTCCCTCACAGCCGTCCTGAATTCCTGATCTGTTATTATATAGTCAATGACAGATCTGGTTCCCCTGCCTTCCCAAGTATACCGGTGAATGTTCTTATGTTTAAAAAACGAGTTTGTGATTACTAAGCCCATACTGGCACAGAAATCCAAGAGTTGTTTCCCGTTCCTGTTGGCCTCCATATCCTCTCCAAATTTACCCATAACCTTTTCATACCCTTCTGTTCGATTTCCAATCCTGGCGTTAAAATCACCCATGAGCAGAACACTGTCCTTGTGCTTTACTCTAACAACTGCATCACTGAGTGCCTCATAAAAACTATCCATCTTATCTTGATCTGTCCCTTCACAATGCGAATATACTGACACAATCCTAATTTTCTTGCTAGACACTGTCAAATCTATCCACATCAGTCGTTCGTTTACATACCTTATTGCAACTACGCTGGGTTCCATTTCTTTCCTGATGTAAAGCCCTACACCCCATTGTGCTATTCCTGCTTTGACTCCTGACAGGTAGACCTTGTATTCTCCCACTTCCTCTTCTTTCTCACCCCTTACCCGAATGTCACTAACAGCTAAAACATCCAGCCCCATCTTACTTGCAGCCTCTGCCAGCTCTACCTTCTTCCCAGAGTAGCCCCCATTGATATTAATAGCTCCCCACCTCATTACCATTTGTTTGCCAAGTCGTATCTTAGGCGTCCCTGGTTTGTCAGTTTGAGGTATATGAAACATAATTTGATTGATTCAGACATGTCGTAACTCTAACGTAGTGCTTGTTTGACGCCAAAGGAATGACGTGTTAAGCCACAAGAATAAAATCAGCAGCCTCAGCCACAAGGGACCCTGGAGCAGTAGTAGGGTTGTGGTGGACAGTATTGGCGCGCCGTCGACGGATGCAGCAGACTGACTTTTCGACAGCTGCAGATGGTAGTGCACTGCTTTTTCCTATCGTAAAGTTGGCAATACTTTCTCATCAAGGTGTAGCTCCAAATACACTAACATCAACCAAATTATTGTTCTGTATTTACGAACTTTAAAAACACGTCTGTCAACATACGAAGCACAACCATCGACAACGAACGACATGGCAAGAGTGTATTTCGGGATCTTCATTGTTAATTTGCATTAATACTAATACCGTAGATCTCAAGTGGAGCTACTGAATGTTGATAGATATGCTGTTGGGTGGGTGCAGACAGGGAACACGATGTTGAAAAACTGCAGCTGTCAGCCGTACCAAAGATCGTGGTATTGCAAAACACTTCAGCCTGTTGATGCCAACCAAATTTTTCAGATTTTTAGAGGCAAATTGCAGGCAGAAGAAGCACACTGCTTCCTTTGCTTATCGTGGTATTGCAATACACTTCAGCCTGTTGATGCCAACCAAATTTTTCAGATTTTTAGAGACAAATTGCAGGCAGAAGAAGCACACTGCTTCCTTTGCTTATTTAAGTGCCTTCAGAGGCAACAAGGGTCGTGTGGCTTATTTTTAAGACGGTAGTCCCATCACTTTCGCCCGCCGACAGTTGTCCACAGGAGCGTAGGATGCTGCGTGGTATGCAAATAATAGCGTCTACAGTAGAAAATCACATATTTCTGCGTAAATCATCAGGGGGTGTCTTCCAGAAGTTCCCCTTTATAAAGGTCTGGTCATCTATTCCAAAGTGGAATTAAAAGTATAATGAGTACAACTATCATTCATACTCTACCTTCACCCGATGCAAAGATATTTGCTGTGTACTTTCGGGATGTTAAGAAACCAGGGAATAAATTCCATCTAGTAGAGGCTGCTGCAGAAAATAAAAACTATAGGGGACGACAGAGACTGGAATACACCCAACAAAAATTGAGGACATCGCGCGCAAGTGCTGCTCAGAAGTGAAGAAGTTGTACAAGAGAGAAATTCGTGGCGGACCGCAGCAAACCAGTCAGGAGACTGATGGCCTAAGAAAAATTCGCGGTAGTTGTTGAGTGTGTGATTAATACAGACGTGCTAATATGCTAATTTAACAAGAGCTTTTAAGAGAACAAACGTACAGTAGCTACCTGTTTTCCGTCTTCAACGTAGACATTTAGACTAACAAATATTGCTTTCTGCAGCCTTATTTCTTATTCTAATGAGAAAAACACTTATGAAAAAACATGTGGGTAAACATAAAATTTATGTAGTTAAGTAGCGTCTAAATTTTTGCAGCCCCACTCTTAATGATTTGACCTTTGTCACTGTAACAGTAAAAGTCCATTCTGTGAAACAGATGAAATCCGTGGAACACGAAGAACCCGCAAAACGTTGCAGCGAAAGTCTTTGAAGGAACGTAGCTGTTCTGTTCGCTTCAGTCTTCTGTAATTACCCTCATCTGCTACGGCCTTAATGACATCTTCTTTCTACTCCTGTCGCCGAACGCTAATCTTCTGTTGCTAGGCAGTGGGTTTGCTCGTTAGCAACGACAGTCTTTCTTTGGCTACTCATTAACTGTGAATCCTGGCTGCCTAATTATCCCCGATAATTACTAATTACGGATAATATTGATGCTACGTAGCTCCGCGATGGAATGGCTGCCTCTCACTGTCCGCTCAAGTCTTCTCTTGAACATTGTGGTGCCTGCAAATCTGGGCGTTCGTTTGCTTTGCTTCTTATGGAGGAGATAAAATTCCACGGAAAGAAACAATAGGTGAAGCTATGTCTGCACAGGTCGAACCGTAGACGAAAGTTCTTCATTGCCGCTGTTAAAAGATAAAAACAAGTGGTATTACGAAGTGACACCCTAATGCGCTTCCTGCAACACAGTTCGCATACATATAAATTTTAATTAAAATTGAAATACATGGCCAAAACGTAATGACCCGACGCCGCTAATTTAACAGACTACTTATAATGGGCAGATTTCGGAAAATTAAAGATGTACGGCCAATACGTGCTGATTCTCCCTCACAAAATTATCATTTATTTTTAACTAGGTGACCAACCAGGCGTTGCCCTGGTATTAATTTTCCCAACTTCCTTTCAAAACCAAAACAAAAAAATGAACTTTTTTGTGTGTAGTATTGGAAAAATTTTATTTGCATGTGTTCCTGAAAACACCTTAGATACTATGAAACAGTCGTACACAGAAGTATCGATAATGTACCAATATATAAGTACGAGGTGCATTCAAGTTCTAAGGCCTTCGATTTTTTTTCTAATTAACTACTCACCCAAAATCGATGAAACTGGCGCTACTTCTCGACGTAATCGCCCTGCAGACGTACACATTTTTCACAACGCTGACGCCATGATTCCATGGCAGCGGCGAAGGCTTCTTTAGGAGTCTGTTTTGACCACTGGAAAATCGCTGAGGCAATAGCAGCACGGCTGGTGAATGTGCGGCCACGGAGAGTGTCTTTCATTGTTGGAAAAAGCCAAAAGTCACTAGGAGCCAGGTCAGGTGAGCAGGGAGCATGAGGAATCACTTCAAAGTTGTTATGACGAAGAAACTGTTGCATAACGTTAGCTCGATGTGCAGGTGCGTTGTCTTGGTGAAACAGCACACGCGCAGCCCTTCCCGGACGTTTTTGTTGCAGTGCGGGAAGGAATTTGTTCTTCAAAACATTTTCGTAGGATGCACCTGTTACTGTAGTGCCCTTTGGAACGCAATGGTTATGGATTACGCCCTCGCTGTCCCAGAACATGGACACCATCATTTTTTCAGCACTGGCGGTTACCCGTAATTTTTCTGGTGTCAGTGAATCTGTGTGCTTCCATTGAGCTGACTGGCGCTTTGTTTCTGGATTGAAAAATGGCATCCACGTCTCATCCATTGTCACAACCGACGAAAAGAAAGTCCCATTCATTCTGTCGTTGCGCGTCAACATTGCTTGGCAACATGCCACACAGGCAACCATGCAGTCGTCCGTCAGCATTCGTGGCACCCACCTGGATGACACTTTTCGCATTTTCAGGTCGTCATGCAGGATTGTGAGCACAGAACCCACAGAAATGCCAACTCTAGAGGCGATGTGTTCAACAGTCATTCGGCGATCCCCCAAAACAATTCTCTCCACTTTCTCGATCATGTCGTCAGACCGGCTTGTGCGAGCCTGAGGTTGTTTCGGTTAGTTGTCACACGATGTTCTGGCTTCATTAAACTGTCGCACCCACAAACGCACTTTCGACACATCCATAACTCCATCACCACATGTCTCCTTCAACTGTCGATGAATTTCAATTGGTTCCACACCACGCAAATTGAGAAAACGAATGATTGCACACTGTTCAAGTAAGGAAAACGTCGCAATTTAAGTATTTAACACAGTTCTCATTCTCACCGCTGGCGGTAAAATTCCATCTGCCGTACAGTGCTGCCATTTCTGGGAGTTATTGACAATGAACGCGGCCTCATTTTAAAACAATGCGCATGTTTCTATCTCTTTCCAGTCCGGAGAAAAAAAATCGGAGGCCTTAGAACTTGAATGCACCTCGTACAGTTGCTTCGCGTATATACAACGCGACTTAGTAAACGTCTCTATGGCAACGCATCTTCTACCTCCACAGATTGGTATTGTTTCTACCTATACTCGTTTGCGCTTGCAGTTGACAGCTCTCAAAAACAGTGGCATATATCAGAGATCACCTACAGTATTGATGTTGTATCAGCAAAAAATAAATGTATGAAAACTTCATGCACGATGTGCGTCTCTATAACGTCATATGTCTTGGACTAGTGTGTAACAATGAAATATTTGTGTAGGTTCGTTCAGCGAAGTATGTGGATACTGTCTGCAAAATGCGTTGCGAATGAAGTTACCAGCAAAGAAGCAATAAATTTAAACGTCATACACAATGCGAAAGTTTTTCTCGTACCTCATTGCTGATCATGTGTTATTTCTTGAACCATGATAGACAGGTGGGTGTTACCCCCACAGCGATTGTTGACTGACAGTAAGGGATATATGTCCCAAGTTTGGTTGGAGTCGGGTCATTGGTTTAGGTGGAGATGTGGAATACACGCACATACAGTGATGAGCCAAAACGTTATGATAGCTTGTTTGTCAGTCTTTGCAACAAAATACATCACTGAAGCTGCGTAGCAGGGATCTGACAGTCTGTTGTAGGTTTTTGGAGGTATCTGGCTTTAGATATCTACGCAAAGGTCAAGTAATTTGCGTAAATAGTTGACCGCTGATCTGCGTAGGCGACAGTGGCGTCCGATACCGACCCGGACGAGTTTCATAGAATTAACATCAGTCAAATTTTGTTGCCGAGACATAAACATCAATTCGCTATCATGTTCCTCAAACCGATGTGGCATAGCTGTGACTCAGATACATGGACAATTATACTGCTGAAAGACGATACCGCCGTCGGGAAAGACATCAGCCGTGAAGGGATTCAGTGGTTCGCAGCTGTCAGCGTGTCATGGTTCAAGTGGCTCTGAGCACTATGCGACTCAACTGCTGAGGTCATCAGTCGCCTAGAACTTAGAACTAATGAAACCTAACTAACCTAAGGACGTCACACACATCCATGCCCGAGGCAGGATTTGAACCTGCGACCGTAGCGGTCGCTCGGCTCCAGACTGTAGCGCCCAGAACCGCACGGCCACTCCGGCCGGCAGCGTGTCATGGATTATTGCTATAAGTCCCATGCAAGCGCAGAGGAATGTTTCCCATAGCATAATACTGCCCCCACCAGCCTGCATCCTTGGTGCGCTGCACGTTTAGAGCCACCGTTGACATCGATGAGGGTTTTTTTGGAGATGACCAGCAATCGAGTGCAGCAAAAATGTGATTCACTCGAAGAGCTGACACTTTCCCATTGATCGACGGTAGAGTCCCGATGGTCCTGTGCCCCCTGCACTCGTAACGGACGCCGTCGTTGCGTTAACATGTGAAACTGTAGGGGTGGTCTGCTTCGGAGCTCCATGTTCAACGACGTACGACGAACGGTGTACTCTGAAACACTTGTGCGTGCACCAGCATTGCTATCTTTCGGCAGAGATGACATGCATCACCATCGATCCTACTTTACAGAGCATACAAGCCTCAGAACTCCACGTTCTGTGAAGCGTCGTGGGCGTCCAACCATTTAGCTCCTGGTGCTAGTTTCACCGTCCTTCAACCTCTTACCGTACATACTCACGACAATAAGACGTCAACATTGGACCAGCTTCACCGTTTTTTAGATACTAGTTCAAAGGCTCCGCTAAATAATAATTTACCCATTGTCAACGCATCTTATCTCAACAGATTTTCCATTTCCAGCCCATATCATTGCTAGGTTGATCCCCCGTCCGCGTCGGCCCGCTTACATATTTTTGTTACCTCTTCATGTGCCCGCAACACCACCAGGCGACATCCAACGTCGCGGAGGGCAGTGACATAATGTTTTGGCTGATCACTAGGTACACACACACACCCGCACGCGCGCGCATCCGCTTTTTAATACAAGAATTGATACCCATCATTATCATAGTTAGCATCACTACACGATCACATTGTGTATACTGGCCGTCTCCGTCTTTTCCAGCCAACTGTGTCCCTTGTTCAATCGTCTGAAACACACAGCTGGCTAAACTGATCGCCATCTCATCTCACAATATAGCGTAAGTGTTCAAGGGATCTGATTTCTGTTGCTCTCCTTTCATCAAATGAAGCAGGCAAAAAGGAATACAAACGTCTCAAAAATGATATCGACAGGAAGTGCAAAATGGCTAAGCAGGGATGGCTAGAGGACAAATGTAAGGATGTAGAGGCTTGTCTCACTAGGGGTAAGATAGATACTGCCTACAGGAAAATTAGAGAGACCTTTGGAGAAAAGAGAACCACTTGTATGAATATCAAGAGCTCAGATGGCAACCCAGTTCTAAGCAAAGAAGGGAAGGCAGAAAGGTGGAAGGAGTATATAGAGGGTTTATACAAGGGCGATGTACTTGAGGACAATATTATGGAAATGGAAGAGGATGTAGATGAAGACGAAATGGGAGATAAGATACTGCGTGAAGAGTTTGACAGAGCACTGAAAGACCTGAGTCGAAACAAGGCTCCGGGAGTAGACAACATTCCATTTGAACTACTGATGGCCTCGGGAGAGCCAGTCATGACAAAACTCTACCATCTGGTGAGCACGATGTATGAGACAGGCGAAATACCCTCAGACTTCAAGAAGAATATAATAATTCCAATCCCAAAGAAAGCAGGTGTTGACAGATGTGAAAATTACCGAACTATCAGTTTAATAAGTCACAGCTGCAAAATACTAACGCGAATTCTGTACAGACGAATGGAAAAACTGGTAGAAGCCGACCTCGGGGAAGATCAGTTTGGATTCCGTAGAAATGTTGGAACACGTGAGGCAATACTGACCTTACGACTTATCTTAGAAGAAAGATTAAGAAAAGGCAAACCTACGTTTCTAGCATTTGTAGACTTAGAGAAAGCTTTTGACAATGTTAACTGGAATACTGTCTTTCAAATTCTGAAGGTGGCAGGGGTAAAATACAGGGAGCGAAAGGCTATTTACAGTTTGTACAGAAACCAGATGGCAGTTATAAGAGTCGAGGGGCATGAAAGGGAAGCAGTGGTTGGGAAAGGAGTAAGACAGGGTTGTAGCCTCTCCCCGATGTTATTCAATCTGTATATTGAGCAAGCAGTAAAGGAAACAAAAGAAAAATTCGGGGTAGGTATTAAAATTCATGGAGAAGAAATAAAAACTTTGAGGTTCGCTGATGACATTGTAATTCTGTCAGAGACAACAAAGGACTTGGAAGAGCAGTTGAACGGAATGGACAGTGTCTTGAAAGGAGGATATAAGATGAACATCAACAAAAGCAAAACCAGGATAATGGAATGTAGTCAAATTAAGTCGGGTTATGCTGAGGGAATTAGATTAGGAAATGAGACACTTAAAGTAGTAAAGGAGTTTTGCTATTTAGGGAGTAAAATAACCGATGATGGTCGAAGTAGAGAGGATATCAAATGTAGACTGGCAATGGCAAGGAAAGCGTTTCTCAAGAAGAGGAATTTGTTAACATCGAGTATAGATTTAAGCGTCAGGAAGTCGTTTCTGAAAGTATTTGTATGGAGTGTAGCCATGTATGGAAGTGAAACATGGACGATAACTAGTTTGGACAAGAAGAGAATAGAAGCTTTCGAAATGTGGTGCTACAGAAGAATGCTGAAGATAAGGTGGGTAGATCACGTAACTAATGAGGAGGTACTGAATAGGATTGGGGAGAAGAGAAGTTTGTGGCACAACTTGACTAGAAGAAGGGATCGGTTGGTAGGACATGTTTTGAGGCATCAAGGTATCACCAATTTAGCATTGGAGGGCAGTGTGGAGGGTAAAAATCGTAGAGGGAGACCAAGAGATGAATACACTAAGCAGATTCAGAAGGATGTAGGTTGCAGTAGATACTGGGAGATGAAGAAGCTTGCACAGGATAGAGTAGCATGGAGAGCTGCATCAAACCAGTCTCAGGACTGAAGACCACAACAACAACAACAACAACAACAACCTTTCATCAAAGGTCTGGACACTGACTTTTTAGACATTCTTATCACCAATTTCGCAAACGTCTCTATCGCAACGCTTCTTCTACCTCCACAGACTGCTATTGTTTCTACCTAAAGCCATTTGCACTTCGTAGTTGACAGCTTTCAAAAACACTGGCATATGTCAGAGATATCCTACTGTAAAGGTATTGTATATATCATGCTCATAAATTAAGGATAATTGCAGAATGTGGTACTACACAACGTGGCACTACACAAAACTGGCGCTAATAGCATAGGCACACAGGGAACTAACACGACACAGATCTGTAAGTCCACGGTATTGGTGATAAGTTGAGAATACCGTCCCTAAACACATGTGCTACAAACGCCACTGTTTCCTGCGCATGTACCCCAACATCAATATGGGATATGATCTTCATGCACACGTCCACAGGCCGCAAAGCGGGTTGGGATACTCTGGATCAGGTGGTCGAGCAGCTGCTGGGGTATAGCCTCCCATTTTTGAACCACTGGCTGTCGGAGATGCTGAAGTGTCATAGGGGTTTGAAGACATGCAGCGATACGTCGACCGAGACAACCCCAGACGTGCTCGATGGGGTTTAGGTCTGGAGAACAGGTAGGCCACTCCATTCCCCTGATATCTACTGTTTCAAGGTACTCCTCCACGAAGGTAGCTCGGTGGGGCCGTGCGTTATCACTCATCAGGAGGAAGGTGGGACGCTTTGCATCCCTGAAAAGGTGGTGATACTGGTGCAAAATGACTTCCCGATACACCTGACCTGTTACAGTTCCTTTCTCAAAGACATGCAGGGGTGTACGAGCACCAATCATAATCCCACCCCACACCATCAAACCACGACCTCCATACAGGTCCCTTTCAAGGACATTAAGGGGTTGGAATCTGGTTCCTTGTTCACGCCAGATGAAAATCCGGCGAGAATCCCTGTTCAGACTCTACTTGGACTCGTCCGTGAACATAACCTGGGACCACTGTTCCAATGAGCATGTACTGTGTTCTTGACACCAGGCGTTACGGGCTCACCTGTGACCAGAGATCAGTGCAATGCACCTTGCATGTCTCTGGGCGAATAAACCATGTCTGCAGAACCATGTCTGTTCAGTCGTCTGTAGACTGTGTGTGGCGACAACTGTTCCAGTGGCTGCGGTAAGGTCCCGAGCAAGGCTCCCTGCAGTACGCCGTGGCCGTCTTCGGGCACTGATGGTGAGATATAGGTCTTCTTGTGGTGTTGTACACTATGGACGTCCCGTACTCTACCTGGACATGTTTCCTGTGTGCTGGAAACGTTGCCATAATCTTGAGATCACACTCTGTGGCACCGAGAGGGTCCGTGCTACGACCTGCTGTGTTTGACCAGCCTCCAGTCACCCTAGTATTCTACCTCTCATAATGTCACCAATATGTGTACTTTGAGCACACTTACTCGCTGCACCGTACTCTGCATGCATCAAGACACCTCTGCGTATGTGGACCGCTGCCAGCGCCACCGTGCGACGACAGCTGGTCAAATGCACCGCATGGTTATACACCGAGGTGATTTAAACCCGCAGACAGCCCATCAGAGCTTTGTTTCACCATGTATCAGCTTTATCCTTAATTAATGAGCATGAATATATATATATATATATATATATATATATATATATATATATATATATATATATATATATAGGGTGAGTCACCTAACATTACCGCAAGATATATTTCGTAAACCACATCAAATACTGACGAATCGATTCCACAGAGGAGAGGGGCTAGTTTAATTGGTTAATACAAACCATAAAAAAATGCACGGAAGTATGTTTTTTAACACAAACCTACGTTTTTTTAAATGGAACCCCGTTAGTTTTGTTAGTACATCTGAACATATAAACAAATACTGCCGTTTGTTGCATTGTAAAATTTTAATTACATCCGGAGATATTGTAACCTAAAGTTGACGCTTGAGTTCAACTCCTACGCTGTTCGATCGTGTGTATCGGAGAGCACCGAAATACGTAGGGATCCAAAGGTGACTCACCATATATATATATATATATATATATATATATATATATATATATATATATATATATTTCACTCTCCTGTAACGTAAAAAAAAAATCATGTATTCTCCTTATCGCCTTTTCTTTGAGCACATGTGATTTTCTTTCCTCTCCGACTTCCTAGTTATCCATCTTCCAAAGCCTTGGACCACAAATTTTGCGAATTGTCTTGTTTTCCTTCTTACCTATCTTTTGCTTTACTTGTATCTTACCAAACTTCAGAAACTGTAAAGCGATGACTATCCTGTCTTCTCTCATCGTTAAACAGAAGTCTACTTGATTGTCTGCAGGACGAAAAAAATTTTACCCTTTAGGTAGTTACGTACACAGACATGACCCAATACTAGTATTTATGAAGGAATAAACTTACAAAGCTAAAGGTCACCCCGATTGTGCCAACATGGGGCCCCCCTCTTCGTGGGGTCTGAGTGACCTGCTGCTCCTATCTAATCTTCTGCAGCCTTTGATTTTATCCATACTGGATGAGAGGTCGTGGTTGTGATTGTCAATGTTAAAAAATATATCGGCTCAACCACTTGTTTATAGTGTAAAACACTAAGATTGACGCGTTTCGGAAGTCAAGCTTCCATCATCAGAATAACAAAAAGTAAAAGAACCTGTTAAAACTCGCTAAAATGGAACATGCACCAGGCACAATAAAATTGATAATAAAATTAAAACATCGTGGCTACTTCCCTTGTTGCAGCCATGTCTTCCAAGGTGCACCTCCACATAGTCGTCAAAATATAAAAAACTCTAAAATGGTGTCGCCTATGGTGTTCAACATCTAACCACATGGCTCTCTCCTCTATCGTCGTAAACCGCCCGCGCGTCTTCCTTGATACCACGCACCACATAGCCAAACAGGACACTGAAACGCGAGTGAGCTCACGCGCAAGTAAACAAGGAAGTCACAGAGATGTCTATACAAACAGTTAACGTATACATGTTCCAAGGACCTCATGAAATGATGGTATCCTGCCAATTGCTAAAAATGTAGTTACTAAAAGAAACCAGTAAAATGTTTGAGAAAGTTATTTATATCACCAGTTAGCTGTTCATTCAGTGTGTTCTGATTATCCACGCTATGTATCGTAATTTCCAGCTTTTCTAGTAGATCCAGATTTTTGCCTTTGTCCTGTCTACATATAATAACGAGATCCTTATCTATACCCAACACGGGGTGTCCCGTTTCCCAAATACGCGCGGCTACAGCTGACGTTTCGAAATTATTGAGCCGGAAACCATCGCTATGTTCTTTGCAACGTACTTTAAAGGACCTACCAGTTTGGCCTACATAGCTTGCCTTGCACGTGTTACACTGAATTTTATAGATCCCAGCTCTCTCATATTTATCGCTTTCCTGCTGTAAATTATTTCTTAGTTTAAAACGCAGCGTATTATTGCTCTGAATAGCGGTATCAACTTTAAAAGGTTTGAAAATATTAGCCACCTTTTGCGAAATATCACCGAAGTATGGTATTGTGACTCTCTTAATATTATTTGCGGTATTCTTCCTTGAATTCACGCGCTGTTTTTGTTCTATTAATTTATTGACAACATTTTGGTGATATCCGTTACACTGGCTAGTTGTTTCACAATTTTCAGCTCAGTCATTCTGTCTTCTTCATTCATAGGGGCTCTAAAGGCCCTATCTATCAAAGATATAAAAGTAGAAAGTTTCTGGCTATTAGGATGGCAAGAATTATTTTGTATCAACTTATCAGTTGAGGTTGGTTTCCTAAATATTTTAAAAACATGCCTACCATTTTGTTTCCTAATACTTAGGTCGAGAAATTGCAGTTCACAATTTTTCTCTTCTTCCACAGTGAATTCAATTTTACCGTGTAACTCGTTAAATTTATTTACTATTTCTGCAACTTCTTTTTCTTGTCGATCAATAAGAAGTAGCGTATCGTCTACATAGCGTTTGTAATATACAACTTTCTCCACGGGATTTTGCGGGTTAACGAGGAGACTTTTTTCCAAATGATTTATAAAGATATACTGGAACCCATAGCCAGTCCATCTTTATGCATATAAAATTTATTGTTAAAAGAAAAATAATTATATTTCAGAACGAATTCTAAAAGTTCGATGAATTCGACTATTTCTTGCTGAGACAGTGTTTAGTACTTCAGCAAATTTTTTTTGATGACCTTAACGGCCTCATTTACCGGCACATTCGCATAAAGGTTTTTAATGTCTAGAGATACTAGGCGGGCCGTGTCAGCGAAGTTTTCAATCTCTAATAATTCTGCTTTGATAAATGAAATTAAGGTTAAGCCTATCGCCGAGCGGTTCTAGGCGCTACAGTCTGGAACCGCGCGACCGCTACGGTCGCAGGTTCGAATCCTGCCTCGGGCATGGATGTGTGTGATGTCCTTAGGTTAGTTAGGTTTAAGTAGTTTTAAGTTCTAGGGGACTGATGACATCAGAAGTTAAGACCCGTAGTGCTCAGAGCCATTTTGAACTTCCTTGTTTACTTGCGCATGAGCTCACTCGCGTTTCAATGTCGTGTTTGGCTACGTGGTGTGAGGTATCAACGAAGACGCACGGGCGGTTTACGACGATAGAAGAGAGAGCCATGTGGTTAGATGTTGAAAACCATAGGTGACACCATTTTAGAGCTTTTTTTTTATTTTGACGACTATGTGGAGATGCACCTTGGAAGACATGGCTGCAACAAGTGAAGTAGCCACGATGTTTTAATTTTATTATCAATTTTGTTGTGCCTGTTGCATGTTCCATTTTAGAGAGTTTTAACAGGTTATTTTACTTTTTATTATTCTGATGATGGGAGCTTGACTTCCGAAACGCGTCAGTCTTAGTGTTTTACACTATAAACAAGTGGTTGAGCCGATATATTTTTTAACATTCTAGAGCCTGCTCCTCTTTCCTGCGTGAAAAGGAACTGTTAGTTCCATAAGGTAGGATAAGAGTTTTCAGTTCCAAATGTGTCCATCGGCAGGCTGTACTAGCCAGGTATTCTGTTTGTCATGTTATAGTTTTCTGATGTGGCTTTCATTTTTGTTCTAGCTGACACGACAGCCATGTCCTGCCCTAATTTCACTAAATTTGTTTGTAATATTTTTGTGAAGTTCTGAAAAACATTTGGAAATGTATAAGCAAAGTAGATGGGATCGAAACGTATTTTTGAATAGTCACTGTAACATTAATGACTTCAGCCATGAATATTCAATTTGAGGAGGAACACTTCTAGACGTACTTCAATGGAAAATTTTACATTAGAGATTAATTCTCATACATTTGTTGCGCCAAACGAAGTCATTTGGAAGAAGCTGTTGTGTTTCTGGATTTGAGTTAGGAAATTTGTGAACTCGATTCCTGTTCGAGCAACCTATGTGCGAAATGACTCCAGTGACGGGATCAGTGACGCCAATTTGACGTTGCCAATTTCGAAATACAATCCAGGAATTCTGGTTTAGTACTTCAATGCATTATAATATGGGAACACAACGACCACCGATCCAATCTGCACTGCAATCAACTTACACGTCGTAAAGGAATGCAGCTCGATGAGTTTTCAACGCAACATTTGTTTGTCGTCTTGCACGACAGTTGAAATTAATTGTCGCGCGATTGGTTTCTATCGACCAATGTTGTCTCAGTTGACGTTTATTATTCCGTTTCCATATCCTCTTTCTTCTCGTGTATGTGCTCAACGTATATGTGACAGTCAATTCCGTTCTATTTCGTTTCACTTTTCACATTGATCTACAATTTGATTAGATCGAAAATTCGTTTGATTTTTAGCATTGCGATTTCTGCGTCCTAAATTGCTACGTCTTATAATGATTTTTTCAGTTTTTCCGATTTTCATTTGTAACTGTCCCAATTTTTTTCCGATAACTTTTCCAGGACCATAACGAACAAAACTGAAAGAAGAATTACGCATATCCATGTTTCGAATCGTTAGTAATGGCCGTGACTTCATACAAAAATTCGATAGCAATTAACGCTTTGAGGTTTTCCCGGCAACTTTGCCACTTTTTATTTCCCCGAAAACCATATTCGAACTTTTATAATAACACTTTTTAAAACAAAATATCCAAATCGATCCTAAGGTTCTCAATTGATGCGCTTATCGACGAACGACATTTCATATTTATTTATATAGATTTATCGCTCTCCCGAAATTTTGATAGCAAACCTCTTTCTGATGCACAATGCCTCTCTTGTAGCGTCTGCCTCTGCAGTTTATTGGGCATGTCTGTAACACTCTCGCTCCGACCAAATGATCCCATGACGAAATGCGCCTTTCTTCGTTGTATCTTCTGTCCTGCGTGTAAGGATCCCAGGTAGAGGAATAATACTCAAGAAACGAACAAGCGCTTTGTAATCCACTTCTTTCACCGAGTAGTTACACTCTGTTAAGAGTGTTCCTATGAATCTCGGTCTGGCGTCTGCTTTCCCTATGACTTGTTTGATGTGGTCACTCCACATAAGGTCGCTCTAGATGGTTACCCCTACATAATTTACGGTATATATGTTTCCGCAATTTGTCACCAATAGTGTAGTTGTAAGGTAGTGATTTCCTCTTATTATTTACATTTAGGGTCAAATGACAAAGCCTGCACCATTCAGCAACCCTCTGCTTTCTCTTGGAGTATTTATTTGGCCATTAACTTGAAACTTAAATATATCGCAGCTCAAAGTAAAACGAACAACTCTAACAAGCTTTGCCCGTGGGATAGTGATTAGGAAACGGTCCTAAATATGTAATTAGATTGATTATTTGTTAATTGTTCATCTCTCTGTTGGAAACATTGCGTGGGCACACACGTTTGAGTCAGGGATGGCGGTTGTCGCTGAAACAACCTGTTTTCGGTTATAGCGGATTTTTTATCTTCAGTTTAACCTGACTGTCCAAACCCTTTAAAATAAACAGTTTATGAAATCACCGATCTATGGCTTTTTATTGCTGCTATTTACAGCCATAAACGTAAGCATCGAACAAAAATGGAAAAATTTTAAGACCGTCTCAGACTTGTGCATTATACATTTCAAGATAAATAGAATCAAAATATGAAATAAAATAGGCAAATAAAAGACAACTTAGTCTGTCCACAGTTAGATGCTGCTCTCAGAAAGTACTGAAGGGTTGGATACTACAAAAAAATTCCCGAGTATTTACCTACTGAGTCTAATATGTTTGAATATACGATCATTACAAGGCTAATACCAATATCTGGCCATTGTGAATAATCGGTGTTAAAGGGTTAAAACTGAGATTGGAGAAAATTTTTAATGTTGTGCATTTCCAATGGCTGCAAGCAGATAAAGACATATTGTGTTGACACAAACAACAGATCAGCTGCGTTCTATTTTGACTGAAAACAATGAATAAATTGCTAAGTCTTTAATCTATTACTGTTGCTATTACTTCATTTCTCTTTTACTATTTCACAGAAATGACAAAGAAACAACCAAATTGCATGTAGAATTCATAGCGTTCTTTTTCTTTAATTATTTCTAATGGAAAACCCGTTTTTAAGTGAAATATATGTCATTCTTTTTTAACAGAAATTTGAATAAAATTCAGTTTTTCAGACAAAACCAGCAATGCTCTTTCAAATAATTCAAATGGTCAGTTTAGATAATAGGCAAAATAGTAACATTTACCACGGCCAATTACATGAGAATAGCTAAAATTTCAATAATGAAGTAGCCCAGTGTCAATATCTGTTGTCCAATCTGTTTATAAACACTCGTATACTGCGTTGATCTGTAACTTGACTGCTTTCATCAGAAACGATATCAATCTTTCAGAGGTCCCAGAATTTCCAACCAAACGCGTTCTTAAAAAAAGTTTTATCTAAAAAGCAGAAGTTTTATCACCATTGCTATGGCATATTGATATATCAGTTTTGTACCTGGTTATATGTTTAGCTGTCACTGACAAAAGTGGATGTTGGCGTGCGGTGGAGGAACGTAGGACATGGATGGAAACTGTCAGGATGTGCCATATTAGAACTTGGCCATGATCTTCAAGAGTTTTATTATTCCCAGCTACAGTGCTGCGTTTCTCTCTGTCTACGTCACAGGGTCCCGCGATGCCGAGGACACCACTTCACTGTCTGCAAAACAGCTTGACGCAGAGGGTTTACTTCAGCGACCCGTGCAAAGTACTGCGGCGAGCAATCCATGTACAAAAGCAGAGTTTTGATGATGTCAGGATGTGCCGGCAGCCGACTCCGTGGCCTTCATCCCTGTTGCCTCAGCGCCACTTGCTGGGAGCTGCAGGGCCGCCCACGGCATTCTTGTTATCAAAATCCTGATGCCATCAGTAGTTGATTTTTTCCAGTGGCAACTTTCCTTTAGTCGAGTTGCTCCTGGTCCAAAGAGTTCGAACACTTTCAGAGCAGGAGAGCCTCGATGAAAAATAGTATTACGTAGGAATTGGTACTCAGATCGTCAAACTGTATGGGTTTTTCAGCCAAAACCAAGAAAAAGGTTGAGACTGAGACAGAGGAATTGAAGCCAAAAATCGCTTATCTGCCTTATTATCCGGAAAGATTGGTCGGTTCCTACGGAAACATGGCCTCCAGTATATTTCGCGCCCTTCGTCTAGCATAAAAAGTACTCTTTGGAATGATGGACACGTTTTGGTCCTCGATGCCTAATGCATTACTAAATCTGTGCTAATGTGACGTGCCTTGCGTGGGGTAGTCTATCGAAACAGTCAAGGAGAGTTACAAGGAACATCAGCGAAGCATTCGACTCAAACAACCACGAAAATCAGCTGTTACCGAACTTTGCCTCTAAATGAAATAAAAAGGCCAGTATCGTCATTTCTGGGAGGATATAATTATGGAGTTCAAAAAATGGCTCTGAGCACTATGCGACTTACCTTCTGAGGTCACCAGTCGCCTATAACTTAGAACTAATTAAACCTAACTAACCTAAGGACATCACACACATCCATGCCCGAGGCAGGATTCGAACCTGCGACCGTAGCGGTCACTCGGCTCCAGACTGTAGCGCCTAGAACCGCACGGCCACTCAGGCCGGCAATTAAGGTGTCTATCGAAATAAAAACGTCAGTAAGGCCCGTTCAAAGTCTGTGAGTCCAGTCAACGAGTGAGAAAAAAAAAAGACGTAACAGTAAAACTTGCAGGACCTGAAGAGGACAGCTTTGTCGATTATCGATATACTGTTCATAAAATGGACATAAAAACTCGACAGAACACCTGGAAGCATTTGGAAAACTCTGTGCTTGGATCACCTGGGATTTGTAGTTTTCCATTTGTTTGATGAACAATCATGATGCCTATGCGTCTAAAAGTATAGAGATTGTCATACTCGGGATTTACTCTACCATCTTCTCAATCCTTGCCCTCATTCCTATTTATCGTTAACTGTCTAACCAACACAGCAGAAATAATCATTCTCAGCGAAGTAAAATCCTTTCTGTACCACTGCACAACACTGCTATGTTCCCTAAATTCGAGTTTGGAAAAATTTTCGTCAGAAGATCAGAGAAATTATAATCGCGTCAAACTTCAAAAGGCTGTTAATGGTCCACCTTCCATCACAGTGTCCATCTTTTCTCGCAGATCACTCTCAGCAGCCTTCCCTCCTCTACCACGTTTAACTCTCACTGTCTACAGAGATTTCTATTAAAAATCTCTTACTTCGTAGCAGCTACTGTGACTGTCATTTCAATCCCCTCCTCTTTCAAAATCCCTTCTTCTTCTAACACCGTTCAAACTTCCATAAGTGCTACAGTAATCAGTATCATTCTTAATGCCTGCGTCATTTTATTTCTATTATTATTTGTTACTATTATTATTACACATTATCAGTTTTTGTTAATAGTGCGAATTATAATTATTGAGCTTGTTACATAACAACTAATTAATATAATTCTTAATTCTCCCGTTATTTTACCATCATTATTAGTTTTGAAAATGACTGTTATTCAGCGACCTAATATTAGTTTAAATATGTGATTAAGCAGCCAACCTGTTGCACATGTACATTAAGTACGTACATTGACCTAGGTCTCGACACCTACTTGCGGTCTCTTTATCAGAATTAACAGTTACTACATCGTAAAATTACATTGCTAAAAAGCAATAGTGAGAATTTTGAGTCACTATGCTCAAGCCAAAGGTAAAACAAAACGTTGTAGCTTTTGCCACGAGTACCCAGCTGGGAATAACATCAGACGACTTGAGTATAGCTGTTCAAAATTCCGACTATTGCTTTTTACGAATGTAATTTTACGATTCAGCAATTGTTCATTCTGGTGAAGACACTAAACCTAGGTCAATGTACCTAACGTTTATGTGCAACCAGTTGGCTGTTTAATCTTATACTGAAAATCTTTATTAGTGTTACTATTATTATTATGAATATTACGATTGCCTATTATTATTTTTAATAATTATGAAAATTATAATTATTGTGTTTGTAATGTAATTTTCTGATTGTGTTGTTCCTGGTCAGACACAAGAGAGGACCTTAACGCACTTATCTCGTCTAACTAGACAAGCAGTGTGTAAAAAAGGAAGAAATAATCTGTCCGTGACCAACCGAGCTGAGTTTTCCAGGGAATAGGAGCGATTCTTTCTAACATAGTAGCTATCTCTAATTCACCTGCTCATTTTTTACGTCATTCTTTTCAATAGTATTACGCTGCCTTCCATCGTTTCGTATCATGTGCTGATATTTTCATCTCTGCGTATTACAATCAACAAATCGGCCTGTTCCTATTATTATTCCCCCTTTGCCGCTACTTCTAGTGGTGGCTATTAATTCCTGGATCGCGTATAGATGTTCTACTAGCCATTTTCTGGTAATGATCTTGAGCTATGTCGGGTTCACATCGATAGCCTTTTTCTGGAAATTATCTATGCTAGTTGCCCAGCAACGTGTTCGGAAGCGTCTCCCGAGAGGGTGCGCCCTCGCAGCTTGTGAAGCTTGAAAGCGCTTTCCGTCCCGGAAAGTCTGTTTTTCACATCGCGCTGCAGCGATATGGAAGAGTCAACCCTCGCCGAGCGTGTACTGCTGCGGTGATGAAAACTACAAGGGGAAACCGGGTTGCTACATGGAGACATTGCAGCTGTATTACGCTCTGGGCTAAGTGGCATGATCGGTCGGAAGCAGTCCTCAGGCGCACTAGCTGTGGAAGTGTGCAAAGCCCACCCTATTTAACCCTGGCCGATATAAGGAATACGTGAATTTTGTGAACGTTATCCACAAAATTTGTCCACAACATTTGGAGATTGCACGCACCAGTTTAGGTGAGATCCGTTAGAAATTCTTTTGGCATCTTAGTGTGGCAGCGCAAATCTGAGAAATGGAAATCTCTGTCGCCTTGTTTGTCGCTTAAGTTTTTACTAGTTAAATTTTTTATTCTTATGTCTAAAGACTCGCCTTAATTGTCGCCCAGGGTGGCCGAGCGGTTCTAGGCGCTACAGTCTGGAACCGCGCGACCTCTATGGTCGCAGGTTCGAATCATGCCTCGGGCATGGATGTGTGTGATGTCTTTAGGTAGTTAGGTTTAAGTAGTTCTAAGTTCTAGGGGACTGATGACCTCAGAATTAAGTCCCATAGTGCCCAGAGTCATTTGAACCAACTCCTCTTAATTTATTCTACCCCGTATTGCGATTTCTTGTGACTTGAATTGACTTAAAGATTGTTGTTGATACTGAAATCATGAGGTCTGAGGATCTTTGCTAGCCAATTGTCCGGAGTTTAACTTAAACTTCTTCAAGGCTTTTAAGTTCTTTCGTCATTACAAGCATCTAGATGCCCTATTTGAACTGTAGATAAAATTTATTCTTCTATTTACCTGTTTTAAGTCACTTGTTTTTTTTTATCTGTGTAATTATCACAATGGAGAATTCTTTATATTGCAAGTGTTTCTCGTTATTCATATTTTTAGATCATTCAGGCTTAAATCAGATGAGAAACTACCGTGGTTATCACGTAAATTTGTTATATGTAAGCTAATGAGCGCCCTTATGGATGTTGTTATACTGTTAATGGTGGTGTGAACTTGGGCGGGAAATTTGTGGGACGCTACCATCCCTACTGGTGGCTAGAGCTGCCTTCTTGCTGGGGACGTTATGACCTTACTGTAAAGGATCTGGTTGGATCACTCAGCACCTTTAATTTATTACATACCTCTTGGATTTACTTGTGTTATTTCGGTGTTTAATTAAATCAGTGCAGCCCTGGCGTAAGTAAATAAAAATTTTCGATCCTGATATGATTGATATTTATTTGGTTGCCTAGTACTCCCAATCCCAGCTTCTCGCACCATACCTTTCAGGTCTTATATAAACTTCTTTCCTCTGTTATTCTTTTTAGTACTTTTCGATTTATAGTTCAGCTTTCAGCTCAGTTTTGAACATTATTCGATACCACTACACTTCATGTACTCACGTTCTCTTCTCCAGATTTACAATGGCTCACATAAAGACTTCCATTCAATGCTGTGCCCCAGATATAAACTTCCAGGAATTTCCTTCTGTTCAGTCACATTAATCACCTTTTGAAGCACAAGACGTCGAGGAAGAGAGTCAGGGAGGTTATGGAACGTACCGATAGGCATACGAATCCATACCGACTCCAATGCCTTGGCCATCTTCGCTAGGTTCGAGGATCCACGGCGCGATGTCCCGATAATGGTGATCTCACAGATTCTCTATTGAGTTTAAATCAATGGGTGGATTAGTTGCTTGGCAGGGCAGTACAGTACACGTACCCTGGTGTCCTTCGGACCACACAGGCACGCTGCGAGCTGTGTGACACGTTACTCTGTACTGCCGGTAGACGCCATCGAGTCGAGGGAAAACGAGCTAACTACATGTAGGGGCGGACATTGTCTCCAAGGATATATGGGGTGGGGGGTTGTGTTGGGGAAGGAGACCAGACAGCGAGGTCATCGGTCTCATCGGATTAGGGAAGGTAGGGGAAAGAAGTCGGCCGTGCCCTTTCAAAGGAACCACTCCGGCATTTGCCTGGAGCGATTTAGGGAATCACGGAAAACCTAAATCAGGATGGCCGGACGCGGGATTGAAACGTCGTCCTCCCGAATGCGAGTCCAGTGGCTAACCACTGTGCAAGGATAGATGATTACTTGAGATCATTCATTGTGCCTTCTAGAATGACGAGATCGCCAACAGATTCCATGAAAACCTTTCCCACACCATGGTGCCCCTTCCTTGTTTGGTTTAAGATTCTTCACGCCGCACACGCCAAAGGCCGTCTGTTCAATGGAGTATAAAAGGTGATTCATCCTGAAAGGTCACCAGTCCAGTTACGGTATTAGGTTGAAAGTTCCAACCTTTGGCGTCGCTGAAGAGCAGTCAGCATGACTGACTGAACGAGGCTGAACGGTAGTTGAAGACACATACTTGGTAGCTCCTTGGTTGATTTGAGTGGTGAGTTGCTCAACAGTGGATGTCTATTCGCTCGTACACACCTCCGCAACCGAGCGAGGCGGCGCTTGGTTAACACACTGGACTCGCATTCGATACGACGACGGTCCAAAAGCCGGCTGCGGTGGTCTAGCGGTTCTGGCGCTGCAGTCCGGAACCGCGGGACTGCTACGGTCGCAGGTTCGAATCCTGCCTCGGGCATGGGTGTGTGTGATGTCCTTAGGTTAGTTAGGTTTAAGTAGTTCTAAGTTCTAGGGGACTTATGACCTAAGATGTTGAGTCCCATAGTGCTCAGAGCCATTTGAACCATTTTTTGACGGTCCAAAACCGCGTTCGGCTACCCTGATTTAGATTTTCCGTGAATTCCCTAAATCGCGGAAAATGTCGGTATGGTTCCTCTGAAAGGGCACGGCCGATTTCCTTGCCTAATCCGGTGGGACCGACGACCTCGCTGTTTGATCCCCTCCCAAAAATCAATCAACCAAACAACCAACACTTCCGCAGCCGCCTTTCGCCCCTGTCATTTATTACTCGTAGTATACTCCAGCTGCCTCGATGCTGGTAAGGATAGCACCATTTTCAAAGCACGGTATAATGTAACCATGACGGCAAGTGAACAGTTTACAAGCTAAGCCGTTTCGGAATTGCTTCCATCCTTGGTCTGAAAGCTGAAGATCATGCACCTCATGGACGTCAGCTAAATCGCTCAGATTCCGCATTACGACAACGGCGGAACTCTTTCCCGCACATGTTTTACATATTATTCACTGGTAACGCTGCCACTTGCCGTCTGTGACTGGTTACTGTACGTTGACGTCGAACATGGGCCGAGGTCACATTAATATGACTGGAAAGTTGCACAGGTCACACAAATATTCAAGAAAGATAGTATGAGTAATCCACTAAATTACAGGCCCATATCGTTAACGTCAATATGAAGCAGGATTTTAGAACACTGATTGTGTTCGAACATTACGAATCACCTCGAAGAAAACTGTCTATTGACACACAGTCAACATGGGTTTAGAAAACATCGTTACTGTGAAACACAACTAGCTCTTTATTCACATGAAGTGTTGAGTGCTATTGACAAGGGATTTCAGATCGATTCCGTATTTCTGGATTTCCAGAAGGCTTTTGACACTGTAACACACAAGCGGCTCGTGTTGAAATTGCGTGCTTATGGAATATCGTCTCAGTTATGTGACTGCGTTTGTGACTTCCTCTCAGAGAGGTCACAGTTCGTAGTAACTGACGGAAAGTCATCGAGTAAAACAGAAGTGATTTCTGGCGTTCCCCAAGGTAGTGTTATAGGCCCTTTGCTCTTCCTTATCTATATAAACGATTTGGGAGACAATCTGAGCAGCCGTCTTCGGTTGTTTGCAGATGACGCTGTCGTTTATCGACTAATAAAGTCATCAGAAAATCAAAACAAATTGCAAAACGATTTATAAAAGATATCTGAATGGCGCTAAAACTGGAAGTTGACGCTGAATAACGAAAAGTGTGAGGTCATCCACATGAGGGGCTAAAAGGAACTCGTTAAAATTCGGTTACACGATAAATCAGCGTAATCTAAAAGCTGTATATTCAACTAAATACCCAGGTATTACAATTACGAACAACTTAAATTGGAAGGAACACATAGAAAATGTTGTGGGGAAGGTTAACCAAAGACTGCGTTTTATTGGCAGGACACTTAGAAAATGTAACAGACCTACTAAGGAGACTGCCTACACTACGCTTGTCCGTCCTCTTTTTAGAATACTGCTGCGCGGTGTGGGAACCTTACCAGATAGGACTGACGGAGTACATCGAAAAAGTTCAAAGAAAGGCACCACGTTTTGTATCATCGCGAAATATGGGAGAGAGTGTCACAGAAATGATACAGGATTTGGGCAGGATATCATTAAAAGAAAGGCGTTTCTCGTTGCGACGGAATCTTCTCACGACATTGCTACCACCAACTTTCTCCTACGAATACGAAAATATTTGGTTGACACCGAACTTCATAGGGAGGAACGACCACCAAGATAAAATAAGGGAAATCAGAGCTCGTACGGAAAGACATAGGTGTTCATTCTTTCCGCGCGCTATTCGAGAATGGAATAATAAAGAATAGTGAAGGTGGTTCGATGAACTCTCTGCCAGGCAGTTAAATGTGATTTGCAGAGTATCCATGTAGATGTAGATGTAGATATCGTGTATACGACATGTTTCGTCGTCTGTCCCGGTCTGCTTCTGACGACTTTCTTGCTTCTGTCTTCAGGTGCAGTCTTGTTTCCTACTTATCAGACTTCTTTCATATGCGGGGAGAACTGCTGACAGTGGCTCTAAGAACTTCGTATACAGGTATGACTCTAATTATAGGGCGTGATGGATAGAAGTTGGGACAGTAATTTGTCTCTAGTTAGGACTCGGCAGAGCCATAATTACTGGAAACCATGTCTCGGCGTGCGCGTAGCCTTTGGGGGCTGCGTAAGTGTGAAACAACCGACCGCTAGGGCGCGCCCCGCCTTGTCCACCAAGGCTGGCAGTTAACAGCGGCACGGTCCTACCGGGGCGCCCCATTTCTATTATAACCTAGTTAGCCCGGCGACACGTAGCAAGCGCGTGGTCGTTACAGAGAATCCAAAGCTTTTACTCTAAAGCCATTAGCGCTCCGTAACGCAATTCAGCTGCTGCGGCGAACAAGGAAATGAAGATATAACACGCATCGTACAGAACACAAGGAGGGGTAGGATGGTAGCGAAAATGAAAAATAAAAGAATGCGAGAGGTGAAAGAAAACGCTAGCACCCGTTGAGCAAAGGACGCGCGAGAGTGACCTGCGAAAAGAAGCGCGAGCAAAGAAAACAAGAGAACACCGGGGACTGGAGGGAGAAAAGGAGCAGACGCGCGGAGGAAGGTGGCACGAGCTGCGAACGTCTTAATATGCGCGCCATCTCTTTTTACGACTGTTGACACAAAAGGAAGTCGGCGTCCAGACCCGCCGTTGCTATAAATCCCGCTTAGCGGCTGTGCAAGATTAGCAAGGTGTGCGCGCCAGTACCAGCGCCAGGGCGGGCGTGTGTACGCATGCGCAGGCCGGCTGCCTTCCGGGGCATCCCCGTCGACTCTAACTGTTATTTACTGCGACAGCAGAGGCGGCGCTGCTGGCGAGGCAATAAACGCTTAGGACCGTTCGAGACGGTGAATCTGCTTACCTGTGTCCTATTGGACTACCCCTCATTCCCTACCGCAAGCTGAGGTTTGTTCTTTGTACTAAACTTCGTCTTTCAGGCATTGTAAGGGAACGCACATATCTGATGCTACTGAGCAGGTGGAATCACTCGTCCTATGGATTTAGGGCTGCCAGCTGTCCGCCTTTTTAAAGTCGAGTCCATCGAAATATATTCAATTTCGCCGTTCTGACTTTCCTTGGGGTTTTAATGATTGTTACACGAAAGCTTCTTTTTTTCGCTTTCCACCTTCCTATTCGAAAAAGAACAAGTCTTACACACAAATTACTATAAATACAATGTATTTCATCGTAGAATTTTTCAAACATATAATTGTGTGAAGCAATTTGCTACAGTTTTGCTGCAACTTGGTGATGTAAGGCGGGATGAATTGTCATGTCAACTCCACTGTGCAACAACATAAGCTAACATTATCAGCAAAAGTCGGTGAATGATGCGGTTCACTATGATGTTTGGCCGGCTTTGATATTGGCTTTAGCTGAATTAAGATAAGATTTTAATCAGTTGTAATGTAGGAGTCATGTTGTTTACTTTAGTACAAATATCATACACTACTGGCCATTAAAATTGGTACACCAAGAAGAAATGAGATGATCAACGGGTATTTATTGGACAAATATCTCATACTAGAACTGACATGTGATTACATTTTCACCCAATTTGGGTGCATAGATCCTGAGAAATCAGTACCCAGAACAACCACCTCTGGCCGTAATAACGGCCTTGATACGCCTGGGCATGAGTCAAACAGCGATTGGATGGCGTGTACAGGTACAGCTGCCCATGCACCTTCAACACGATACCACAGTTCATCAAGAGCAGTGACTGGCGTATTGTGACGAGCCAGTTGCTCGGCCACCATTGACCAGACGTTTTCAGTTGGTGAGAGATCTGGAAAATGTACTGGCTAGGGCAGCAGTCCAAATTTTTCTGTATCCAGAAAGGCCCGTACAGGACCTGCAATAAGCGGTCGTGCATTATCCTGCTGAAATGTAGGGTTTTGCAGGGATCGAATGAAGGGTAGAGCCACGGGTCGTAACACATCTGAAATGTAACGTACACTGTTCAAAGTGTCGTCAATGCGAACAAGAGGCGACCGAGGTGTGTAACCAGTGGCACCCCATACCATGACGCCGGGTGATACGCCAGTGTGGCGATGACGAATACACACTTCCAATGTGCGTTCACCGCGATGTCGCCAAACACGGATGCGACCTTCATGATGCTGTAAACAGAACCTGGATTCATCCGAAAAAATGACGTTTTGCCATTCGTGCACCCAGGTTCGTCGTTGAGTACACCATCGCAGGCTCTCCTGTCTGTGATGCAGCATCAAGGATAACCGCAGCCATGGTGTCCGAGCAGATAGTCCATGCTGCTGCAGACGTCGTCGAACTGTTCGTCTGGTGCACTGCACTGTCGTGCAGATGGTTGTTGTCTTGTAAACGTCCCCATCTGTTGACTCAGGGATCGAGACGTGGCTGCAAGATCCGTTACAGCCTTGCGGATAAGATGCCTGTCATCTCGACTGCTGGTAATACGAAGCCGTTGGGATCCAGAACGGCGTTCCGTATTACCCTCCTGAACTTACCAATTCCATATTCTACTAACAATCATTGGATCTCGACCAACGAGAGCAGCAATGTCGCGATACGATAAACCGCAATCGCCATAGGCTACAATCCGACCTTTATCAAAGTCGGAAACGTGATGGTACGCATTTCTCCTCCTTACACGAGGCATCACAACAACGTTTCACCAGGCAACGCTGGTCAACTGCTGTTTGTGTATGAGAAATCGGTTGGAAATTTTCCTCATGTCAGCATGTTGTAGGTGTCGTCACTGGCGCCAAACTTGTATGAATGCTCTGAAAAGCTAATCATTTGCATATCACAGCATCGTCTTCTTATCGGTTAAATTTCGTGTCTGTAGCACGTCAGCTTCGTGGTGTCTCAATTTTAATGGCCAGTAGTGTAATATTCTCGTCAACAGGCGCATTTTACGCTATTACTTTGATCAGTATTATTGCAAACGCGTTTCTTGTGATGTTATGGAACAAATTTAGATACATTTTGATAAATTTAACGAGTGCTACCAAGATCTAAATTAGCTCATCGACTAGCCTATAATTTATAACAGTAGTGCCAATAAGCGAGCAGCGTGTATTTTGATAAGGAATACAGACAGTTTATTTAGATGTGGAAATATTTTGTTAGAGGGTCCGTTATTCCTTACGGCATATGGTACAAACATCGATCTACTCGTTGTCAACGAACCATTACCTGTAAATTTTATATCTAAGCCACGTGTGTTTCTTTTAAAGTGACAGAACAGTTAAGGTAAAACAGTAACGCCTTATGTGTTTTGTGTTTGAAGTCTTTCACATTTTCAGAAATAATTTTATTCTTCCAATAGAGGCTTTCATGTCTGGATGACATATTTGCTGATGAGTCTTCCGGGCTCTTTTGTTGCGAATGATGGTTGGAGCTCTTGTGCAAATATATATCCGTATGTGTGACTTTCTGAAAATCCTAATGTTACAGTCTTCCATCTGCCTCATAACCAAATCATCGAAGGAGGATATTACATCGCCTTGGTCCATCTCCATGGTAAACTTTTTTTTTTTTGGATTTGTGCCATTTAAACGACAAAAGTAGATTAAAACTGAATAAACTGCAAAAATGTGGGAATTTAAGGAGATGGGACCTGGATAAACTGAAAGAACCAGAGGTTGTACAGAGTTTCAGGGAGAGCATAAGGGAACAATTGACAGGAATGGGGGGAAAGAAATACAGTAGAAGAAGAATGGGTAGCTTTGAGGGATGAAGTAGTGAAGGCAGCAGAGGACCAAGTAGGTAAAAAGACGAGGGCTAGTAGAAATCCTTGGGTAACAGAAGAAATAATGAATATAATCGATGAAAGGAGAAAATATAAAATGCAGTAAATAAAGCAGGCAAAAAGGAGTACAAACGTCTCAAAAATGAGATCGACAGGAAGTGCAAAATGGCTAAGCAGGGATGGCTAGAGGAAAAATGTAAGGATGTAGAGGCTTATCTCACTAGGGGTAAGATAGATACTACCTACAGGATAATTAAAGAGACCTTTGGAGATAAGAGAACCACTTGTATGAACATCAAGAGCTCAGATGGAAACCCTGTTCTAAGCAAAGAAGGGAAAGCAGAAAGGTGGAAGGAGTATATAGAGGATCTATACAAGGGCGATGTACCTGAGGACAATATTATGGAAATGGGAGAGGATGTAGATGAAGATGAAATGGGAGATATGATACTGCGTGAAGAGTTTGACAGAGCACTGAAAGACCTGAGTCGAAACAAGGCCCCGGAGTAGACAACATTCCACTGGAACTACTGACAGCGTTGGGAGAGCCTTCCTGTCAAAACTCTACCATCTGGTGAGCAAGATATATGAAACAGTCGAAATATCCTCAGACTTCAAGAAGAATATAATAATTCCAATCCCAGAGAAAGCAGGTGTTGACAGATGTGAAAATTACCGAACAATCAGTTTAATAAGCCACAGCTGCAAAATACTAACACGAATTCTTTACAGACGAATGGAAAAACTAGTAGAAGCGAACCTCGGGGAAGATCAGTTTGGATTCCGTAGAAACACTGGAACACGTGAGGCAATATTGACCTTATGACTTATCTTAGAAGAAAGATTAAGGAAAAACAAACCTGCGTTTCTAGCATTTGTAGACTTAGCGAAAGCTTTTGACAATGTTGACTGGAATGCTCTCTTTCTAATTCTAAAGGTGGCAGGAGTAAAATACAGGGAGCGAAAGGCTATTTACAATTTGTACAGAAACCAGATGGCAGTTATAAGAGTCGAGGGACATGAAAGGGAAGCAGTGATTGGGAAGGGAGTAAGACAGGGTTGTAGCCTCTTGCCGATGTTATTCAATCTGTATACTGAGCAAGCAGTAAAGGAAACAAAAGAAAAATTTTGAGTAGGTATTAAAATCCATGGAGCAGAAATAAAAACTTTGAGGTTCGCCGATGACATTGTAATTCTGTCAGAGACAGCAAAGGACTTGGAAGAGCAGTTGAATGGAATGGACAGTGTCTTGAAAGGAGGATATAAGATGAACATCAACAAAAGCAAAATGAGGATAATGGAATGTAGTCGAATTAAGTCGGGTCACACTGAGGGAATTAGATTAGGAAATGATACACTTAAAGTAGTAAAGGAGTTTCGCTAATTGGGGAGCAAAATAACTGATGATGGTCGAAGTAGAGAGGATATAAAATGTAGACTGGTAATGGCAAGGAAAGCGTTTCTGAAGAAGAGAAATTAGTTAACATCAAGTATAGATTTAAGTGTCAGGAAGTCATTTCTGAAAGTATTTGTATGGAGTGTATGGAAGTGAAACATGGACGATAAATAGTGTGGACAAGAAGAGAATAGAAGCTTTCGAAATGTGGTGCTACAGAAGAATGCTGAAGATTAGATGGGTAGATCACATAACTAATGAGGAAGTATTGAATAGGATTGGGGAGAAGTTTGTGGCACAACTTGACCAGAAGAAGGGATCGGTTGGTAGGACATGTTCTGAGGCATCAAGGGATCACCAATTTAGTATTGGAGGGCAGCGTGGAGGGTAAAAATCGTAGAGGGAGACCAATAGATGAATACACTAAGCAGATTCAGAAGGATGTTGGTTGCAGTACGTACTGGGAGATGAAGAAGCTTGTACAGGATAGAGTAGCATGGAGAGCTGCATCAAACCAGTCTCAGGACTGAAGATCACAACAACAACAAACAACAAAAGAACTTTTCTAAAGTTTTTTTACCGCGTGACCAAACCACGAATGTATCATCGAAAAAATCCATAGCATCAACGTGATTTATTAACTGCGTATTGTAGAGGTGACTGTTCGAATGTCTGCACATTAGAATTAGCAATCGCAGGACATAATGTGTTACCATTGTGATACCAGCAACTTACTAAAAAAGTTCTTTGTCCCACTGGAAATGCCTAGAAGTAAGGGAGTGTCTAAACAGAGCAGTCAGATACCCTGGAAAAACATATATTATGTAAATCATTACTTAAGTCACTGGGCTTATAGTGAATAAAGACACTTTGTCGAAACGCACTAGAATATCTTCAGGAGCCAAAGTTGATCCCAAAAGTTTTTCAATGAAGTGGCGTGAGTGTTTTATATAAGTGGCAATCTTAGCAATATAAGGCTGTAAACTAGTGGCCAGATTTCTTGCTATTTGATATATTGGGGACGGTTAGTACTAACAGCTGGTTCAGAGGCAGACCAGTTTTATGAATTTTGAGTACACAGTAGATTCTGGGTCACACTGCTTCAGTCTTAAAGCTTTCTAATACCGTTTTTGATTTGGAGTAGATGATTATATCAGAGTATTTGTTTCTCCAGTATGCCGCTTGTGGTATCTTTCTTACGTCTCCTGTACCGCCATGATGTTAAGAGATTCAAAATTTTGCTTCGATAATCGTTTTTGTTCATAATAACATTAGCATTGCCTTTAGCAGCGGGAAGAACAACTATCTCCTGATTTTCAGTTAAATCTTTGAGAGGCTTTCTCTCATCTTTTGTTAAATTGCTTTCCAGACTTTTACTGCGGCATATTACTGTCGTAGTTTCAATTCTAAATGCATTTGCACTTTCTTTGGGGCTGTTCAGAGACTCCATCGAAATACATAAGCGTAGTGATGATTTTAACAGAAAAGAAGAAAACATGAAATTCTATGACATCTGTGTAGTGGCCCCACATAATCGGTAGGTAAATTTTGTCCTCGACAGGCGACAGTCGAAAGCTTTCTCCGACGAAGGTTATCTCAGCTGATCACGTGTACACTCGACCACGCCCAGTTTACACAGTATTTGTGTCACTCTCTGTCATCTGACTAATCATTCGGCAATAATTTAATTGAAACTTCCTGGCAGATTAAAACTGTGTGCCCGACCGAGACTCGAACTCGGGACCTTTGCCTTTCGCGGGCAAGCGCTCTACCATCTGAGCTACCGAAGCACGACTCACGCCCGGTACTCACAGCTTTACTTCTGCCAGTATCTCGTCTCCTACCTTCCAAACTTTACAGAAGCTCTCCTGCGAACCTTGCAGAACTAGCACTCCTGAAAGAAAGGATATAGCGGAGACATGGCTTAGCCACAGCCTGGGGGATGTTTCCAGAATGAGATTTTCACTCTGCAGCGGAGTGTGCGCTGATATGAAACTTCCTGGCAGATTAAAACTGTGTGCCCGACCGAGACTCGAACTCGGGACCTTTGCCTTTCGCGGGCAAGCGCTCTACCATCTGAGCTACCGAAGCACGACTCACGCCCGGTACTCACAGCTTTACTTCTGCCAGTATCTCGTCTCCTACCTTCCAAACTTTACAGAAGCTCTCCTGCGAAGGTTCGCAGGAGAGCTTCTGTAAAGTTTGGAAGGTAGGAGACGAGATACTGGCAGAAGTAAAGCTGTGAGTACCGGGCGTGAGTCGTGCTTCGGTAGCTCAGATGGTAGAGCGCTTGCCCGCGAAAGGCAAAGGTCCCGAGTTCGAGTCTCGGTCGGGCACACAGTTTTAATCTGCCAGGAAGTTTCATATCAGCGCACACTCCGCTGCAGAGTGAAAATCTCATTCTGGAATAATTTAATTCTCGTGCAAAGTTAGAGTTTATGTGCCTGGTGAGAGATTTGTAATTATGCATGTGAATTACAGTAAGCAGTCTACGTGTGCGTGTATTTTTGCACTCGTAATCATTACTAATTGTCGTAACTTAGTTTGGCGCGAACACAGAATTTTCATTTGCTATCTGTAGTGCAAAGAAACATCGAACTTCCATCTCTGTGTGTGGAACCATGTTCCACCATTGTCTTTGTCCATATTTACATTTATATTCTATGCATTATCAAAGTGTTCTTGCTTATAACAGAATATGTAGTTTAAATGTTGCAACACAATAAAAGTCTCATCAAAACCCATTCTTCACCTACCCCTCTCCCCCTAAAATAGTACTCGGGTATTTCGTTTCTTTTTGGCTATATTGTGTTTACATCACTTATTTTGGAGCATTGCCTTTAGATCTGGCTGTTATTTAGTAATGGAATATAGAAACACAAGAGTATAAATGGTTTTGAGAGCCTTCGGACCAAATATTGCAGCTTTCATTGAAAGTTTCTTTCGTGCGTAAACTATATTAGGTCTCAATTAACTGCAGTAAAAAGCAATGTTAGCCGATATATATCGTCGATTATCTTTTTCTAGAGTAGAACATGATACCTTACCTTCTTTACCCCTAAAATGGCGCTTAGGGATGTGATAGATTACTGAAGAACTTCTAAAACATAGTTCGGTCTTCCTACCACAAATAACAAATTCTGCAGTAAGCTTACAACTGAAATACCAATACTGAACAATCATAAAATTCCATCATTTTTAGAGTGGCTTGTTGTGCTAAAATGTGGGAAAATATGATGTAGGTGTATGTAACACCAGGGAACATAATTGCATGTAGGTCCCAGATAAAAAAAGTAATTACAAGGAAAGCTGTAACAGAAAGTCAGTAACGCCTATTATATTTTTTCTAATGTAGTATATGATACTTTATCCGCTTTCCTTTTAAAACTGTATTTGTTCTGGTTTGTTTTTCATTTTTACTCTCACTTAGGCCTAGTATAAATGTAAGAGGCATTCTTAGCCTGTTATATGAATTTTGTAACTTATAGAACAATTTAGATGTAGAAAAATGGTTCAAATCGCTATGAGCTCTATGGGACCTAACATCTGAGGTCATCAGCCCCCTAAAACTTAGAACTACTTAAACCTAACTAGCTAGCCTAAGGACATCACACACATCCATGCCCAAGGCAGGATTCGAACCTGCGACCGTAGCGGTCGCGCGGTTGCACACTGAAGCGCCTAGAAACGATTTTTTTTTTTTTAAGACTCACTTTGTTCGTTTTCGTTCGTTGTATCTGCTCGGTGCGGACGTCGGAAGACACCCGTTTCAATTCGTCGTTGATCCATTAACTCAGTTTTTTTGTTACAGAGGGCAACTAACCTTCTGACCGAACACGCTGAGTTACCGTGCCGGCTAACCCCTCGGCCATTACGGCCGTGCTTAGACGTAGAATTAGCATTATGCCATATAAATTGAGAGTCTAGAGCAAAGTTTTAGTTTGTCAAGTTAAAGTTAGACATTAATCACACTGTTCCTCTGGTTGACAGTAATTCAGAGAGCATATTTGTGTGTGTGCTTGCCTGCTTCACGTTGTACTGTAGCCAACAAGTGTTTTTTATAGGTACAGGCTTCGTCATTTATGTTTTTGTACACAGCATAAAAATGAAATGTCAACTGTTTGGTACGTCATTTTTCAGCTGCATGTGTTTTGTAACAATTTAGGTATGGAGATTGCATTGAAGCACTTAATTTGAGTGTCACAGTCATGGTACAGGCATCAATTTTGGCGAATAGTGTAAGTGTATGAATGTAAATAACATTGCAACACTTTACATTAACATTACAATTATTAGCTGCTGATATATTTTTGCAGACATTTTACGTTTGCAAATAACTTTGTGGCACTTGAAAAGCATCATGTGTTTCATGGAAAAATACCTAATTTGCGAGTACATTGTGCCTTGCACCAAGTGTGGTACTAGGATCGAACAACGGACGTTCACAATTGCTTCTTGGACTATAAATTAGGTAACCATTGCTAAGTTACAACAGCATTGTCAATAGTTTTAAGTTGATTTGAAAATGGCGCCAATTTACGCAAAATTCAGGTGATGCTTATGGTTTTGTGACATGGAAATACTGCGGTATTTTCAATATCTTTACCTACTTTTTACCACTGCGGAAATTTCAGGTCGATTGGATACTTTCGGCTTTGTAGCTGCTCTAGGGCTTCATTGTGATTAGTTGTTAGGTTTTAATAGTCTGTAAGTTATGGGAATATGATTGGCTGTTTTGTTTTAATGGCTACCAGCATTACAAGACAAGAGGGATGATTTCTTGGATTGTGAATTACATTAGAGAAAAAAAGGACAGGCTTGTGATTCCATTGATGAGGATGATGATAATGTCATGTATAAGGGGTGTGTCGCTTGTGACTTCATAGTTAGGGCATCTACCTGCTCATGTGATGTTACAAATGTAAAGGAAGTCCCCACAGCGCTAGCATTGTAATTATTTAACAGCTTTTATTTTCACTAGTTTTAGTTACAGTACCTGTGACATTAACGAATCTTATCATGATAATAACCATTAATTAATTGCTAACGAGATAAAGAGTTAAATCATGATAATCTGACATTGTAGCAGCAGTATAACAACGACACCAGACACTTATTGTCTTATACAGTCGTTGCCGACCGCAGCGCCGTATTCTGCCTGTTTAGATACACTCCTGGAAATGGAAAAAAGAACACATTGACACCGGTGTGTCAGACCCACCATACTTGCTCCGGACACTGCGAGAGGGCTGTACAAGTAATGATCACACGCACGGCACAGCGGACACACCAGGAACCGCGGTGTTGGCCGTCGAATGGCGCTAGCTGCGCAGCATTTGTGCACCGCCGCCGTCAGTGTCAGCCAGTTTGCCGTGGCATACGGAGCTCCATCGCAGTCTTTAACTCTGGTAGCATGCCGCGACAGCGTGGACGTGAACCGAATGTGCAGTTGGCGGACTTTGAGCGAGGGCGTATAGTGGGCATGCGGGAGGCCGGGTGGACGTACCGCCGAATTGCTCAACACGTGGGGCGTGAGGTCTCCACAGTACATCGATGTTGTCGCCAGTGGTCGGCGGAAGGTGCACGTGCCCGTCGACCTGGGACCGGACCGCAGCGACGCACGGATGCACGCCAAGACCGTAGGATCCTACGCAGTGCCGTAGGGGACCGCACCGCCACTTCCCAGCAAATTAGGGACACTGTTGCTCCTGGGGTATCGGCGAGGACCATTCGCAACCGTCTCCATGAAGCTGGGCTACGGTCCCGCACACCGTTAGGCCGTCTTCCGCACACGCCCCAACATCGTGCAGCCCGCCTCCAGTGGTGTCGCGACAGGTGTGAATGGAGGGACGAATGGAGACGTGTCGTCTTCAGCGATGAGAGTCGCTTCTGCCTTGGTGCCAATGATGGTCGTATGCGTGTTTGGCGCCGTGCAGATGAGCGCCACAATCAGGACTGCATACGACCGAGGCACACAGGGCCAACACCCGGCATCATGGTGTGGGGAGCGATCTCCTACACTGGCCGTACACCACTGGTGATCGTCGAGGGGACACTGAATAGTGCACGGTACATCCAAACCGTCATCGAACCCATCGTTCTACCATTCCTAGACCGGCAAGGGAACTTGCTGTTCCAACAGGACAATGCACGTCCGCATGTATCCCGTGCCACCCAACGTGCTCTAGAAGGTGCAAGTCAACTACCCTGGCCAGCAAGATCTCCGGATCTGTCCCCCATTGAGCATGTTTGGGACTGGATGAAGCGTCGTCTCACGCGGTCTGCACGTCCAGCACGAACGCTGGTCCAACTGAGGCGCCAGGTGGAAATGGCATGGCAAGCCGTTCCACAGGAGTACATCCAGCATCTCTACGATCGTCTCCATGGGAGAATAGCAGCCTGCATTGCTGCGAAAGGTGGATATACACTGTACTAGTGCCGACATTGTGCATGCTCTGTTGCCTGTGTCTATGTGCCTGTGGTTCTGTCAGTGTGATCATGTGATGTATCTGACCCCAGGAATGTGTCAATAAAGTTTCCCCTTCCTGGGACAATTAATTCACGGTGTTCTTATTTCAATTTCCAGGAGTGTATATCTGTATTTGAATACGCATGCCTCTACCAGTCTGTTTGGTGCATCAATGTAGAAACGTTCGCTCTCAGTAGCAGAAAAAAGAAGAAAACATTCACAGAGTGAAAGAGAGACACACACACTCACAAAGTAAATAGATCAGGGGAGAAACAGCGGTGCGTCACGTTACGCTTCAGTAATTCGCTTGTGGAAGTGAAAAGATATTTTCTTAGCGGAGCCTGTCAATACGTGGTCTGTTGCATAGAAATTTATTAAACTTTATTTACTTTTTGTTACGTCAGAAACGCCCTACTGCTTGTTTTTTGGACACTGTGGTCTAATAATTTACTAATGGATTTCGGTGCAATATTTCTGAGCATTTCTGGAACGGTCAATTAGACTATTGTCCATTGCGTAAATTTTAATTTCAACGTTGACAAACGAGTTTGGTGCACATCATTCTGTGCATGCTGATTGTATCTTTGGTTACTGTAAACGCTGGTCAGTTATTTCCTGAAGATAGCCCAATAATCCGAAAAAATTGGAATAAAAATCAGTAGAAAACAACACTGTACTTGTTGTTCAAACTTGAATAAAAGATATGATAGGTTTGAACACGAAGATAATTCGGTAAGATTTCGCAACTAATCCGAATGAAAATCGTTCTGCAACAGAGAACTAGTGGCAATGAAAATGATTTTATCTGTGCGATGGATAGCGACTGGAACCCAATCCACTGTCTTTCGTCGACAAGCCTCTAACCATCTATGTCGTTTCAGCACGTCTTCATTTGTGTCTAGAAGCTTCTCCCGGCAGGGCACCTTTCCTGCTTCAGTTGGCTGCACGATATGAGCGGCACCATATCAAACTGTTAATAATGCGTTCATTACCATAATAGCATCTACTCTGAAATAACTGTTACGAACCTTCGTGGCAGAACGCATTTTCATTGCCAACGCTTGGTTTGTGAGGTAGGATGGTTGAACGTTTCCTGTCAGCATCAGAGAGCAAGATAGATTTTTTGTTCATCACGACTGCTACAATTTTTTTTAAAATGAGCGATTTCGGTTCAGTACGAACGAACCTCAGATCTTTCCATAACAGCAAAATAACTAACCAACAAACATTCTACGAAGAACAACCTTCGTATTATATCATACCATCATCAACCATCAAATGTACCAGAAGGTACCCGTTTGTATCCGTTAAGGTCCTAGTTATCAGCAGAGAGGTCAGACAAACTTGTGGTTCCTGAAGAGGGCCAGCAGCCTTTTCAGTAGTTGGAGGGGCAACAGTCTGGATGACTGAATGATCTGGCCTTGTAACATCAACCAAGAAGGCCGTAGAGTGCTGTTACTGCAAATGGGTGAAAGCAAAGGGAAGCAACAGCCTTAATTTTTACCAAGGACAAGCAGCTGTACTATATGGTTAAATCATGATGACGTCCTCTGGGGTAAAATATTAAGGAGGTAAAATAGTCCCCCATTCGGATCTCTGGATGGGAACTGCTCCAGAGGATGTCGTCATCAGGAGAAACAAAACTGGTATTCTACGGATCGGAGCGTCGAATGTTAGATTCGTTAACCGGGGAGGTAGGTTAGAAAATTTATAAAGGGAAGCGATAGGCCGAAGTTAGATATAGTGAAAATTAGTGAAGCTCGGTAGCAGGAGGAAAAAAACTTCTAGTCAGACAGGTATAGGGTTATAAATACAAATTCGAATAGGGGTAATACAGAATTAGGTTTAATAACGAATAGAAAAATAGGAATGCAGGTAAGTTATTGTGAACAGCATGTGAACGTACTATTGCAGCCAAAACAGACGCGACGACCACATCTGTCACAGCAGTATAACTTTACTTGCCAACTAACTCCACTGGAGATAAGAAGATTGAAGAAATGTGTGATGATATAAAGGAAGTTATTCAGATAGTTAAAGGAGACGAAAATTTAATCCTGGAATTAGATAGTAGGGAAAGGGAGAGAAGGAAAAATAGTAGGTGAATGTGGATTTCGGAAGGGCATGAAAGAGGAAGCCACTGGTAGAATTTTGCACAGACCATAATTTAATCATCGCCAACATTGGTTTAAGAATCATAAAAGAAGTTTGTATACATGAAGAGACCTGCAGGCACTGGTAGGTTTCAGACTGATTATATTGTGGTTAGACAGAGATTTAGTAACTATATTTTAAATTGTGTGACTTTTCCAGAGGCAGATGTGGACTATTACCACAATTTAGTGGCTACGAAATGTAGTTTAAAACTGAAGACATTGGAAAAAAGATGTAATATTAAGGAGATACGACTTGGATATGTTGAAGAAGCAGAAGTTGTTGAGAGCTTGGGAGGGAGCATTATACAACGGTTGAAGAGAACAGGTGAAAGCAGGTAGAGTAGAAGAAGAATGGGTACCGTTAAGAGGTGAAGTAGTGAAAGCAGCAGAGGAAGAAATAGAGAAATAAAAAACGCTTAGTAGGAAACCTTGGATAACACCAAAGATATTAAAATTAACTGATGAAAGGAGAAAAATTAAACATGCAGCAAATGAAGCAGACGAGAAGGAATACAAACGTTCAAAAATGAGATTTACAGGAAGAACAAAATAACTAGGAATTCCTACAGGACAAATATACGGATTTAAAAGTATATTTCTCTACGGGAAAGACAGATACCGCCTACAGACGAATTACAGAGTACTTTGGGAAAACAGAAGCAGTTGTATCAATATACATGCTCAGATGTAAGCCAGTCCTAAGCATAGAAGGGAAAGATGAAAGGTTCAGATGGTTCAAATGGCTCTGAGCACTATGGGACTTAACATCAGAGGTCATCAGTCCCCTAGAACTTAAAACTACTTAAACCCAACTTACCTAAGTACATGACACACAGTCATGCTCGAGGCAGGATTCGAACCTGCCACCGTAGCAGTCGCGCGGTTCCGGACTGAAGTGCCTAGAAGCGCTCGGCCACCGCGGCAAAGATGAAAGGCGGAAGGAGTATATAGAGGATCTATACAAGGGAGTTGAAATTGAAAGGGAAGTGGACGTAGATGAAGATGAAATGCAAGATACTGCGAGAAGAATTTAACAAAGCTCTGAAAGATCTAAGCTGAAACAATGCCCCGGGAGTAGACGACATCCAGTCAGAACTATTAATAGCATTTGGAGAGCCAGCCATGACAAAACTCTTCCATCTGGTGCAAGATGTATGAGACAGGCGAAATACTCTCGGACTTCATGAACAATGTATTAATTCCAATTTCAAAGAAAGCAGTTGCTGACAGGTGTGAAAACTACCGAACAACCAGTCTAATACGTCATATCTGCAAAATACTGACACGAATTTTCTACAAAAGCTTGGATAAACTGGTGGAAGCGGACCTCGGGGAAGATCAGTTTGGATTCCGGGGAACTATAGGTACTCGCGAAGCAATAGTGACCCTACGACTCATCTTAGAATGTAGGTTAAGGAAATGCATACCTAGATTTATAGTATTTGTAGACTCAGAGAAAGTTTTTGACGTTTTTGAGTGGAAAACTCTCTTTGAAATTCTGAAGGTAGCAGGAGTAAAATACAAGAAGCGAAAGGCTATTAAGAACTTGTACAGAAACCAGATGGCAGTTATAAGAGTCGACGGGCATGAAAGTGAAGCAGTGGTTGAGAACGAGGTGGGACAGTGTTGTAGCCTATCCCCCATTTCATTCAATATGTATATCGAACAGGCAGTGAAAGAAATCAAAGAAACATTTGGCGTAGGGCTTGAAGTTCGGAGAGAAGAAGTAAAATCTTTGAGGTATGCCGATGATATGATAGTTCGTCAGAGACAGCGAAAGACTTGGAAGAGCAGTTGAATGCTATGGACAATGCCTTGGAGGCCAAATAGAAGATGAACATTAACAAACGCAAAACGAGGATAACGGAATGTAGTCGAATCAAATGAAGTCATACTGAGGGGATTAGATTAGGATACGAGACACTTAAAGTAGTAGATGAGTTTTGCTATTCGGGCAGTGAAATAATTGATGCTGGCGGAAGTAAAGAGGATATAAAATAGACTGGCAATGGCAAGGAAAGCATTTCTTGAGAAGATAAATTTGTTAACATCAAATATAGATTAAATGTTAGGACGTACTTGCCTAGAGTGTAGCCATGTATGGAAGTGAAACATGGGCGATAAACAATTCAGACAAGATGAGAACAGAAGCTTTTGAAATGTGGTCCTACACAACAATGCTGAAGACTAGATGGGTAGACCACGTAACTAATGAAGAGGTAATGAACAGAATTTTGGAGACAAGAAATTTGCGGCACATATTGACCAAAAGAAAGGACCGGTTGACAGGACTCATTCTGAGACATCAAGGGATCACCAATTTAATACTGGAGGGAAGTATGGGTGGTTATAATTCAAATGGCTCTGAGCACTATGGGACCTAACATTTGAGGTCATCAGTCCCCTAGAACTTAGAACTACTTAAACCTAACTAACCTAAGGACATCACACACATCCAAGCCCGAGTCAGGATTCGAACCTGTGACCGTAGCGGTCGCGTGGTTCCAGGCTGAAGAGCCTAGAACCGCTCGGCCACAGTGGCCGGCTATGGGTGGGTAAAATGGTAGGGCGAGGCCAAGAGATGAATACCCTAAACATATTCAGAAAGACGTACCTTGCAGTAGTTATTCGGAGATGTAACGGCTCGCACGAGGTAGAGTAGCATGGAGAGCTGCATCAGACCGGTCTTCTGACTGAAGATCTCAACCACAAAGACTGTTGCGTAATATAATCAGCATCAGCGAATGGTACAACGGGAGTAGAATTCGCTCTGTATAGGAAGGTAGTCCCATTGCGAGTTAGCGTGAAAAGTTGAGTGATGGAATTGTTCTCATCAGGATCGATAGCAAATTAATGCGATAACTCAGTTATACATGTCAACGTCGCAAGACAAAGATGATGAGATAGAAGAAGTATATGACGATACTGAACAGTAATTTAGTAGGGAAACGGGAGTGAAAATCTAAGAGTCATAGTGGTCTGGAATGCGGCTATAGAGGAAAGAGTTGAAGGAATTGTCAAGTGAGATTATGGGCTTTGCACTAGGGAAGAGAGGGGAAGGGCTAATTGAGTTCTGTAATAAATTTAAGCTACTAGTAACGAATACTCTGTTAAACAGTCACAAGAAATGGGGGTGTAATTGGAAAAGGCCGGGAGATACAGGAAGGTTTCAGTTAAATTACATCATGTTCAGACACAGATTGCAAAGTCAGACATTGGATTTTAAGGTGTACACAGTTGTAGATACAGACTCAGGTCACGATTTAGTAGTGATGCAAAGTAGGCTGAAGTTTAAAAAATAGGAAGGATCAATACGCGAAGAAGTAGGATATGGAAGTATTAAGGAATGTAGAGGTGCGCTTGAGGTTCTCTAACGTTATAGTCGTAAGCAGGAAAGTAAAACATATGTACAAAGAAGATAACTGCGAAGAAAACGTCGGTAACAGAAAAAAATACTTCAGTTGATAGATGAAAAATGGAAGTACAAAAATGTTCAGGGAAATAAGGAACACAGAAACACAAGTCGCTGAGGAAAGAAATCAATAGGAAATGCCGGGAGCTATGAGGAAATGGCTGCGTGAAACATATAAAGAAATGGCTGCCCGAAGGACTGACACAGCATATACAAAAGTAATGCTTGGTGAAAGTAAAAGCAATGATAATTCCACTGACAAACGTAGAGAAGAGAGCGGATAGGTGGAAAGAAGTACACTGAAGGCCTCTATCAGGGTAAGAATTGTATAATGTGATAGAAGAAGAAACAGGAGCCGGTATAGAAGTGATAGGGCATCCAGTATTATAATCAGAATTTTAAAGAGCTTTGGAAGACTTAACATCACATACGATATAAGAACAGATATCAGTCCATTAGAATTTCTCAAATAGCTGACAGAAATGGCAACAAAGCGACTATTCAGGTGGTGTGTAGATTGCATGAGATCATCCACACAATTCCGAAGACTGGAAGAGCTGACAAGTGCGAGAAACCGCGCACAATCAGCTTAACAGCTCATGCATCCAAATTGCCGACAAGAATAATATACAGAAGAATGGAAAAGAAAACTGAGCATGTGTTAGATGACGATCAGTTTGACTTTAGGAAAGGTAAGGGCACTGAGAGGCAGTTTTGACGTTGCGTTTGATAATCAAAGCTAGATTAAAGAAGAAATCAAGACACGTTCATAGGATACGTTGACCTGGAAGAAGCTTTCAACAATGTAAAATGGTGCGAAATGATCGAAACGTTTAGGAAAATAGGGATAACATATGATGATAGACGGGTAACATAGAATATGTGCAAGAACCAAAAGGAGAAAATAAGAGTGGAAGACCAAGAACGAAATTCTTGGGTTAAAAAGCGTATAAGACAGGGATGTAGTCTTTCGCCCCTATTATTCAATCCGTACATCGAAGAAGCAATGCTGGAAATAAAAGAAAAGATAAAGAGTGGAATTAAAATTCAAGGTGAATGGATATCGATGATAACATTCGCTGATGGTATTAGTATTATTGGTATCCTCAGCGAAAGTGAAGAAGAATCACAGGATCTGCTGAATGCAATGGATACTCTAACGGATACAGGATATGGATAGGGAGTAAATCTGTGAAACTCGAAAGTAATGAGAAGTAGCACGAGTGAGAACAACGAGAAACTTAACATCAAGATTAATGGTCAAGAAGTAGATGAAATTATGGAATTCTGCTACCTACGTAGGAAACTGACGAATGACAGGCGGAGCAATGGAGACATCAGAAGCAAATTAACACTGAAAAAAATGGTATTCCTGGCCAAGAAAAGTCTTCGTATCGAACATAGTTCTTAATTTTGGGATGAAATTTCTTAAGATGTACGTTTGGAGCACAGCATTGTATGGTAGTAAACACGGCCTGCTGGAAAACCGGAAAAGAAGAGAATCGAAGCTTTTGAGCTGTGGTTCTATAGAAGAATGTTTAAAATGAGGCAGAATGATAAAGTAAAAAATGAGAAGTTTCTGCGCAGGATCGGAGAGGAAATGAATGTATTCAAAACACTGACAAGAAGAAAGGACCGGATGATAGGTAATCTGTTAAGACGTCAGGGAATAACTTCGATGGTATTAGAGGGAGCTAGAGAGGTTAAAAACTGTAGGGGAAGACACAGTGGAGTAGGTTGAAAGTGCTTCTCTGAGACGAAGAGGTTGGAACAGGTGAGGAAATCGTGGCGGACAACCTCAAAGTAGTCAGAAGACTCACGACTCAAACAAAGAAAAGTGGGATTAGTGATATTTGTTGGCAGGAGGAAAAGTACATCAGGTCAGGCAGACACATGGTTATAAATACAAAATCAAATAGGTGTAATGCAATAGTATATTTAACAATAAGAAAATAGGAATGCGGGTAAGCTACTATGAACAGCATAGTGAGCGCAGTATCGCAGCTAAGAGAGGCACGAAATCCACGCACACCACAGTAGTACAAGTTTATATGCCAAATAGCTCCGCAGATTATGAAGAGGTTGAAGAAATGTATCATAAGAGGAATGAAATTATTCAGACACCTAAGGCAATCAAATATTTTAATGCGGTGGACGATTGGAGTTCGACAGTAGAACAAAGAAGAGAGAGAATAATAAGAAGTGATTATGGACTGGGGGAAAGGAATGAAAGAGGAAGCCGCATAGAGCATAATGTAATAATCGCCATCACGTGTTTTAAGAATCATGAAAGAAGATTGTATACGCGGATGAGACCTGGAGACACCGGAATGTCAATTTTATGATATAATTGTAACACAGAGATTTCGGAACGAGATATTAATCTGTACGGCATTTTCAGGAGCAGATGTGGATTCTGGCTTCATTTATTGGTTAGGAAATGCAATGGCAGTGAAAGCGTCAAAATAACTGATGATCGCCGACGTAGAGAGGATAAAAAGTATATACTGGCAATGACAGTGAAAGCGTTTCTGTGAAAGAGAAATTTGTTAATATGAAATATAGATTTAAGTATTAACAAGTATTTTTTGAAAATATTTCTTTAAAGTCAGTACCGCCATTAGACTGTTTTTTTTTTATTTGCAGTGTTAGTTTACACCACCATGATTTCGGCTTTACAATGCCATTATCAAGTGTTTTAATGTTATGCAGTGCCTAAGATGGCATACTGTCGTATTTAAAATACACTATTAGACACATTGTCTAAGAGTCAATATTTCTGGTAAAAGCCTATTGCTTTGCTTTATCACTGAGTATACCATATTGACAAGATTCTTTGCCTTATCACAGAGTATACCATCTTGACAAGATGGTATACTCAGTGATAAAACAAAGCAGTAAACTTTTACCAGAAATGTTAACCCTTAGACAATGTGTCTAATAGTGTATTTTAAATACGATGGCAAGATCAAGTGAACAATGTGGAGCCTGCGAGATCCGGGCAGTCGCAGAAGGTGGGATTAGGCGCGTTATGGGGCCCCTTAGGGAGTTAGCCGACAAGGAGGGTAAGAAATCCAGTGTGCACTCCGTGTGCATACCAAGAAATCCAATGTGCACTTCGTGTGCATACCGGGTGTACCGGGTGGAGTCATTCCAGATGTGGAAAGGGTCCTCCCGGATGCCATGAAGAGCACAGGGTGCAGCCAACTGCTGGTGGTGGCTCACGTCGGTACCAATGATGTGTGTCACTTTGGTTTTTAGCGTCTAACAGAAGTGGTAAAGGCTGCGAGTCTTGCTTGCAAGATGAAAGCAGAGCTGACCATTTGCAGCATAGTGGACAGGACCGACTGCAGACCTCTGGTACAGAGCCGAGGGGAGGGTCTGAATCAGAGGCTCAGACGGTTCTGCGACCGTGTAGGCTGCAGAGTCCTCGACTTGCGCCAAAGGGTGGTAGGGTTTCGGGTTCCGCTGAATGGGTCAGGTGTCCACTATACGCATGAGGCGGCTACACGGGTAGCAGGGCTGTGTGGCTTGGACAGGGCGGTTTTTCAGGTTATAGGATCTCGGAAAAACACAAAAAGGGCTTCAGTCACAAAGGGTCCTGCCTGAACACAGGAAAAACGTAGATACAGGAACCATTGGTATAACAGTTGTAAATTGTCGTAGCTCTGTTGGGAAAGTACCAGAGTTACAAGCGCTAATAGAAAGCGCTGATGCTCAAATCGTTATAGGCAATGAAAGCTGGCTAAAGTCGGATATAAGCTCAGCCCAAATTTTTGTGAAGAACCTAACGGTGTTCCGAAAGGGTAGGCTAAACACTGTTGGTGGTGGCGTGTTAGTTGCTGTCAGAAGTAGTTGAGCTTGTCGCGAAATTTAAGTAGATACTTCCAGTGAGTTAGTATGGGCAGAGGTCATTGTTGGCAACGGGAACAAAACAGATGATACAGTTGCTGAAAGGTTCAAAGATAACTTGAGTCTGATTTCAAACACGTACCCGATTTATACGAATTGAGACGTGATACTCAGGGAAAGACGGATGTCAGTGTGGACGGGGCCTTACTCAGTTACCGTTGGTTCCCCCACTTTTTTTTTAACATGTACACATTATTTGGAACCAATTGCATATAAGGTTCACAATAAGGAACAATTATCAAATTTGACTGTACAATATCTAATTAAAAATTCTACAGACAAATTGCATTCATCGCTGAAGACCTTATTGACAATCATCACAATCTGACCAAATCAAGAGAGAAGTGGGCCTCAGACAGTGTTCCAAGGATCGACCTGGGAAAGTCACTCAACTTCATAAACGATGAGACAGGCAGCCACGAGTTTTATTTACTTAACCGGATGGCAACTTGATCTAGTATCAGTTTAAACGCCGGCCAATACTACTGCAGCACCTATCTAACGTATGATAACCAACACAACGATGTAATAAGCCAGGCAAGGCGGAACCGGTGGACAGCACTGCGTCTTCAGAATCTGGTGTTTTAAACATCCAGAAGCAGAAGGACCCACTATGACCGAGGTAGTCCACAAGAAACAAATATCGAAACCACAATCAAGGAGGCTGTGGAACTTCACACCTTACCGGAGAGCAGCGGCAAGGCGAGGAAAGGTACATTGTCACAGTGCGGCTCTCGCAGCCGAGCGAAGCAGACGTGCGGTGTGTGCTCTCCGCTGTCAGAGAGGGCCTTGTTTACTTTCTTCGGACGACACTAACGTGACGCCGTAGCGCTACAAGACCATGGCAAACCAATACAGAAGATCAACCTTGAAATTCACATTTCGGAACGACTTTACCCGACCAAAGGCGCTCGAAGTCGAACGCTTTTTAAAAGAGGAAGCCAAGATCCCAGCTGCCGACATTGTCGGCATTCACTTTTCGATCATCAGTATCACGGTCTATGTAAAGCTCATAAACGAAACTACATGCGACAAGGTGCTTCGTGAGATGAAACAAGAACTCCGCTTCTGCCACGCAGATGTCAATGTTGGCAACGTCGAGGTCGGCCATGCCGCAATGGGACTGCGGACTATACGCATATTCGAACTTCCATTTGAACTCCCGGCGGTAGAAGTTGTAGCGGCGCTCCGCCCGTACGGCACGGTACACGAACACGTGGCTGAAAAATGGACCCAGTTTAAGACGTATCCAGTACTCAATGGAGTACGCCAAGTGCGCATAGATCGCCAACGACACGTGCCATCCTATCTACAGATAGGAGGATGTCGGGCCATAGTTATCTATGACGGCCAGCCGAAGACATGTTCCGGATGCGGCAAGGAAGGTCACCTTCGTTCCGAATGCCTCCAGCGTCGGATCACACAACTCCCACCGAAGGACGTTGCACCACCAGCGGCGAAGACTATTCTACCTGTGACTTACGCGGCGGCGCTCACGACGTTCTCCACACAACAGACACGGTCGACCGCTTCAGCGGTAAAAGAATCACTTTCCACGGACAAAAACCTGGATGATCCGCCGACCTGGCCAGTGGTGGAAAATAGTACTACGACTCTGGAGCTACTGAACGCGACAGACATTGACGCCGGCAAGATGGCAATTGATTCCCTTATTGTACCGACCGAAGCGTTTGTTCCGGCGGAGCGTGAGTCACTGCCGTCTTCTGACAATGAAGGCCACGTACGGAAACAGCGATCACCGAAACGCCGAAAGCGCCGTCGTCGGACCGTGTCGCAACACAGCGGTTCGCATTCGGCCGGGGAAGAACAACTGACCACTCAAGAAGCCAGCCGCGAAGCTGAGGCTGTTTCCACTGACTCCAACCTTGCAGAACAGACAGAAAAACATGCAGCTTTCGACCATCAGCCCATTGCCAGAAACAGTGAGCAGCGGGAAGGTACCAGTGCAGGCAGCGAAGTCGCCCAGTCCCTCACTATCAAACATTCCGAGGCTATGGAACATGAACAGACATCCGCGCCCGCTTCGTGGGCCGAGGACGTCGAGACACTAGATCCTGATCCGCTGCCAGCTGAAGCGCCGCCGGATCATGCAGCATAAGCAGCACAAGGAGTACCGCGTTCGGCGGGGGGTGACATCACTTCCGATGTTCGCTTCTCTCCATCTTCAACATGGATAACCTCGCCCAAACAACGCGGTGCCAGGCTTACCGCCTGGCGACAGTTCTCCTGTCAATATCCAGCTTTTGAAAGAAACCATACGAGCCATGAGAGTTGACTTTGCTTTCATACAAGAAGTGAAAACGACTGCACTCCCGCACTTTTACGGTTACGCCACACATGTGACGCCCGGTAGCCCTGCAGACACCGGAGTGGCAATATTAGTGCGTGAAGGTATTGAAGTTACCGACGTCACGTTTCTTCCCTCCGCGCGAGTAGTAGTATTTACGGCACTCAACACCCGATTCATTAATGTTTACGCGCCGTCGGGTACCATAAGACATCACGACCGCGCCAGATTCTACTCCATAGATGTCGCTCCCCTTTTCCTTGGACGATACGACCACAGCGTCTTCGCCGGCGATTTTAATTGCGTACTTCACCCCAAGGACCAAATCCCACATTACATGCCTTGTCCGGAACTGGGTGCGATGACCCAAGAACTTCACTTGTGCGACACGTGGGAAAAAGTCCACGGTAACCGCTCTGGCCACACTCATCTTACCAGTCATTCGGCCAGCCGACTTGACCGCGTATATGTGTCACAAGATCTCACACAAGGTGTGGTGGACGCCGAATTATGTCCTCAAGCCTATTCCGATCACAGTGCCTACATCTGCACTATACACCTACGCCCCCAACTAGTCTGGCGCAGCAATCGCTTTTGGAAGCTCAACATAACTCATCTCCAGGACCTGGATTGCCGTCGGCAAGTTACAGCAACGTGGACTGACTGTGAACGCCGCCACCCACGATACACCTCGACCTGGAGTGGAGGCTCCTCTGTGCCAAACCAGCAATCCATAGGACACTTATGCAATATGGCATATGGCAAGGACGTGACAGCGTGGCATCGACAGACCCTCGATTTTTACTACGCGGCACTCAGGGACCTCGACGCCTTACCCCCTTCCCCGGAGAGACAACATGACCAAAGCAGAATCAAGGCTCACATACTATCATTGACGAAGCGCCGACTAGAAGGTGCAGTAGTCCGTTCGCGACGGCACGACCGAAAGGTTGCAGAGGAACCCACTATGCACCACGTTGTGGCGGATAAGCGCCGACAACGCCAACATTTAATCACACAACTCAGGACACACGACGGTCGCTTATGTACGACCCAAGCAACCATAGTAAAGGCGGTGGAGGATCATTTTCGTCATCTTTACAAGGAAAGAACCGTCGATGACGAGGCCACTACTGAAGTGTTACAGCAGGTAACACGTACTATCGACGAGGCTACCGTGAACGCACTAACAGAGGAAATCTCACTCGAGGAAGTCGAAGACGCCGTGGACAAAGGTGCGGTCAATAAGTCTCCTGGAACTGATGGATTGCCCATCGAATTCTACCGGACTTTCCGTGACATCATGATGCCTCGCTGGGTTATAATGTTCCGCGAACTTATGTCTCCAGACTGTGTTGTGCCGCCAGCGTTTGTAGAAGGTCTTCTCATACCGGTACACAAGCCAGGTGGAGGGCTATCGATTAACGACTATTGGCCGCTTACAATGCTGAACGCCGATTACAAGATTTTCACCAGGATTATGGCGAGCCGTATTAAGACGACTTTGCCGATGATCCTCGCTCCAGAACAGACGTCGCTGGGGGGAGAAGCCAACATACACATGGCCACCGGTGACTGCAGGTACTTAATAGTGATCGCTTCTGCGTGCCGTCTGAGAGCGGCGATCGTCTCCGTCGATTTCAACCGCGCCTTTGATAGAGTGCATCACAACTTCCTCCTACGAGTGATAGACTGTATGCGATTCCCCCCGGGCCTCATCGACACCCTACGGCGTCATTGGACCGCAGCCAGCTCACACGTCCAGATCAATGGAAGGACGGTAGGACCAGTAACCATTAAGAGGTCTCTACGACAGGGTTGTCCCCTTTCTACCTACCTTTATGCAATCGCACTCGAGCCACTCCTAGGGGGCCTTAACCACCGCCTATCTGCCTACCATCACGCTGCGGGACGTCACCTTTCGCTGTAGGACATACGCTGACGACCTGCTACCGCTGGTTCGTTCCAATGACGAAGTTCAAAGCGTACTAACCTGGATTGAGCGATACGGACAGGCCGCAGGCAGTCTTCTGAACATCAACAAGTCGGCGGCGTTGGATATTGGGCGTGGTCTCGGACCGGAAGCCCTCGCTCCCCTCCCACCAGTTTCTGATGTGCGATATTTGGGAATCACGTTCAAGAAAGATGTACGTAAAACAGCTGCAGCAAACTACCGACGTTTATTACAGATCATACGCGCAATGGTACGACAGAACTTGCTCCGGGACTTGAATCAGCTACAACGTGTTGAATACCTGAACCTCTGCGTAGCATCAAAACTCAACCACGTGGCACAGGTCCTCCCACTACCGCTGCAGATAGGTCGCCGGCTTCAGGCGGCCTTCAGTTACTACGTTTCCGCAGGTCATATCTTTAAAGTACGATACGACACTCTTACCCTCCCAGTGCACAAAGCAGGGCTGGGATTGGTCAACGTCAGGGCGAGAGCAGCTGCCCTTTACATGAGCAACATGAGGAAACGATGGAAAAGTCAATATACCTCTCTCACGGGTCGTTTACTACAGGTTCTGATGCCAGTCTCTAACGTCCCGCCGGTGTCGGTTGCGCACGTCGCACCACAGCTCTCCCATGTGTCGACCTTCATTCTTGATTACAGCTATGTCAGCTCGAACCTCTCCGCCACACGTCCACCAAAGGCGAAAGATTTTTATACCAACCTTCTGCGGGCTTCTTCCCCATAACGTGGTGGAAAACAAGTACCCTACGGTTCACTGGCCAAGAGTGTGGAAATAGATACACCACAACTTTATGTCATCCACGGTGCGTTCCAAGTGGTATCAGATCGCCAACAAAAAATATGCCACACGACAGCGACTTCACACTATTGGACTGGCAGACTCCCCTTATTGCCCAGATTGTCACCTTTCGCATACCGATGAACATCGTTTTACTTGCGCATCATCGACCGGAGTTTGGCAACTAACACAGAAGATATTGGCTTGTTACCTCCGGGTCACACCTGATATGATTGACCCTCAGACCCCACTCTGTCCCGATGAAACTTACTTTCCGGCTGCAAAATATCATGCGCTTACATGGTTCAAAGGACTTACCGTCGCCTACATCTTTAGCGACGGAGAGAAAGAGCAGCTTGATTACTGGTGGTTCCTACAAAATGCTCACAATGCCCTCGAACGCACACCGAAATACCGTCCGCTCTTCGCAAATTATTTACGCAGCGTTTTCGTTAACCCCCCACTCAGCTGGGGGGTGCCAAGCTGCGGTTAATGTTCTGTGCCGCGTCACACTAACGGCTCAACGTCCTGCCTTGTCAGCCATGAGCAAAGGAAGAGACAAGTTGCTGCAAGGATACTGTTTTCCTTGAGGCACTAGCGAAGCAGAATGCCTCCGTTGCAGATGCCCTTCTAAGGCACTATTGGAGATATCAGATAACGATGGCGAGGCTCCAAGTGGAATCAGTTACATTATTGAAGAACCTTTTAGTTGGAATTACATCAATGATTTATATTTTTATTTTTTGGTTACTCTTTTATGCCACCTTTGTTGTTGTAACAGTTCCTTGTAACACTTAGTTACTAGAATTCTAATTTGTACACGTTCCCTAAATGTAATCATGTAAAAAAAATGTGGCAAAGGATAGCCCTATCCTTGATTACCCATATTTCCCCTGGTATATAGGCAGTTCTCTGGGGTGGGTTTACTCAGTAGCCAACGCCTGAAATGGATCAAATTTTTTGTTATAGCATGAAAAGTGGCGGTGGCACTTAGGTTTTTTTTAGTTCCATTTTCCTAAGGGGCCTTTTAAGGGAAAAAAGTGGTCAAAAAAGAAAAAACAATAAAATAAAAAATTTAAAAAGGGGGGTAGCGTCTATTATTATTTCTATTAAAAAAAACCAAAAAAAGCAAAAAAATAGAAAAATAGATAAAATAAAAAAGAATAAAAAAGGGGGTAGCGAAAAAAAAGGGTAGCGTCTTTGATTCATAATCAAAACGTCTTCGGTCCCGGGTTCGATCCCTGCCACTGCCTAAAGTTTGATAAATAATCAGCATTGGCGGCCGAAGACTTCCGGCATAAGAAGTCAGCCTCATTCTGCCAACTGCCTTGTCAAAGAGGGCGGAGGAGCGGATAGAGGTTCAGGGCACTCTCTTGTCCTAGGGGTGGGAAATTGCCGCTAAAGGCGGAAGAATCAGCAATGATCAACGACATGAGGATGCAGAAGGCAATGGAAACCACTGCATTAAAGACACGTAACGTGTATCCACAGGACATGTGGCCTGTATTTGAAGAAGTGTCATGATGATCTCTTCATTGGCAAAAGATTCCAGAATAGTCCCCCATTCGGATCTCCGGGAGGGGACTGCCAAGGGGGAGGTTACCATGAGAAAAAGATTGAATAATCAACGAAAGGATAACGTTCTACGAGTCAGGGCGTGGAATGTCAGAAGCTTGAACGTGGTAGAGAAACAAGAAAATCTGAAAAGGGAAATGCAAAGGCTCAATCTAGATATCGTAGGGGTCAGTGAAGTGAAGTTGAAGGAAGACAAGGATTTCTGGTCAGATGAGTATCGGGTAATATCAACAGCAGCAGAAAATGGTATAACAGGTGAAGGATTCGTTATGAATAGGAAGGTAGAGCAGAGGGTGTGTTACTGTGAACAGTTCAGTGACTGGGTTGTTCTAATCAGAATCGACAGCAGACCAACACCGACAACGATAGTTCAGGTATACATGCCGACGTCGCAAGATGAAGATGAACAGATAGAGAAAGTGTATGAGGATATTGAAAGGGTAATACAGTATGTAAAGGGGGACGAAAATCTAATAGTCATGGGCGATTGGAATGCAGTTGTAGGGGAAGGAGTAGAAGAAAAGGTTACAGGGGAATATGGGCTTGGGACAAGAAATGAAAGAGCAGAAAGACTAACTGAGTTCTGTAACAAGTTTCAGCTAGTAATAGCGAATACCCTGTTCAAGAATCACAAGAGGAGGAGGTATACTTGGAAAAGGCCGGGAGATACGGGAAGATTTCAATTAGATTACATCATGGTCAGACAGAGATTCCGAAATCAGATACTGGATTGTAAGGCGTACCCAGGAACAGATATAGACTCAGATCACAATATAGTAGTGATGAAGAGTAGGCTGAAGTTCAAGACATTAGTCAGGAAGAATCAATACGCAAAGAAGTGGGATACGAAAGTACTAAGGAATGACGAGATACGTTTGAAGTTCTCTAACGCTATAGATACAGCAATAAGGAATAGCGAAGTAGGTAGTACAGTTGAAGAGGAATGGACATCTCTAAAAAGAGCCATCACAGAAGTTGGGAAGGAAAACAGGGGTACAAAGAAGGTAGCTGCGAAGAATCCATGGGTAACAGAAGAAATACTTCAGTTGATTGATGAAAGGAGGAAGTACAAACATATTCCGGGAAAATCAGGAATACAGAAATACAATTCGCTGAGGAATGAAATTAATAGCAAGTGCAGGGAAGCTAAGACGAAATGGCTGCAGGAAAAATGTGAAGACATCGCAAAAGATATGATTGTCGGAAGGACAGACTCAGCATACAGGAAAGTCAAAACAACCTTTGGTGACATTAAAACCAACGGTGGTAACATTAAGAGTGCAACGGGAATTCCACTGTTAAATGCAGAGGAGAGAGCAGATAGGTGGAAAGAATACACTGAAAGCCTCTATGAGGGTGAAGATTTGTCTGATGTGATAGAAGAAGAAACAGGAGTCGATTTAGAAGAGATAGGGGATCCAGTGTTAGAATCGGAATTTAAAAGAGCTTTGGAGGACTTACGGTCAAATAAGGCAGAAGGGATAGATAACATTCCATCAGAATTTCTAAAATCATTGGGGGAAGTGGCAGCAAAACGACTATTCACGTTGGTGTGTAGGCTATATGAGTCTGGCGATATACCATCTGACTTTCGGAAAATCATCATCATCAGAATTCCGAAGACGGCAAGAGCTGACAAGTGCGAGAATTATCGCACAATCAGCTTAACATTTCATGCATCGAAGCTGCTTACAAGAATAATATACAGAAGAATGGAAAAGAAAATTGAGAATGCGCTAGGTGACGATCAGTTTGGCTTTAGGAAAAGTATAGGGACGAGAGAGGCAATTCTGACGTTACGGCTAATAATGGAAGCAAGGCTAAAGAAAAATCAAGACACTTTTATAGGATTTGTCGACCTGGAAAAAGCGTTCGACAATATAAAATGGTCCAAGCTGTTCGAGATTCTGAAAAAAGTAGGGGTAAGCTATAGGGAGAGGCGGGTCATATACAATATGTACAACAACAAAGAGGGAGTAATAAGAGTGGACGATCAAGAACGAAGTGCTCGTATTAAAAAGGGTGTAAGACAAGGCTGTAGCCTTTCGCCCCTACTCTTCAATCTGTACATCGAGGAAGCAATGATGGAAATAAAAGAAAGGTTCAGGAGTGGAATTAAAATACAAGGTGAAAGGATATCAATGATACGATTCGCTGATGACATTGCTACCCTGAGTGAAAGTGAAGAAGAATTAAATGATCTGCTGAACGGAATGAACAGTCTAATGAGTACACAGTATGGTTTGAGAGTAAATCGAAGAAAGACGAAGGTAATGAGAAGTAGTAGAAATGAGAACAGCGAGAAACTTAACATCAGGATTGATGGTCACGAGCGAGAAACTTAACATCAGGATTGATGGTCACGAAGTCAATGTACTTAAGGAATTCTGCTACCTAGGCAGTAAAATAACCAATGACGGACGGAGCAAGGAGGACATCAAAAGCAGACGCGCTATGGCAAAAAAGGCATTTCTGGCCAAGAGAAGTCTACTAATATCAAATACCGGCCTTAATTTGAGGAAGAAATTTCTGAGGATGTACGTCTGGAGTACAGCATTGTATGGTAGTGAAACATGGACTGCGGGAAAACCGGAACAGAAGAGAATCGAAGCATTTGAGATGTGGTGCTATAGACGAATGTTGAAAATTAGGTGGACTGATAAGGTAAGGAATGAGGAGGTTCTAGGCAGAATCGGAGATGAATGGAATATGTGGAAAACACTGATAAGGAGAAGGGACAGGGTGATAGGACATCTGCTAAGACATGAGGGAATGACTTCCATGGTACTAGAGGCAGCTGTAGAGGGCAAAAACTGTAGAGGAAGACAGAGATTGGAATACGTCAAGCAAATAATTGAGGACGTTGGTTGCAAGTGCTACTCTGAGATGAAGAGGTTAGCACAGGAAAGGAATTCGTGGCGGGCCGCATCAAACCAGTCAGTAGACTGATGACAAAAAAAAAAAAAAAAAAAAAAAAGAAAAAAAATACTGCTGGTTGAACTTCATCAATAAACACAAAGAACATAATATTAATAATAAAAGTTGGAGGACACATAATTAATTTCGCCAACTCCAAACACTCCACTCGTTGCTCTTCGTCTCAGCAACCCTGCGAGCAGCAACGCGCGAACAAATACCATGATCTCAAAATAGTGGAAGTTTCACTACTGGGTTAATATTCACTCAACTCAACCGTTCTGAGCGCTGTGGAGAACGAGGCTGTCTCCCTCGCATCTCGATCCGGTAGCGCCTACGTGTCACAAGCAGTCCCAGCATATTCACGCGCTGTCTGACCTCACTGCGCTCCATCCCAACCGAATTGGCTGACACACCCCGATCCGGAAAACACTTGACGTCCCTCTAAAGATAGTAACACCATACTAGAAATCAATAACCGCTGCTGCTGCCACATGCAGATAACGGTAGCAAACGTAGTGGCGCCAGTAAACACAAGAAGAAAACGAGACGCCACTATCCCTATTACACGATGCCAACCTACCAACGCCACCAACGCGAGCCGCAACATGGCTCATTATTATCACACAGGAAGAACTTGAAAGGAAACCCTGGTGGGACTATATAAATTATTGTGAATGTAGGCAAAATACAGTGTACGAACAACATTTATTTTCCTAAAACTAGTCATGAATTATGGTAAAAAACTTTTCGATTGTAAACCATAAATAACTTAAAAGTGATATAAGACTACACTGGACAAGGATCCTAGGTGGCAGAGCCAGTTTAACAAATGGAATGAGTTAAGTGCTCTGGCCCTAAAAATGTCGATAGCGCAATCTGAATTGATCTGACGCTGATCGATAAAATCTACTGAAGTTTGTCTACGTAGGTGCAGCTGAGAGCAAGTAGCGATTGAGATCTGTACACCCTGACAATGCTGGAGCAGCAGTACGTTACTCTGTTTGCTTTGTGCAGAAATGTAATTTGCAGTTGGCGAGATGTGTGCATCTCAGAAGGTGGGACGTGTAGTTGGCCTTTGTTAATCGATCGTGGCCACGAAATAAATGCCAAAATCTCACAGTCTAATGATCAGGCAGGCAGATCGCAATTTACTTTCTACTAGAGCTCTGAAATCACAGTAGATTTCAGCGTGTGACACACCCGTTCACTGGTCATACCAAGGACCAATATGGCTCACTTATACAATGGAGAGCACAAGGAACCAAAGTCAAGACCGTTAAACCAGAGCCGGCCAGAGTGGCCGAGCGGTTCTAGGCGCTACAGTCTAGAACCTCGCTACGGTCGCAGGTTCGAATCCCGCCTCGGAGATGGATGTGTGTGATATCCTTAGGTTAGTTAGATTTAAGTAGTTCTAAGTTCTAGGGGACTGATGACCTCAGAAGTTAAGTCCCATAGTGCTCAGAGCCATTTGAATTTTGTTAAACCAAAAATGAATAAGTGTGAATAAATGAATAAGACATCTGAAGTCACACTGTCAGTACAATAAGAATTTTACCACAGGCTCCCCAGTCTAAACTACTCGCCAGTGAAGTCAGTCTCAGGACAGGTCCCAAGTACCAACTACACATGCCAGAGCTTCGACCAGAAGTGTTTCCAGACCAAAGTCCTGCACCCGAGTGCTTCACACCATTCCAGAGAAAAATTCCATTTTCCTGCAAAGTGTATGAACGACACAGCTTTCACCCCCCTCTTGAGCCAACCACAGACATCTAGAGGCGCTAAATCGCCCATCCCACACAACAGCACAAACTCATGTTGAACCAGGGCATGATTTATGAAACATGGGTCTCTGGAAAAAAAAGAAACCGCAAATTACTGGCTTTTTTAAGTTTTCATATAGGGGGAAGATGATTTTTTTTCCAAATTCGTGTCTCTTTCCATGACAATAGGTGAAAAGATACAAACTCAAAGATCTGTATCTAAATTGCCTATGCCTTGGAGCTTGTTAGTACTAGCTATGAGGTGTAATAAAGATTCTACCTTCAAAAGTTTCTCAGACGCTGGATTTTTTTTACACAACCGAGGTGGCTGGGTGAAGTGGTTCACTGGCCTATTTGTACTATTGGTGAACACGAAAACTTATGAACTTTTATTACACGTGGCTCTGCACAGAATGACCGGTTACAACTCCACTGGGTAGACATGTTCCTTTAGACCGTTGCCTCAGCCCAGGCTTCTGCTGGTGCTTCGGCAGGTAGCATAGCGTTGTTCTGCTGGAGACCTGTCTCGACAAGGGGCTGCCCTGTCGTCGGTACGGCCACGGACCTATCCGACAAGATTTACTAAGGGATGGGCTCACCGCCAGTTGCTTTCAACTCCCAAAATGCCGTTTCTATGGGCTAAGAATCATAAAAATACCTCATGCTTTTAGCACACTACCAGACTCCATCAATGCCTGCTCAGGCCGTTATCTTTCTAGAGCCCCACTCAAGGTGCATCAGGTTGTAATGAAATCTTTAATAATTTTCCGTATGCGAAAAATGGGTGACAGAGTAACTTGTCCTCTCTCAAACTGCCTGTAAAATGGGTCTCATCTTTGATTTATGAAGAGATTATTTTATTAAATTGAAGCACAAGAACAGTTTTAAAAAATTCAACATCTGGTTAGCTTGTTGAAATTGTGCTGGAATCTGAAAGAAATGCCGTCACAGTATTGTCTCTACTGGATGCACTACAAGGAATCCGTTAAACAACTGCGATTAAAACTCACTTGTCGACATATCTAAAGACAGTCTACTTTAATAATTGAAGTAAGTCCTCATCGATGTTTCACATCTGCATGTAGTCAGTAATAGGTCGCAAGCGACAGTAACGGACTCATAAACAGCATGTGGGTGCCACAAAACAAATATGGAAGGACAAGGGATCGACGTCTGGTACCTCTTGCGATTTTGTCTGCGGCAGGGAGGTCTGGAACGAGATACACTCAGCTTCGTAAGGCCAAATGAGCAGCTGCTTGAGTAAAGAAGTAGCTGCATCATCAGGATTTATCTACTGGCAATAACGGCTGGAGGGAACCACATGCCTTGTAGGCAACAGTCGGGTGGTCAGAACAAGTCAGAAACCGTCCTTACTCGGGTAAGGAAGGCAACGTTGACTTTGAAGTGGATGCAGAGGGCATATCAGACATCACGAGACACAGAACTGTCGGCGTTCTGTGAGAACTGGGGAACGTGATTTGCGTTCGGAGCTCTCTTTAGCGGCAGTTGTCTACTTAATTTGGCTCGCAAGCAACATAGTTTGTTTGCGAAAATGGACACGCGTAAAAATTCCTACGTTACCTCTATTAATATGCACATTTCGTCCCTTCTCCATATGCTAGACTTGTTGTTCTATATGTAGTATACGCAAATTAAAAACAATATCAATGAGTATACTATAAGACAAAATGGAAAGTTCCAAGCCCTGTTAGTAAACACATCAGCTTACAAAATCTTACAAACTCGGGCTAACTTGCTCCTGAGAGATAGGGCACACATGTTTACATGACATTATTTATTACATAAATTACTTGTATCAATTTAATTAGAAATCCCCACAATATTAATAAAATTCGAAGATGAAAATAAAAATTGGGCACAGTCGATGATGTACTCGCTATACAATGTTTCGTAAGTCGGCGAATTTACCAACTACGTTACGCTAAATATGTGGGATGAAATTTTATGTTACGCTCTTCTTAAGGTTTTAACAGCCTAAATGTTGTTAACTGGCATTTAAACTGTAACAAATCGTACGAAGAGTGACGAATTTTTTTATGTCTCTTCAGTGTGCCTTTGCCGTAAAACGCCGTGCTTCCTAACACGAAGATAACTAAATACGAAACATCCTGTCATTTTATTACAACAAATCATACCAATAACGACGCGTTTGTGGGATAACCTCAATGTGCTGGTGCTTAGAACAATGCATATATTCGTAGGGTGTAAGTTATAACAACTGGAAGTGAGAATAATACAGTATGGCATCTCGCGAGTATCGTTTGTGATGTAGGAAGTTTCCTCATTTCTTAGTGTTTCTACTTTACGGGCCACGCTGTCGAAATGTCGCAAAAATTATTTTGTTTATCACATGACGAAATTGCCAGTTAACATGAAACAGCTGAAATGACGTCATAAAACTCGTACAGCTCCACATCAACTTTAACTAACTCGTTCTGTGAGAGGACGGCTTTTGGCATATTCCGTGAGTGGTGCTCTACGACTTCGTTAAGATATACGCAGAGGCGACAAAAGTGATGGGTGACCTTTAGATATCGTGTCGGACCTCCCTTTGCCCGGCGTAGCGCAGAAACTCGACGTGACGTGGACTCAACAAGTCGTGGAGGGCCTCTGCAGAAAAAAAAAAGTTCAAATGGCTTTGAGCACTATGGGACTTAACATTTGAGGTCATCAGTCCCCTAGAACTTAGAACTGCTTAAACCTAACTAACCTAAGGACGTCACACAAATCCATGCCCGAGGCAGGATTTCAAACTGCGACCGTAGCAACAGCGTGATTCCGGACTGAAGTCCTATAACCGCTCGGCCACAGCCCTCTGCAGAAGTACCGAGCCATGTTTGCTGTACAGTCATCCATAGTTGCGAAAATATTGCCGGTGCAGGATTTTGCACAAACTGACATCTCGATTACGTCCCAGAAATATTCGACGGGATTCATGTCGGGCGTTCTGGATGGCCAAATAATTCGATCACATTGGCCAGAACGTTCTTCATACCACTCGAGACAAAGGGTATTGTCGTCCATAAAAACTCCACCGTTGTTTGTGGACATGAAGTCATTGAATGGCTGAAAGTGGTCTGCAAGAAGCGGAACATAACCTTTTCAGTCACTGATCGTTTCAGTTGGACCAAAGGAACCAGTGCATTCCATATAAACACAGTCCAAACCATTACGGAGCCGCCACCTACTTGCACAGTGCCTTGTTGACAATTAGGTCCATGGCTTGGTTGGATCTGCACCGCACTCGAAGCCTACTATCAGCACTTACCTGTGGAAATCGGGACTCATCTGACCAGGACAGGATTTTCCAGTCGTCTATGGTCCAACCGATATGGTGACGAACACAGGAGAGGTGCTGAAGACGATATCGTGCTGTTCGCAAGATCATTTGAGGAGGTTGTCTGCTGCCATAGCCCATTAACTCCTAATTTCTCCGCACTGTCGTAACGGATACGTTCGTCGTACATCCTACATTGATATCTGCGGATGATTCACGCAGTGTTGTTTGTCTGTTAGTACTGACAACCGTACGCTAACGCCGCTACTCTATCTCTCGTTAACTTAAGGCCGTCAGCCACTGCGAAGTCTTTGGTGAGAGGTAAAACCTAAAATTTAATATTCTCGGCACACTCTTGTGGAGCTCGAAATACTGAATTCCCTATTTCCGAAATGGAATGTCCCATGCGTCCAGCTCCAACTACCATTCCGTATTCAGAGTCTGTTAATTCCTGTCGTACGGCCATAATCACGTCGGAAATATTTTCACATGGAACACCTGAGTACGAATGACTGCTAGGCCAATGCACTGCCCTTTTATACCTCGGGGTACATGATACTGCTGCCATCTGTATATGTGCACATCGCTATACCATGAATTTTGTCACCTCAGTGTATATGCCCCACAGAAAGACAATTACCCAACACGCAAATAGCAAGAGAGAAAAAGAAAAAGATATGCCGTAAAAGCCACGAAGTATTCCTATATTGAGTTAAGTCCCATAGTGCTCAGAGCCATTTATTCCTATATTGGAGAGCAACACAATATTAAGCCACGGTCTCAACACGTAGGAAAAGCTACAGCATTTTGCATTACAGGAGTTTAAGCGGGACGAGAAGATTCGAAACGATGATACAGCTGTTATGATCCCGAGGATTCCACGTGGCCGCCATAAAAATTTCGCCAGAGTGCCGAGGCCCCGTAGGACGTGTACGCACACGATTTCGTCAGCGGGCGCTTGTTGGGCGCGCTTGTTTTCCTCGGCCGTTAGCACAGCACATCGCCGTGGCGCGCAGCCACGGAAGGAATTCCGATAGCGCCGCCGGCTGCCGGCAGCCGCGCCGAGATTAGAGAGGACCGCCAAAACAATTTTGGGCCCCCAAGTGATGTTTACGGGCGCGTCTCGCTGGGAACGCTCCTCTCCGTCTCGTTATCCATACCTCGTTATGAATTCAGCCGCGAAACACGCATTGATGCGACTGGGGCGTTACTCGCAGTGATGAGCCGAGATTTCTCCTCGCAAGTACAGAACACCGCAGCGTGGCATGAACCGAATACCTTTCTGCTCCAAGTAAAATGGATCTCGTTGGACACTGTGACGTGGAACGGGAATGTCTGTGAACAGTGCTCTCTCGAGTGTACTTTAGAGTCGGGGCTAAGTAGCTATTAGCCGGAGAAGCTGTTGCCGGAACCAGCCGTGTCATGGGGCTATGTACAGTCGCGTTCAGTATAGAGCTGCTCGCGCTGCATTATGAGCATGGCGAGAGACAACGGAAAATGCCTTCAAAGGAAGGTTAGACAGCTTCTTTTTTTCCGCCAATAAATTAACTGGCGACTGGAATAGAAGAATGGATGAAAACAGCCACGAAATTCTGAGTAATCCAAATTGATTTTTTAACTTTCATAACGTATATTTCAGAAACTGGTATAGGTAGATATGTGCGGCTAGTTGCACAATGTTCACAAACACCTTAAGTCTTTACAAACATTGAGGAAAGTTCAACGTGTGCGCCATCTGCAGGACGCAGGTTATCTAAGCAATATTTCAGTTTGTCCCATGTCCGTCCTAGTATGTCTCCAGAGCAACTGTTGCTTTGATGCGAGATCGCAGTTCCTGCATGTCTCGCACCGGGCAGTCGGCTAGACAGTGTCCTTCACAAAGCCAAAAGAAAAAGAATGATTTAAAGATTTTGTCTTCTCGGACAACTACAGCTCGTCCTCTTCAAGACACCTCCGGCATCCTTGAACCCAGTGTACCGCCGACTGATGTTCGTACATGATAGTGTTGTGTTTCCGTAACGCGTCCGAAAGTTCTGTTGGACTTGGGTGTCAGATTTCATCTCTATTAAGCATTCCTCACACTGTGCCTTCTGCTTGGGCGTGACCATTTTCGTTAACAACTAGCATGAAAAAAAAAAGAAAGCTACAAACCGCACCTTTCTACCTATCCCCTCTTCTGAAATATACGTGACCAAAGTGGTAAAGTTCACTTTGGAACACCCTGTGTGATAGCAGGATTTTAAGGGACAGTAAACAGGCGGTAAAATAAACAATACGTGATCAGAGGCAATGGTAAATGGTACTTAAAAATGGAAAAATATTAAGTAAACTATTCATTTTAACAACACTTTTCTATGATCTTCAAGAATTTTCTAAGCGGCATCTGTTTGTCCTTGCTGTAACTAATACCTACAAATATCGCTTACCCGGAAACTTAACGGTGTTTCGTTACTATACTTAGCAGGCGTTTAAAAACGGAGAAATAACGAAACTTTTTGTTTAACCATTGCGGCTCCATTTAAAGACTGACATTCTGTCGTTACAAGAAACAAGATGGGTACAATGCACTTTTCAACGGCTGTCGTATAAATTAATATAACATATCCATCAACACATTAAATGATGACTCAGTGGTGAATAACGGACGGAGACAGTGGTACTGCCAATATGAATTCGGCAGCCGACACTTAACGTTGCGAGTATTGCGACTGATTCGGAACACAACATATCGCAGGGAAAACGTTTTTAACCCTCTCCAGAATGAAATTCGGAGGAACCCACTCCATGTATTTGAATAAAAATCATTTTTCCCTTCCAGCCCAAAATGATTTCTTTTTTGGCCCGATCTCATAACTTCAATTTTTAATACGATTAACAAAAGTGATAATCACTAGACGACACATTCTTGGATGAATGAGGAAATATAAATAACTTTAATATCGAACGACACGCAGTCAAACGAAGACTGATTGTTAGTGTCCATAGTAGGCTAGGAAGAAGAAACTTCTACTGCAACATCCCACGAAAATTATTATATGCTTTTGCGAAATAAATGAAGAAGCGTTAATGATTCTCCTACAGATAAGAAGGAAATCATATTTGTTTACACTGTCAACGTTGGAGACTAGGGATCTGTCGTAATTCTTATATTAAGAATTGACAATATAGAAGTCCAGATCAACAAAAAAATTTTAAAAATTTTAATTAGTGGATTCAGCTACACACGATCCGTCTTCAGATCATACTAAATTTTTTGTGTAGTATAACTGCATAGAGGCTCAGCGTATCGTTATTATCCTTTTTTTTTTTTAGATGACGACATCCTTACAGAAGGTGTATGTCAGATAACTATATATCGAAACCAGTCAAGTAGAAGAAGATCATAAAACTATCATTATGAAGTTAAAACTTGTTAATTGGCACAGTATAATCAGTATTTGCATTATCACACAGCAGAGATCATCATGAGTACGTTATTACAAAGTGGTATATTAGGATAGTATGACCTCTGATATTCCCTGAGCTTTGTAATGGTCATCAGTTGCAATATATTTTCATATACCATGTTGTAATGACGTGCTAATTAAGATTTCTGCTATAAGACAATACAATATTCATTAAATTGTGTCAGTTACTAAGATTTAACGGCGTACAGCCATAGTTTTATGACCTTCGTCCTTCTTGATTGATTATGAACGCCGTAAAGTCATTTGACCAATCTATCCCCTGTATAGATGTCATATTAAAAAAAGATTTTTAACTATGTGTTGAGCTGTTATGGCAATTACAATAATCAAGAATGCATTTATGACCTGAAGATGGCTCTTGTGTAGCTGAAACTATTTTTAAAAAAGACATGATTTGCGATCTTGACTGCGAGAGGTTTCAGCCCTTAATACGTTTAATGTAATGATGTGTGGGACAATGAGACAACGTGGTGCACGGTGCAACAGGGGAATTACTGAGGTATTTTAGAAACTTGTATTACAAACTTGTATCTTACTGCATAGCGCTTACCTTATAAGACTAAAATACTACCGCGGACACACTTATGCAGGTAAAGAGTACATTTACACAAGTACTACACTTTGCAGGACGCATCTCACTATCGAACTTTACAAGTCACTTTGAATACCTAATTATCAAGTCATTCTGGAAGCAGCCACACAATCTTCTTGTATTTAAGCTAGCGAACGCAATATTCTGTATGATGGCTTTCTTTTAACTGTGTATTTAAGGGTTTCGTTTTCTAAAATACACCATTTATATGGCTGATTAAACGTTCTAAAATCGACCAATCCTATTGCATGATTGCCGAAATTTGTAGCAATCACAACAGCAAGCTAATGGAATTTTTTTTTTTTTTTTTAGGAATGTAGAGGAACAATTATTTCCAGTTGCTGCAAAAATTTTAAAATTTTTTTCAACAAAAGACGACTATTGTAAGTTTGTCACATGATTGTAAATGGTGCGTAAATATGTGTTTAGTTATAAACTTATCAACTGTTAATTAATCTATTCCCTTTGCCCTATTTCTGATGTGATTCAGCCTGTATAATGTATATTTTTATGTGCACATCTGGCTTGGTAGTTTCATATTTAGGCATAGTTTTGGGGTGAATTAGTCGTCGGAAGATAGTATGTAGAAAGAGAACTCAGATAAATATTTGTTAACATATCTGTCATTGACACCCGGAAAACCAGAAAATGCACTGTAAAAAGATCTGTGTTACTCTTTTATACATGCATCGATGTAATAATTACATTTGTCGAGTTCAATAAATTGTACAGTTCATTTGATCGTGAGTCAGTACTTCAGTCTTTGAATAAATGAACTTTCCATTTCACAACACTCTTGGAATCACAAAACACACACAACAAACACAAAATCTAAAGTGAAATTCTGAAAGAAAACTTCTGACAAATCCACAATCAAAACTGAAAAAATCAAACAGGACTCTCTCCATTACACTTCAGAGAGGAATGCTAAAGTGGCGCGAGCAAATATCTTTCCTTTAAATTAATCCGTAACAACACGCAGAGCCAATGTAAAATTAGAGATAGAGTAGTTTCATTTTACAAAAGATCCTCGAGTCTTGACACATGACATTACAGCAGCTCAAAAACAAACTGAAATAATAAAGCGTATTTAACATCTTGGAACTAGAAGGTATTTACGCTACAAGTATATTAATTTTGAAGTGGAACACGGATATCGAAAACAGAACGAAATATTGTAAGAAAGAACCTGCGCCAAACATATATTCTATCAATTCAGATTAACAAGAAAAGTACCCTCTATCGAATGGCTAAGATCGAATAAACATCATTATTTTATCGAGGAGGTGTTTGTTATACCACGCACCAGTGTAATTTATCCGTAAATTTCGGCATTCGAATTTTAACGAATTTAAATACATTAGAAATCTTTCCGTGTTACATACAATTATTTTTTTCCTTTGGGCAGTAATGTACTCTCTGTCAGATGTCTTGTTGATTTTGTACTGAGAAACGACAAGTCACATTAAGTGACCTTCACTTTATTATCCTTCTTTACCGCGTTATCTATGACGAACGTATTGTACTGTAATGTAGAGCTATGTTGAGATGTGAGATCGAAGATCTGGTTATACGGTTGCTTTATTTGAAAATGTAATCACTATGGCTTTTCATTTGATAAGCGCAGATACAGCAGAATATAACTATCGTCTTGCCTTTGTCAAGTGTGCATACTGTTCCATTTCACCGCATTTTAATCACTTCATTCGAACTCTACATTTGCCCTTCTATGACGAGTAATGGAAGCCTTAGGACAACGCTGCAGCTTCTATTTTTGGATATCTTCTGAGTGTTAAGATACATTGTTTCAAGTAAATGTTTCACTTTTTGGCAAATAATACCTCTTTCAACTCCTTCCCCACCCTCTCGTTACACCGGCCAAAGAAATGTGGACCTTACCATAACGAAATGGCTTGCATGCCTTGCATGATACAGTGGGTCCAACCCTCACTAACATTTTATTCCTCAAGACGGCCAGCAGCGTTTTCATTAGCTACCGAGCTAAGACTGATCTGTCCTTGCAGACTTAACTAACATGGCCCTGCTGTGTCGGAACTGCGAAGGGCCCCAAACGAGGTGAAATTACAGCCATTGTATTTCCCGATTGCTGGAAGCTACACTTTATGTGACATGGGGAAGAGCTCCATTACATCAGTCTACGGACAACAATGACCCAGCGAATGCGAATGATCATAATAATTATTGTCTGTTAAACGCTATTGTATCAATGAATTATTGTTAGGTAGTCATTTGATTCGTTAACATACATTCACCGATTGTTCACAAATGCAGGAGAGATAAATGATATCTATAAGCGTCGTCACTGACACATTCTGAGTAGGCTGTTTAGGTTTTTATGTTGGTAACGCCACGTAGCGCCCTGTATGAAGATCACTGGCTGTGCTGTGTGCAGTATGTGGCTAGTTGGGATTGTTGAAATATTCGATATTGTAGTGTTGGGCAGTTGGATGTGAACAGGGCATAACGTCGGGCAGCTGGAGGTGAGCCGACAGCAGTGGTGAATGTAGAGAGAGAGGCGTCAGGGTTTTCTGAGGTTGCTATTAGCAGACAACCTGGACGTGTGTCCGCAAGAAAAAGGAAATTTATAAAGAAGGATGTCGTGAATTGAATGATATATATATATATATATATATATATATATATATATATATATATATATATATATATATGTGTGTGTGTGTGATGACTTTTGAACATTATTAAGGTAAATACATTGTTTGTTCTCTATAAAATCTTTCATTTCCTATCTATGCCTATCAGTAGTTACTGCCTTTAGTAGTTAGAATCTTTTATTTAGCTGGCAGTATTGGCGCTCGCTGTATTGCAGTAGTTCGAGTAACGAAGATTATTGTGAGGTAAGTGATTATGAAAGGTATAGGTTCTCGTTAGTCAGGGCCATTCTTTTGTGGGGATTATTGAAAGTCAGACTGCGTTGTTCTAGAAATATTGTGTGTCAGTTTAGTGATGATCAGAATAAGTAGAGAGAGAAATGTCTGAGTACGTTCAGCTGTTTGAAAATCAAACAACGTAAGAGGTTTTCCAGCACTGTCATTTTTAAACTTTTCTAAGGGGAAAGACGTTTCAACATGAATGTTCTATAATGATCTTTATGCGGTTTTACTCCTTTGTGTTGCAGTACTACCCCAGTGAGAAGCAGGCAAAAGATCAAACAGTACACGAACACTCCCGACGGTATTCAAAAAAACCAGGTTAAAATTTTCAAAGCCGCGTCAAAGCATTAAATAAGGCATAGTTGCACAGAGAATAGGTTAATTTTGTGTAAACAGAAGTACAGTAGAAACATACACAAAACATCTTTGTGACATAAAAGTTATTTAGTGCTGGCAGGCATATCGTAAGCAGATGTCAAGTAGACGTTAATTTATTAATCTTAAGTTCTATAGTGGCAAGGTGACAGTACCTGTGAAGACACGACCAACTAACGACATTATACATCTCGTTGCAGAGTAACGATAATAATTTGGACACAGAGGAATGCCAAGGTTGTGCAGTTCTAACTGCACTCATACGAGTAGAGAAGAGAAAAAAAATACCGATTTGCACCATCGTCAAATGTATCTCACGCCTTGTAAACCATGATGACTAAGTTACATTCTGCGTCAGTCATATACACTCCCTTTTGTCAGAAGGCTACGTGGGCCAACATGTTAGTAACAGACACACAGACTCAAAAAGTGTGTGTTTTCTTACTCAGTAGCATATAAAGTTACGCTTATACAGCCCGTGTTAAGTATGTTAAGTAGCTCTAGCTGACAGCCAATCAACTCGAAAAAATATGAAACTGATGAAAAAGATTTTTTTTTTTTTTTTGTTCCTGTAGGATAGTATTAACTAGTAGAGGGCAACTTTTTCAGCTACTGTAATAATACTGAAAGATCCACGAAATTACAGTCCCATATCGTTAACGTCGATATGAAGCAGGATTTTAGAACATATACTGTGTTCGAACATCGAACATAATGAATTACCTCGTAGAAAACGGTCTATTGACACATAGTCAACATAGGTTTAGAAAACATCGTTCTTGTGAAACACAACTAGCTCTTTATTCACACGAAGTGTTGAGTGCTATTGACAAGGGATTTCAGATCGATTCCGTATTTCTGGATTTCCGGAAGGATTTTTGACACTGTGCCACACAAGCGGCTCGTAGTGAAATTGTGTGCTTATGGAATATCGTCTCAGCTATGTGACAGGATCTGTGACTTCCTCTCAGAGAGGTCACAGTTCGTTGTAACTGACGGAAAGTCATCAAGTAAAACAGAAGTAATTTCTGGCGTTCCCCAAGGTAGTGTTATAGGCCCTTTGCTGTTCCTTATCTATACAAACAATGTCGGAGACAATGTGAGCAGCCGTCTTCGGTTATTTGCAGATGACGCTGTCGTTTATTGACTAATAAAGTTACCAGAAGATCAAAACAAACTGCAAAACGATTTAGAAAAGATATCTGAATGGTGCGAAAAGTGGCAGTTGACTCGAAATAACGAAAAGTGTGGTCATCCACATGAGTGATAAAAAGAACGCGCTAAACTTCGGTTACATGATAAATCAGTCTAATCTAAAAGCCGTAAATTCAACTAAATACCTAGGTATTACAATTACCAACAACTTAAATTGAAAGGAACACATAGAAAATGTTGTGGGGAAGGCTAACCAAAGACTGCGTTTTATTGGCAAAACACTTAGAAAATGTAACAGACCTACTAAGGAGACTGCCTACACTACGCTTGTCCGTCCTCTTTTAGATTACTGTTGCGCGGTGTGGGATCCTTACCAGATAGGACTGACTAAGTACATCGAAAAAGTTCAAAGAAAGGCTGTACGTTTAGTATTAGCGCGAAATATTGGAGAGAGTGTCACAGAAATGATGCAGGATTTAGGATGGACATCATTAAAAGAAAGGCGGTTTTCGTTGCGACGGAATCTGCTCACGAAATTCCAATCACCAACTTCCTCCTCCAAATGCGTAAATATTTGGTTGACACTGACTTACATAGGGAGGAATGATCACCAAGATAAAATAAGGGAAATCAGAGCTCGTATGGAAAGATATAGGTGTTCATTCTTCCCGCGCGCTATACGAGATTGGAATAATAGAGAATTGTGAAGGTGGTTCGATGAACCCTCTGCCAGGCACTTTAATGTGATTTGCAGAGTATCCATGTAGATGTAGAAGTAGATTAGATCTAGTATCTAATAAGGGCATACACTTCTTTACGATCATTACTGAGTGAAATGAATGTCTGCTTACAGGTTTTTCACAGAAACTAATCTACTGCTTCTCAGCACTATCTAAGTTAGCTGCATCTGAGAGCGAGTATGCCTGAGGAAATGAGAAGCTCATTTGGAAAGCGCTGCGCCACTGGAGCACGTTCGCCAGCTGACGTCCCGCCTGCGTCACGTGACGCGACAGTGTCGGCTGCGCAGCTAAATAAGGGATCACAGGGAATGGCGGAGAGGTCCTCGCGACGGGCGCTGACGACGCGAAGCGAGTATTCTAATATTGACCGAGGAGTCCTGAGACGAGCCGCGTGCCAAAGGGACAGCCTCGGTCGTGATTTCCTCTGCTTTGCTCGCGATACCGTGGCTGCTTTTATGGCTTCCATCGAGTGACATGGATTCACGTGCTACGGTCGCACTCGTTCTGGGGAAGAGGTGATCGCATTTCGATGACAGGAAGTGTGGTGAGACGATTACATTCAGCCAACGGAAAACTGCGATGGGTGAGAACTTATAATTGAATCTATGTTTCACATTCATTTCTGCACGTTCATTAATCTCTCGCACCCCACATATCTGTCCCTATCGGTTTCTGTCTTTCTGTGCTTCTTACCGTTCAGTACTCCTCATGGCTTCCTTTATCCCGTCCAACTTTCGGTCTTTCCCTTCTCCTTCTGCCGACAAGATACATCAAGATCTTCTTAGGCTATGTGTCATTCACGTTTATGTCCATACAAGGCTAGTTGCCGTTGTTCTACGAGTAGGATCTGCGATGTTATTCTGAGTCTGGGTAATATCCCTATTCGTTGAATATTATTCGGGAACTCGTCGAGATATGATATACGATTTTTTGAAAGAATCGATTCCTACAATTCTCATTTTGTTTTAATTTTTCCAGTAAGCTCCCATTCTTGGATCCACAGGTCTTTTTATGCTCTACATTACTTATGTAGAGGATCTTTCTTACTTTCAACATTCTCTTAGAAGACTATAACAGTGAGTTTACCTTCTGCTATTTTCCCATGAGCTAGTCGTTGCTGTATTTCCCAATTACTTGTCCCATCTTTGGATAGGATCCTACCCAAGTGTTTAAATTTCTTAGATGCCTTGATAGGGTGGCCTTCTATCTTTCTCCACTGCAATACTTTTCAGTCTTTTGAAAATTTACTTTCAATAGCCACCTATCATTTTCTCCTAGTTTCCATATGATAAAGCAGATATTACCCTCTTCACTAGCTACCACTATCATCTGCTAATAACAAGGTGTAGATATTTTTCCTTTATTATCTGAATGCCCATTCCTCCAAATCACCTACTCCACAATGGTTTCTGAATGTACATGGTAAGCAATGCAGGAGACAGACAATACCCCTGTTTTAATCCTTCTGTAATTTATTAAGGCTGTGACAAATTTTATTCCCCACTTTCATTAAGCGCTCTGTAAACTTATATAGGTTGCATGTACTTACAAGATGCGTCTTTTACATCTTACTGCCCCTTAGGAAATCAGTTTCTTGAGCGGGACTATGTCATACGCCTTCTCGAGATCTGTAAATACTAAGCAGCTACACACATTCCTTCCCAGTCTTTTTGCCATTAGTTGTATTAAAGATAAAATGTTGTCATTACAAGATCTTCTGTTTCGGAATCCACATTACTCTTCAACGTCCATCAAGATCTATCCTGTCTTTTTGAGCTTGACCATATGACCTCCGAATGGGGCTTGTAACTGTGACTCCACGACGGTTTCCACGTACCTTCTTACTATATCTCTTATAAATCGGACTTAGAAATGCCAAACTCCATTCCTTCGGTAGTCCTCACTTTAAAGTACATGCATTAAACAACTTACCGCTATATTTCCATAACACACTCAGCCCATACCTCACTAATTCTATTGGTATGTTTCCAGAACCAGGAGATATTGCATTTTCCATTTCTTTCAAAGATCTTCCAACTTCTGCTCTAGTTTGCACATTTTACACTAATTAATATGTTTCTTAAAGAGGTGTTTTGAAATAGCGTGAACTATACATGTTTCCTGAATTAATTTTCACTCTGCAGTGCCTCGATATGGGTCTTGCTGACAGAGTAAATCTGTCTATTTAGCCAGAAAGTTTGGAAAGCAAGATGTCCTGACAGAAGTAAAACTATGAGGCCTGTTCATGAGTTGTACCTGCAACGAGGTGGCTGCAGTGTATGGTGTAACGGGTATAAGAATAGGTACTTTTATATATGTTACCTTAATACATACACATATCAGTGTATTGTTTCTTTATCCTCTTCATCGAACAGACTTTTCACAGGCACGTCACAAACATTACGACATGATGTTTTTTTGCACAGTTTTACTGCACTACAAAATGGACTACCCCGTCTGCATAGACTAACCGTTATGCATCTATGTGTCATACTTCAACACCTGATCTGCTGCCTGGGGGAAAATAAATATTAATAGCTTCCTCTTGCCACGTGTATTTGAAGGTACTAACCAACCTAAAAACATATTTGTAATAGCTACAATTAGACCTGAGCCGAAACAAGACCCCCGGAGTAGACAACATTCCATTGGAACTACTGACGGCCTTGGGAGAGCCAGTCCTGACAAAACTCTACCATCTGGTGAGCAAGATGTATGAGACAGGCGAAATACCCTCAGACTTCAAGAAGAATATAATTATTCCAATCCCAAGGAAAGCAGGTGTTGATAGATGTGAAAATTACCGAACAATCAGTTTAATAAGCCACAGCTACAAAATACTAACACGAATTCTTTACAGACGAATGGAAAAACTAGTAGAAGCCGACCTCGGGGAAGATCAGTTTGGATTCCGTAGAAACACTGGAACACGTGAGGCAATACTGACCTTACGACTTATCTTAGAAGAAAGATTAAGGAAAGGCAAACCTACGTTTCTAGCATTTGTAGACTTAGAGAAAGCTTTTGACAATGTTGACTGGAATACTCTCTTTCAAATTCTGAAGGTGGCGGGGGTAAAATACAGGGAGCGAAAGGCTATTTACAATTTGTACAGAAACCAGATGGCAGTTATAAGAGTTGAGGGACATGAAAGGGAAGCAATGGTTGGGAAGGGAGTAAGACAGGGTTGTAGCCTCTCCCCGATGTTATTCAATCTGTATATTGAGCAAGCAGTAAAGGAAACGAAAGAAAAATTCGGAGTAGGTATTAAAATCCATGGAGAAGAAATAAAAACTTTGAGGTTCGCCGATGACATTGTAATTCTGTCAGAGACAGCAAAGGACTTGGACGAGCAGTTGAATGGAATGGATGGTGTCTTGAAGGGAGGATATAAGATGAACATCAACAAAAGCAAAACGAGGATAATGGAATGTAGTCGAATTAAGTCGGGTGATGTTGAGGGTATTAGATTAGGAAATGAGACACTTAAAGTAGTAAAGGAGTTTTGCTATTTGGGGAGCAAAATAACTGATGATGGTCGAAGTAGAGAGGATATAAAATGTAGACTGGCAATGGCAAGGAAAGCGTTTCTGAAGAAGAGAAATTTGTTAACATCGAGTATAGATTTAAGTGTCAGGAAGTCATTTCTGAAAGTATTTGTATGGAGTGTAGCCTTGTATGGAAGTGAAACATGGACAATAAATAGTTTGGACAAGAAGAGAATAGAAGCTTTCGAAATGTGGTGCTACAGAAGAATGCTGAAGATTAGATGGGTAGATCACATAACTAATAAGGAAGTATTGAATAGGATTGGGGAGAAGAGAAGTTTCTGGCACAACTTGACCAGAAGAAGGGATCGGTTGGTAGGACATGTTCTGAGGCATCAAGGGATCACCAATTTAGTATTGGAGGGCAGCGTGGAGGGTAAAAATCGTAGGGGGAGACCAAGAGATGAATACACTAAGCAGATTCAGAAGGATGTAGGTTGCAGTAGGTACTGGGAGATGAAGAAGCTTGCACAGGATAGAGTAGCATGGAGAGCTGCATCAAACCAGTCTCAGGACTGAAGACCACAACAACAACACAATTATTCGCTATTTGGCAACAAAAAAAATGGTTTAAATGGCTCTGAGCACTATGGGACTTAACATCTGAGGTCATCAGTCCCTAGAACTTAGAACTACTTCAACCTAGCTAACCTAAGGACATCACACACATCCATTCCCGAGGCAGGATTCGATCCTGCGATCGGAGCGGTCGCGCGGTTCCAGACTGCAGCGCCTAGAACCGCTCGGCCACACAGGCCGGCATTTGGCAACAAGATTCGAAAGATTTTCATGACGCTAAACACTGTGCATTAGCCTGATTTGTTGAACATTTGAAATTTTTCTAGCCAAAGTCAAGGGCAAAGATATACACAAATCGTGATTGCAACATCAAACCAGTTAATGAATTAATGAAGAGAGAGAGCTGGATGGAAGGTGAGTGAAAATTCTTGAAGAACTGCTGATACAGAATGAATATGAAAACAAGCTTTACGATACTCCTTTTACTCATTATTTACCATCAGTTTTAACATATGAGCGTAAGACAAGGTCCTTTAATATGAAAACCAATCACATTAGGAACCACTCGAAATAATGTATCAGGAAACAAAACAAATTGGAGTGGTAGGCAGTTTTTTTGTTTTTTCGTCTTAGTTATCTGTCTCTTAACTGGACTCATACGGTCTGCCGCAAATTCCTAACCTATACTCACCTTATCATCTCAGAGTAGCACTTTCAACCTACATCTTCACTATTTAACAGATATATCCCAATTTCAGTATCTTTCTATGTACTCTTTCCACCTATCCGCTCCTTCCTCCGCATTTAATAGTGGCATTCCCATTATACTCTAGTGTTATCATCCTTGCTTTTAATTTCACCGCAAGTTATTCTGACTTTTCTATCTGCTGAGTCAGTTCTTCCGACAATGATTTCTTTTTCGACTTCTTTACATTTTTCGTGTAGCCTTCGGCGTTAGCTTCCCTTCACTTCCTATTTCTTTCCTTCCTAGGTGACTTGTATTTCTGTGTTCCTGAATTCCCCTGAACATCTTTGTACTTCCATCTTTCGACAATCGTCTGAAGTATTTCTTGTCTTACCCATGGTTTCTTTGCAGTTACCTTAATCATACCTACGTTTTTCTCTCCCACTTACGTGATTGTACTATTGAGTGATGTCCATTCCTCTTCAGCTGGACCCCCTAGTGACCTATTGACTGTAGATGTATCTATAGACTCAGAGAACTTCAATCATATCTCTTCATTCCTTAGTACTTCGTTATCCTACTTCTTTGCGCAGTGATTCTTCCTCACCAGTTTCTTAAATTTCAGCCTGCTTTTCATCATTACAAAACTGTGACCTGAGTCTATATCTCCGCCACCGTACGCTTTACAATCCAATATCTTGTTTTGGAGTATCTGTCTGATCATTATGTAACCCAGCTGAAATATCGAATATACTTTTTCTGTTGCTTCATCTTCTAGTTGCGACGACGGAATATATACCTGAACTATCGTTGTCGGTATTGGTTTGCTGTAGATTCAACTGAGAACAACCGTGCCACTGAACTGTTCACAGTAAAACAGTGTCTGTCCCACCTTCCTATTCATAAAACCATTTTCTGCTGCTGTTGATATTATCCTATACTCGTGTCACCAGATATATTCTCTTATTTCCACTTTCACTTCTCTTCCCTGACGCCCACTATGTCTAGACTGAACCTTAGCATTTCACTTCTCAGATTCCTTAGTTTTCCCACCACGTTCAAGCTTCTGATTTTTCCGCCTCCGGACTCTTATAACGTTACCCTGACGTTGGTTATTCAGTGTTTTCCTCACGGTCACACTCTATCACCCTCCACAACGCCCACCCCCTTGGCAGACCCCTCGGGGATCAGAATGGGCGATTACTCTGGAATCTTTTGCCAATGGAGGGATCATGATGACACTTTTTGAAGTAGAGGCCATATATCATGTGGATACTCATTATGTGTACCTAATGCAGTGGTATTTATTCCATCTGCATTATCGTGTCGTTGATGATTGCTGATTTTCTGCCTTGTAGGGGCAGTTTCTGACCCGAAGGGCAACAGAGTGCCCTCAAACTCCGTCCGTTCTTATGCCCTGTGCGACAACGCTGTTGCCAGATTGAGAGTGACTTCTTAGGCTGGAAGTCTTTTCTTTTTATTTTTTTTATTTGGCCTTTGAGTGTGTACTCAATTTAGCCATCGGCAACACATAGTGACAATGTACACATAATTGAATAAACAAATACAGAAATGCATATTTACAAGAATAAAAAGCTTAACTGTTACAGTTTTGTACATAATGTTTTAAAAATTGAATTGAATTCAATAGTAAAATAATTAAAAGTGTCTTGGCTTACAATTCACACCAATTCTGAAATATCTTCATCAGTAAAACATATTTATAATTTATGTACACTATTAAAACCTACAGATTGTAACCAGTACTCTTGATGAAGTTAACTATCACCTTACATAGACGAACGTCTTTAGTACACAGAAGAGAAGAAGCTGATTGAGGAAGATGGTAGCCCATACTCAGCAATGTCTTCAGAAAGACCAACCGTTCACGGTCAAATTTGGGGCACATAAATAAGATGTGGTTGACATCAGCTTCCGACTCAGGATCACACTCACATGCTGGTGAACTGTAAACGTTGATCCGATGTAGATGTTGTGGGAAAGAGGCATGATTGAAGCTGAGTCTTATGATGGTAGAAATCGTGGATCGGTCGAGATGTGTCCTCATGAACCACGGCTGTGGAGGAATCCGAGGTTGTAGCTCTGCGTAATAACCGCCTTTTGTCTGTTGAGAAACGTTCCACATTTCCTGCCATTGTTGTCTTGCGTGATCCTTGACTTCACGTAAGTAGTCTGTATAAGGAAGGTGCAGATCCAGGACGGTGCCTAAGGTGGCCGCTTGTTTGGCTAATGCATCAACTTCATCATTATAGAGGATACCAGAGTGGGAAGGTACCCACAACAAATGGATCTACCGGCCCGTGAGTGTGCTGCGAATATATTCAGATATCACATCCAAGATACAACTGTTGGTTGTTTTGTTCCATCGACTGTACTGAAAGTTTTTAAGAACGCTTTGCGAGTCAGATACTATCAATATCTTGGGGAAGGAAGTGCTAGAGACAAACTTAAGTGCTTCCAAAACTGCCACTGTCTCCGCCGTAAACATAGAAGTGCTCGTAGGCAGTTTGAAGGTTTTGCGGATCTGGATCTGAGGGCAGAAAAAAGCGCATCCTGTACACTCTTCTTGCGGAAGTTTGGAGCCATCGGTATATACACAGAGAAAATCCGGCCATTGTGCTTGAACGAGACGATTGAAGCCAACGTTGACATTAGTACTGTCCAGCCAGGTCGTACTTAAATAATGGACTGGGATCTGGGAGCAGAGTCTTCGACCGCCATTAGTGATGATTTTTATTCAAAATTTAAGTAGTGGCTTAGTTCGAATAAGGGAACGAGGGCGTTTAGATTACTTCTATTTTTCCGCTACCCACTCATACTTTTGTAACCAAGCATTTGTCCTTTATCCAGTCCAGCTTAGTCATCTTGTATTTCCTGTCAGTTTCCTTTTTTAGACATAATTTGACAAAAAAGAAGAAAAGTACTAGAGCACGAATGGTGTTTATTTTTCTTGTCCACTCAAAGATAGACTCCCTTAAGTCCAGTATGTACACTATGTGATCAAAAATGTCCGGATACCTGGCTGAGAATAACTTTACAAGTTCGTGGCCCCCTCCATCGGTAATGCTGGAATTCAATATGTTGTTGACCCACTCTTAGCCTTGATGACAGCTTCCACTCTCCCAGGCATATGTTCAATCATGTTCGTGATGGTTTCTTGAGGAATGGCAGCCCATTATTCACGGAGTGCAGCACTGAGGAGAGGTATCGATGCCGCTTGGTGAGGTCTGGCATGACGTCGGCGTCCCAAAACATCCCAAAGATGTTCTATTGGATTCAGGTCAGTACTCTGTACAGCCCAGTCCATTCCATGGATGTTATTGTCGTGTAACCACTCCTCCAGAGGCCGTGTACTATGAACAGATGCTCGATCGTGCTGAAAGATGCAATAGGCGTCCCCGAATTGCTCTTCAGCAGTGGGAAGCAAGAAAGTGCTTAAAATATCAATGTAGGCCTGTGCTTTGATAGTACCACGCAAAACAACAAGGGTGCAAGCCCCCTCCATGAAAAATACGACCACATCATAACGCCACCGCCTCCGAATTTTAAAATGGCTCTAAGCACTATAGGAGGTCATCAGTCCCCTAGACTTAGAGCTACTTAAACAGAACTATTCTAAGTTCATCACAGACATCTATGCGCGAAGCAGGATTCGAACCTGCGACCGTAGCAGCGCGGTTCCGAACTGCAGCGCCTTGAACCGCTCGGTCACAGCGGCCGGCCCGAATTTTACTGTTGGCACTACACAAGCTGGCAGATGACGTTCTGGGCATTCGCCACACCCACACCCTGCCATCGGATCGCCACATTGTGTACCGTGATTCGTCACTCCACACAACGTTTTTCCACTGTTCAGTCGTCCATTGTTTTCGCTCCTTACACCAAGTAAGCCGTAGTTGGTCATTTATCGGCGTGATGTGTGGTTTATGAGCAGCCGATCGACCGTGAAATCCAAATTATCTTAACTCCAGCCTAACTGTCATAGTACTTGCAGTGTATCCTGATGCAGTTTGGAATTCCTGTGTGATGGTCTGGACAGATGTCTGCCTATTACACATTACGACCCTCTTCAACTTTCAGTGGTCTCTGTCAGCCAACCGACGAGGTCGGCCTATAATCTTATGTATGTGTTCCTTCACGTTTCCACTTCACTATCACATCGGAAACAGTGGACCTAGGGATGCTTAGGAGTGTGGAAATCTTGTGTACACACGTATGACCACAGGTGTTTTTGGGGATGTCCGAATGCTTTTGATGACATAGTGTATCTCGATTGGTAATGCGTGGAGTCAATGCGGGGGGGACGTTATACGGCTCAGAGGCTCCTGTCGTTAACTGTTCGGTAACATCGCAACTGTCAACACCTGCACCTGCCTTCTTTGGAATTGGAACTTCTGCATTTTTTAAGTGTGCATGTGTTTCACCTTTCTCATATATCCTACCCTTCAGGCGGGATGATTTTAGTGATGACCGGCCGTCTACTCCACGGACCATTTCATCCTCATGTACTTCCCCTTTTTCCTACAATTTTTACTCGAAGTTTATTTCTCTTGTATGGTATTTCTACATATTTCTTCCACCTTTCGAATTCCCCTTCCGATTTATCACTGGGTTGCCAACTAAACCCTTGATATTCATTCAGTCGCTTCTGTTTTCTCGAATAGTTTCCCAAAGGTAACATCTATCTTTCTGCTACCGACTCATACTTTTGTAACTATGCATTTGTCTTTTATCCAGTCCAGCTTAGTCATTTTGTATTTCCTGTCAGTTTTCTTCTTCAGACGTCTGTATTCCCGTTTATCTGCTTCATTTGGTCCTTTCGTCAATTTAATTAAATATATTTTGTATTATCCACGGGTTTCTGTTGAGCCTGACCTTTTGCTTTTTGATCCTCTTTTGCCTTCACTTTGGAATATCCTCTTCGCTTCTAGCATTGATATTCATAAACTATATCTACTAGTAGCAAAGAATATGAGCAGTATGCCGCAAGTAGAGAGATAGGGACTCTGTTTTATCACTGCCCAGTTTCAACTACAATCTAAGACAAAAAGAAACAAAGAAAAATAACGACGTACCACGAACGAATAATACAAATGGGTCAGAAATCGGTAGATGTAATGTAATTGCACAGACACATAAATAGTTAAAATTTCAGAATAATTGGTTGATTCGTTCAAGAGAAAGTGCTTCACAACTGACCGAGCCAATAAAGCGCTGGCCCACCTTTGGTGCTTATGCAAGCAGTTATTCGGCTTGGCATTGATTGATACAGTTGTTGCATCTTCTGGTGAAGAATGTCGTGACCGATTATGTTCAACTGGCGCATTGGAAAGTCAAAATCAAGAGCTGGTTGGAGGGTACTGCCCATATTGCTCGAAACGTCAATTAGGGAGAGACCCAGTGGTCTTGCTGGCCAAGGTAAGCTTTGGCAAGCACGAAGACAAGCAGTAGAAGGTTTCACCGAGAGAGTATGTCGTCGGCGTACGGGTACCGCGGATGAGAGCCGAAGGGGACCTGCGATGAAATGAAATGGCACCCCCTATCTCCATTCGTGGTTGTCTGCCAGTGTGGCTGGCAACATGCGGGTTGGTATCCCACAGCTGTCCGGTGTGTCTTCAGAGGTGATCGGGGCTCAGTTCGAGGCAAGGCTCATTAATGAAGACAATACAACTGCAGTCAATGAGGTTCCAGACCGGCTAGTTGGTGATAGAGGCATTGTAGTCGACGTAAGGGACCTCATGAGCGTAGCACCCTTGCTCCCTCATGTGAGCCGCGTATTAAAGGTCATTGTGGCCACTGAAGTACGTCCGATCGGTAACACTGCTTTAAGTGCCTCACGGACAAGTGCTGATCCTCAAGTTCTGTAACCTATCCAGAACTACCAATTCCTTCTTTACGCTGTGTTCGGCTGTGATTCATCCATTCCTGCTAACATCGCCGGGTAGTGGCATCACTCCGTTTCAGATTTCGAAGGATTCTCCGACTACTCCAACCGGCGTCTTTGAGCCCAACTACACGTCCTCTCACACATGTTGTCATCTGCGTATATTATTCACGGGCTTGTCTACGAGTCAAAGTTACTGTCCAAGCGAGTAATCGGAATGAATCTGGAAATTTTCACAACTCCTTCGTTGTGCATAGTTATTACTTTTTTTCTTGTTTAGTCTAGAAAGTATTTTCGACACTCATCTAATATTTGGTCTCGGAAGCGGAAAGCGAATTCAAGTAATGTCTCTCTCTCTCTTCTGATTTAGCTCCGCTGAGATACAGACGACCCAACGAAACCATCCTTGGTTGCACGAATTAAATAAACTTCTTATTTTACTCTATCGTAAAATCGGCCAGGACAGCAATTTATGTATATTGTACTCTATCGGAAAATCGGCCGGGATGGCAATTTCTGTATAAAGTTCGATATTTTCACTATGGGAGAGCAATACACTACTGGCCATTAAAATTGCTACACCAAGAAGAAATGCAGATGACAAACGGGTATTCATTGGACAAATATATTATGCTAGAACTGACATGTGATAACATTTTCACGCAATTTGGGTGCATAGATCCTGAGAAATCAGTACCCAGAACAACCTCCTCTGGCCGTAATAACGGCATTGATACGCCTGGACATTGAGTCAAACAGGGATTGGATGGCGTGTACAGGTACAGCTGCTCATGCAGCTTCAACACGATACCACAGTTCATCAAGAGTAATAACTAGCGTTTGTGACGAGCCAGTTGCTCGGCCACCATTGACCAGACGTTTTCAGTTGGTGAGAGATATCGAGAATGTGTTGTCCAGGGCAGCAGTCGAACATTTTCTGTATCCAGAAAGGCCCGTACAGGACCTGCAACGTGCGGTCGTGCATTATCCTGCTGAAATGTAGGGTATCGCAGGGATCGAATGAAGGGTAGAGTGCCGTCAATGCGAACAAGAGGTGACCGAGACATGTAACCAATGGCACCGCATACTATCACGACGTGTGATACTCCAGTATGGCGATGACAAATACACGCTTCCAATGTGCGTTCACCGCGATGTCGCCAAACACGGATGCGACCCTCATCATGCTGTAAACACAACCTGGATTCACCCGAAAAAATGACGTTTTGACATTCGTGCACCCAGGTTCGCCGTTGAGTACACCATTGCAGGCGCTCCTGTCTGTGATGCAGCGTCAAGGGTAACAGCAGCCATGGTGTCCAAGCGGCTGCAAACGTCAACGATCTGTTGGTGCACATGGTTGATGTCTTGCAAACGTCCCCATCTGTTGACTCAGGGATCGAGACGTGGCTGCACTATCTGTTACAGACATGCGGATAAGATGCCTATCATCTCGACTCATAGTGATACGAGGCCGTTGGGACCCAGCACGGCGCTCCGTATTACCCTCCTGAACTTACCAATTCCATATTCTGCTAACAATCATTGGATCTCAACCAACGAGAGCAGCAATGTCGCGATACGATAAACCGCAATCGCGATAGGCTACAATCCGACCTTTATCAAAGTCGGAAACGTGATGGTACGCATTTGTCCTCCTTACACGAGGCATCACAACAAAGTTTCACCAGGCAACGCCGGTCAACTGCTATTTGTGTATGAGAAATAGGTTGGAATCTTTCCTCATGTCAGCACGTTGAAGATGTCGCCACTGGCGCCAACCTTGTGTGCATGCTCTGAAAAGCTAATCATTTGCATATCACAGCATCTTCTTCCTGTCGGTTAAATTTCGCGTCTGTATCACGTGATCTTCGCGGTGTAGCAATTTTAATGGCCAGGAGTGTATATAGAAGGTAAGAATCAGTGTCTATGTCTTTCCATTATAGTTATTATTGAACATCCTTTATTAAGCACTTGTGTATTCTTGATGTTATATGTACCTGTAATTAAGAAAAGCTGCGAACTGAACCTGCATCCGTGATACAAGGTTCGTGTCTTTTCTGGGCACACAGCAAACAATTTAACTACGTAAAAGTATCTACAAATTAAATGAATGTAGAACGGAGCAGAAAGGTACTAAAACTTTTCATCTTTCCGTCGCTCAATGTTACTCACTCGCTCTCTTTTGCAGTCAGTCGTTGCCTAGTGTTACCATGTATGGACGCAAAACGATCAGTCTGTACTGACAGGCATAGGCGTGTTAGTGGCGCAGTTACAACCGTGCAGAAAACATCAGGCAGCAGAATATGAGTCATGTTAGCGGGCACACTTTTAGATGTAGAGAAAAAAAATCTAATATACTGAAGTGGATAAAGAGGGTACATGATAAGGTTGCAATTATCATAAATTCTGCACGTAAAACACTATATATGAGAGAGAGACCAGGATAGGAAGTCCAAACATATCTGAGTATGCTGTGTGGCTGGTCCCGGCGGAGGTTCGAGTGCTCCCTCGGGCATGGGTGTGTGTGTTTGCCCTTAGGATAGTTTAGGTTAAGTAATGTGTAAGCTTGGGGTCTGATGACCTTGGCAGTTAAGTTTCATAAGATTTCACACATTTTTTTTTATCTAAGCTGTGTAGTTCAGTGTTCAGAAATCTCAGAATTCTAACTTTACCATGACCGAACATATTTATCTTGGGAATTGTTGCTGACAATATTGATTCATGCAAAAGGAAAAGCGACATTAATTCAGTGAATTCTGAAATAAAAAGCGATTTGCACTAGGATAACGCTTACTTCAGTATTAACACAGGAAAATATGCATTATTTAGCAGATTTCATTCATAAGTTGGTAAGTTTCCTTTTAACACACTTCTGTTCTGTGTAAGAGTTCCTCCCAGCGCAATAGCTGAAAAGTTTTCTGTGTAACGTGTTTCTAATTCGTATAGTCTCTCACGATTCTTTAACCGTTTTATTAATTCTTTGGATTCTTTCGTTTATAAATTTTCTGGTGGCTATTGAGTGAAGAACTTAATGACTCATTCCATGACCACGTGTCTTTGTCTCGTTTGGCCCATCTATCTGATTAAGTACAATAAATAGGAAATAGAGAAATGCCTGGACTGGAAAGAGTATAAAATAAGGAAGCATCTTTCATCGAAGAATCGTGACGGAAAAAAGTAATAGTTCAGAAGGAGATTAAAATTCAGGATGAAAGGATATCAGTATTAATATCACTAAACGCATTAGGCGTTGATATCCTCAGTAGACACAGTTGTCAACTGGCAGAAACTTTCGAGCAGTACACGGTTCCTTGAAGAGTGAAATATTCTTTCTGTACACGAATTTAAGAGGCATATTGTGATTCGATAAACTAACTTCCTTGTCTCAGAAACAACACCTTGTATCATTGTGAAACCTAAATAAATTTGAATAATGAGTGAACATTAACGTATTACTCCTCTCGCTATGTACTAATGTACTGGTTTCAACATTATATTTGTAAGTGAAATTTTTGAAAGAATTTCTGCGACAGACTTTCAGTTGTGTATTGAAAAGCGTTTGGTGACTAATTTCATTACTTTAAGATTGCGGTTTGTTGATCACTGATACCAATCAACAGCATTTCACAGGACGATTATTGTGTATGGAGCATTCACTACGTTGCAAAAACTTCGCACAGTTAAGGTTCTTTCGATAGAAACACTCATTAACCTAAATAGACATCATTCAGTACCACAGTCCTCTCAACGTAATTTGAATGCATTAATATAGTGTCCAGGATATTTACACGCCCAGAATGTTCTCAAAGGTGTTCATTAGCGAAGTTTTACTCGTTAAAAACGCTCGAAATGTTTAAAGGGTAGCAAGTCGCCTGACGAAGCACCTGTGAAAGTCAGCGGCATGGAAGAACTCCATGTAACTTTGCACTGCTATTTTTTCGTCAGAGGAACACTTCACTGTTTTAACAGTTACAACAGGTGGCAAATAAGAATTTTTGCAACCAACATAATGTGCTGAAATATTTTTATTTCCTCAGTGATCGGTTTTGGCAAGTCAATCTTCCGATAGCCAGAGTTGTCGAAACCGGCCACTGAGGAACAGCTAGACCTATCGAAATCAGTAATTGAGGAAATAAAAATATTTCAACACACGATTTCAGCTGCAAAAGTTCTTATTTGTTGCTAAAGAGCAGATCACGCCCAGTAAGATGTGGTTACGACAGTGTTACTGTATTCGTGACAACGCAGCGCAAACAACGAAGTGATCTTTCAGGTATCTGAACGGTATCCATCCCCAGTCCCTACTGTAAAGTGCTGTTCTTTTGTTCACTGACTAGGCTAGCTTGTTTTGTATTAGACTTACAAATATCTTCCAGGGCAGTTTGATTTCGTCCATTCTGAGGATTTATTTATGTTGATATGACTTGACTCGTTAACTTTCAAATTTTAATACAATTCATCTGACAGATTTCGGTGCTACAATATTAGAAGAACTAATTTTGTGTAAGGAACAAATAACCGATTGATGCACTAGGCATTTCATCAACTGTAGCAAATTTACTAAATGATAATTGTTCACGAATGTGCTTCCTTTCCCCTGACTTCCCTCTTTGCTCGAACACACAAAGTTTATAGGCCCATGAGAAACATTTTTATACGTAGCGTTAAATTTATTTCATTTCTTGCAGTTGTGCAAACGATGATAAGGTACACTAAAAAGATTTTCGTTTTAACTTCACACTCTGACTATATTACAGTAAATCAGGTTCGGCCGGCCGCGGTGGCCGTGGGGTTCTAGGCGCTTCAGTCCGGAATCACGCAGCTGGTACGGTCGCAGGTTCGAATCCTGCCTCGGGCATTGATGTGTGTGATGTCCTTAGGTTAGTTAGGTTTAAGTAGTTCTAAGTTCTAGGGGACTGATGATCTAAGATGTTAAGTCCCATAGTGCTCAGAGCCATTTGAACCATTTTTAAATCAGGTTCAGGTGTAGTTAACTGATAATATGCGGCCACTTCGTTCATTAGCGAAGATCGTATAGGTGGTTAAAACTCCATGACTAACCACTATACAGTATGATTCTTCACCAGATAACTTCTCAGCGCCTTGCTCGAATTTCTGGTTTACGCTGCTACCATGTGATCAAACATAAATTACTGAACGAGTTGTCATGTAATTCATGTACAACACCATGGGCGATTTTCGTCTTGCACACTATCCAAGACACAGGATCTTCGGAGAGACCGAGCGACGTGGCGCAGTAGTTAGTACACTGGACTCGCATTCGGGAGGACGACGGTTCAATCCCGCGTCCGACCATCCCGATTTAGGTTTTCCATGATTTCCCTAGATCACTTCAGGCAAATTCCGGGATGGTTCCTTTGAAAGGGCACGGTCGCATTCCCTCCCAATCCTTCCCTATCCGAGCATGTGCTCCGTCTCTAATGACCTCGTTGTCGACGGGACGTTAAACACTAATCTCTTCCGAGATCTAATGAGAATTTCCAAGAAGCAGATTCTAGAAATACTTGTATTAACCTCAGGTAACTGATACAGTGTTTTTCTTATTATCAGTTAAATCATCGTCAAGATACAGGTTTTCTCTCCTTCCGATCAATAAATTAATGAGAAAATTGGTAAGCTTCTTCTTGCAAAGACACATCATGTTTGTTTCTTCCTTCATCTCCTTTCTGGATATTTTCTTATTTTCTTTGTCTCTAATACCCTCGTCGCCAACGAGAAGTTGAGCTACAAATTTTTCTTCCTTCCGAAGTGCTGCGGAGGAAAGTTTGGTAATCATTAGTTCAAGGGACGAATGGAAGAGTGAGTAACTAGAGTTAGTTGGTAAATTCACCTACGCATTCTCTGGCACCTACTTTATGTACTGTCAAGACACCATTACTGTAGCGTCAACATACGTTGTCCTACACTAAGTCTGAAGTTGTTGTTCTTAACAATGTAACCGCTGGCCGTTATGGCGGTTCTAGGCTCTTCAGTCCGGAACCGCGCTGCTGCTACCGTCGCAGGTTCGAATCCTGCCTCGGGCATGGAAGTGTGTGATGTCCTTACGTTAGTTGGGTTCTAAGTCAAGTTCTAAGTCAAGGGGACTGATGACCTCAGATGTTTAGTCCCACAGTGCTTAGAGCCATTTGAACAATGTAAGTTTTGTTTGGTCCTCAGCGGCATTGTTCATTCATAATTATGTAAGGGACAAGTGTTGCAGAATCTAATTTTAGTGTCCTTTTTTGTGCAGGCAGAAATCGTTCACTGTCACTTAAAACTGTATGCTGAAAACACTGCAAGGACACTTAAGCAATCAAAATCAGTCCAGAGTAAGTAATGAAATATTTCGGCACCAGACGCGGCGGACAAGAAGTACTTTCCTAATAGCCTTATGAGGACTTCTTAACTAAAGCGTTTCTTTGGCGCCGAAGGGGTTGACCGATGTGAGGTCTGACAGACAGCAGGAGGGATGTCACCAAGTAACAAGCAACTGGAAAGAAGCGCCATCATTCCCATTGCCAATACATAGGTTTGTCGCAGTGTAACAAATCAGGATAGCAGCAAACAAATTGTTGTGACTCCTCAAGCTTTCCCGGCAGATGTGTTGTAATTGGTCTCCATGGGTTTGTCGCCAGAACACGTTGTGCAAATTCCACAATATTTCCAAGGAGCAACTGTCCGACATCTTCAGGTGGTCCAATCTTGCTGGTGGCTAGGTACGGCTGACGGTATCCGCATGTCGACGCCCCGTTTCTCGAACACGCGCGCGAAGAATGCGCGGAAATTGCGCAATAATTTGCAGACAGATGGTGCCATATTCAAACTCCCTCTGCCGAAAGTTGCAGAGCGGTTCTCCTGTGCGTGCGCTGTACGCTGCGTTTGCCAACCGTGCGGCCAGACGTTACTCACCAACGGCCGTACCACTGTGAAAGTCACACTTAATTCCATATTTGAAGACAGTGTTCCGACAAAACGGTTATTCGGAGAGACAGTTATAAACACATTCCCCATGCAAGAACAACCTGACCTAAATGTATTTTGTTGCTCAAACTAATAGCTTATGTAATGCTCTTCACGCTGTTATTGGCTACCTTTGAGTATAATTAGTAGCCCGTGTTTAGAAGACTGATGCTACTTCAGTTTTTACAGTCATTACGTTTCCTTTTCTGCTGTATACCACTATTATATCTATATCGATGACATATAATTAAATAAAATGTTCCTAATTTTGAATATTTGTGTTCAATATAGTATAGGTGGAAAGGATCAGCCAAGGGACTCGTCGATATTCCCTCTGTTTGCGCCGTTCATGGAGTTGCGGGGCATTATTGTTTACTAACTACACTACCTCAGACTTCATGTCGATAGTGCGGCTTGGTACGGAGTCTGTCGGCTGCAACATTAATTGATGAGAAATTTGTGAAGTGTCAACGGAGTAAGGAGACTACGAAAGGACTTACGACACCCATATACGTATTTAAAGGCAAATAAACTGTATGGAAACTATGGCATCTCAAATTATCTTTCACTGAAATGCGGAAATAAGTTGAGAAATTTACGATTAAGCTATGGATATTCACATCTAATTTGTGCTAAAAACGTGGCCAACTATCGTGCGTTACAAGAAGCAAGCGATCAGAAGTTTTCACTGCAGAAGAGTGTCACGCTAAGGTATTGTAAAGATGATGCTTATCTGGCTGCGAGATACGGAGATAACCCAGTTTTCTATGAGCCATGAAGCATTACGCTGCATCTAATCACAGTATCTGAAATTCGCGTTAAAGGAAGGAGAGTTAAAGATGAGGCAGACATTGAAATTTGCAGAGAGATCAAACGTGAGTATTTTGAGAAAAAAAATCCGGAAAGACATGGGGTTGAACTGATTAATTCTTAGACTGTAACAGTTTTTCACATGTACAGTTCTGTAATCAGGGAATCTTATCACTGATACCCTTTACCATGAATTTTAATCCCACTCCAGAATCGTTCTTTTATTTCCGTCATTGCTTCTTCGATTTATAAATTAAACAGTGGAGGTGAAGCACTGCATCCCTTACACCCTTTTCAATCGGAGCTCATTTTTCTTGGTGTTTCTGCATCTTGGTTCTTGTGCATCTTATATGTTTTCCGTCTGCTCCAGTTTTTCTCAGAATTTCAAACATTTAGTACAATTTACACTGTCGACCGCTTTCTCTAATTCCTCACTTTCTCTAGTTTAGCTTTCCAAAAGCCAAACAGATCGTCATACAATAGATCCTCCATTCTTCTGTGGATTATCCTCGTCAACAGCTTGGATGCATCGGCTGCTGATTGAGCGATAGTTGTCACATTAATTTATTCTTGCAATCTTCGGAACTGCGTAGCTGATATTTGTCCGTATGTTTGATGCTATGTCGGCAGTCTCATAGGTTCTACACACCTTGGTGAAAAGTCGTTAGTTGCCACTTTCCCCAACGATTTTAAAAATTTCCATATGATATTATCTGTCCCTTTTGCCTTATTTTACCTTAAGTCTTCCAGAGCTCTTTTAAAATCTGACTGTAATACAGGATTCCTTATGTTTCCCACAGCCACACTAGTTTCTTCTTCTATCACGTCATCAGATCAGACAAGTCCTCCCCCACACATAGTCCTCCAATATCCTTTTCTCACCTACTCTTCGGCGTTTAACAGCGGAGTTGCGAATGCATTCTTAATGTTATCACCCTGGACTTTAATTTCACGGTAAGCTGTTTTGAATTTCTAAATGCCAAACTATTCCTCCCAACGAACATTTCTTTTTCGATCTCTTCACATTTTTCCCGTATCCGTTTCGCCTTGGTTGCTCTGCATTTTCTACTTGTTTCATTCCTAAGTGACTTAGTGTATTCACGTCTTTCCCTGATCATCGTTGAACTTCCTCCTTTCGTCAAACAATTGAAGTATTTCTTCTGTTACACGAGGGTCCCTCGGAGTTATCTTCCTTGCTCCTATTTCTGATTGTCCTATATATGTGACTCCCCTTTTAGAGAAGTCCAGTCTTATTCAAATGAAAAGCCAACTGTGATATTCCTTACCGCAGTGCTCATATCTTTAGCGAACTTCTAACGCGTCTCATCATTCCTCAGTACTACAATATCCATCTTCCTTCTACACTGGGCCGGCCGCTGTGGCCGAGCGGTTCTAGGCGCTTCAGACCGGAACCGCACTGCTGCTTCGGTCGCATGTTCGAATCCTGCCTCGGGCATGGATGTGTGCGATGTCCTTAGGTTAGTTAGGTTTAAGAAGGTCTAAGTCTAGGGGACTGATGACCTCAGATGCTAAGTCCCATAATGCTTAGAGCCATTTGAACTATTTTCTTCTACACTGGTTCTTTCGGACGATTCTCTTAAGCTTCACCCTACTCTTCATCACTACTACATTGCGGTCTGAGATCTATATCTGCACGTCTTACAAACCAAAATCCATTTACAAATCTCTGCTTGAACATTATGATATCCAGCTGTAATCTCCCTGTGTTTCCGAGTCGTTTCTCAGCATACCTCCTCAGCTTTTACGTACAGTATTACCCTTTCAATATCGTCACGTACTTTTCAGTCTCTTCATCGTCTCCTTGCGACGTCGGCTTGTATATCTGACCATTGGTATCAGTGTTGGTTTGCCGTCCTATCACTGGACTGTTCACAGAAGCTCTGTGTCTCCGCTGCTAGCTGACTCTCCCCTACTTTACTGCTCTTAACAAATCTTGCTCCCGTTATACCATTTTCTGCTGATGCTGATATTATCCTACATTCGTTGGACAATAAATCGTTACCTCCTTTTCATTTCATTTTACTGGCCCCCACTACATCTAGATTGAGAGTTTTTTCACATTTTCTAGCTTTCCTATTGCTGTTATATTTCTGAAATTTCATATTCCGATTGGTAGAATATTGTCGTATCATTGGATATTCCATTCTTTTTCTCCTGGTTACCTCTGCCTTGGCAGTCCGCTCCCATAGATGTGAATGGAGGACTAATCCGGAATCTCTTGCCAATAGAGGCATTATCATGCCATTATTTTAACTACTGGCTACATGTTCTGTGGATACACATTATGTGTTCTTAATTCAGTGGTTCTCACTGCCTCCTGTATCCTACAGCCGTTGATCAATGTTGATTCTTCAGCCTCAAAAGCCAGTTTCCCACCGAAGGAAGAAGCGTGTGCCCTGAATCTCTGTCTGCTCCTACACTCTCTTTGATAAGGCCGTGAAGGAGGGTGGCTTTTTATGCCGGAAGTCATCGGCTTCCATTGCTAATGCATATTATTCAAAGTTCAAACAGTGGCGGTGTTAGAACCCACGACATACGATGTTTTGATGACTAGTCAAATACATTACCCGCAGACCACAGAGGGTTTATGCTACAGACCACTTAAATGTGTAGAAAGCGAAATATATACAAATACTATGCAAAACGCAACCTAATGCCTAACATTAAGAAAAAAGTTGAGAACAGCGGAAATTGTTTACGGAAGTCTTTAGAGCCCAGCCCTTAATTTGATTCTAGAATCAGTCATTAGACTAAAGTATAGACGAAAAACTTTCTCGTCTTCCTAGGTGCATTATGCTACATACCAAACTTACCCTTTACGAATTAGAGATTGAAGTCCCCCTCCCAATTTTTTTGCTTGTATGTGAAGGCTAATGTCAGTAATTACTGTAGGGGTTTTGATATGGCTTTCACTAATAGAATGATTCACGAGGCAGACCCAGCCAGATAGCGGTGTACGTTAACCCACGACTTCACAGATTCGAGGGGGCGCGAAGGACTCGGTTCAGCTCCACCCCGCAGATTAACGGGGGTAGTGGACTGGTCAGCCCGTATCTGATATTTAGGCGGCTTCCCATATCCAGTTAGTTGAATACCGGGCTGTTTTCCACATCTCGCCTCAGATACACGATGATCAAACATCTATGAAACGATTTCACACTTGAATGTACGGGTTGCTCCAGATGATAACACTAATTCCGTCCTGAGGAGAAACGGTCGCGGCAGGAACGGCACGTAGGTAGTTGCTGTCACTAACACGCCTCAGCCCATATAACGTTGTCGACCCCATAGTCAAACTGAGCAAGGCAACGACAAAAGAGGAGAAGAAAAAGAAGATTTACATGGAAGTTTCTCTAGACATTTTATTACCGGTACGACAAACAGGTCTTCCTCCCGTAGAAACTTGTGACACTATAATACAGATGTGCTACCTAAAAATTAGCCCATTATGTTTGTTGTACATAGGGTGTTCTTGTTTCATTCTGTAAATCATTAGATACTATGTCCTAATTAGATATATGGTACATGCTGTAACCTGTATAAATAATTTATTCTGCGATAAGGCCGTTAGGGAAAGTAAGGCAAAACAATATTGTTGGCAGAGAGTAAAGACTTGTGTAGGAGCGCTGTTTCTGGACTCGAGAGTGCCGTCAGAGCAGAGCATGCAGGGGACTTGTTTGGTTCTGAGACGTAAAAGTGAACACACGGAAATGGCGTGCACTGCCGGGCCTACGTTAGGCGCAGTTGTTATTAGAGCGGCAGCATGACCGTGAGTTTGGGCAGATATAAGATGCTCCAGTAACATCAAGGTCGTGCCCAATTATTGGTCATTGCGAATCAAGTTGTGCCCGCAGTATCACGTGGAGCAATGGGAGCGTTGCAGACGACAACAAAGACGATGGCTTAACATCTGCAACGAACTGTAAGGTTGTTTTATTTTCGTTGAAGTTAAGGACTTTATGAGGCATCACAGAATGACTTTCTCAGTGAACTTTATTCCAGTAATAAGTGTTCTAGGTACAAACTGAAGGCACCTCTTCTTCATAATCTTTAGTCATTGTCACCGTCTTGGGATCTCATTCCTTTTCAGTTACTGATCGCTCGAGTATCATTGTTTAAATAACTGAAAGAAAAGTATTAAAATCATTGCCAGTTTTGTTTGTTTGTTAAAAGGCAATTGAAAGTAATTAATAATGAGGCCTCAGTCGGTTATCAGTATTGTTCAGTAATATTTAGAGTCAATGTTATTCTCGCTAATTGGCAGGAGACAAGGAAATGTAAAGTAACTAAATTTAAAGTAATTCTGGTAATTTTAAATTAAAGAAAAGAATAAATTGCCCTTGAGAAGACAGTACGCGAGACTTTCCAAGAGAACGAAGGGATTGAAATCGAAGGAAAGAGACTGGCATACTTAGCCTATGCAGGCGACATCTGTTTACTCTCTAGGTTGGAAGAGGAGTTGGAGCAAATGACGAAAGTACTAAAGGAGGCTGCCAGCAAATTTGGGCTACACATAAACAAAGCCTAGACAGAGTACCTCTTTATGACGCTTGATCATTGTCAGACTGCTGATCATCTACAATCACTGCAGGCTGGGGACCAGATCTACAAGAGAGTGCAAGAATTCAAATACCTAGAGGCACCTTTCACTGAGAACTCGTCATGTGAAGCAGAAATAAATGCCAGAATACAAGCAGGAAACCGATCTTACCACAGCCTAGCACAACTGCTTCGGTCCAGATATCTCTCCAGACAGTTCAAGATTCGAATGTACAAAACCCTGATCCAGCCTGTTGTTCTATATGGATGTGAGACATGGAGTATCTGGAAACAGGACTTCCATAAGCTCCTTTTTTTTTGAGAGATAAGTGCCTCGAAGATCTTCGGTCCGGTTCTGGATGCAGATACAGGGGAATGGAGGATCAGATACAACCAAGAGCTTGAGGAATTATACGAGCAGCACAACATAGCAGGAATTGTCAAAGCCAAACGAATGCAGTGGGCCGGCCATGTGGCCCGGATGGAGGATCATAGATGGCCTCGGAAGCTCCTGGATTTCACACCTACAGGATAGAGACCGCCAGGATAACCCAGAAGCGTTTGAGGGATGGACTCCATGAAGATTTAAACCAAATGTCAATAGATGTGAACGGATGGCGGATAGCAGCAATGGACAGAATACAGTGGAGTAGGAAACTTGTAGATGCGTGCGGTCCACTGGGCCTGATCTCGTAGTAGTAGTAGTAGTAGTAGTAGTAGTAGTAGTAATAGTAGTAGTATTTCCTGTATGTGTCTATTGTAATTACGCTATTCTGTAGTGCCAAGGTTCGCATTTTGGCGTTGTCAGGCTTTTGAAAGCCAATAGTTCCTTGCCGGCCGGAGAGGCCGAGCGGTTCTAGGCGCTACAGTCTGGAACTGCGCGACCACTACGGTCGCAGGTTCGAATCCTGCCTCGGGCATGGATGTGTGTGATGTCCTTAGGTTAGTTAGGTTTAAGTAGTTCTAAGTTCTAGGGGACTGATGACCTCAGAAGTTAAGTCCCATAGCGCTCAGAGCCATTTGAACCATTTGAACCAATAGTTGCTTATTTGGTACAGTAAATTTTCATAGTAATTATACTCTACTCAAAGTACGTAGCTTTCTCTATGAAGCAAATGTAGTGCACGTTAGCCAACGCTAATATAAATTACCGTCGTAGCGAAACAGCTACATCCAGTTTATCACTTACTTCGCAACATATCTGGATATTAACTATATAAGACAATTGGTTTCTTTATTCACTATTATTTCGTAACGTAATGTGTTGTCAGAAACTTGTGGCAACCTTTTGTTACCACATGTACAGACAAACAGTTACGTATTCATGGCTGTCCGCGTTGTTGGTCAGATAGTGGACTGGCAATGCCCAATTGTACCGGCGATTGTAGTTATTAATTTATATGTTATTTCAATTAGTTTTGTTGTGGGGACTCCGTGTCATGTGGTACCCGTTTCCTTTTCGTATTTTATGCACTGTTTAACTACTACTAGGAAGATTTTTCTGTTTAGGAAGATTTTTCTGTTTAGCAAAAGTGACAAAAGCAGATTACAGAGTACCTGACGGCTCAACACAAAAGTTTTGTCTCAAGTACAGATAGCGTTGAGGATCAGTGGACAAAGTTCAAAACTATCGTACAATATGCGTTAGATGGGTATGTGCCAAGCAAGATCGTAAGAGATGGAAAAGAGCCACCGTGGTACAACAACCGAGTTAGAAAACTGCTGCGGAAGCAAAGGGAACTTCACAGCAAACATAAATATAGCCAAAGCCTTGCAGACAAACAAAAATTACGCGAAGCGTAATGTAGTGTGAGGAGGGCTATGCGAGAGGCGTTCAATGAATCGGAAAGTAAAGTTCTATGTACTGACTTGGCAGAAAATCCTAAGAAATTTTGGTGTTATGTCAAAGCGGTGGGTGGATCAAAACAAAATGTCCAGACACTCTGCGACCAAAATGGTACTGAAACAGGGGATGACATACTAAAGGCCGAAATACTAAATGTCTTTTTCCAAAGCTGTTTCACAGAGGAAGACTGCACTGTATTCCTTCTCTAGATTGTCGCACAGATGACAAAATGGTAAATATCGAAATAGACGACAAAGGGATAGAGAAACAATTAAAATCGCTCAAAAGAGGAAAGGTCGCGGGACCTGATGGGATACCAGTTCGATTTTACACAGAGTACGCGAAGGAACTTGCCCCCCTTCTTGCAGAAGTGTACCGTAGGTCTCTAGAAGAGTGTAGCATTCCAAAGGATTGGAAAAGGACACAGGTCATCCCCGTTTTCAAGAAGGGACGTCGAACAGATGTGCAGAACTATAGACCTATATCTCTAACGTCGATCAGTTGTAGAATTTTGGAACACGTATTATGTTCGAGTATAATGACTTTTCTGGAGACTAGAAATCTACTCTGTAGCAATCAGCATGGGTTTCGAAAAAGACGGTCGTGTGAAACCCAGCTCGCGCTATTCGTCCATGAGACTCAGAGGGCCATAGACACGGGTTCCCAGGTAGATTCCGTGTTTCTTGACTTCCGCAGGGCGTTCGATACAGTTACCCACAGTCGTTTAATGAACAAAGTAAGAGCATGTGGACTACCAGACCAATTGTGTGATTGGATTGAAGATTTCCTAGATAACAGAACGCAGCATGTCATTCTCAATGGAGAGAAGTCTTCCGAAGTAAGAGTCATTTCAGGTGTGTCGCAGGGGAGTGTCATAGGACCGTTGCTATTCACAATATACATAAATGACCTTGTGGATGACATCAGAAGTTCACTGAGGCTTTTTGCAGATGATGCTGTGGTGTATCGAGTGGTTGTAACAATGGAAAATTGTACTGAAATGCAGGAGGAACTGCAGCGAATTGACGCATGGTGCAGGGAATGGCAATTGAATCTCAATGTAGACAAGTGTAATGTGCTGCGAATACATAGATAGATAGATCCCTTATCATTTAGCTACAAAATAGCAGGTCAGCAACTGGAAGCATTTACTTCCATAAATTATCTGGGAGTACGCATTAGGAGTGATTTAAAATGGAATGATCATATAAAGTTGATCGTCGGTAAAGCAGATGCCAGACTGAGATTCATTGGAAGAATCCTAAGCAAATGCAATCCGAAAGGAAGTAGGTTATAGTACGCTTGTTCGCCCACTGCTTGAATACTGCTCAGCAGTGTGGGATCCGTACCAGATAGGGTTTATAGAAGAGATTGAGAAGATCCAACGGAGAGCAGCCCGCTTCGTTACAGGATTATTTAGTAATCGCGAAAGCGTTACGGAGATGAGAAACTCCAGTGGAAGACTGCAGGAGAGACGCTCAGTAGCTCGGTACGGGCTTTTGTTTAAGTTTCGAGAACATACCTTCACCGAGGAGTCAAGCAGTATATTGCTCCCTCCTACGTATATCTCGCGAAGAGACCATGAAGATAAAATCAGAGAGATTAGAGCCCACACAGAAGCATACCGACAATCCTTCTTTCCATGAACAATACGAGACTGGAATAGAAGGGAGAACCGATAGAGGTACTCAGGGTACCCTCCGCCACACACCGTCAGGTGGCTTGCGGAGTATGGATGTAGATGTAAACAAAATCCAGATAAGTAGAAAGTGGAAGATTACAATAGGGTGTTCCTTAGAACGACTGGTTGCACTTATCTCTCCACTAACCGATCAAATTTTCTTCACATAAGAGAGATTCATCCAAAATCAAGTTCGTTAGGCATACGCGATCACGGTCATAGTGTTTCATTAACCGATTAGTAAGGGAGAGGCTACGAACTTAGTGCGAAGCGAGGTCAGGTCAGTAATTCATCAATAAAGCAATGTTTTTTAATAATACCTTACTTCCATTAATGTCGCCAATTTGAAAGATCATGAGAACCATCCACCGATTATGCCACGCGGTACCAAACGTTTTTGTCGGTAGACCGAATGTCATGCGTGACTTTAGTGCCCGCGGTCGGTAGGCAGTGGTAGGAAGCCGAAGCGAGGACATGGCTTGAAGACGCGGGTCCCCTACGCAAAGAGGTGTGCGAGTGCGTCTGACTTGCGGGCGCGCGGTTCACCGCCAGCTCTCGCAGGAGCGGCCCGGCGCGCAGCCCATTAGCGTGATCACCGCTATAATGGCTTCGAAAGCCGGCACTCGGATGCGCTGTATAATTCAGGAATGCCGCCGCCGCCGCCTCTGCCCGTAGTCGCATCTTAGGCAGCGGCTCCCCGTGCCTTGCCGGCGTCACCGCCGCTGCAGCTTCTGCCCGCCGGATGCCGAAGCCGCCGAGGGCTGCGCCAGGCCCAGCGCGACGACTTTTGCCGCCGCGCGGCGCCCCCAGAATAATGACCCGTGTAACCAATACCTCTCGCGCGCCGCCATTGTTTATGGACCATTATTTTTCGGTAATGATACGTCGCTTCCGCACGCGCTCCTTCCTAACCCCCCCCCCCCCCCCCCCTGCGCCAGTCTCTTGCAGCGTCTCCGGCCGGGGCTCTGGCGCCACCGCCGTCAGATGGTGCCTAACGGATGACACGGCTGCCCGACCGTGACGGAGATCAATGGCGGCTCGATTCTCGGGCGATTACCGGGCGTACCATCCGATCACAAGTGCCGCCGCTGTCGGGTCCTCCTCTTTCCTCCTTCTCGTCCACTCCCTTCCCTTCCATCGCTTCCTACAGCTGGGCTGAAACCCCCCCCCCATGCCCCACTACCCAACCCGCCACGACGCTCTTACACTACAGCCTATACCGGTCCCCGAGACCGCTGCTGAATTAGGGAATCAGGAGCGACTCGCTCGGTCCTTTCTCAAAGTTAATGAGTCAGAAAGGAAGCCGGTTAGCTTGAAGCAGGGGAAGATGCGATTCTTTCCGTCGTGTCGTGCGGCTCGGCACTCAGCCTGTTTAGGGGTGGATGGGGTGCGCAGAATCGGCTGCGGCGAAGAACAGGACGGGGAGGGGGGAGGGGAGGGGGTTGCCGATGGGGGACCGCTCGACACGGGATTGAAACGTAAGAGGGCGTATCAGCGCGGGACGCAGCGGCGCGCGCGGCCGTTGGTTCCACTCGAGCGCTGACGAGCGACGTGCACCGCGCCCACTGCCTTCCTCGGCCGCACGTCGATGCAAGGTCGGCCAGTGCAGAAGTGAGCGTGCGCATCTGTCCCCGGTGAGCTTTAATGGATATCACAGAGGATAACACCGAGACTATTACTTCAGTGACAGATTCTGTATCGTAATTATTCGTGACTTCAGACAGCAGGCTATCAGCCTGTTCTTCTCAGATTTACCATCATTATCTTCTAGGTATACAGGGTGTCCCAAAAAGACATCGACAGGCTTTAGGGACAGGTTCGTTACACCAGAACGAGCAAAAAAATGTCTAGCAAACATGGGCTTTAAAATGCATACGGAAAAATGGAAATTTGTGGTAAGGTCTTACGAGACCAAACTGCGGAGGCTATCGGTCCTGTAATATCATAGGTTAAGGGGCTCCGGAAAGCCCTATACTTGCAATGTTAAAATAACGCTTATAAATTACATCTTTTCTCACAAAGTATTTGAGGTAGGAAGTTGAGCTTTTTACAGATTATTTATTGGAATATGGGCTACAACTTAACACAGGGATTTTACAAAATTTTAGTTCAGTTATTAAAGATGATTTTTTTTCAATTGTAATGAAAATTCACAACATTTTTTGCAATTTTTTATTTATATATTCAAAAATATACAGTTTTTTGGAAAAAGGCTGTGTTAAATTATGCAGAAGGTACTGTGTAACATTTACTGAAAGTTTGAAACAAATATGTTTGGAAGATCCTTAGAAAACATGTAATTAGTATGAGAAAATAAAAGTTTTGGGAATCGAGCGACAAAGATTGGATTAACTTTTTAGTGCATTCCAGGCCCATAGGATGGATTATCTTCATCCTCTGCAAACTCCTCCTCCTGCTTCCTCTTGTTCCTCCTCCTGTTTACTCTTGCTTGTATTTCTAGACTCTTTACAGCCCTGTCTGCAGCTCGAAGGCGTTCCTTGCCTAAAGCAAGCATCGCTCGTACCATGTTAGAACCTATCTTCATTCCCACATTTCTAAATACCTTGCACCTTACAATGTTACCATAATTGAAAGTCGCAACAGCAACTTTACTTTTACTCATTAGTATACTTCAACAAAACAGAGAATCAAGAAACAGAATTAATTACGAATATTTTCGAGATAACGACAGAGTAAATAAACATGAAACAATCGACAATCACACCAGCGATATATATTGAACCATCGCAGGTTAGCCACAACACATACTTTATCTCACATCACTAAAATGTACCTGATGAACACGGACGTTAATAATAACACCATTTGACAGCAGTTTAACAGCGCCACAGTGGGTCACGCCCATGTAGAACACATTTCAAAAAAAATTTAAAAATAGTTGTAGTCATCGGAAATGAATAAATTATATATCTATTAAAAGATAATAGTCTGCAGATTCAGAAAACACAAGAAAGTAAAAATTTAACTTCTCATGATTTGAGCCTTTCCGGAGCCCCTTAAGGGTGGACCTGCGAAAGCAATCGCACAACTTGCGTACCGGCCGCTAGACGCCGCCGCGAGCGCTAAGAGTGCACTGCGATCGCAGGCGCGCGTGTTGCGTACGGGCCGCGAGGTGCCGCCACGAGCGCAACCGTAAATAAGTGCCGACGGAGTTTGGTCAGCTCTCCTTTTGTTGGCATCTCATTTTTGCCTATTCTCTTATTTGCTTAGCTCTTATTCGTTTATGGCTCATGTTATTGTGCTCTCTTTCAGCCATTCTGATTGTTTTGATTTACTCCCAATTGAGAAGTGCTCATTTTGGCATTTCACTTTTTCATATTTCTCATTTTGCTAATAATATGCTCCTTAGCTTTTTACAGTTGAATTGATTAACATAGTCTCATGTACTGTTTGTTCATTTCAGCCTGTTCATATTTCAATGTTCTTTAAATACTGTAATAATTATCGGAAGCAATTCTTCCCTTAAACTTGTGTAAAGTATTCTCGATGTTGGATTTGTTCTGCGGCACAGGTGTAAGGTTTTGAATATAAATTATATACGAAACTTTGCTTTAAAAGGAATTTATTTTTTCAGTTTGTACTACACCAGATGACAATTTTGTGATATGAGGGAGCAATTTGAGGGGCGAACCCATGGAAATAGTCTTAAGTGATCCCCTTTAAAATAAAAATTTGTGTGCACTGAATGACGTGACACTGTAGGCACCGAAAATTTATGTATATAAAAATGTACGTCACAGTCCCTAAGATTACGCACTACTTAATCTAACTTTAACTAACTTACGCTAAGGACAACACACACACCCATGCCCGAGGGAGGACTCGAACCTTCAACGAAGGAAGCCGCGCGGGTCGTGACAAGGCGCCCGAGACCACGCGGCTATCCGGCGCGCAAAATGCGTACCTTAAGATCTAGCAGTACATGTTCCTTACAAGAGATGTGTTTCACACTGCGAAAACAAAGTGCTCATAGCTTTTAAGAAATGCATTTTAGACCCTGCGTTTGCTAGACATTTTATTCTTGTTTTGGTCCTTACCACCTCCTCAAAAAATATAGAAAACAAAGTCGTCTCAGTAGAAGAAATATACTTCATAGAACCGAGGATGAACAAGTCCTCATAGCTCTTAACGTACCTATTTTAGAGCCCATGTTTAATGAACATTTTTTTTGTTTTCGTGTAAGTAACCTTTTCTGTAGCTTGTCAATGATTTTTTGGACAACCTTTATAAAAATTGAAGTCGCCTTCTAGCGTCCTTCTCCATGTGCAGGCTAACCTCAGGATTTCCATTAGTTATTCACACACAGGTAAACTGTTCCACGAGGAAGGTTTCTGTATATAATTTTTAAATATTTCTTAGAAATTGCCTTAATTACACTGAATTAAATTTAAGTCGAAAAAGCGCTGTCATTGAAACCTACTGAACAGCGACCCTAGCTCGAGAGACCAGCAGTCCCTTGACTTAGCAGAAAACGCGACCAAATTGTCGTCTGATTAGATGGTTTAATTGAATGAGCGCCTATTTCATACTGGATTACTGCAGTCGCTGTTTAACCATAGATGCGCTACAACAAAGGTTTACCTGTTATGCGCAGGAAGCGAATTGTCAGTGCTTTAAAAAGCAGTTAGTGTTTCGAAATGATCCGTTGAGACTGCTTTTTCGGCAGACTCCTGTCACATTCCGAGGTTCAAGTCAAACACAACTGCATGCCTATTGGACCACTATGTTCATGATATTGTAGATGGAGTGCTCCATACGGACCCATTCACCGTCCACCAGTATACAGCCATTGCATACTGGAAGTGTTTGCGCCGACCACGGTACTGCGACTTACATACACTATGTGATCAAAAGTATCCGGACACCTCCAAAAACATACGTTTTCATATTAGGTGCATTGTGCTGCCACGTACTGCCAGGCACTCTATATCAGCGATGTCAGTCAGTCATTAGACATCGTGAGAGGGCAGAATGGGGCGATCCGTGGAACTGTCGGACTTCGAACGTGGTAAGGTGACTGGGTGTCACTTATGTCATACGTCTGCACGCGAGGTTTCCACGCTCCTAAACATCCCTTGGTCCACTCTGTCCGATGTGACAGTGAAGTGGAAACGTGAAGGGACACGTACAGCACAAAAGCGTACAGGACGATAACGTCTGTTGACTCACAGATACCGCCGACGGTCGATGAGGGTCGTAGTGTGTAACAGGCAAACATCTATCCAGACCATCACACAGGAATTCCAAACTGCATCGGGATCCACTGCAAGTACTATGACAGTTAATCAGGAGGTGAGATAACTTGGATTTCATGGTCGAGTGGCTGCTCGTAAGCCACACATCACGTCGGCGAATGCCAAACGACGCCTCACTTGGTGTAAGGAGCGTAAACATTGGACAAGTGGACAGTGGAGAAACGTTGTGTGGAGTGACGAATCACGGTACACAATGTGGCGATCCGATGGCAGGGTGTGGGTATGGCGAATGCACGGTGAAGGTCATCTGCCAGCTGCCAGCGTGAGTAGTGCTGACAGTAAAATTCGGAGGCATTGGTTCTATGGTGTGGTCCTGTTTATCATGGAGAGGGCTGGCAGCCCTTGTTGTTTTGCGTGGCACTACCACAGGACACGCCTACAATGGTGTTTTAAATACATTCTTGCATCACACTCTTGAAGAGCAATTCGGGGATGAAGATTGCATCTTTCAACACGATCGAGCACCTGTTAATAATGCACGACCTGTGGCGGAGTGGTTACACGACAATAACATCCCTGTAATGGACTGGCCTACGCAGAGTTCTGACCTAAATCCTATAGAACCCCTTTGGGTTGTTTTGGAACGCCGACTTCGTGACAGGCTTCACCGACCGACAACGACATCTCTCCCAAGTGCGGCAATCCGTGAAGAATGGGCTGCCATACGCCAAGAAACCTTCCAGAACCTGATTGAACGTATGTCTGGAACAGTGGAAGCTGTCATCAAGGCTAAAGGTGGGCCAACACCAAATTGTATTCCAGCATTACCGATGGAAGGAGCCAGAAACTTGTAAGTCATTTTCAGCCAAGTGTCTGGATACTTTTGATCGCATACCGTATATGTTGAACCTCGTGTTTCGTCGTCAAGGTATCGGTTGAGTTACCCAGACCTTGTGTTACTCTCATCATCGCCCCTTTTCAGGTGTGTCATTTCACAGTTTATTTCATTTCTGTGGCCCTCTTGGCCCTATTTTTTTAATAGTTGCAGGCGACGACTGGAAAGGGGAAAATTATTTTTTTCTGTAAGTGTAAAATTAGTAGTGGCATGCAGTATTATTTCCTGTTTCATTTATTCGGTTTTGAGTACTAGATGTAGATTAGAATTGAAAGATAAATTAAAAAATGGTAATGGGGCCGCCGTGTGTAGGGAACGCTGCATTAGCTCTAGGTTCTAATCACTCTAGAGACCTAAGTATTTTGTCTGCTTTTTACTACTTCTCTTACCGAGCTACATAAAAAAAAGTGGTAGAGGATTTGGATAGGGTCAGAATGGTTGCAGGATCAGCCCAATAATTTTTTTTCACTTTGCCTTTAACTTGTCATTAACTCCCAATGGTGTAGTGATGTGTCAGAAACCAAACGTGGCACGGACTTGGACATGTTACAATTCTTCCTGTTTGGTAACAAGTGAGGGACAGGCAAATCAACCTAAATGACATCCAGTTGACTGCAATCGTTTCAGAGCAGCACTCTAGAGAAGAGAGGAAAAAAAATACGAGTCGAAATCCTGTGTCTTCCAGCAACTTTAGCAACCTGGGTTCGTTTACATATAGTACATCGTTCGAGCAGCGTGGCAGATGACTCAACTTTCAGCTTTTTGCTGTCGTAGAATCAAACGTACACGGCGATTCGGTTCTATATATGTAGACCATGCGTATTTTTTCTTATTTTTACGTTTATTTGTCCCATGTCAGCCAGCCTTCGCTATACACCGAATCTCTCTCTCTCTCTCTCTCTCTCTCTCACACACACACACACACACACACACAAACCCAATATTCATATACATTATTTACAATTTTTATACACTTATTACTTACATCATATTGTGCTCCCATCATTGCCATGAGATGTCATTCCAAAACTCGGTTAAAATGGGACACATAACATTCACGCCTTCAGGTTCGTTTCCTCGCATATGCCGCTTATATCAAGTAAATTATATGACAGTGGTGATATTCAATTTCCTAAAGTTGTTCTCTGAATTTTGTTCATGGCCCCAAACAAAATACACTACGCCAGTCAATTGATATGGCCGTAGACATACTTCCCGTGCAACGCCGGCCGGGTTGCTAGTAATACACTGACGGAAAAAGTCGCAACACCAAAAAATAATTAAGTGACTGACGTAAGATTGCAGGTCAATGTAAGCGTGAAATAAGCCATTGCGAATATGAAATTCTGGTATATTAATAATCAGCTTAATAGCTAAAATGAGCATGCAAACATGCATGCACTATGTTGTTCAGATACCTCATGTCTATTTGTGAGGTGGTGTTCCATGCCTGTTGCACTTGCCGGTTAATGCCGTGTGGCTAGGGCCTCCCGTTCGTCAGGTGCAAGTGTTTCGAGTTGATGCCACTTCGGCAACTTGCTTGTCGATGGGGATGAAATGATAATGATAAGGACAACTCAACACCCAGTCCCTGAGCGGAGAAAATCTCCAACCCAGCAGGGAACTGAACCCACGCCGTTAGGTATGACATTCCATCGCGCTGACCACTCAGCTACCAGGGTTAATACAGCGACGGCTAATGCTGTTTGTGGATGATACACTGGAGTTGTCGATGATGTACTATATCTGCTCTATTGGGTGAATTTTTGGTGACAGAGAGGGCTCTGGCAACATGTCGACACTCTGTAGAGTATGTTGGGCGAGCGTCATCATGTTGGAAAACACCCTTGCAACGCTCTTCACGAATGGCAGCAGGACAGGTGTAATCACCAGACTGACGTACAGATTTGCAGTCAGTGCACGTAGGATGCCACAAGAGTGCTTCGGCTGTCAAATGAAATCGCACCCCTGACCGTAACTCCAGCTGCAGGTCCGATGTGTTTAGCAAACAGACAGGTTCTATATCTTCATTTACATATATATTCCGCAATCCTCCATACGGTGGGTGGCGGAGGGTACCTCGTACCACAATTAGCATCTTCTCTCCCTGTTCCACTCCCAAAGAGAACGAGGGAAAAATGACTGCCTATATGCCTCTGTACGAGCCCTAATCTCTCTTATATTATCTTTGTGGTCATTCCGCGAAATATATGTTGGCGGCAGTAAAATTATACTGCAGTCAGCCTCAAATACTGGTTCTCTAAATTTCCTCAGTAGCGATTCACGAAAAGAACACTTCCTTTCCCCCAGAGACTCCCATCCGAGTTCCTGAAGCATTTCCGTAACACTCGCGTGATGATCAAACCTACCAGTAACAAACCTAGCAGCCCGCCTCTGAATTGCTTCTATGTTCTCCCTCAATCCGACCTGATATGGATCCCAAACGCTCGAGCAGTACTCAAGAATAGGTCGTATTAGTGTTTTATAAGCGGTCTCCTTTACAGATGAATCACATCTTCCCAAAATTCTACCAATGAACCGAAGACGACTATTCGCCTTCCCCGCAACTGCCATTACATGCTAGTCCTACTTCATATCGCTCTGCAATGTTACGCCCAAATATTTAATCGACGTGACTGTGTCAAGCGCTACACTACTAATGGAGTATTCAAACATTACGGGATTCTTTTTCCTATTCATCTCCATTCATTTACATTTATCTATACTTTGAGTTAGCTGCCATTCTTTAGACCAATCACAAATCCTGTACAAGTTATCTTGTATCCTCCTACAGTCACTCAACGACGACAGCTTCCCGTACACCACAGCATCATTAGCAAACAGCCGCACATTGCTATCCACCCTATCCAAAAGATCATTTATGTAGATAGAAAACAACAGCGGACCTACTACACTTCCCTGGGGGACTCCAGAAGATACCCTCACCTCCGATGAACACTCACCATCGAGGACAACGTACTGGGTTCTATTACTTAAGAAGTCTTCGAGCCACTTACATATTTGGGAACCAATCCCATATGCCCGTACTTTGGTTAATAGTCTGCAGTGGGGCACCGAGTAAAATGCTTTCCGGAAGTCAAGGAATATGGCATCCGTCTGATACCCTTCATCCATGGTTCGCAAGATATCATGTGAAAACAGGGCGAGTTGCGTTTCGCAGGAACGATGCTTTCTAAAGCCGTGCTGATGCATGGACAGCAACTTCTCTGTCTCAAGGAAATTCATTATATTCGAACTGAGAATATGTTCGAGAATCCTGAAACAAACCGATGTTAAGGATATAGGTCTATAATTTTGAGGATCCGTCCTTCTACCATTATATATACAGGCGTCACCTGCGCTTCTTTCCAGTCAAATGGTTCAAATGGCTCTGAGCACTATGGGACTTAACATCTATGGTCATCAGTCCCCAAGAACTTAGAACTACTTAAAACTAACTAACCTAGGGACAGCACACAACACCCAGTCATCACGAGGCAGAGAAAATCCCTGACCCCGCCGGGAATAGAACCCGGGAACCCGGGCGCGGGAAGCGAGAACGCTACCGCACGACCACGAGCTATTTTCCAGTCGCTCGGGACTTTACGTTGGGCAAGAGATTCGTGATAAATGCAGACTAAGTAAGGAGCCAATGCAGTAGAGTACTCTCTGTAAAACCTAATTGGAATCCCATCAGGACCTGGCGATTTATTTATTTTCAACCCATGTAGCTGCTTCACAACCCCAGGGATGTCTATCACTGTGTCCCCCATACGGGAATCTGTACGAGACTCAAACGGCGGTATGTTTGTACGATCCTCCTGCGTGAAAGGGCCATCACTGGCACCGAGGCAGGACCAGCTTTCATCAGAAAATACAACAGACCTCCACTCCACTCTCCAGTGAACTCTCGCTTGTCACCACTGAAGTCGCAAATGGCAGAAGTTTGCGTTCAGTGAAATGCACCCTACGTGGCGTCTGGCTCGGAGCTATCCTTGAAGTAACCGATTTCTAAGAGTTCGTCGTGTCACTGTGGTGTTAATTGCTGCAGATTCAGCACGATGCGCCAGAGTCATAAGCTGAACACATTGGTCTACCCTCTCAACAGTGCCAAGTGGACGTCGAGAGCACGGTCTTCCGGCGAGCGTATATTCCCGTGCCAGCAATCATGTATAGTGGCTACCTTCCTGCCAAGACTTTCTGCAATATAGTGAAGGGAGGAACATCCAGCTTCTCGTAGCGTTAAAACACGACCTTGTTCAAACTCAGTGGACTGTTGATAATGGCGTCTTTGTCGTCTTAAAGACATTCTTTACTGACATCAGATCACCACGTCCCATGTCAAAGGTAACTAACGCTCACAAGTGTTACACCGTGTATTTAAAGCTAACTTGATATGCATCCTCATAGTGATGATACTAAGTCGACTCTTACGAGACTGGAGCGAGGTCTGAATATACATCAACTTTCAGATGTAATAATACGCCTACCAACTTTCATTAATGTCGCACAACTCCATTTTGCGCAGCCATTTTTTTTCGTCAGCGTGTATAAAAATTATTACTTGTTTGTTCGTCTTCTATGCGTTTCTATATCAGTCATCCGATTACCATGAAATTTTGGTGAGTTGCTGTGTGCACATCTGGGAAGATTTCTGACGTATAAGAACCACAAGCCTGAGTCCTTGGCGCATTGCGCGTTTCGAGCCGACTTTCGCCTCGATGACGGCGTTTGTGGTGTCCACCATCGATCTAATGTAGCGAAAATTTGATTTATCCAAAGAACCGACATGTTTCCATTGATCGGCAGTCGAATTCCAATCGTCCCGTGACCTCTGAATTCGTAATTGACGATGTCGATGGGTCAAGATGTGAAGAGGTAAGGATGCTCTGCCGCGGAGCTCTGTGTTCAACAACACTGGATGAACGGTGTGCTCCGGGACACTTGTGCGTGCATAGCATTGTCCTTCTTGGGCAGATATGCCACAGATAACCATCTATTACACTTTACCGAGCAGACAAACCTACGAGTCCCACATTCTGTGAAGAGTCGCGGACGTACAACTGGGAAGGTTGCCCAGAAAGTAATGCACCGCACTTTTTTTTTTCTCTGCCAAAAACGATGCTACGAATGCGAAACGTTTCTTATGTATTATTTGTAGTCTCCTGAGAGAGCACGCCAAGTTTCCATCATATCCGACTGACAGCATAACTACAGGACAGTTTCAAAATGGCGTCGCGCGGGATTCGCCGAGCGGTCTAGGGCGCTGCAGTCATGGACTGCGCAGCTGATCCCGGCGGAGGTTCGAGTCCTCCCTCGGGCATGGGTGTGCGTGTTTGTCCTTAGGATAATTTAGGTTAAGTAGTGTGTACGTTTAGGGACTGATGACCTTAGCTGTTAAGTCCCATAAGATTTCACACGCATTTGCACTTTTTTTTCAAAATGGCGTCTGTAGACGATGTACTTTACAAGCAACGTACCGTCATTGAATTTCTCACTGCAGAGAGATAAACTGTGGAGAATATTCACAAACGTTTGTGCAAAGTCTATGGAGCATCTGCTGTCGACAGAAGTACAGATAGTGGCTGGGCACAAAGGTTGAGGTCATCAGAGGGCGGTTTGGCGGAGGTCCAAGATTTGCCGCTGCAAACCATCCACGGCTGTCACACCTGACATGTTGCACTGAGCTGATGTAGTCAGCCAATTGTTTGGGCCATTACAGGATGCCATTCGTGGAAGGCATTTTGAGGACGATGAGAAGAAGTAATTCACAGTGTGAAGCACTGGCTGCACCATCAGGACAAGCATTGGTACCGACAGGGCATACACGCCGTTGTTTTGCGCTGGAGGAAGGGCATAGGGCAGGATGGAGATTATGTGGAAAAATAGGGCGTGTAGATAGAACACCACTCTTTCGTTTGTATATTCTCATTGTGCTCAGTAAAGAATTGCTGAAGGAAAAAATGCGGTGCATTACTTTCTGGGCAACCCTCGTATTTAGCGCCTAGTGGTAGTTTCACTGTCCTTCTACCTCTTTCCCTAGATGATCACGCCAGTATCACTTGAACGTTCGACCAGCTTCGTCGTTTTCGAGATACCCGTTCACAAGCTCTGCGTAATAATAATCTGCCCCTTGACAAAGTCGCTTATCTCAATGGATTTCGCCATTGGTAGCCCGTATCTTCGCTAGGGTGATCCCTTGCCCGTGTCTGCTCCTCTTGCATTCTTTTGTTACCACTTCACGTGCCCGAAACGCCACCAGCAGGCATCCAACGTCGCGGAGGACAGTGGTCATAACGTTTTAGCTCGTCAGTGTAAGCTACACGTAGGCGACTTGTGTGTTATTAGAGTATTTTCCCGTATTCAGGAGTTGCAGAAGTGAAGATTTGTCTAACTAACAATGCTTTCAACATTCGAGTATTCTGTAGTCATTTTCAAGAAATTCGTTGTTTTTTTTTGTATGTAATATTCTGTTATTCATGTAAGCATATGAATTAAGCAATATCCAGGCTATAAGGGTCGGCAAAAATTACGAAAAACCACACTCGAGAGTCTACAAGAAAGCTTATTACGCAGGTCACTATAATATTGAGACCGCGGACTAAAATTTCGTTGTTCCTGTGTAATGAACCAGATAACGTTTCATCATACACCGATGTTTTGCTCTTACGACAGGTAGCAGCCGTCTAATGAGGTATGGTGACTTCATATGGCGTACAAAAAAATCGTGCGGCAGTTCTCACTCGAGATGACCGCAAAAGTTTTTTGAGGGTTCTGTGTCTTTTGGTTGGCTCCCCTCTCCAGCTCCTCCTTTCTTGGCGGTTGTAGACGCTGCTCTCTTTAAAGAGCCCAGTGCTGATTACTGTCCACAGAGGCGGAAACTGCGTTATAATACCTTGTTGCAAATGAAGATCCCATCAAATTTAGTTTCGAATCTCTGGCCATCGGATTAGACGAGACAAATGAAGTGAAAGTGGACTACGAGTTAAAGAGGCGTTCCTTTTTCCCTTGCCAAGGTGATTCGGATATTACCGCCTTTTAAAGTCGGAAATACTGGGATCAGCGAAATCTGAAGGCTCGAATGAGAAGTGCTCGCTATTTCTGTAAACACACACACACACACACACACACACACACACACACACACACACACACACACACACACACATATTTTTATTGGCGACTGAGGACAGTGTACTGAATGGCATAAAGGTATTTACAACACTTGTAGATAAATAATAATAGTGATTAGGAGTGGTATGTTTCCAGGTTGGGTGGTACCTCCTAGTACATGTGGCAAGAGCAAGCATTTAAACTTTACTTCGCTCTTGCCAGCATGTCAGGTGCTGAGGTGTAGATGTGAGAATGTAAACTGGTTAGTCTATACTGGCAGGGATACTACACTTAGTGACGCAGTTACGACCATGCAAAAAACATCAGGTAGTAAGATATGTGATGTGTTTATAGGAAGATTTCATACATATACATTGTTCTGCATATATTTGTGGCAGAAACCTGAAGTACAAAGAAGGGAATTTGGCAACATTGTTATCACATGTACGACAAGTATCTAGCACTAAGACCCTGTAACTGTGCTGCTCACTTCTGCAATGGGTAGATTTCTCCAATACAATACTCTAGATTTCGATTCCAGGCGTAGATATGTTTTTTTTAAATTTTCGTCATGTGGCAAATGTCTTTTTAACTATTATACAGCAATTGCAGCAGGTTTTATCAAAATGCCTGCTATTATTTAATACCATTGCGGAAAGGAAGAACAACAGTTTTCATTATTCCACGTTTAAAGATGTAATTTGCCTCTGAACTTTTGCTATGTTCTCTTCCACACACTACATACTTCTAGCACATTGTCAGCATGTCAGCATTGCTTCCCTTTTATTTCTAAAAATATCTCCATGGTCCCTCACCTTCATCGTTTATCCTTGCTTTTTGTTGTCCTAGTTAGTTCTCCTGCAACCATACAGATAGCATAACCGCATCGTCTAAGTCCATTGCATTACTCTACTTCGTCAACTACATTCGATTTCAGTTCCCAGCATATAGTCCTGCAATTGGATCGATAGACTAGTACCAGCTGCCATGCTTACTGCTTTCATTTCCATTAACTTTCTTTGACATTGGGTCACTAGTTTGTCTATAGCAGATGGTTCCTGATAGCTGGCAGCACTGTTGCTAGCGAAAACGGCTGCAGGCGAAAACAAAAGCCTCTATAGAGCTGTAGAAAATTGCATTTCGTGACTGGTTTAGGCAGACTACTGTCAGGGAACTCCTCACGGCGACTAAACTATAGCAAACTCTTTCACATATAATTACCAAACTGTGTTACGTTTATTATACTCCGCGGGTGAATGTCGAATAACTGGCAGCACGTTTTCATGCTGTCCTTGAAAGTGTGTATGCACGTTTGCTGCAAAGAGTTCACAAAAATATGAGCCAGCCAGCTGCTAAACATTTACTGATGCAAAAAGGTGTGTATGGCAATCTGCTCTCAAGACTATTTATGTTTTGTGAAAAGCGTGGTGTCACTGAGAGCATACTTAAAATATTACTACTGGCCGCTCTTACTCAATGTAGTATGCATGTTTAAGAGCTCCATACTGATAAATTTAGTAGGTATTTATGTTCTTTGAGAGAAATTTATTTTTCAGTGGTTATTAACATCCGTAAATATTTCTGACATGTCTGTCAAAAAACTGTTACCTCTAGCGTCAAGAAACATTATTGGACCGATCTAAATTAAAACTATGAAGGAAACTACTCTTAGAACCGAAATAGAGCTTTCGAGCTCGAAGATCCTAAAAGAAACCTCGACGGAATGCACCATCTAGGCAGCTCATTTACACACTCTTGAAGCAATATACTTGATGTACACATTGTTGCCATTTGCCTTCCTTCGAAGCAATATTTTTACAAATAATATGCACAAGACGAGACTTGGTTAGTACATTTTTGTAGTGTTAATATGAAAGAAATAACACTGTAACGTCCGAGTGCTCGAACTTTGGTTCTGATACAACCAGCTCGAAAGCTTATCGTCGCCATTGTTATCTTCGAATTGACGTACGATAAGCGCAGAAGAGAGGCATTGTTTGAGTGAAGCGTGAAATATCTGTCGAGCTAGGGGCACGAGTATGAACGTGAAATGCGAGATCACGTTAAAAAAATGAATAGGGCTGTACCACAGTTAGTTAATATGTGAGAGACGAAATGATATCGCAGATTATTTACTGAGAATGTACTTTATATTCATTATTACAAGTAACTGGAATAATTAGAGCTTGTAATGAACTTCGATGTATGAAATAAGATTACAACGGTGAGGTTGCAAGGGATAGAAATCATATTGCAATGGCTTCTGTATTAATAAAGCGGTTTGATAGGCAAAAAATTGTTGTTGCGTTAAATATTTAATAGGAGAGAGTTTCCGAGCTCTAATAATGCTGATGGCTGATTGCATGAACCTGCACCAACACCATTTTCAAATTGTGTGTATTTACCTCTCGTCTACCGTAATATTGCTATATAAATTTGCGATGTCCATCCAGAAGCGGTATAGCCTTGACGTTACTAACCAGTTCATAGGTGCTCCTAATCATACACAAATTGTCATTTGTATAATTTTGTAGCTTTTTAGATGATACGGTATGCTGGAATACTAAGGAAATTAGCAAGATGTCTAATTGGAGTGCCTTCTTTCGTATTTTGGGTAATCCCCTCAGGCTTGGCGGTCTTGGAGTACTTCTCAAGTCATTCTTTGTAAATATAAACTTACACTGTCTTATCATTGCCTTCAACTGGACTTGTAATCTAGTGGTTTAGTTGCACATCAACACATACTCTTCATATTTCACTGAGGTAACAAAAGTCATGAAAAAACTCGCTGTATCGTGTCGAATGTTTTTTACATGGGGTAGTGCTGCAATTTGTCGTGGCATGGGTTCAACAAGCCGTTGGAAGTATCCTGCAGAAATATTGAGCCATGCTGCCTCTATGACGGTTCATAATTTAGAACGTGTTGTCGGCGCAGGCTTTTGTGTACGAACTGACCTCTCCATTATCTCCCGTCAATATTCGATGGGATTTATGTCGGGCGATTTTGGTGGCCAAATTATTCGCTCGAATTGTCCAGAATGTTCTTCAAATTAATCGTGAACAATTGTGGCCTGGTAACACGACGAATTGGCATCCACAAAAATTCCAACTTAGTTTGGGAACTTGAAGTCCACGAATGGTTCCAAATGATCCCCACTTACAGTCTGTGATCGGTTCGCTTGTACCAGACGAGGCAGTCCATTCCAGTTAAACAAATACCATACTATTATGGAGCCACCACCAGCTTGCACAGTGTCTTGTTGACAGCTTGAGTCCACGGCTTTGTGTAGTCTGCGCCACACTCGAACCCTACCGTCAGCCCTTACCAACTGAACTCGGGACTCATCAGGCCAGGTCACCGTTTTTCAGAGACTAGGATCCAGTTGATACGGTCACAAGCACAGGAGGAGCGCTGCAGGTGATTTCGTGCTGATGGAAAAGGCATTCCCGACGGTTACGTTCATCATATGTCCCACATTGATTTCTACGGTTATTTAACGTGGTGCTGCTTGTCTGTTAACACTGACAACTCTAGGCAAACTCCGCAGCTCTCGGTCGTTAAATCAAGGTCGTCCGCTACAACGTTTTCCGAAGTGAGAGGCTTCCTTTTTTTTCGGGGGGGGGGGGGGGGGCTCATCAGGCTTCCAATTGGCTACAATTCCTCTTCTGTGCCGACCTCTTCATCTCAGAGTAGCACTTGCAACCTACGTCCTCAATTATTTGGTGGGTGTATTCCAATCTCTGTCTTCCTCTACAGTTTTTGCCCTTTACAGTTCCCTCTAGTACCATGGAAGTCATTTCCTCATCTCTTAACATATGTCCTATTATGCTGTCCCATCTCCTGATCAGTGTTTTGCACATATTCCTTTCCTCTCCGATTCTTCCGCAGCTCGTGGTCTAGGGGCTAGCGTTTCTGCCTCTGGATCACGGGGTTCCGGGTTCGATTCCCAGCCGGGTTGGGGATTTTCTCTGTCCAGGGACTGGGTGTTTGTGTTGTTCTCATCATTTCATCATCATCATCATTTGTGAGAGTGACTAGATTGAATTCTGAAATGAAAATAGACTTTATAAAAATTGGGACTTCGTATGGGCGCTGATGACCGCGCAGTTGAGCGCCCACAAACCAAACATCATCATCACCTCTTTGATTCTGCGCAGAGCCTCCTAATTCCATAGCTTATCAGTCGACCTAATTTTCAACATTCGTCCGTAGCATCACATCTCAAATGCTTCGATTCTCTTCTGTTCCAGTTTTCCCACAGTCCATGTTTCACTGCCATTCAATGCTGTACTCCAGAAGTACGTTCTTCGAAATTTCTTCCTCAAATTAAGGACTGTGTTTGATACTGCCACTGCTGGTCTGCTTTTGATGTCCTCCTTACTCCGTCCGTCATTGGTTATTTTACTGCCTAGGTAGCAGAATTCCTTAACTTCATCTACTTCGTGACCATCAATCTTGATGTTAAGTTTCTCGCTGTTCTCAATTCTGCTACTTCTCATTAATTTCTTCTTCTTTACTCTCAGTTCATATTCTGTACCCATTAGATTGTTCATTCTGTTCAGCAGATTATGTCATTCTTCTTCACTTTCACTCAGGATAGCAATGTCATTAGCGAATCATATCATTGATGTCCTTTCACCTTGGATTTTAATTCCGCTCCTGGACCTTTCTGTTATTTCCATCATTGCTTCTTCAATGTACAGTTTGAACAGTATGGGGTAAAGACTACATTCCTGTCTTACATCCTTTTTAATTCCAGCGCTTCATTCTTGGTCGTCCAGTCTTATTATTCCCTCTTCGCTTACCTCTATTTCTCTCACAATTTTCAACATCTTGCACGATTTTACATTGTTGAACGCTTTTCCGAAGTCGACAGATCCTATGAAAGTGTCTTTATTTTTCTTCTGTGTTGCCTCCATTATCAATCGCAACGTCAGAATTGCCTCTATGGTGACTTTTCTAAACTCAAACTGATCGTCATCTAGCACATCCTCAATTTTCTTTGCCATTATTCTGTATATTCTTTTGTCAGCAACTTTGATGCATGAGCTGTTAAGCTGATTCTATGATAATTCTCGCTCTTGTCAGTTCTTGCTGTCTTTGGAATAGTGTGGATGATATTTTTCCGAAAGTCAGACGATATGTCCCCAGACTCATACATTCTACACATCAACGTGAGTAGTCGTTTTGTTGAAACTTCCTCCAATGCTTTTATAACTTCTGATGGAATGTTATCTGCCCCTTCTGCCTTATTTGATCTTAAGTCCTCCAAAGCTCTTTTAAATTCTGGTTCTAATAATGGGTCCCTGTCTTTTCTAAATTGACTCGTGTTTCCTCTTTTATCATGCAAATCTTCCCTTTCATAGAGGCTTTCAATGTAATCTTTCCACCTATCCGCTCTCTCCACTGCATTTAGCTGTGGAATTCCCGTTGCCCTCGTAATATTACCGCTCTTGCTTTTGATGTCACCGAAGGTTGTTTTGAATTTCCTGTATGCCGAGTCTGTCCTCGCGTCAATCATTTCTTTCTCGATTTTTTCACATTTTTCGTGCAGCCATTTCATCTTAGCTTCCCTGCATTTCCTATTTATTTCGTTCCTCATCGACATGTATTTCTATATTCCTGAGTTTCCCAGAATATTTTTATACTTCCTTCTTTCATCGATCAAATGAAGTATTTCTTCTGTTACCCAAGGCTTCTTCACAGTCACCTTCTTTTACCTACGTTTTCTTTCCAACTTCTGTGATGGCCCGTTTTAGAGATGTCTATTCCTGTTCAATTGTACTGCCTATTGAGCTATTTCTTATTGCTGTCTCTATAGCCTTAGAGAACTTCAACCACATCTCGTCATTCCTTAGTGCTTTTGTATCCCACTTATTTGCGTATTGATTCTTCCTGACTAATAAACTTCAGCCTACTCTTAATCACCACTGTATTGTGATCTGAGTCAATATCTGCTCTTGAGTACGCTTTACAAACCAGTATCTGATTTCGGAATCTCTGTCTGACCATGATGTAATCTAAATGAAAGCTTCCCATTTCACCCGGCCTCTTCCAGGTATACCTCCTCCTCTTTTGACTCTTGAGCAGAGTATTTGCTATTACTAGCTGAAACTTGTTACAGAACTCAATTAGTCTTTCTCCTCTTTCATTCCTTGTCCCAAGCCCATAATCTGCTATAACCTTTTCTTCTACTCCTTCCCCTATAACTGCATTCCAGTCTCTCATGACTATTAAATTTTCGTCTCCCTTTACGTACTGTATTACCCTTTCAATATCCTCATATACTTTATCACTTCATCTTCAACTTGAGACGTCGGCATATGTACCTGAACTATCGTTGTCGGTGTTGGTTTGCTTTCGATTCTGATAAGAATATCCCTACCACTGAACTGTTCACAGTAACCCACTCTCTGCCAATCGAGGGAATGCCTGAAATGTGGTATTCTACGCTCACTCTTCACCCTGTGGATCTCGGAATATTGTATTCCCTAATGATTCCCTAATGATTTCCGCGTTGAAAGTTTTTAATTTCCGTAATGCGACCGTAATCAGGTCGGAAACCTTTACTTGAATCACCAGAGTAAAACTGACAGCTCCACCAACACACTTCTCCTTTAAACCTTGTGTACGCGATACTACCGTCATATGTGTATGTGAGTATCGCTATCTGATGACTTTTGCCACCTCAGTGTAAAAATTTCTGAGATTTTACAATTATTCCTCATTTGAAATTAAAGGTCTTTTGTCTTTGCCTTATTTGCAAAGGCCGTGCCATCCAAAATTTTTCATGAATATTGTGCAGAATTTTTAGCAATGTACAGCAATATATTTTTGTTCTTGGTGTTTTACGTTCTTCCTTAACACCTGCAACTTTTGCAACTCATAACGTTCATCGTCTTAATTGGCAAGACCCGTTGACCCTATGTTATTTAATCTGACCCAATAAAAATTTTAATTACATGTTCGAATAACGTGACTTTTTTTTTTTTTTGTCATTCTGTATCCGACTATCGAAATAATCCGCTGATTATTAACAAGGAGAACAAAGGATGTTGTTAAACACTGCAGACAATACACAGCTGCAAGAGAGAGAGTGCTTCGCTGTGGTGAACAGCGAGCACCTGCAGTCAGGCAGCCGCCCAGCCAGCAGCAGCGGGCGCTACTCACACTGGACCCTGAGTCGGAGCGGCGCGCTGCGCGTCTCCCCCTCCGAGTTGGCGGCGGCGCACGAGTAGTCGCCGTTGGAGGCGCGCGTCACCCCCAGCAGCAGCAGCGTCCTCAGCGACGTCACCACGCTGAACGAACTGTCGTTGCGCAGCAGGCGGTCCTGCGGGCAAACGGCGCGTTACCAAATCTATGCTGAGAGAAGTGTAATGCGGCTCAGATAATGCAAAACAAAATGAACCGTCCTCTTTCTCTACGACAGGTTCAGTGAGTCTGACTACAGGAACTTAGGCTACAAATACATACAAAGAGTTGCATTAGAAATAAGTAATCGCATGACGAATTTGGTCGAATCAGACAGCTGTTGTTGTTGTTGTTGTTGTTGTTGTTGTTGTTGTGGTCTCCGTTCCAAAGACTGGTTTGGTGCAGCTCTCCATGCTACTCTATTCTGTGCAAGACACTTCATCCTCAAGTAACTACTGCAACCTACATCCTTCTGAATCTGTTCACTGTAGTCATCTCTTGGTCTCCCTGTACGATTTTTGCCACCCACGCTTCCCTCCATTACTAAATTGGTGATCCCTCGACGCCGCAGAATGAGTCCTACCAACCGAACCCTTCTTCAAGTCAGGCTGTGCTGTCGGAAATATTTGCCTTTTGTAGTCAGATTGTACCACAAATTTCTCCCCAGTTCAATTCCGTACCTTCTCATTAGTTACGTGATCTACCCTTTTAATATTCAGCACTTTTCTGTGACACCACATTTCAAATTCTTCTGTTCTCTTCTTGTCTAAACTGTTTATCATCCACGTATCGTCTCCATACATGGCTATACTCCAAAGGTATACTTTCAGAAAGTACTTTCTATCTTAAATCTATACTCGATGTCCACAAATTTCTTTTTCTCAGAAACACATTCACTGTCATTGCCAATCTACAATTTATGTACTCTGTACTTCGGCGATCATCAGTTATTTTCCTACCCAAATAACAAAAGTCATCTACTACTTTAAGTGTCTCGTATCCTAATATAATCCCCTCAGTATCACCTGTTTAATTCGACTACATTCCATTATCCTCGTTCTGTTTTTGTCGATGTTCATCCTATATCCTCCTTTCAAGAAAAAGTCCATTCCGGCCTCAACTCCTCCTCTCAGTCGTTTACTGTCTCTGACAGAATTACAATGTCATCGGCAAACCTCAAAGATTTTATTTCTTCCCCTTGAACTTTAATTCCTACTAAAAAAATTTCTTTGATTTCCTTTACTGCTTGCTCACTGTACAGATTTAATAAGATCACGGATAGGCTACAACTCTGCCTCACTCCATTTCGTGTCCCTCTACTGTTACACCTGCCATCTGGTTTCTGTACAAATTGTAAGTAGCCTTTCGCTCCCTCTATTTTCCCCTTCCCACCTACAGAATTTTAAAGAGAGTATTCCAGTCAACATTGTCAAAAGCTTTCTCTAAGCCTACAAAGCTATAAACACAGGTTTGCCTTTCCTTACCCTATCTTCTACGATACGTCGCAAGGTCAGTATTGCCTCGCGTGTCCCTACATTCCTCCGAAATCGAAACTGATCTTCCCCGAGGCCGGCTTCTACCAGTTTTTCCATTCTTTTGTAAATGATTCGCGTTAGTATGTTGCAGTCGTGGTTTATTAAACTGATAGTTCCGTAATTTTCACACCTGTCAGCATATGCTTTTTTCGGATTTGGAATTATTATATTCGTCTTGAAGTCTGAGGGTATTTCCGGTTTCATACATCTCGCTCACCAGATGGAAGAGTTTTGTCGTGGATGGCTCTCTCAAGGCTACCAGTAGCTCTAACGGAATATTCTCTACTCCTGGGGCCTTCTTTTCACTTAAATCTTTCAGTGTTTTGTCAACTTCTTCAGATAGCTACAGGAGTGGAAAGAGACCGCTTTCTGCAATTCAAATTAAATTTGTAGTACTTCGCTCCCAAACCGTGAGCTGAACGCTGGAGCTGCCCTGTGACTAATCCCATAATGTGACGTAATGTAACATGTAATACCATGTCGCTATCAGCAATAGTAAAACAGCGGTATCTTACAAACAGAAGTCATCGTCCGTGAAGCGAATGAAGTACTGTATGCAATAAAATAATTACGAAATTCGGTCGTTAGGAGGCTGAGCCAAAAATCTGTAAAGTGGGAGGAGTTCGTTATTAAGGAACTAATGTTAAAGTGAAGTAATTTACGAGGAATACACCACTGTTTTGTAATAGTGCTTCAGAGTTTAACAAACTGCAGTCTGCATATTACAGTATGTAGTCAAGTTTTGAAAAATACGACTGGTATCCAAAATTAAAGAAACAAACGTAAATTATGCTAGGTTGCGTTTATTTTGCCACAAAACGATGTAACCAGGTGACAGCAAAGTAGAAACAATACAGCACGTAAACAACTGCAGCACGCATAACAGTAGACGAGAACGTTCTTCATATTTTCCAATAGATTTGTACACACATTCCGACAAGTGGTTTATTTGCTCACTATGTTGTGTGACGACCTATGGCAGCAACATAGGCCTGACAACGACCGAGCATGCTGTGAATGACGTGATAAGTGTCATGTTGAGGCAATAACGCCCATTCTTCCTGCGGAGCTGTTCGCAGGTCTTGGAGAAAGGTAGGTGGATGCTGCCGCGATGCAATCCGCATCCCAGAAATGCTCTACGGGATTCAAGTCGGGACAGCGAGCAGACTAGGTCATGCGTGCAGTATCTCCAGTTTCCAAGAAAACATCAGCCACTTGTGCCCTATGACGTCGAGCATTACCGTCGATCTGTACGAAGTCTGGACGCACAGAATCTCGCAACGACCATACATGAGATTCCTAGAACACGTCTCGATAGGTGACAGCAGTTACCCCTTTCCGGTTCACCCGCATAATTTCATGAGGAGATGTTCGAGTGATCAATATAATCCCTGCTTACGCCATTAGCGATGCTCCTCGATATCAGTCTCTTTCCACAATGTTCGGGTCTCGAAATGGTGTTCCACATTCCCTTGAGATATGAGTCCCTCGAGAACCATTCTCCAGATCAAATCGGAGGCCATCTGTGAAAAGAACATCGGTTCATTGTTCGACTGTTCATGTAGCATGTTGTCGACTCCACTCTAACGTCTTATGCTATAACGCATTGTATCGCACAGGGTCCGATTCTGGTCCCTCTTGTATTTAGTTTGTACACCAACAATACCGTCCGCCCCAATTAGCTGAATGGTCAGCGTGACGGATTGTCAATCATCTGTGCTCGGGTTCGATTTCCGGCTGGGCCGGGCAATTTTCTCCGCCAAGGGACTGGGTGTTGTGCTGTCCTCATCATCATCATCATCATATCATCCACATTGAGTTCAGGTCGCCGAAGTGGCGTCAAATTGAAAGACCGGCATCCGGCGAACGTTCTGCCCGACGGGGGGCCCTATCCATTCAATTAAATTAAAAAAAAAAATACAGCCTCCACTGATTCTGTAAGTGAGCTACATCGACGATCTCGCGAAACAAACTAGAAGCAGCACATTAGAAGAACGTAAACATACACCCACTAATGATCCAGAATTGCTCGACCAGTATTACAAGCTTTGAGACTTGGGCAAAGCCCTAACCAACAAAATGGCAAACAGAGAACTGAATACAATCTTCCGAAACAAAAAATTATGTCGACCTAATATTTGAGTGTGACTCTTGACAGATCCTTGACTTTAGGAAACACCTATAACCTGACAGGACACAAGTTAAAATCGATAAGTAACACATTAAGGACGATGGGCTGTTGCTAGCTTGGGATCACATGCCATACCGTCCTGCGTCTAGCAGCGTGGGTTAAAGGGCCGATTGTAACCCACTGATGCCTCTACGACGTTATCGAAGTGCGCGCAGTCTAGAGTGCTTTCTCTACTGCCATATCAATTCTCAGTTTAGTTCCAGTTACAGTCAGACTATCAGTTTTTCTTAAGCGTAAACATTAAACACTGAAACAGAGACTGAGAACTGACAGGACTGATAGACCTATTCGCTACATTTCAGTTCTTAGTATTCCTAAGTGTAAACAAGTGGATCATGCCCTAGTGCGTTTTTCATTTCTGTGCTCTTGAAAACTTTACACAGTGCACGTAAACAGTTGTCATTATGTCCAAGGGCTACGATTTTGTTATCGAGTTCATTGATATTTATAAAACTTTACGGTGTATGTGGAACAAACAGGGCGCATGCCATCACAATGCTAACAGTAGGGAGGTCGCTTACACTTTCCTATTACAGAAATACCAGGAATGCTATACAAAGGCAACAAGGATAGTGGTAAAATCCAAAAGTAATAGCCTGCGATCACCCTATAACAAAGAACTTAAAAAGGCTGAAGATGGTGAAATAAATGGAGCAGTAACTGGAGATGTATACAAACCATCCTATGGTTTTACGATCTCCTTTCGCTCACCAACCAAAAGCCGACTGTAACAAGTGTTGATACTACGCACCATTAGGAAGAAAACCAGGAAGCGTTAAGTACTTAAATAATCAAAGGTGCAGATACATTTTTATTTCACATTGCTACTTTCTTTGAAAAGCGTTTGTCTCCACCAGAAAAAAATTATCCAAAATATGTTTTTTGTACAGATTCATCTCGTCATTCAACTCGTCCTTCATTTACAAAATATTTCACAACCTTTTTTGGACATTATTTGGAATCATTACTAACATTCCCACTGCCGGTGTCATTTCGCAGATTTACTAGCCATTGCACTTCAATAATCTCATCTGAATTCATATCATCTAGATTGCGTGTAATGTGTCAATGTCAGATCGCTTTAATAAGAAAATGTGAATTCAACAACATGTCAAGACGAGGATACTCTCACGTTATACGTCTTTCAAATTTATAGCAGAATGGAATTCTAAATCTATTTGGCAATATGCCAAACGCATATTCGACAAATCTTCTAGCCCTAGTATTTTGTACTTCAAGACCAACTGATCGTAATTCAACTACTACGAATAAAATTGTTTAAAAAGTTTCGCATTAATCCCCGCACTAGCTTTTGGATTTCCGTCAGGGGGTAGCTGCAAACTGCTGGTAGTTAGTTGTTCGTAAAACTTAGTTTTGATAATTACGCCCCCATCTGATATAGTTTCATTTCTTCCTACATCACACAAGTTCCTAATTCGAATCCACAACAGCCATGAGAATAATATTATGAAACTTCTTGTAATTCCACAACAGTGATACACTTCCTGCAGGTGTAATTATGCCAAAATGTATGCCATTAACAACTCCTAGACAATGCGGAAACAGCCAACTACACTCCTGGAAATTGAAATAAGAACACCGTGAATTCATTGTCCCAGGAAGGGGAAACTTTATTGACACATTCCTGGGGTCAGATACATCACATGATCACACTGACAGAACCACAGGCACATAGACACAGGCAACAGAGCATGCACAATGTCGGCACTAGTACAGTGTATATCCACCTTTCGCAGCAATGCAGGCTGCTATTCTCCCATGGAGACGATCGTAGAGATGCTGGATGTACTCCTGTGGAACGGCTTGCCATGCCATTTCCACCTGGCGCCTCAGTTGGACCAGCGTTCGTGCTGGACGTGCAGACCGCGTGAGACGACGCTTCATCCAGTCCCAAACATGCTCAATGGGGGACAGATCCGGAGATCTTGCTGGCCAGGGTAGTTGACTTACACCTTCTAGAGCACTTTGGGTGGCACGGGATACATACGGACGTGCATTGTCCTGTTGGAACAGCAAGTTCCCTTGCCGGTCTAGGAATGGTAGGACGATGGGTTCGATGACGGTTTGGATGTACCGTGCACTATTCAGTGTCCCCTCGACGATCACCAGTGGTGTACGGCCAGTGTAGGAGATCGCTCCCCACACCATGAAGCCGGGTGTTGGCCCTGTGTGCCTCGGTCGTATGCAGTCCTGATTGTGGCGCTCACCTGCACGGCGCCAAACACGCATACGACCATCATTGGCACCAAGGCAGAAGCGACTCTCATCGCTGAAGACGACACGTCTCCATTCGTCCCTCCATTCACGCCTGTCGCGACACCACTGGAGGCGGGCTGCGCGATGTTGGGGCGTGAGCGGAAGACGGCCTAACGGTGTGCGGGACAGTAGCCCAGCTTCATGGAGACGGTTGCGAATGGTCCTCGCCGATACCCCAGGAGCAACAGTGTCCCTAATTTGCTGGGAAGTGGCGGTGCGGTCCGCTACGGCACTGCGTAGGATCCTACGGTCTTGGCGTGCATCCGTGCGTCGCTGCGGTCCGGTCCGAGGTCGACGGGCACGTGCACCTTCCGCCGACCACTGGCGACAGCATCGATGTACTGTGGAGACCTCACGCCCCACGTGTTGAGCAATTCGGCGGTACGTCCACCCGGCCTCCCGCATGCCCACTATACGCCCTCGCTCAAAGTCCGTCAACTGCACATACGGTTCACGTCCACGCTGTCGCGGCATGCTACCAGTGTTAAAGACTGCGATGGAGCTCCGTATGCCACGGCAAACTGGCTGACACTGACGGCGGCGGTGCACAAATGCTGCGCAGCTAGCGCCATTCGACGGCCAACACCGCGGTTCCTGGTGTGTCCGCTGTGCCGTGCGTGTGATCATTGCTTGTACAGCCCTCTCGCAGTGTCCGGAGCAAGTATGGTGGGTCTGACACACCGGTGTCAATGTGTTCTTTTTTCCATTTCCAGGAGTGTATGATGAAAACCCCCAGCAACTTTTCTCCGCTCGAATTCATTTCGCTGAAACTAGAGCAAAGACAAACATTGAAAACAGTTACGCGATAACATGCACACGTGGTTTAGGGATCGCTGGCACTGAAGCTCGGCGTGTTAGGTCAGAGGGTTAGCTGCCCTCTGTAACAAAAAACTGAGTTAATGGATAAACGAGAAACTTGAATAAGCGTCATGGCACGTCCGCCTCGAACACGTACGAACAAAATGAGATAAAAAAGTAAAAAAAGGGCGGTAGCGTCTTTTATTAGTAATCAAGACGTCATTGGTCCCAGGTTCGAAACACGCCACCGTTTACATTTTTATCAGTAATCAGCATTGGCGGCCACAGTTCTCGGCCATGAGAAGTCACCCACATTCTGCCAACGGCCTTGTCAAACAGGGTGCAAGTGGACAGATGTTCAGGGCACTGTCTTGTCCTTAGTGTGGGAAACTGCCCCTGTAGGCGGAAGAATCAGCACTGATCGACGGCCTCAGCATTCAGAAGGGAACGGAAACCACTGCACCAAAGACTCTTCATGTGCATCCACAGGACATGTGGCCAGTAATTGAAAAACTGTCATGACCATCTCACCATTGGCGAAAGATTCCGCAATAGTCCCCCATTCGGCTGCGGTTCTAGGCGCTTCAGTCTGGAACCGCGTGACCGCTACGGTCGCAGGTTCGAATCCTGCCTCGGGCATGGATGTGTGTGATGTCCTTAGGTTAGTTATGTTTAAGTAGTTCTGAGTTTTAGGGGACTGATAACCACAGATGTTAAGTCCCATAGTGCTCAGAGCCATTTGAACCATTTTTCCCCCATTCGGATCTCTGGGAGGGGCCTGGCAAAGGAGGGATGAGCATGAGAAAAAGATTGAATAACGAACGAAAGGATAACGTTCTGCGAGCCGGGGCGTGGAATGTCAGAAGCCTGAACGTAGTAGGGAAGATACAAAATCTGTAAAGGGAAATGCAAATGTTCAGTTTAGATGTAGTACGGATCAGTGAAGTGAAGTGGAAAGAAGACAAGGATTTCTGGAAGGATGAGTATAGGATAATATCAGCAGCAGCAGAAAATGGTCTAACGGGAGAAAAACAACACCGACAACGATAGTTCAGTTATACATGCCGACATCTCAAGCTAAAGACGTAAAGATAGAGAAAGTATATGAGAATATGGAAGAGTCATACAGTACGTCAAGGGAACTGAAAAACTAATTGTCATGGGGGACTGGAACGCAGTTGTAGTGGGAAAGCAGAACAAATAGCTACATGGAGTATGCGCTTGGGACAAGGAATGAGAGAGACGAAAGACTAACTGAGTTCGGTAATAAACTTCAGCTAGTAATAGCGAATATACTGTTCAAGAATCACAAGAGGAGGATGTGTACTTGGAAAAGGCAGGATGATACGGAAAGATTTCAGTTAGATTACATCATGGACAGACAAAGATTCCGAAGTCAGATACTGAATTGTAAGGCATACCCAGGAAAAGATGCAGATTCTGATCATAATGTTGTAGTGATGAAGAGTAGGCTGAAGTTTAAGAGATTAGTGAAGAAGAATGAATATGCAAAGAAGTGGGATTCCGAAGTACTGTGGAATGACGAGATGAGCTTGAAGTTTTCTGAGGCTATAGATACAGCATAAGGAATAGCTCAGTAGGCAGTACAGTTGAAGGGGATTGGACATGTCTAAATATGGCAATCACAAAAGTTGTAAGGAAAAACATAGCAATAATGAAGACAACTGCGAAGAAACCATGTTTACCATACGAAGAACTATTATTGATCGCTCAAAGAAGAAAGTGCAAAAAATTTAGGAATACAGAAGTACAAGTCACTGAGGAATAAAATAAGTATGCAGTGGTGGGAAGCCAAGACGAAATGCCTGCATGGATAAGGAAATCAAAAAAGAAGTCACTGTCTGAAGGACCGACTCAGCGTATAGGAAGGTCAAAATAACGTTCGGTGAATTTAAAAGCAAGGGTGGTAACATTAAGAGTGTAACAGAAATTCCCCTGTTAAAAGCAGAGGGGAAAGCGGGTATGTTGAAAGGGTACGTTGAAGACCTTTATGAGGGGGAAGATTTGTCTGATGTGATGGAAGACGAAACAGGAGTAGATTTAGGAGGGAAAGGGGATCCAATACTGTAATCAGAATTTAAGAGAGCTTTGGAGGATTTAAGATAAAAAAGAAAGAGGTGTTAAATAATATTCCATCAGAATTTCTAAAATCATTGGGGGATTGGCAACAAAACGACAATTCACAGTGATGAGTAGAATGTATTAGTCAGGCGAAACACCATCTGCCTTTCGGAAAAAATTCATCCACACAATTCCGAAGACTGCAAGGGGTAACAAGTGCGTGAATTATCGTACAATCAGTTTAACAGCTCATGCTTCAAAGTTGCTGACAAGAATAATGTACAGAAGAATGGAAAAAAAATTGAGGATGTGTTAGATAACGATCAATTTGGCGTTACAAAAGGAAAAGTCATCAGAGAGCCAATTCTGACGTTGCGGTTGATAATGGAGGCAACACTGAAGAAAAATCAAGACATTTTCATAGGATCGGTCGACTTGGAAAAAGCGTTCGACGGTGTAAAATCGTGCAAGATGTTAGAAATTCTGAGGGAAATAGTGGTAAGCTACAGGGACAGACGGGTAATATACAATAAGTACAAGATGTAAGGAGGAATAATGCAAGTGGACGGCCAAGAACGAACTTCTCGGATTAAAAAGGGTTTAAGACATGGAATTGGTCTTTCGCCCCTACTGTTCAATCTCTGCATCGAGGAAGCAATGATGAAAATAAAAGAAAGGTTAAGGAATGGAATTAAAATTCGTGGTGATAGGATGTCAATGATACGATACGCTGATGACATTGCTATCCTGAGTGAAATTGAAGAAGAATTACATGATCTGCTGAACGGAATAAATTGAGAGTAAATGGAATAAAGACGAAAGTAATGATAAATAGCAGAAATGAGAATAGAGAGAGAGTTGACATCAGGGTTGATGGTCACAAAGTAGTTGAAGGCAGCAAAATAACCCGTGACGGACGGAGCAAGGAAGACACCAAAAACAGACTAGCAATGGCAAAAAGGGCATTCTTGGCCGAGAGACGTCTCCTAGTATCGAATATCGGCCTTAATCTGAGAAATAAACTTCTGAGAATGTACGTCTGGAATACTACGTTTTATGGTAGTGAAGCATGAACTGTCGGAAAACGAACAGAAGAGAATGGAACCATTTGAGATGTGGTGTTACAGATGAATGTTGAAAATTATGTGGGCTTATGAGGTACGGAATTAGGAGGCCATGCGCAGAGTCGGAGAGGAAAGAAATAAGCGGAAAACACTGACAAGGAGAAGGGGCAGGATGATAGGACATCTGTTACGACATGAGGGAATAACTTCCATGGTAGTAGAGGGAGCTGTAGAGGGCAAAAACAGTAGAGGAAGACAGAGATTGGAATACATCCGGCAAATAATTGAGGACGTGGGTTGCAAGTGCTACTCTGAGACGAAGACGTTGGCGCAGGAGAGGAATTCGCCGCGCGGGATTAGCTGAGCGGTCTCAGGCGCTGCAGTCATGGACTATGCGGCTGGTCCCGGCGGAGGTTCGAGTCCTCCCTCGGGCATGTGTGTGTGTGTGTTTGTCCTTAGGATAATTTAGATTAAGTAGTGCGTAAGCTTAAGGACTGATGACGTTAGCAGTTAAGTCCCATAAGATTTCACACACGTTTTTCAGGAGAGGAATTCTTGGCGGTCGCTTCAAACCAGTCAGAAGACTGATGACTAAAATAAATGCCATTTTCTCTATAAATTAGTAATGACTTTAGTTTTATTTAATTTCTTTTTAATTTCAGGAGAACTCGTAGCCCGACAGTGAAAAAGATGGAGATGTTGATGAATGTTCTGTAGAAGGTCAATCGTCATTTCAAGAATTTACAAGACTCGCACCATCTCCATCATCAGGGAGCGATCGATCGATGGGAAGCAAACGGTAGTAAAAAGATCTAAGTTCCTTCACACAAGGAAGTGCTACAGTTTGTGGCCGAGTGGCTGTAAAACGCTGACGACATACCAGTATGAAAACATGACTGCTTTGGAAAGCATATTGCCGATGAATTGAATCATATGCTTCCAGAAATGGTACCAAAAAAAAAAAAAAAAAAAAAAAATGGCTCTGAGCACTATGGGACTTAACTTCTGTGGTCATCAGTCCCCTAGAACTTAGAACTACTTAAACCTAACTGACCTAAGGACATCACACACATCCATGCCCGAGGCAGGATTCGAACCTGCGACCGTAGCGGTCACGCGGTTCCAAACTGAAGCGCTTAGAAACGTACGGCCACACCGGCCGGCAGAAATAGTACCTTATGTGAAGAAACGTACAACCCTTGCTATATTTGAGGGGCATATGAAACCCTTGAATGCATTTTCATCAATAGTAACCCCGTAGGTGTTCGACCGACCACAGAGCCACTTGTCGACACCGTAGCTATAACAAAATTATTTTTCGATGCCACTGTCAACACTGGATATTCTTCAACGTCGCAAGCATCCCAGGCCTTTTAACCCCTCTTTGTCCCTAATGGAAGGCCAATTTTCCACGTATATGCCACCTCCAGCAATGCAAGGACACTCTATGTCTGTTGAAGACTACGTTTCGTAATTTGCTGACAAATAATGTGCTTACTTGCACAAAAAATTTGATTTAGTAACAAGTGTTTACTTTCAGCATTATCTCCGAATTAAAACCTTAACGTGTAACGTACCTTTATACGGGGTGGTCAGAAAATGTTTGAAATGCTTGTATGATGTTGCAGGCTGGGCTGTACTGAGACATCTACATCTACATCTACAAACATACTCTGCAAACCATCAAACGGTGCGTGGCGGAGGGTACCTCGTACCACAACTAGCATCTTCTCTCCCTGTTCCACTCCCAAACAGAACGAGGGAAAAATGACTGCCTACATGCCTTAATCTCTCTTATCCTATCTTTGTGGTCTTTCCGCGAAATGTAAGTTGGCGGCAGTAAAATTGTACTGCAGTCAGCCTCAAATGCTGAGACATAAATTTTAAGAAAACAGTTCGATACGTTGCACTGTTACGACTTATTTACCATTGACGTTAGCCAGTCGGGGCGTCGTGCACTCACATTCAAGCGGCCTGCGGGAGGCGGTATTGCCCAATGAGTGCTTCGTTTGGTTACCTAAAACTTGGCTTTGCACGCGACGACCTGATTGGCTAACTTCAATGCTAAATAACCCGATAACGGCGCTACGTATCGTATTTTTTTCTTAACGTTCATGGGCTTCCACTTACCAAAAATCCCATGTCACACTTAGCCGACCATGAGGAATAATAGCTTCCCTCATGATGGTATCTTACTTTTGCATAATAGGCATCACAAGGTGTAATAATAGGATACAAGGATCCTCATTCATCCGTAAATAATTCAACGAATCACCTGGTCCTAAGCAAAGTTCCTTCATTAAATTTACATGTGACAATGAATTTCTTTTAAGGACCAAAGTTTTACTACATTTAACTCTTTTCTTCCGATCTTTCTTCAGCATGGCTATCACGATGAGACAGTGTTCATCCTTGAATTATGATATTACCACATATGTACACTTACCTAAAGCAACTTAATTGAAGTTAAACTCGTCAGCACTCTGTTCGGAGATACAAAGAACTGAAACGACTGAGAACAGTGATGAAACTGAACGGAGCGCGTCATAAAAAATCTACATCCCAGCTGAAACAAAATTAGAACAGAAACTGAAACTGAACTGAGACATGATACGTGTTATGGCGTAAAGTCAACCGCCGGCACGCTAGTCGCGAATGACAGAGCAGACAAGGCACTGACAAGACGTCAGCCATTTACACACTGACCAACCTCTCAGCGATTTAGGATTGTCTATAGTGATGAAAATTGCTGACTTTTTACTTGTATGCCGCCATTTGCTTTCGACATATCTGTATAATTGCAAAGTTAATTATTGTCTTTCTTCATTTTGTAATAAAAATCATTAATACGATTCGTTAAAATGTTGTCTAGCGATCCATATAAGCAGGTTTCCTTAACGCCCCATATTTGACGACGAGCAAGGAGACATAATTTGGTGAGGAAGAGGTTGATAAGAACCCAGAGCCTAGATGCCACTGTTTTCTTTTGTTGCGACCTTTTGTATTTTGCTGGGGCCTTAATTCTACCTTCTCGTCCCTTGCTCGTGACTGGCCCATTGGGCAGCAACAGCCCACGCACACTATGCCACGTAAACAGTTATCTGAAAGTTGAACAGAATTAAGTCATGCCCTCGGTTCTATTCACAGCACAAACGCCACGATTCCCCGTCTGGAGAAGCACAGTGTTTGCTTGTGGCAAGAATGGTCACGTGGAATCCATAAGTTTGCAACGGAACAAACATAAGAATTATGCCCACTCACGAAAATCTAGTCACACGGCCCATGTAATCAATGTAGTGTTTTCACGTGTTTTCAACGCCTGCTGCCAGCATTAGCAAAACTTGCAAATGAATAATTTCTTCAGTGCTCCGCCCGTCTAACAAACTTTTTGTTCATTTGCAACTTTATTTAGTGGAAAACACGTGAAATTTCAATTGGACATGGATGCCGCTGTTACACTGCTAAAATACATTCGCACATCTCGGCCTCACTCATTGCATTGCATAAAAAACTCTGTAGTGCTCTGATACTCTGCACGTGGGAATAGCCTCATTACACGGTAAGGAGTGATCGTCGTTCAGAATGACAGTGGACAGTCACGGGTGTTGCTCCCAAAAGCTTTGCAAAAAGAAGTGTTGCAGTTACTTCACCAAGGACACTGGGGGATTGTTCCTACGAAACAGTTGGCGCGTCGACACTGTACTTGGCAGGGTATGGACACCTAAATAGAACAGAAGCGTCACAGTGTCACGCATGTGCGGGAAATCAGTCCACTCCACCACACAGATTCTCTGCTTGGCCTAAGTCGCTATGTGTGCACATAGACTTCGTGGCACATTTTTGGAACACTCATTGGTTGACTGTGGTGTACCAATGAACTCTACAATGTCAAGTAGCACAATTCAGGCGTTGTCGTCTATTTTTTGCCTCGAAGGTTCGCCTGAAGTCATAGGGTCGGACAACGGCCCTCAGTTCACGTTAAATGAATGTGAAACATTCTATGAACACAATGGCATACAACATCTAAGTACGAGTGCACCCTTCCATCCACAGTTCAACGGCGAAGCGGAAAGTTTTGTCAGAACCTTCAAGCAGCAGATGACGAAACTTCGTACCGCACACGCCAGGGATCAAGCACTGCAACTGTTTCTCGTCTCCTATCGTTCGCATCCACGAGATGGACACCACCGGCGGAATTGTTTCACGGCCGTCACCATAGGTATATCCTCCACCTGCTCCCACCTCCTCGGCATCCGGAGCCGAAGGAAGGCTGAAAGTATCACCTTGTGCCCCATGATATAGTGTTTTTCAGGGCTAAAGCGGCAGCAGACGGTGGGCGCGAGGCGAGACCCTTCGTCGACTTAGCGCATGCATGTATCTAATTTCAGACTCAGACTGATTATAGCGCACCGGCCGGAGTGGCCGAGCGGTTAAAGGCGCTACAGTCTGGAACCGCACGACCGCTACGGTCGCAGGTACGAATCCTGCCTCGGGCATGGATATGTGTGATGTCCTTAGGTTAGTTAGGTTTAAGTAGTTGTAAGTCCTAGGGGACTTATGACCACAGCAGTTGAGTCCCATAGTGCTCAGAGCCGTTTGAACCATTTGATTATAGCGCCGACATCACAATCAAACTCGTCACTGTCATGTGCACAGTGATCCTTCCTTATCTCTTCCCCAGTTTCATGAATCCCGAGGACAGCGCGGCCACAGCAGCCATCGGAGGGCGTCATCACGACATCGCGGGACTATCCCATGGAGACGGAACCTTTGCTAGTCCTACCGATGGAGCTGGACCCGCCGACGCCGTAGCAGCCGACGTCATCGACGTCGTTCTATGGGCCTCAGGAGGTGGATGCGTACCCTTCTGGGCGTTTTCAGGGGAACGTCTCCACCGTAGCGAAGGCTGGATGGCCGGGTGCGACCGGAAGCCTGACGTCGCCTGCAGCCACAGTTTCCGGCCCATCGCAGCGTCCACGCTCCTGCCTCCCCTCTCGTTGGCGTGCTCCTTATACGACGATGGTCAGTCGCTTTGGTGGCAGGAATGTTACGGCGTAAGGTCAAGCGCCGACAAGCCAGTCGGGAAGGATAGAGCAGACAAGCCTGTGAGAAACATCAGCTGACCGACCCTCTCCAGGACGACAAAGCGACAGCAGCGGCTACTATGTGAAGAGGGCATAAGCGCCACGACCGACTGGCGACCCCCCCCCCCCCCCCCCCTGAGTTGAATAGTAGCTTCAACATTAGGCACCCATATAGCAGCGACTTGGAATTGTCTATACTGAAGAAAATCGCTTGTTTTGAAAGTCGCCCTTTCCTTGCGATACATCTGTGTCACTGCAAAGGTTTGTCTCTTTTCATTTTGTAATAAAACTCATGAACACCTATTGTTCGAATGTTGTCTAGCGATCCGAGTGAACATGTTTCCTAGACGCCCCATTATTGACGACGAGCAAAGAGACATAATAATACGAAAGTCTAATTGGCCCTTAATAGGGGATTCCGAGACCGTGGGAGCCAAACTGTCCTGTCTAGAACCTAGTACTGCGGCAGCGATGCAGTAATCACGAGCAGTAGCTAGCTATTATCGATTATTTTTGTGGTGACGATTGTGGTATCTCCACAATGGCCGTTCCTTAACTTCAACATTAACGCAAGTACGATTTATAACATTAAAAGTTATTTGCTGCAGGTAAAACCACATTAGTCTGTGTAATTAGACCGCGACAGGGCCTGTATGAAACAACTTTGCACCGCGTGTCTCCATTCGGGGAGACAAGAAATAAACTTCCGAACTACTCCCTGTTTTAACGCTAAATCACAAATGTCAAACAACGAAGACCAAGCCCTCTTTTTAAACACTATAAACAACATTCTGTGTATGAAAGAATCGAGGCTGTAAATTATTATGTCATACTTCTTATTTCTTCTAAACACAATTTTAAAAAATGGTTCAAATGGTTCTGAGCACTATGGGACTTAACATCTGAGGTCATCAGTCCCCTAGAACTTAGAACTACTTAAACCTAACTAACCTAAGGACATCACACACATCCATACCCTAGGCAGGATTCGAACCTGCGACCGTAGCGGTTGCGCTGTTCTAGACTGAAGCGCGTAGAACCACTTGGCCACAACAGCCGGCGCACATTTTCCGACAACGCAACACGTTTCCCATCTACTTCATAAGCTTAAGATTCCTGATGGAACATACTGTACGGTCGAAACCTTCACCAGCAAAAACCTGCTCTTACGAAGTAGTCGCCATTTATCTGTTGTATCCAACACTCTCAACAAGCGAGAAAAAGCATCCTGTTAGTGCTATTCAGCTCGCCAGTACTACGGTATATCAACGGTGATATAAGGGTGAAGATGACGCTACTGTCAAAGCTTCTCACTGAAGGTAATAGGGAAAATATGTATGTGTGATAGTTATTCTCACACCAAACTTATGATTTTATCACTTTGTTCCACATAATTTATTAACAGATGGTTTTAAAAAATTTCTCTACAAACATCGTTACGACGAAAATTCCAAACACCAAGTTTGTCAGTGGCATTAAGAATACTTCCTGATCGTAAACTAAGGCACTTGTGGCCATTTCCTTTCAGTCCCTTGGTGACAATTTATGTCCCTGTAAAATCAGGTGTAATGCGATCAGATACTTCAGTTTCCGTAAGAGTTCGACGCAGGTTATCGGAAAGATGCTTTGCTGATAACACTCGTCAGTGTGGAATCTGAGCAGGACCAGGTTCAGCTGGGTGCTCGACAACTCGGCCGATCGTTTGTTCTAATTAAAGAATTAACGGCCGCGCGGATAGTTTGCGATATTTACAGCGGGTTGCCGAGCAATTTATGGACGCGCGAGGACAAAACGCACGCGGCTCCTCGTGTCAGCGTGTAATTTAGATATTCGGTGCGGGAAGCGGTTTCGGCGGACAGCGGCAGCACCAGCAGCGGCGGCAGCAGAGACAGCGTCCTGGGAAATCACCGGCCCCCCACTGACAAATGTCCGTGTCACCACCAATCACCGTCGGCCGCCGGCCGTGTTCCGGATATTAAGCGCCGCCGCGCACTCGACGGCTGCGCGACTCGCCGGCAGCGAAGCGCCGGATAAACAGTTGTACTCAGCAACGGCTGCTTTAAATCTCCTGCCATGGGCGAAGTGCAGCTCACAGAAGTGGTCTTCCAGGTACTTGCTAACAGCGACGGGAATCATTAGCAGTTTCCTTTACTTCCTTTTTTTTGCGTCATCAGCATCCTGTCTGGTTTGATGGGGACTGCCAAGGCTTTCTCTCCAGTGCCAACTTCTTCGTCTCAGAGTAGTACTTACAATAAAATTCATAGATTGTTTATTGGATATACAAGGCCATTGTTCAGCGATTGAAGATAATATATTATAAGTTGCTGGGAAGCATCATGTTCCACTTCAGTTTCTTCTTATGCAATGGTCGTTTCGACTCCTCTGCCAGGATCTTCCCCAAGATCTTTTGGTGCCACCGTTTAGGTGAACACTGTTCAAGACCAGTCTCGCGTTCACTTAGAGACGGAAGATTCCTCGTACGTATTCAGAAGAAATCTCGACACTGACTGAAATTATTCCGGTTATTACTGGTGGGCCGTCGTCACTGGATTGCAAAATAGGCAGAGAAAGAAGAAGGAATGTTTATAAAAATGTTGTATATATTGTATTGTATGTGAACCGGGGACCTAGAAACGGCGGAGAAGCTCCGTCCCCGCGGCAGCCGCAGTGGTCCACAACCCCACGACAACTACCGCAGTCCACTTCAACCCTCCACCGCCCCACACCGAACCCAGGGTTATTCTGAGGTTCGTACCCGGTGGACCCCCCAGGGAACGTCTCACACCAGACGAGTATAACCCCTATGTTTGCGTGGCAGAGTAATGGTGGTGTACGCATACGTGGAGAACTTGTTTGCACATCAGTCGCCGACATAGTGTAACTGAGGCGGAATAAGGGGAACCAGCCCGAATTCGCGGAGACAGATCGAAAACCGCCTAAAAACCATCCACAGACTGGCCGGTTCACCGGACCTCGACACAAAGCCGTCGGGCGGATTCGTGACGGGGACCAGGCCCTTCTCCTCGCCCGGAAAGCCGTGCGTTAGACCGCACGGCCAACCGGGTGGGCCTATAAAAATGTTATTGTAGTACCCCAAAGGTGGCGGTCTGTCTCGGTCTTCTCTATTGAATGTGTATTAGATTTTGTAAATCTCAACCGTTTTTTGGACGTTCATTTTGTATGTTTTTCTAGACTAGTGCAAATTCCAGTCACATTGATGTGACCACTACCTATGCTTTACGTGAAAATGCAATAACTCCTCACAGACACAGGTGGTAGCAGTACTAATGCAGGATATAATAAAGCGAGTTGGGAGGACGCGGAAAATTGTTCAGTCGTAGTGAGAAGTAAAGTAGAAACGGAACGCTGTATGTGACGTCCAAAACAGCGTGATCATTGGCTTCCGGGCCAAGGATGGGCGCATTTCCGAAGGGGCTAAATGTGCAAACAGTTCGCGAGCCGCCATGGTTTAACGTGTAACGTGCTTGACAAAATGGCGCTAACGAAAATCGGCTCCAATCCAACTGTGGTACACCAAGGGCCATAGGAGACAAGGGTGAACGACGGCTGCAAAGTGACCGGGCGATCGTTTAGCAACTGGCCACGCAGATGAACCAAGGAGCTAGTAGCACTCTCCTCAACGACCGCTAAGCAAAAGTTGCTGGATATGGACCTCGGCAGAAGGCGCCTGGTTCATGCATCCAAGCTGACTGCTGTTCATTGGCGACGAAGGCTGGATCTTGCTTGTCATTACCGAAACTGGAAGCCCATTGAATGACGACAGGTGGCGTTTTCAGATGTACCACGTTTTTTGCTCCATCCAGTTGACTTGTACGGCGTGAAATGTCTGGAAGGGAACACCATGTAACAATCGTCGGATGGGTCAAGACCGGAGGAGGGAACGTTATGGTCTGGGGTACGTTCTCGTCATTCTGAAAGGCACAATGGATCAACACAAGTGTGAATCTATCATTGGGGACCATTTTCACCCTACAGGCAGTTTCCCTTTCCCCAGTACGGTGGCGTTCACAAGCAGGACAATCCAACGTATCACACAGCTCACCGTGGCCGTGCGTGGTCCTAAGAGCAGCAGGATCGCCTTACCGTACTCCACTGCTCACCCAATCGGGAATCCGTGGGTCGACCTCGAACAGGCTGTTCGCGCGATGTATCCTCAACCGAGAAACCTAGCGCAGCTGGCCACAACACTGAAGTCGGCATGGCTCCACATCCCTGTCGGTTCCTTCGGCAACCTCATTGACTCTTGTCCAGCACATCTCACAGTTTTGAACAGGTTGTCAGATTAATGTGTCTTGGCCCCAGTTCCCTAATGCTCGGTTAGCACATATTTCACCCTTTGTTTTAACTGTGTATGGTGCTCATGTTCTTCAATACGTTATTCTTCTATCCTTCCACTGCCACACATATACAGTTTGCCATAGCCGTTATCACTTAAAGGACTCCCAAAGTGTGGAGATAATCATGTGCGTTGGAAAAAGTTCTTTTTTATTCTGTTGCGATTGTAAAATTATTTTTCCGAAGAGTTCTGCTTATGTGACCAGTGACTTTAGAAAGAAACGATAACCTAACAGACTGAGAAAGTGGTTCCTTGTTCTATTTATTAGCGTAATTAAAAATGTATCTGAACCAGTTTGGTATTGTTTCCATTGCGCTATATCGGCTGTGATCCATTCTACAAAGTTATCGCCTGTCAGTATGCGTTGCAGCGCCCGCCTGGTAGTGTAGCGGAGGAGCTACGAGAATATTATGATTCCGTGTCGCCGGCGGCCGCTTTGTCTACTGCAGTCTCGCCCGGCATGCAGTCAGATAGCTAAGCCACAGCAACTTGATACTGATATTCCGAGTATCGGCGTGTGATTAGCGCTACGGCAGTGAGCTCGCATGTCGGCACGTTGCGTAGTGACGCTTTTGGTTTGTTGATTTGGTCAAGGGGACCGAACAGCGAGGTCATCGGTCACATCGGAGTAGAGGAGGATGGGAAGGAAGTCGGCCGTGCCCTTACAAAGGAACCATCCCGGCATTTGCCTGAAGTGATTTAGGGAATAGAGCCGCTTTTGACTGGAGTCAGTAAGATGTGGTAGCCAAGTTCCGAGAACTGCTACATTCAAAGAGAGCGAAAGAATTTGTAGTCAGCACAGTGCCTGGCTAGCAGATATTTGACGCCATGTTGGTTGTTGATGACTGGAAGAGTTTCTGGAACTAAACTAAGTACTTAGAGAGGTCACTCGGCTGTGCTAATAAAGGTGAGCATCCGATGCGTTCGACGCATCTGTATGGTAATAGTGTAACTAAAGATTAAGACTTTATGAGTGCCAGCTCCTGCAATATACAATTGTTTTAAGATTTTGAAAAGTTATTATATTGCATTTTAAAGAAAAAGCATCCGTCACCTTGTCATGCTTTCTCTTGCAAGTTGTTATAAGCCATTACAATTAGTTGCAACAGCAAATATCTATAAAAACAGTTCTGCACGCTGAGCCATTAGTTAGTTACATTAGTTTTATTGTAGTAAATGCTTTTAAAATTCTCGCCACTGAACTAGAATGGTTTTCAAAGTTTAATGTTTTAAGCTATTGGTAAAGCTTTATGGTTAGCCACTTGCTGTTTGGATGACATACATGGAATTACTTTTCTGCTGAGTAATTATCTGCCACCAACTGATTGGTCTAATGTCAGGACTGTTTTGCTCCTTGTTTTCCTGCATAGTTGTATCTTGTGACTATTTTACAGTGTAACGAACTGTATCTTTGTGCTACTGAGTGGAGTGGAATACGGTAATGGCATCCGAGCTGTAAAGATGCAGGTCTTTTATAATTCCTATATTTAATATTATGCAAGCATTTAAATTGAAGACTTTCCTGACATCCTTGTTGGTTCAACTTGTATAAATGATTAAACCTCTACAGTCTGTGCTAACAGTTGTGAAGTTTACTAAATTGAAAGTGAAATAAAGGTTTCTGAAACTTGTTTTAAATCAAAGTTTTGTGGCCCGCTGCTTTCCGCTCACCCAAATCGTCGCTAGCGGTTTTCAGATTCGTTTGAAATCCCCCTCTTGTTTACAGATATTTTCTGAGTTTCTTGATTTACCGAACCCATGGTTTCCGGTGGCTCATTATAGAGTAACAACTTAGCTATCGTTATTTCGGTTTATAGCCACAGTTACCTTTCTTTCTATGTAAATACTAGGGGCGTTCAGCACAGCAACACGTCGATGATATTCTGCACCTCGTTTTGTTTTCCTTGACGACAAGCCATCCTGGGCTTACAATTCATCAAGATATGCACACCTGCACACGACGAGAGAGTCTAATACTTATCTTCGTTCTTGGCCACCCCTACCTAAGTCAGCAAGGTCACCGAATCTTGCGAGCTAACATTCCAAAAATGTTCGTGCTCACATGAGATTCCTCTTCATCCAAATGGGTCATCCTCGTCTAGGTGTTGTAGCGCACGTGTCGCATCACACGCCCTAAATTAGACACTTGTGGCTCTTTGGTTAAATTGTCTGGCTGATGGCAAGTTTGCCTAATACAAAGTTAACATGACATATAATAACAGTAGTAATAATATTGGGAACTAAATTAACGACTCATAAAGGATGCAGGCTACGCAGTTGCGATTTGGTTAGAATAACGTTTATTCAGAAAGCAAACTAATAGCGAAAGTGGTCATACTTAGAGGTATTGTTACACTCGAGTGCACATCCATTTGACACAGTTCGATCATTCAAAATCTCATCGCAAAATAAGAGCTGCTGCTCACCGCTCAGATACTAAGTTCCGCCATACCATACAACGCTAAACTCTCTGTTTCACTTCCTAGCGGCCTAAAGACTGCATGTCCGCTTTCGCTCCTCAATCCGATCTGTACCCTTTGGTGTCTGGAGCAGAACTGTCCGCTTTCGCGTCTGCACAAGCACTGTCCCTTCTGCCCGTCTCCCGCCGCGTTTCCCACGCGCCGAACATCTTGGCTCAACTGACTGGGGCAGTTCCCTTTCCTGAGGCCATATATCTGTTTGGCTACAGCTTATTCTACATTATTTTACATGTTAACACATTTATATAATCAAAGCTTGATCACTTTCACGTTCTAAATAAAGTAACAATAATATCCATTACACAATAAACGCTAAATTCTTTTACATAAAACCAAAAACAATTTACATCTTAGCTTTAAATGCCACGGCCAGTAGCCTTGCAATAATGTGCTTTCTGTTAAATAAATAAAGAACAAAAGCAACTAGTATGCACTAAACCTTTCAAGAAATATTCTATTAACTAATGAATCAATAATGTGTCATGCTGTCATCGTTCAATGTGTTTTGTGTGGAGGAAATGATGATCTGATGCTTAACTGCAAATACTGATAGTTTAAGTTTACTATATCTTTTAAACAAATAAAGTTACAGAGTTTATATTTACAAAGTTTGTCATTTTCATTATGTGCTTCTATATGAAATATCGATCGTTAAGATCGACCAAAGCGTTCAGATTTTAGCATTCACTTTGACAGTAAATCCTAAACTATTGTAGATATGCTCAATATTCAAGTTTTATTGGGATCACCATGAAAATGTGTGAAGGATAGTGGATTAAAATTACTGTGGCTTCATTGCCTGCATTACTACAGAATTAAATAGTTTCCATAAATGTTTCTCTTTACGGCCGATCTTATTTATTTAACACTGCTACGTCTCCTGTGCCACAAACGGCTTCTACTGTGTTTCCCCTACGACGAAGATTCTAGTCTGTCTCACTGGCACATTACATCGCTTACGCCTTGATAGACAAAAGCCGCCTGTGAGTTTCGCCACCTCGTGGCGAATCTGCACTCTTTGTGGCACACGGTTCCGGACGACAGGGTTCGTTTCGCAATTCCTGAAGGCTGACTGTTTCGGCCATATACTTCAATAAGAGCGAAATGTACGTTGACTCACAATCTCTCCCCAATTGAAAACATTTGGAGTTTCCTGGGCAGGGCCCTCCAACCAGCTCGGGATTTTGACGATCTAACGCGCCAATTGAACGGACTTTGGCACGATGTTCCGCAGTAGGACACCCCACAACTCTGTCGATCAATGATAAGCCGAATAACTATTTGCATAAGGGTTAGAGGTGGACCAACGTCTTATTGACTTGCTCAATGTGCGTAGCTCTTTGTCTTGAATAAATCATCCAGTTTTCCTAAAAGTGTAATCATTTGTTTGTCTGTACATCTTCATCACATCTAACGATTTCCGTCCCATTGGGATAACTTTTTCTGTCTCAGTGTGTATTAGCATAGTCCAAGAGCATTGTTATTTATTACACTAGCCTTACTCGCTTCTGTAGCCCCGAAGACGGCAAACGATTCAGTAACATCATTCAGACAGATCATATAACTGGTTTACGAATTTGCAGATAGTTACTCATATTCCTACAATCGGCCGAGGTGGTGCAGTGGCTAAGACAAGGGATCTTCATTTGGGAGGCTAATTGCTCAAATATACTTCCAGCTACCCAGTTGTACAAATAGTATGAGGTACCCTGTGTAGTTCAGTGTACAGTGGCTTTCGGAGTATACAGGGTGATTATCCTAAATGGGGACAAACTACAGTAAACCATCCATGAGAGCATAAGCAGCAAAAAGGTCCTATGGACATATGGTCGGAAAAGCGTTCCATGGGAGGTACATCCACTGGAAAGTAGGTTTTTGGCAGTATACGTTTCAGTGAATGAAAACATAAATGAAGACGCACCAGGCAATTCGGGATATTCCGTTTGAGCTATTGTTATAGCTCCACACTATAGAGGCAGTACTGCTGCCTATGCTACAGTGTAGCCACTGAGGCAACTTTGAAGATAATAAGGCCTGCAAGCGTTGTAAGTGATATAAATAGTGGCGGTTATCGCAGACAACATTACTGCTCTCATGATTGTTCAACTAAATCGCTACTACACACAGAGCTCCCCCCTTCCCCACCCTCCCCCCCTCCCCTGGAGGGTGAGTCCTCATGTGTGGTTTCAATCACTGAAACGTACACTATTACAGATCTTTTATCCCCTTGTTCAAGTGTGTGTACCACCCTTGACATGCTTTGCTAGCACTGTGTCCATAAGAGCATTTTTGCTCCTTATCTTCACAGGGATAGTTTACTGCAGTTTTCCTCCATTTAGAATAACCACTCTGTGTACAGAGTAATACAGCTGCCTCTGATTATGGGTTTTACGCAACCTACAGTGCCTTTAAATAACACAGACTAGATTTCCATATTAGTCCTACAGAAAAAAGAACAGGATGTTTACGTAGTAAATTCAATAAAGGTAAATTTTGTACTGGGATATGTTTTTGACAGAGGCCTTAGTTTTAGAATTATTTAAAACAGTACAAAAATGTCTTTCAAACGAGTTTTTCTTGAATAATTCACCAAATTAAATACCCTACAAGAATTTACTGTTCGTTTTTTCTGTAGGACCAATAGTTTGTGCATAGCGAGCGAGAAAATATGAAAATATTGCGTGTGATTTTTGAAGGCATTGTGGGTTACATAAAACCCAGCGATAGGGGCACCTGAATCATTCTGCAAGTAGATGCATAGGCAGAGCTCATACTCAACCTCTTATGGCCACATATTCGACAGCGTCTTAAGCCTTCCTTCCTTCCTGCTTGGTGGTAAGTAGAGCCCCGATTTTAATGACCTAAAAAGCTGCGAAATATGCAAGTATTTATCGCCTAAAATACACTCCTGGAAATTGAAATAAGAACACCGTGAATTCATTGTCCCAGGAAGGGGAAACTTTATTGACACATTCCTGGGGTCAGATACATCACATGATCACACTGACAGAACCACAGGCACATAGACACAGGCAACAGAGCATGCACAATGTCGGCACTAGTACAGTGTATATCCACCTTTCGCAGCAATGCAGGCTGCTATTCTCCCATGGAGACGATCGTAGAGATGCTGGATGTAGTCCTGTGGAACGGCTTGCCATGCCATTTCCACCTGGCGCCTCAGTTGGACCAGCGTTCGTGCTGGACGTGCAGACCGCGTGAGACGACGCTTCATCCAGTCCCAAACATGCTCAATGGGGGACAGATCCGGAGATCTTGCTGGCCAGGGTAGTTGACTTACACCTTCTAGAGCACGTTGGGTGGCACGGGATACATGCAGACGTGCATTGTCCTGTTGGAACAGCAAGTTCCCTTGCCGGTCTAGGAATGGTAGAACGATGGGTTCGATGACGGTTTGGATGTACCGTGCACTATTCAGTGTCCCCTCGACGATCACCAGTGGTGTACGGCCAGTGTAGGAGATCGCTCCCCACACCATGAAGCCGGGTGTTGGCCCTGTGTGCCTCGGTCGTATGCAGTCCTGATTGTGGCGCTCACCTGCACGGCGCCAAACACGCATACGACCATCATTGGCACCAAGGCAGAAGCGACTCTCATCGCTGAAGACGACACGTCTCCATTCGTCCCTCCATTCACGCCTGTCGCGACACCACTGGAGGCGGGCTGCACGATGTTGGGGCGTGAGCGGAAGACGGCCTAACGGTGTGCGGGACCGTAGCCCAGCTTCATGGAGACGGTTGCGAATGGTCCTCGCCGATACCCCAGGAGCAACAGTGTCCCTAATTTGCTGGGAAGTGGCGGTGCGGTCCGCTACGGCACTGCGTAGGATCCTACGGTCTTGGCGTGCATCCGTGCGTCGCTGCGGTCCGGTCCCAGGTCGACGGGCACGTGCACCTTCCGCCGACCACTGGCGACAACATCGATGTACTGTGGAGACCTCACGCCCCACGTGTTGAGCAATTCGGCGGTACGTCCACCCGGCCTCCCGCATGCCCACTATACGCCCTCGCTCAAAGTCCGTCAACTGCACATACGGTTCACGTCCACGCTGTCGCGGCATGCTACCAGTGTTAAAGACTGCGATGGAGCTCCGTATGCCACGGAAAACTGGCTGACACTGACGGCGGTGGTGCACAAATGCTGCGCAGCTAGCGCCATTCGACGGCCAACACCGCGGTTCCTGGTGTGTCCGCTGTGCCGTGCGTGTGATCATTGCTTGTACAGCCCTCTCGCAGTGTCCGGAGCAAGTATGGTGGGTCTGACACACCGGTGTCAATGTGTTCTTTTTTCCATTTCCAGGAGTGTATATATCTTGCTCTTAATATATATGACTTTATATAAGTCTATTAAAAAGATTTTTGTTGGTTTTCTGTATACCATGTAATACAAAGTTCACTTCTGAAAAAACTGTAATTACATTACGAACTTTTTTCAGTGTTTGAAACTAAATAGCTCTTATTTTTGATATGCTAGCATGTTTCTGAAAAAAAAAGACAAGTACAGTGAAAACAATAACACCCAAACAATAAAATCATGTTTTTACTACTGCCCATCATTTGCTTAAAGTATTCCAAAATTAGTTACACGTCCTGCCAATCTTCAATTTCCACAGAATCGCGCTGGATCACAAGAGGGCTTTCAGATTTTCCATTCTCAAAGCTCTACAGTTCTAGCTGAGAAAAATTTTGCACTCGGAAGAGCTGCTCCTCACATCACTGGATGTCACAGAAGCGTATCTGTTGCCGGCTAGGTATCTGCAGGCCAGCTTTGATTCATTGTCTTGTAATGCTGTTGCTTTCCAGAAAGAATGTTATAATTTTTCCTATTGTAGAATATCCAGGATTTCGCTGGAGAACACTTTGCAATTTGTTGTTCACTTTGTCAGCTACATGACCACAAGGTCGACGCATTCGACTCTGCACATGCTGCGTAATATTCACGGCGCAACACTGTTGATACAAGCTTTCTATAAAGATCTCTTTCACAATTTTGACAGCACTTGATTCATGGCTATCAAAATGGTTCAAATGGCCCTCAGCACTATGGGACTTAACATCTGAGGTCATCAGTCCCCTGTAACTTAGAACTACTTAAACCTAACTAACCTAAAGACATCACCCACATCCATGCCCGATGCACGATTCTAACAGGCGACCATAGCGGTCGCGCAGTTCCAGACTGTAGCGCCTAGAACCGCTCGGCCACCCTGGCCTGCCCATGGCTATCAAACTAACAAAACTGTGGAGTACTTGATGCAGCATTAAGCCAAGTACCCCATCGTGTTTTAGCAGGCTGAGGGACAATGAAATTGCTTGTCCTTTGAAATTTCGCACCCTTAGTGGAGCTTTCTCACAGATTACTTTCCCACAAGAAATTAATTTGTCCACATCAGGAAATTCGGATCGCTCCTCTTCTGTAACTCTGTGCAACGCAGGTGCAAAGCAATTGACGTACACCGCACTTGGATAGAGAATACTAAGCCCTCTGCCTGTTTTAGCCACATGCGGACACCATCTGTTACCGACAACAAAAGTTGTCTCTTCTCACACAACCCGGCCAAAAGGTTGTCAAACAAAATGGAAACTATCGACTTATTTACTCTCCCGAGAGATTCACACAATAGGAGGAACTTCGAGGCCTCTCAACTTTTATAAAACCAGCAACAATGTTTACAACATAACACCCACCCACTTCGGTGGTTTCATCTGTGCACACCCAGGTATTTTTGTCAGCAGCATTATTTCATATTTTGCTGAGCACCTTCTTGTAGCACACGGATAATTACTACTTTCTCAATGTAAATCTACCTGGAACTGTGTGTGTTGTCTACTTCTCTAAGCAATGTCTGAAGCGCGTTTTTCTCAGTGTTTCCAGTGGGATGCTGCAAGACATCATCATCTCATAAAAGTCCTTGACGGATGATTGTACGGTTGAAGATGGACCTCTCTGCTTAAACAACACCATTTGTCTGCTGTTATTTTCCGTACATCTCTTCACACAGTTGCTTTGTTTCGCGGTACTGTAGTGTTCTTACACATTAAAGTGCTTTTCTGCACTGACTTTAATTTCAGATAGTTAGCAAACTATTACTTCATCGTCAGTGCTGAAGAAGGTTTCTCCAAAATCAGGAACAAAAGACTGCAGGTTCATGATGTCCGGGCAGTTTGCTTTCGACATGTCGAACAAGTCTGAGTTCGTATTCAAACAGTGTAAAGTAATCATGTGTGCGATGTTTATTAGATCGGAAGCCGGTTTTCTTAGCTTCAAGAGTATTCTGTCGACCCGAAGTAGCAACATCGTACGTCAGCCAACCGATCAGTGTGTTGCACTGCTTGTCTACTACAGTCTGCCTAAATTAAGACTGGAGAAAGTACTATGTTTGTTTGTGACAGTATCATCTGCAACATTGTTATGATGCTCACATTTTCATGTTTCTATTCTTTTGTCCCTAATGAAAAGGTAAATATATGCTTTTCTGGCTAACGATTGCCAGAATATCTCCTATTACGGCAAAGATTGGCCGAAATATAGTCAATCACTAAAAGAGGTGTAAGTATGTACACAATAGAAATACGTTTTCCACACTATAACACCTGGATTCGTGCACAAATTGTAGTAAAAGTCTCTATAAATTTCATGAAAAGAAAACATGACTTGTCATTAACATCCGAAGCCTACTGATAAGCTGGGTCCCAAAATTTAGCATCCAATCCGTTACCCCCTGACAAAGAACTTTCGCTTTTATTGTTGCACTTCCGCTTTCTCCAACTCTCTGTTTTGTCACTGTTTGGTTTCAGCATTAACAGTGGATCTACCTTTCGTGTACAGTCACATAGCAATGGCAGAAAATTGAGTTTTCATCTTCCGCAAACATTATTTTGAACTTTTGAACTTTCTTTGTGTTTAAGCGAGACAGTATTCTTACGGTCAATTTCTTCATGTACACATTTTTTTCACTCATGATATTAAAAACCTGTCCTTCGAGATATTTAATATCTAAAAAATTTCTTATATCATTATGACACCGTCTTATTCCATTACAGAATGTATATTACGATTTTTTTGTGGAGGAAAACCGGATATAGTGAACTGAACAGCAAATCTGTTGCGTGTGTGCAGGCTACATTAACTTTATTTGCACAGGGTGAAACGGCCTTGTGTGGAGTCAATCTACACAAACTTCTATCACGTCAAAACTTTTTTAATTGTCTTCCACAATTTTCATTGATTGTACAAATCTGCTGTTCACTTTATTCTTTATTGTGCCACCGGTTTAGGTCAAATATTTTCCAATGCATGTTGAACACGTCATGTATACTGGAAATTTTCCGACAAAAACTATGTATGAAAATTGTAGTAAAACTACACTAGCACTTACAGATTTCTGTTAACAGCAAGTTTTTTACGTGCATAATTATAATTTTCGGACATCCTTTCCGCCTGAAATTTTGCTGTATAAGTAACGCTTGTACAATAGGTGCTAGAAGAATGCCTTCGACCGAAAACGGTCACACGGTAAAGAATGATATCAACAACAGTTTAAGGTTGACAATAGGTCATTTCTACAGTCAGTCAAGTGAGTTCCATTTCGGGCAGCAGTTCAATTTCTTCAAGCAATGTTTTATTACTACAGGTCTGCTGCTACTACTAATTTCTCGAAACGTACAACCGCAAACACTGAAGATACATGCCACCGAACAACAGCAATCGTTGGTCTGTTCATCACTGTATTGAGATCAGTATTATAGCATTAAAGAGAAAGTGTTTTGCGTTAAATACTGAACGATCGTCGTGCTTTAGATATAACCGAATGAGGAAGTTTTTGGGATATTTGCCTCAGACTCTGGAGGGTAGCAGTTCATGATCTGTCTGGCCATCCTTACATTCTCACCTAGATTGTCTTTGGTGTCTCCTAATTCACTTCAGGCAAATTCTGGTGTTGTTTCTCCAAGAAGATTATGGCCGACACCTGCTTTCTGCTTATCAAACACATCTGTAAGTATACTACTCGCGGTTTTCCTTATTTTAAGCTTATGCGTCATATATCTTTGTACAATGATGGAAGGAGTACGTATACTAGACAATAATGTTGAAGATCAGATGATTAGAGAAAATAACTGATGGGGAGGCAATGAATCGAATTGGAGAAAGAAGATATCTATGCCAAAACTTGACTCAAAGAAGGGGTCACTAGATAGGACATACGATGAAGTATCAAAGAGTCGTCAGTTTGGCAATGGAAGGAAGTGTCAAAGGTAAAAATCGTAGATGAGGATGAAGGGTTGATTACAGTTAGCATTCAAAAGGATACACATCGTCCTTCCAAAAATTACATTAGCAACTTGAACTAACAAATGTAAATAACAAATGTGTATTCGACCTATCTGCTTATGAGCAGGTATTGTTGTAAGGGTGCCCTACAATGTCAACGTTGTTGTATCACAAACTGAAATGAAGCGACGAACTGAACATCTCTAAATCAAATGTTCATGTCGTACTCCAGAATGTTTTGAAGAAGAGAAAAGGGTGTACAAAGTTTGTCCCTCGTATCTTGACTCCAGAACAAAGATAACGATGCGTGAACACGGCTCAGCCACGACGCGATTGAGATGAAAAACGTGGACGGTTTTTTTCTGAAAATAATTATCACGGCTTATGAAACCGGGTGTTATCAACAATAACCTATCACAGAACGGTAAAGTGCAGAAATTCTCATTAAGGTTCAAGGGTTGACGACATAACCAACACAGAAGCCGATGTGAAACGTGGGTTAAACAAAATCCAAAGAAGGCACTTTGACATGGTTGTATGAACGTTTAAATGGTTCAAATGGCTCTGAGCACTATGGGACTTAAATGCTACGGTCATCAGTCCCCTAGAACTTAGAACTACTTAAACCTAACTGACCTAAGGACAGCACACAACAGCCAGTCATCACGAGGCAGAGAAAATCCCTGACCCCGCCGGGAATCGAACCCGGGAACCCGGGCGTGGGAAGCGAGAACGCTACCGCACGACCACGAGATGCGGGCTATGAACGTTCTGTGCGTTATTCTCAAGTTGGGGGGAGGGGGGTAGAGAACACATCTCTTACTTCCTTCGTCTTGTTGATTATCTATCTGACTTCCCTGAACATTCATATTCCTTGCTTCCATTTTTCCTCCACATCATTTTGCCAGTTGCGTAGTGGGTGACCCCGGTTCTTCTGCTTGTAGGAAAATATATTAACTGGTATCCTGTCTTCATTAATCCTATTCACATGGCTGAACTATACCAGCTGTTTTTTGTTGGATGTCGGCATAGATATCCCCATCCATCTCCATCCTTTGTCGGATTACGTAATTTCTTATCCTATCAGTCCTAGCACAGTTTGAGATTCGTCTTAAGTTATCTATTTCAGCGTAACAAGCAGCTTTTTTTCAGTCTTACAGATTTTCATCTACGTTATTCTTCGTACCTTATCGTTCCATAGAAGAGTTCACTGCCCTTCATCGTTCTCTATTAATACTATTATTAATTTCATCATTACTTGTGCTCTGTCTATTAAATAATTCCCCAAAATATTTTGCCTTTACCACACCCACACTTACTTCTCCTTCTATCTGCAAATTATGTTTTTCCGCTCCAACGGCCAAGTAAACACACTTATTTATGTTCATCTTCATGTTTGGCTTATTGTATTCCTCTTTAAGCTTTCTTATCATATAGCTCAGATCAACTGCCTCTTCTGCTACTACAATATGGTTATCCGCAAATGAAGGCTACATTTCTTGCTATCATCTACTGTCGGTCCCATAACCTGCCATTTTTTATGCCAAGTCAGCAGGATTGTTCCTAGATACAGCTTAAAGAGGGTCGGTGTCAGTCCACATCCCTACCGCCGACCCTTATTCACATCGAATTCTTCTCTCTAGCTATTCCAAATTCTTTCTCTCGCAGTGTTTTTTTTTACGCAATTTCATAATAGCGTTTAGAAATATTTGCTTTAACTCTATTTTCTTTCACGGTTTTTTGGTAGGTACATAATCATGTGCTTTCTCTAGGTCAGTCAGTGTAACATGCGTCTCCACTCCAACGTTTGTAGGTTTTTTAAATATTAGTTTCATTGTGAAGATGTTGTCCATCGCCGACCTTCCTACTCGGAATCGTGTTTGCTCTTGTCGCTGATTGTGACTTTCTTTATTTCTCTACCGAATCTTCCAGTATCTTCGAGTACAGTGTTCTAACGACAAGCATCACAGTCAATAACACATAATAATTTTTGTCACGTCGTGACCCTTTCTTATGCGCCGCTCTTACGTAATATGTTTTCCGTTCCGACGGAACATCTTCTCCATTTAACACTCATTCAGACAGCCTCCTTAGTATCTCAACAATTTCTGTGGACCGGACTTCACCAACTCTGGGTATATTAATCCATATCCTAGTGCCTCTTCATCTTTCAGCTCCATACAGGACGTTGGAGAACTCTTATGTCTATCCACCATAGCTTGCCCGGTTGCATCCTCGCCTCATAGCTATGTGGAAATGGAGGCCAGTTTCACTACAGTAGACCTTAAAATATGTTATCCATTGACCATTAACAATATTATTGTGATATAGCTTTTCTCTAGTTGACACTCGCCACAGCACTACGAGCCTCGTTGAACGTCCTCTCTAAATGTCTTTCTACCACGCCTTGATTTTACTGTTTAACACTTCTCTTTTTACTTTTCTATTTAATGTCGTATATTTATGTCTACTCTGACTGTCGTTTACTTTCAGGAATGTCAAATAAATGTATTTTTTCCTTTCGTTGACCTCTGTCGGTTTACATCCAGCCAAACAAATTTCATCTTCTATTCATAATCTCCAAGGGCTTCTTTCGCTGCGTCATCTGTGGCCTTATTTATGTGCTGATATTGCTTTTCTACTATTCTCTCTGCACTCTCCAATCTGTTTGCCAGTCAGTGTTGGTGTAAGTACTTAGTACTTCCCTTAATATATCGAAGTTATACCTTGTGATCTCAGGCAGGTAAGCATGTTGTGAACTCTTCTCTTCGCAGCTGGTTTTGAAAGTATAGGGGATAAAAATTTTGCATTACATCACATGATGGTCACTTCCACAATATGTTCCTATTTCATCTCTGACGTCCTAAATTTTTAATTTGGCCTTTCGATTCAACAGTAGATAAATGATAATTGATTTCTACCATGTAAATTTATGTATATCCTTGAGAGCAAAGAATGTGTTGCGCCACTGATTTCCCCAACTTTTCCCTGTTCTCATTCCTAACGTTCTCATCATACATCCCAAGTAGAACATCGTATGCGCTAAAAGAAGCATCTTAATTTCTCTCTGTTTTGTAATAATCTAGTCACGAAACATTTTGGACTGACGGAGTAAGTTAACAGTAAGTATACAGAGGTGATGAAATATGTGTATGACAAAGTAGCGTGGAGAGCTGCATTAAAACAATCTTCGGAAAGAAGACCAGAAAAGCAGCAAAAATACTACACAGAGCTTAAGCTGAATTTCGATCGCCACTGCGTGCGAAGCGTTCACAGATCGTTACAGTAGGCAGGACAAGCAACCTCAGTAAATTCGATCGGTGATAAAAAAAAAAGTTTAGCAATGTCCTCCATATTTGAGGCACGTATATCGCACTGTATGGCCTGCTACAGATTGGCTACGTGGGGGACTTAATATCTGGAGAGCATTCGTACTTGAACGTCGGAAATTTATTTTTTTCACCTAATAACCATCTAAAATTGCATGTTCTACTGTTTTTGATATCTTTGATACGCTGTCTCTCAGTAATAATTTCACTGAATACAAATTTCGAGATAGTTTTTCACCGTCATCTCTCCAGTTTCATTTAGGGGGTTGGGCAACAGTGATAGGCAAAACAATCGAACACTCTTACCGAAGTCTTCACGCATTCGCAGCCGCCAGAGCGTACCAGCGCTGTGTGACGCGAGGCAGCCGGAGCGAAGTCGCTGTGACAGAGCTGTGCGGCATGAAGGCCGACTTCTGGGAAACAAGCGATATATTGCCTTGCATTTCTGGCCGCAAGAAAGCAGCAGGGCGGCCATGTTGGTCTGAAATATTGCCGGCGGATACTCATAAAATGTCACAATTAGTTACCGAAAAAGGAAAGGAAAGTAAAACAAAACGCTGGTCCCGAGCGTTCCGCTGAAAATACGTGAAGAGGAAGACAAATTCAGTGGAGCGGGGCGGGGCAAAAGAACTTAGATAAACTTCGGCCCGCAGCAGCCGGAACTTTGGGCGAGGGTAATCGATTCGAGAACTCTTGGCCCCTGGAAGGTGAGCAGCTAGTGTATGTGCACGAACTTCTCGCGAAAATTGCCCAGAATACTCAACTCGGGAAACCGCCGCTTCTGCCGCGGCGGCCGTCGCGCGCGTGAATTGCTGCTGCCGGGCCGCGGCGCTGTGTGATGAGAAGAAAACAGGTCGCGACCCCGACCGTAAACACTTGAAAGTCTATTACGGGCAAATACTCTCGAAATTTATCGGCTGGCGGCGACATCGCTTACGTTGGAAACTAGGTCTTTACCGATAAAGTCTACAGAGCGCAAACACACAGCCGTGAGCTGTACTTCAGCGAGAAGGCGATGGCTCTTCTTTCGCTACACGTAAGAACTTATTCACCACAGATATTGACGAAACAAATAGTACACCGCACAGCAAAGTAGAGTAAGTTACACAGTGTGCTAAATATGTAATGACATTGATAGAGATCTTCAGGAACTCTTTCAAGAAACGCGCTAAATGTGACTGCAGTCTCACCCGTTAAACAGTGTTGAACACAGAGCTGTAAAACTACGGTAGGCTACCGTAAACTATCGTAAGTAAGCTCAGACTACGGTAGTTTTTCTAGTAGCTTTGGTCAGCGAAGGTTGTACCCGCGTCACCCTTATGTTGGGTGTGTTGCATACCTATCGGGTGTTTACTCCAAATGATCGTTTCCTTTACAAATGCGACCAGTTTCTTACTAGAGTCTCTTAAAAAGCAGAAGCGTTGAACCGCATAGAAACTTAGTGAGAATATAAGAAGGACCAGGCAACCTACGGAAATTTTTTGTTGCACATATTTGTCCTCCTGTCTGCTACTTAAGAATAAACAGTATTTATACCAAAATTGAAATCGTCATTGTTTAATTCATGTTTCATTCGAAAATTGTTGATTATTAATATGAACCACAGGTAGTAAAAATAAATAAAACAATGCATACTTATCATATAGCGCTAGAAATTGCTACTTCATCAAGAAAAAGGTAAAAAAGAAGTGGATCAGAAACTTAACAATTATCGCTTCAGTACTACGTGGAATTTATATAAAACATATTCCGGTTATCCATAAACAACTTTTGCATTAGTAAATAACAACAGGAAACTCTTACATTTGATTGTGATGTTTTATGTTAGTGCATGTAACATGTACTTGCATCAGGAGTATTTGCTTCGATTACATGTAAGCGCAGAAGCTGTGGTATCAATTAATTTCATTATTTATAAAAAGCAATTTATATTTTGTGAAGATATAAAATACTTAATGTCCTAACACTGAATGATATGCCGTTGTAATTATGTGCAAAAGCAAAAAAAAGATAAATCGACAGCTCCCATTTCCTCTCTTACATTTTCATTTGTGTTTCTTTTCTTACCGATTCAACCAATACCGCACTAATCCTACCATATAGTACGTGATTTACGTAGTGAACCAAAACTACCGAACCGTGGCTTTGGTCGAGTGCTACCCTTCTTACAAGCGAAGACACTTCGATCGTGTCAATGACTCAGCTAATGCATGCACAGTAGCATTGAAAATAACGTTATTTAAATAGCGGCGGTCAAACAAAGGGTCATGGATGAAAACCTGTGATGAAATTGTGCTGTAAATAAGGAAGAACGGCAGCAGAACTTCATAAAGACATGCAAAGTGTTTACGGGAATGATTGTCTTAGTTGTGTACAAGTTCACAATAGTATGGAACTTTATCACCAAGCCAGAGGAAACTCACGTTGCAGAAATCACGCATCACGACAGTGGCGGGTTTCTTTCCTTTTTTTCTTTTTTAAATATTTTATTCTGGTGTGAGCCATCGCGGATTTCTCCCTAAGGACACAGTAGTGACCAGACAGTACTATTTCAGGGGTTGTTTGCTTGAGTACAAATACTGATGCTAGCCTTGTCTGCACGTTGCGCTATTGTATTTCCCCACGAATGGCACCTGGGCACTGTCTCCAACCCGTTGCAAGTGTCAGTCATGATCAGGACAGTGTTCTGTGTTGTTGTGAGCGCATTATGTAGGGCTAAGTGAATTTAACGTGCGAAAATCGTTGGTGTTTGTATGGAGAATACTTCCGTAAAGAAGGTAGCCAAAGAGTTTGGCGTTCCAAGATCACTGTATCTAACACATGGCATATACACGGAAAGCGGGGAAACATCTTCCGCTGAGTCACGACGACTAATCTTCGTGGACGGTCATTAACCCTCTGTCACTCGTGCGATAATTCATGATGCGGTCTCTCGCGCGGATTGCAGGTGTCATCCACAACATAAACAGTATACTTGGACACTTTGAACGGTGTATATGAATGACTTTAAAAATATTTTATTAAAATCTAAATATTCCACACTTAGTACACAAATACAATGAGGAGGTTGAAAAAATCAGCCAACCACTTACAAACCAAATGTTTATTTAGCCCTTGACCGAGGTTTCGATATTGCTAAAAATATATTCTTTAGAAGATTTTTTAGTAATATCGGAACATAGGCCAAGGGCTAAAGAAACCAGTGGTTTGCAACTGGTTAGTTGATTTTTTTCAATCTCTTCAAATTTATATACCTGCTGATTCGCTGCCATGTATACGATTTTGAAATACAGTGACATAAACATTAGGTGATAAATATGTTTGGCTACTGTTCGTAAATAACGCCAATGCCTCTTCGACAGCCGCCAACTTGTCGTTCTCTTTGCGGAGACCTCGATCAAAGATACTCTCAAACCTCAGGCATGTCAGGTGGATCCAGAATCGGTAGCATGATTCAACTCTACTGCCCTTTGAGTTATTCCGCAACATCGATTAACTCTTTCTGGCCGTCTCAGAGATCTACACAGATATTGCAAACAAATAAAGTTTCAGAATCTGTAACAAATTTTTTTAGGATTCCTTTCCCTAGAAAAATTACCACGATCTTCATTGACGTAAATTTTAGTACATGTGGCAATTTTCATTAAAAAATAACTTCGTAATGTCTATTTCTGTCTTTCTCATAGGAGCTTGACTTTTGATTCTAGGCATATGTATAATATTATTAGAGGATCTTGTTCTGACATTGGTAGGATATTTACTCTTCCTCTTTTTAGCTATTCTATTGTTTCCTAAGAGAAAAACGTCCTCTTGAATATCTTCTTCCTGTGCCTCATATTCGTAATTTTGTGACACTTTTTGTTCTGTTCCTGAAAATGACAACTGTCATGTACACAATCCTCGTTTTCCGAGTCAGCAGTATCCCTCTCAGGATCTTCATCATTCAGCTTAAGGAACTATTCCAGCCATACATCATGAGATTTGTTAAACTCTGTCGTAGTGCTTTTTACCTTTGACGTTCATTCCGACGAAAAGGATAGAGAATATTTGCTTTTTGTAGGTCAGTATTCTAGGTAAAAGCAAATTAAATGCAATTAGTTTCGATACTCTTGAAATTATGCACATGAAACTTAGACTGAATCTAGGCACGCAGTAAAATAAAATTAACTTACTTTGCTTCAGATTGTAGGAGCTGTGCTCACGCGGATGACCAGTCTCTTGGAAGCTATTATAATGTTTCATGCACATTGCAACGTCGTGTAACTGAAAGCTAATAATGGCTGAAGCTAACGGATGGAGAGTTAGCAAAACAGGCTATGAAAATGGCGCGAAATCAGTAGAGCTCAGTCACACAAAACAGAACGAGATAATCGTGTGGATGACGAGTGTCGGCGGGAACAATTGAAGGTTAAAGACAACTGCGACGGAAATAGGAAGACGAGAGCTGCAGAAGTCATTCCAGAACTAAGCGTCGCACTCGTGAGCGCTGCCAGCACCAAAACAATAACAACAGGTCTCCATAAGCAGAAACTTGTACACATCAGTGCTGAAAACGCGCATGATAGGAAAACCTTGTACGACAGGCTTTAAAACCTTGACGATGGAGCAACGGAAGAAATTCATTCAGTCAGATGAGTCTTGTTCCAAACTCTTTCAAACTTCTGGCCAAATTTACGTCCCAAGAATGAAACATGGCGGGGATTTGTTGATGATTTGGCCACCATATAGTGATATTCCATGAGCCCCATCGTTAATCTGTAAGGTCGTAGTTTTCCAAATATTATGTGACCACTTTGGCTGAACAGGTTCATCTCATATATAGTGTGTGTTCCCCAATGGTGATTCTATGTTTGAAGACGACAGCGCCCATGTTCACGGAGTTCGCACGAGCACGAGGATGATGTTTTTTTTTTTTCATTTAAACACTTCAGAGTAGCTCACCACCTGGGTTACTAAGGTGGAACGTCTGCTACGTAAGACAAGTAACAAGCCAGGCAGCGTGTAGGTCTCTTAGCCGTAATGGCTGCTCGCAAGATAGGTTAGCTTGACAAGCACCCATTCCGTTATCGTCCCTGCCACGGGGAGGCGGACCTTTTTCTAATATTTCTGCCCTGGCTGTTGCTCTGTGTGTTGGTACACTCTTTAATACAGTAAGTGATGTTTTAATGCAAATTAATTAATAAAACCAATATAATTATGTAAGTATAATGTAGAACAAAATAGAAATAAAATATATATACAAAAAAAGAAAAAGAATACTAATCTATACGGTATCTACCAAGAACCAAGTTCTCACTGATGCAATTCCAGAGTGCAAGGCTATACATGTGCCCCAAAATTGAACTGAACTAGATATCTCTATATGAGATTATAAATGATGTTAAAATTTCACATGAAACATAAGAGCATAATGAATATTAACATATAATGGTATTGGTTTAAGTTAAAATTTCAGTTCTATTAATAAAAAAAAATTGAAGCCAAAATTCGTTCATAAACAATCTTAGTGCAGAAAGTATTCAGGTAGCTATGTTTGAACATAACAAGACTCATCTATTCAAAATTTAAAGATTAAACTTAAAGATGAGATAACATTACAAATCATCAATTGTTAGAGACAGGTGGTTACCAAAGTTAGTATAATTAAATAAAAAGAATATAATTGTACTTGGTGTAAAGGAAAATGAGTATAAACAGTGAATTTTTAAAATGAATGGTGTCTCCTAAAACCAGAAGTATCGCAGAGGATGAAGTATCGCATCTCCTCTGCTGGACGTGGCAGTCACCAGATAATATTATTTATTGAGCCTTTGCGGTCTGTTTTGGAGAAAGGGTGCATGACCGCTATCCACCTCCAACATCGTTACCTGAAGCTGACAATATTTGGCAGTAAGAATAGTGTAACAGTCCCTTGAAACCCATAAAGAACCTCTATTTAGCCACTGTGAGACGAATGAAAGCTGTTCTGAATACTAAGATTTTTACTACCCAGTATTAGGCGCGGTAATGTGTTGCGTTTTTGGTGTTTGTATATTTTTGTCCACCACCTGTAGGGTTCATGTAACATCTTTCCAGCTCGCGTCGTGTCACGAAGCATCTGTTTGAAAAGAATGATTTGGTTCTTCTGCGTGACAATGCACTGGCTCACTGCACAACGCCTCTGAGACAGTTTCTAGCATCATAATAGGTTTGTGTGCTCGAGCAACCTGTTTCTCTTTTTTGGCACTTTATGTGTGTACACAGAGTTACTATCCATTATTCTTATGTAAGCCATCTCCCTGCATTCACACCAACAGCTTGTAGCCAGCACACACATAGTCATGCACGCGCTTTTCGTTCTCGACAACTTCAGTAGCCTTCTGTCGGTGACAGCGTAAACATGACCGATAGTAACTTTCGCCAAGAGGGTACAACAAATATTGATTCGTCTTCTTTCGTCGGAAGCGGTAAAAGAGACTGAAATTCATCGTACACTATCAGCAGAATACAGACACAGTGCCGTAAAAGTATTTGTGGATAGAGATATTTAAAGGCTGTCGGGCGCGTGTGACACATGAAGAAGTTGCAGGACGCCTGTCATCGTCCACCACGGACTGAAACAATCAGCAAGATCACGAAATGGCTAACTGATTAGACGAGTTACCATCTAAATGGTAGCGTCATCTTCGGATTTCAAATCATTCACTACGACCTCGGCTTCCTTAAAATTTCTGTACGATGGGTGCCAAGACAGCTTTCTGAAGAAGTCTAGGTCAAACGCTTACTCTACCGCATCAGCAGGGAAAGTGACCCGTTTCTCATCGGGATAGTCACCGGTGATGAAACGAGAGTTCGTCGATATGAGACCGAATCAAAACAGTAGAGTATGGAATAGAAACTCACCACAAAAACAAATTCAAGACTCTGCTGTCAGCGGTAATTGTTATGATATTCATTTTCTGGGACGCAAATGAGGCCTTACTAGAAGAGTACATGATAAAGGGAAAAAACATTAGAAAAGAGTCTTAAGGTGAATTGTTGGAAAACAAGCTAAAGCCAGATATTAAAATTAGACGCCGGCCTCTGTTGTAGTGCAGCATTCCACATGACAACGCCCGCCCGCAAACGACGTACCACGTAGTTGAAACCGTCAAAACACTGAGTTTTGACCTGCTGGAAGACCCTACCCACAGTCCGTATCTTCATTTGGTTGGGCCAAACAACGATGCTTTGCGAAGCCTTCGATTTTCCTCAGATGTCAAGGGGCAAGTGGTTTCAAGACCAACCAAAGACCTTCTTGGAAACTGCACTGAAAAGGAGGAGAAATTGTTGGAAAATAAAGTACATGTGGAACCACCGGTCTTTGTAGCTACATTGTAGAGCGAAAAGAGTGGATGATTTCTAACGTTCCCACGTAGATACTGCTAGGACTAAAATCCCCTCTCTAAAAGATTACATATATATGTTTAAATGTTTTTCGTAGGTGACATTCAATTTAACTTCATATTTTCTGCCGATCACTTGCAATTTTTAACGTTTATAACGCCCAAGCAAAAAGAAAGAAAGGGGAAAAACATGACACTGAGAGACATCGCTCTGAAGACAAAGGTACAATAAACTGACAATAAATCTCGCTATGGCTTCCACATCTAACGAGATCATCTGGATTTCTTTTGCCACTTATCGCTGCTTTAAGCACTGGAGATGATCTGTGTAAGTGAAATGCACAGTTCAGTCCACTTTTTGCTGTAAAACATCCTACAATGGAGTAAGTCAGTTTCAGTGAACGAAGGAAGATAAAAGCCTACCGCCTCCAAGAGGACTATTCGTTTTAAAGGATTGTGGTGTATCCAAAAATTTCTGACCAAAGACACCGTTAACTCAGTAATCTGACTGATGTTTTTCTAGTGTTCTCATTCAGTATAAATATTTTGCATACAGCGATACTATTAACTGCTCCTTTTAGAGAGACCGGCCCCGTCTCATCTAAGAGTACATACCAAGCTACTTTTCTTCCAAAACCAAAGGCATCTAATGACCGTATCATGGAAATGCATAAGTTCCATTAGATTACTCATATTTTCCTAATTGATCATAATTAGTAATACTACACTACATGGATTTACACTACTGGCCATGAAAATTCTACACCAAGAAGAAATGCAGATGATAAACGGGTATTCATTGGACAAATATATTATACCAGAACTGACATGTGATTACATTTTCTCGCAATTTGGGTGCATAGACCCTGAGAAATCACTTCCCATAACAACCACCTCTGGCCGTAATAACGGCCAGAGCTTGGATGGCGTGTACAGGTACAGCTTCAACACTATACCACAGTTCATCAAGAGTAGTGACTGGCGTATTGTGACTAGCCAGTTGCTCGGCCACCATTGACCAGACGTTTTCAATTGGTGAGAGATCTGGAGAATGTGCTGGCCAGGGCAGCAGTCGAACATTTTCTGTATCCACAAAGGCCCGTACAGGACCTGCAACATGCGGTCGTGCATTATCCTGCTGAAATGTAGGGTTTCGCAGGGATCGAATGAAGGGTAGAGCCACGGGTCGTAACACATCTGAAATGTAACGTCCACTGTTCAAAGTGCCGTTAATGCGAACAAGAAGTGACCGAGACGTGTAGCCAATGGAACCCCATACCATCATGCCGGGTGATACGCCAGCATGGCAATGACGAATACATGCTTCCAATGTGCGTTCACCGCGATGTCTCCAAACACGGATGCGATCATCATGATGCTGTAAACAGAACCTGGATTCATCCCAAAAAAAGACGTTCTGCCATTCGTGCACCCAGGTTCGTCGTTGAGTACACAATCGCAAGCGCTCCTGTCTGTGATGCAGCGTCAAGGGTAATCGCAGGCATGGTTTCCGAGCTGATAGTCCATGCTGCTGCAAACGTCGTCGAACTGTTCGTACCGATGGTTGTTGTCTTGCAAACGTCCACATATGTTGACTCAGGAATCGGGACGTGGTTGCATGATCCGTTACTGCCATGCGAATAAGATGCCTGTCATCTCGACTGCTAGTGATACGAGGCCGTTGGGATCTAGCACGGCGTGACGGTACGCATTTCTCCTCCTTACACGAGGCATCACAACAACGTTTCACCAGACAACGCCGGTCAACTGCTGTTTGTGTATGAGAAATCGGTAAGAAACTTTCCTCATGTCAGCACGTTGTAGGAGTTGCCACTGATGCCAACCTTGTGTGAATGCTCTGAAGTCTCTGCTAATCATTTGAATATCACAGCATCTTATTCCTGTCGGTTAAATTTCGCGTCTGTAGCACGTCATCTTCGTGGTGTAGCAATTTTAATGGCCACTAGTGTAGTATAACTACGATTCCGAAGAATAAGCAGCATCTCCCACTGTGAATAAAACTTCATACGACGTTGGAACCAATGTCAGGAGACCACATTGATGATCAAATCAGAGGTGGTAGAATGTCTTATTAAAGAAACGAAAATCGCAGTTCTCCGCTAAGAAGACGAAATAAAGAGTTAGTGTCCTAAGATTTGAAGACTGTTCAGTCCACGTGTTACTGTAAAACATTCTACAACTGAGTTTCAGTGACCAAAAGAATACAATAGCATATCGCCTCCAATAGAACTATTAATTATAAAGGACTGTGGTGTTCTCATATGGGGAAACACTACAATGAAGAAAAATAAATATCAGGGAAAGTGCATATTTTTTATGCTCCTGCAAATGGCGGAATGATTTCTTAGAAAAGGACATGAATGATTTCCCTTACCATTTTTTTTTTCAGTGAAAGCTGCTCCTTCAGTGACGTCATAATCAACGGGACAGTAAACCTTAATATCCATTTCTGTGTCATCCTATGTGTTGACGCTATGTTTTGTAGGATTTATCCTCGAAGTAGATGGTAATTTCCCTAAACCACAGGACAAAAATTCGGAATTATACCGTTGTTTACAGATCGTTTTTATTTTATAACGCTGAGTAGCTAAGTGGCCTTCCGCCAATGATCAGGTCGCGATCGAACGTGGTGATAATTCTCTCCTGCTTGTCGCTGTGTTTCATTTAACCTGTAACTGGATCATTTCCTCAAGCCACAGGAGTGCTTTGTATAACACGAGGAGGTTGTCTCAATAAGATGGTGTCTCATTCTCAGTACAGTCTCTCGATGTAGACTTGTATCACAGAAACCCTCAATCGAAAACTATTCGAGTTGGTTTACTCGAATTATTCACATTCCGTAACTATTTCATCTGAGTGCGTAGCACCTGCAGTCCATCTTCCACGTGCCCTTGCATATTTAGTCGAATGTGTGTTTCTAAATTATGTTCCTCACTTTCTGATATTTGTGTTTAAGCAGATGGCACCACAATCCTGTTGTATAAGAAGTTATTCTCTGATAACTGCCTGCGATTTCATACGAAGTACTCCATGGTTCGAATGAAAACTGGACAGTAAAGATACGAAAACAGAGGTGATCATGTATTAGTCGTAATTTATTTCTTTCGTCCATGTTACAGACTATAAGAAAGATGAGTGAAGAACATTGTGTTTTATGATTGTTGTTCAAGTTTCAAATCTTTTGTTTGACTTTCGACGTTGCTGTTTAACAGTAGTTTTAATTATGTGCGACGCGAAGTCCGTGACAGCTGCTCCTATTAAAGGATTTAGAGCAGGAGCATCACTTCCAGAAAAATGTAAGAAAATACTTTTCCGACAGTTGAATGGACGTTTGGTAGGGCGCTGCTGAATGAATTAAAGGCCGAAAACGACTCTTTTAAAGGATCGACGCTAGTGTGGCACGTATCAAATTTTGCGAAACAATTGAATTGCCCATGTAATGGTACCTCATTAAGCGATTCTGGCCCGTTTCACTTGACAGAAGCATTAAATCACACTAACAATGGACCTGGTCATAAAAACCCTGTCAGTAGACAAGAGAAGACTTCCACTTACGGAATAGCCCGTTAGTTAACCGTTGAAAGCCTACCGCCTGACGGAATATTTTTAAACGCGCCTAAAAGTCGGGTGGAAGACTGCCTGGCGGACCGAACGTCAGTGGGTGATATATAGACAAACAGTCCGCGGGCCAACAATAACAAAGCGTGCCTAGCAACGACCAAACCGCTCGTTGATCTGTGTCATTAGTTTGCTCGAGAGCAGTAACTATCATTGTTTTCTGGGAAGATAGATCCTAGCACAGCATAATATGTCACGCATTCAAGAATTAATTGAATCAATACCTGACCATATTACTGCAACATACTCGTACATACAGAGCTTGAGCAATGTTTGTGTTTCAGATTCCTGAGTGAAAAACCTCACGGTCTGTAGCCAACTGTCAATATGCTTAAGTTCCTCACTATGGTAAAGTGTTACATTTAAACAAAATGGAGTTCTGCGAATACTATTGCGTTGGAAATCGTATTTCATTCATAACAGCTAGGCCGCTGTATTCTGACAATACTATTGCGTTGGAAATCATATTTCATTCATAACAGCTAGGCCGCTGTGGCCTAGCGGTTCTAGGCGCTTCACTCCGGAATCCCGCTGCTGTTACGGTCACAGGTTCGAGTCCTGCCTCGGGCATGTCTGTGTCTGATGTCCTTAAGTTAGTTCCGTTTAAGTAGTTCTAAGTCTAGGGGACTGATGACTTCAGATGTTAAGTCCCATAGTGCTTAGAGCCATTCGAACCATTTGAACCATACCTGCTAATGTTTGTTTGTTTGTAATTCATACATGTCTGCAGTTTTATTCCGATTTCGATGAGATTTTTCTCACTTTAGCTGCAAGACGAAGGACTGTCTACGTAAGATTTCGTAATCTGGCTTCAAACATATGTGTATATAATATATAAAGAGGAAAAATTGTTACCAAAAATCTATGAAATTTTTTGCCGTTTAGATGTCCAGGCGATCGCCTAATGAACATTTGGGTGGACATAGAATATATATATTTAACAGTTGTTACCAAACATATCGATAAATTACTTGAACAGTTTACTTCAAATATGCCCTTCGACGTAAAGCAACTGCAGTTTCCCATGGGGCCTGCATTCGTTGTATCAACAAGACACAGGCCCAATCACTTTTTGTGACAGATATTACACATTCTGGACAACGGTGGGCAATGCAGCTTAGTAATACGTATAACGTACTTGAATTCATGCCGCATTTCGGTAGGTGTCATGCACAGATTTCTTTCGTCGTCTATTCCTGTTAGAACTTATTACTATCGTACTTTAATAGTGCACTTGATTATCGCTTTTACCGTTAAAATCATTTAAATCACTCCCAAATCCTTCTTATTTTCATTTCCTCTGATCCACGTTTCTTTTCCTTTCAATACTGTACGCTAAACGTGAACTTTCAGGAACGTCGTCTTTAATTCCGTAAGTGATATCAGTATAGCTTTCATTGCCTTTGTCACTTTACTATCTTCATTGCTTTTACCATCGTTTGGAAGCTTACTTCCTAGACTGTCCAATTATTTCGCTTTTCCCACTACTTCCTGGTTCCGAATTTTGGTGTTAAATAATGCCACGTTCTTCCTTCTACTTCTCTTCATCTCAGTAGTCTTTGCTTTAGTACACAATTTCGCTGCTTCAGTCAGTGGGTATATAAATGTGGAATGATTTCTCTAAATCAGTCAAAATTACAAACAGTAGTAAACTGGAAAATGTAGGGAGATAAATTGGGAATTAGGTACATTTTTGCTACGGGAGTGCTGCACGTAACAATGACATACAGCCCAGCACGGTTTAATTTAAGAAATAGTTTCTTTGATGGAAAACATTTTTCAGATTTTATTCAATCCACCTCGTATATTCCACACACTTGTTAGTTTCATCGCAAAGAACACAAAGCATTTTGAGTTATCACTGTTTTTCTGTTTTCTCTCTATCGTACGTGAAAAAGTGTAGCAGCATGTGCAGCATTGGTCGAGTTGTTCACTGTAGGCTATCCAAGGGGTACAAACTGTATTAACTGACGGAAAGGAACTGTATTGAGTCAACAGTTTATTGGACTATGGTTCAAATGGTTCAAATGGCTCTGAGCACTATGGGACTCAACATCTTAGGTCATAAGTTCCCTAGAACTTAGAACTATTTAAACCTAACTAACCTAAGGACATCACACACATCCATGCCCGAGGCAGGATTCGAACCTGCGACCGTAGCAGCCTCGTGGTTCCGGACTGCAGCGCCAGAACCGCACGGCCACTATTGGACTATGTTTTGTACAGGAAGAAAATTCTGACTTCCAGTAGGGCGCATTTATAAACTTCCTGCAATGATTTCCGACGCGTATTGCCTCTAACGATATTTATCTGTACTTCACCAACAGTATGGCGTGTTCCCACAGCAGAACTTGTAGGTATTGCCGATATCACTCTCATGATTAAAACGTTTGTGTGTAACAGACGACTGAAAATTTTGCAGAAGGGAAGAAATTAGAATTGTGACGGTCCGCCAGATGAGATAAACAGGCTGGTGGAAGGGCTACGACGTGTCATTCATTGATACACTACAGGCAGGTAAAATTTATGTAGATATTCGTATACCGTGGCGGCGAGTTGCAACAACATTGTCGCATTCACATAGTTCACTTATGACCCACCACATTCTACAGAAGACGACAGTAACTGCGATTTGATGTCGTTCACTCAAAATAACACGACCATGACCCCAACGTTGCCACGGCATCCACTTGCAGATACAGTAAAATGATTTCCTTCTGTGCTATTGTCTGTCTTTTCCACTAAAAGGTATGTATGAGAAATAAGGAATCCCACTTGTGAATCATCACTCGTCACAAATCAATGCTTTTGTAGTGAATACACTAAAATATATTTGAGACTGTAGGTAAATGAAAGGTAGTTTTATAGACGAGTGAGTCCTGGTGTAGTTTCCTAACTAACAGCAAGCGTTTAAATTCAGAACGAAGACGAGATCCATCATATCTGTAGAAGGGATGCGGTGGGACGAGAAAGGAATATCCACCCACGTCTTTCCTTGAGAAATGATTGCTCCAGTGTACTCGTGTATGTGTGACATCCTTGACGCTTACATAAGTTTTTCTGGAACTGTATATAATTTGTTATTTCTACTAGACAATAAGGCATTACCGTCTGTTGTTGTTGTGGTCTTCAGTCCTGAGACTGGTTTGATGCAGCTCTCCATGCTACTCTATCCTGTGCAATCTTCTTCATCTCCCAGTACCTACTGCATCCTACATCCTTCTGAATCTGATTAGTGTATTCATGTCTTGGTCTCCCCCTACGATTTTTACCCTCCACGCTACCCTCCAATACTAAATTGGTGATCCCTTGATGCCTCAGAACAAGTCCTACCAACCGATCCCTTCTTCTGGTCAAGTTGTGCCACAAACTTCTCTTCTCCCCAATCCTATTCAATACTTCCTCATTAGTTACGTATCTACCCATCTAATCTTCAGCATTCTTCTGTAGCACCCCATTTCGAAAGCTTCTATTCTCTTCTTGTCCAAACTATTTATCGTCCATGTTTCGCTTCCATACATGGCTACACTCCATACAAATACTTTCAGAAATGACTTCCTGACACTTAAATCTATACTCGATGTTAACAAATTTCTCTTCTTCAGAAACGCTTTCCTTGCCATTGCCAGTCTACATTTTATATCCTCTCTACTTCGACCATCATCAGTTATTTTGCTCCCCAAATAGCAAAACTCCTTTACTACTTTAAGTGTCTCATTTCCTAATCTAATACCCTCAACATCACCCGACTTAATTCGACTACATTCCATTATCCTCGTTTTGCTTTTGTTGATGTTCATCTTATGTCCTCCTTTCAAGACACTGTCCATTCCATTCAACTGCTCTTCCAAGTCCTTTGCTGTCTCTGACAGAATTACAACGTCATCGGCGAACCTCAAAGATTTTATTTCTTCTCCGTGGATTTTAATACCTACTCCGAATTTTTCTTTTGTTTCCTTTACTGCTTGCTCAATATACAGATTGAATAACATCGGGGAGAGGCTACAACCCTGTCTTACTCCCTTCCCAACCACTGCTTCCCTTTCATGTCCCTCGACTCTTATAACTGCCATCTGGTTTCTGTACAAATTGTAAATAACCTTTCGCTCCCTGTATTTTACCCCTGCCACCTTTAGAATTTGAAAGAGAGTATTCCAGCCAACATTGTCAAAAGCTTTCTCTGAGTCTACAAATGCTAGAAACGTAGGTTTGCCTTTCCTTAATCTTTCTTCTAAGATAAGTCGTAAGGTCAGTATTGCCTCACGTGTTCCAGTATTTCTACGGAATCCAAACTGATCTTCCCCGAGGTCGGCTTCTACTAGTTTTTCCATTCGTCTGTAAAGAATTCGTGTTAGTATTTTGCAGCTGTGGCTTATTAAACTGATTGTTCGGTAATTTTCACATCTGTCAACACCTGCTTTCTTTGGGATTGGAGTTGTTATATTCTTCTTGAAGTCTGAGGGTATTTCGCCTGTTTCATACATCTTGCTCACCAGATGGTAGAGTTTTGTCAGGACTGGCTCTCCCAAGGCCGTCAGTATTACCGTAGAGAGGTCGTAATGTTGAGGACCATCTCCAACGGCAAAACCTTCGTCCTTGGAATGACCAAATCCAGACTACCTCGTACACGTTTAGCGTTCTATTATGATCTTTTTCCGTTGATTTATAGACACCAGCGTACTTAGTTTCCTGAGAGGTTAAAATGTTTTGCGCACTCGTGGGTGATCGTAGAGAACGGGGAGCATCCAGTTTCTCCGTGCACCAAGTCCAGGCAGCCAGTGCTGCGCCGGCCGGCGTTCTTGCTGCGAGCTAAGTGCGCGGCTGCACAGCCGCGGCGAAACACGTATTCCAATAAAGAAAGGCCGCAGCTGCGGGCGCGCAGGGGTGACAAACAGCGGGCGCTATATTGTCTGCGCGCACAGTGGTCCTGGAGCTGCTTTATGCCCGCGCCGGCCGTAATAAGGCGGCGGAATGGCTCGCCTGATATACTCTGCGCGGCTTACTCACGGCCCGCAGCCTTCTACATACACTCTCGTAAAGCAGAACTCTGTTTAAAGAAACGATCTGGCCCCTTTAAGGGGGCTCCTTTCGAGGGCCGTTGGGCAGACTCCAAATTTCCGCGTTATTTTCAATATCGCTTGTTTCGTGGCTTCCCCGCATAGCAAGTGATGCAGGAACAGGGCACGAAGTGACGGGAGAATAAACAAATTCCGACGCTCTTCGTGCCAAGTATATCACAAGGCGAAGATAGCAGGTAGCGTCAAAACATGCTACGCTTATACGAGTGCAGCGAAATTGTTCTCAAAAGGAAATGACATAATATTGGTAATATTTTTCTACAAGAAGAGTGTTAGTAATAACCATTCTGGTTTGCAGAGTATGCAGATGTAGGTGTAGACGCATATTGTCTGGTAAATTCAAGTCCATCACTCTAAACCTGACGGAAAAAAGAGGGCGAGGATAACAACGATGAGGTTAATACGATATGGATGTTATGGAATGGCGGGTCGTATGATACAGGGCGGCGCATGAAATGTGTTACCAACTGTTTCTTTCACAATTTACGACGCACATTAGATATCCCGCTGGGATCTCTACAGCAGTACCAGCAGAGCTTGGAAAAACAAATGAGTTACAAAATGACGTGTAATTCACAACATTGCCGCTAGGAGATTAGTAAGCAGCAATGGCTGACAATGGAAGACTGACGACACAGCAACGATCGGCAATTGTGTTACCTTTTCATGAAACGAAAAGCCTAGTTGTGACTCAGAGGCGTTTTCGACAACAGTTTAACATATGATGGGTCCCTTGCAAGAAGACCATCCACAGGTTGTACGGTAAATTTGTACAGGAAGGGACAGTATTGGAAGTGAAGCGGCTTCGGCCTAAGCCTGTTTGTTCGCCGGAGAGTATTGAAGCGGTACGAGTTGCTGTACAGAGAAGTCCCGAGAAGTCGTGTAGAAAGGCAGCAGTGCTACTAGGAATATCCAGACGCTCCGTTCAACGCATTCTTGAAAGTGACCTCCATATGTACCCATACAAGATGACCTTTGCACAGAAGCTCACTGAAGAACACAAGCAGCAGTGACTAATGTTCGCCGGCCGAAGTGGCCGTGCGGTTAAAGGCGCTGCAGTCTGGAACCGCAAGACCGCTACGGTCGCAGGTTCGAATCCTGCCTCGGGCATGGATGTTTGTGATGTCCTTAGGTTAGTTAGGTTTAACTAGTTCTAAGTTCTAGGGGACTAATGACTTCAGCAGTTGAGTCCCATAGCGCTCAGAGCCATTTGAACCATTTGAACTAATGTTCGCTCAGTGGGCGGAGGATAGGCAAGAAACTCTCAACAACGTTTGGTTTTCAGACGAGGTGTATTTTCATTTAGACGGTGTCGTTAACAAACAAAATGTACGTTTTTGGGTCACTGAAAACCCACAAGTGCTTCATGAACGAGAACCTTATTCTCCGAGGATTACAGCGTGGACAGCAATTTCCAGTCACGGACTTATTGGACCCTTTTTCTTTGAAGAAACTGTGAACAGCGAGCGTTATTTGACCATGCTTGGCAATAGCTTCATTCCACAGCTTCTTGCTACAGCATTGCCCTTCAACACGCAGTGGTTCATGCAAGAAGGAGCAAGGCCACATACTGCAAATACTGTGTTGGAGTTTTTACACGAGCATTTCGACATGCGGATCATTTCACTCAGGTTTCCAGGTTGCTTCAATGACGGATAAAATGGGCCCCCCAATAGTCCAGATCTCAATCCATGTGACTTTTTCTTTGGGGGTGCCTAAAGGAAAAAATTTTCCCGAAACGTCCACGTGATTTAATGGAGCTCAGAAGACTTATTCTTCAAGCTTGCAGTGAAATTAGGGAAGACATGTGCCGTAGGGTAATCACTAACTTCAGTATTCGTTTGAGGAAGTTAGGAAACGAAATGGTGGACATATTGAGCATGTGCTGAGTTAGAACAAACCTCCATGGACGGCTTTTCTTTGTAGTATAAGTTCCTTTCAGATTGTATTGACAATAAAGCTTATATTCAAAAACAAAATGATAACACATTTCGTGCGCCACCCTGTAGTTCGTATTTGGATTTTATTTACGATGGATCCGCTCCTTTAATTTAGCGACCTATGCCTTTTTATGTAAGGTCTGGTCTGCGAGACACTTCCCGGCAGGCCTAGGAATCGAGGTGATCTCCTGTTTTATGCCATGCACCTGGGATTTAGTGTGTTAACCTAATTTAACCTCATTATGAAATCACATTTTATACACATACATGCGGTTTTTCTTAAGAATTTTAGTGTAAGCTCTGTTTATCTATTTCAGTGCTAAAAATTAGGATAGGTGTCATTATTTATTTACGCTGATAAGCCGAAACATTAAGACAACTGTCTACGGCGACGTTGGATACCACCTGTGGGTGGGTGGGGGGGGGGGGGGTGGTTGGGCACGTGACGCTCTAACAAATATACGTAGGCAGTGCAGAGACAGAGACACAGAAGGGGTCAACCCAGCTGCAAATGGGGAAATCCATTGAGATACATGACTGTGACAAAGGACGGATTATTATAAGGGAGGGGCTGTGAAAGAGTGTCTTGAAAGTAGCGAAGCTAGTCGAATGTTCACGTGCTACTGTCGTGAGCATTTACGGAAAGAAGGACAGTGAAACTATCACCAGGTGCAAAACGGTAGGACGTCAGCGACTTTTCACAGAATGTCCGGTTCGGAGGTTTCTCTGCTTTGTAAAGTAGGACAGATAGTGGTCTGTGGCATCATGCCGAAAGAGCACAATGCTGGTGCACGCACAAGTGTTTCGAAGCACACATTTCATCGTACAGTGTTGAACATGGAGCTCCACAGGAGACCACCCTCATGTGCTCAAATATTGACCCCATTAAGTAGTCAACTACGACTGCAGTGGGGACGAGACCATCGGAGTTCGACCGTCTACCAATGGAAACAAGTCGGCTCTTCGCGTGAATTACATTTTTGCTAGCTAGGTCTCTGGTAGTCTCCACAAACGCCGTCACCGAAGTGAATGGCGGTTCAAACGTGCAGCGCTCCGTGAACGGAAGATGGTGGGATCAGTATTATGCTATATGAGGTAGTCTCCTACGCTTCCATGAGACTTGTGGTAGTAATCGAAATCACGCTGAGCAGAGAACCACTTGAATCCCTCCATGGTTGATATCATCCCCAACGCCGATATCGTCTTTCAGCAGTACAACTGTTCCTGTCTCGGACCAAGAACAGTGATACGGTTGTTTGAGGAGCATTATGGCGATCTCACGTTGATTTCTCGTGGGCCAAATTCGCCTGATGTAAATCATATGGAAATCACCGGGGTCGCTATCGGGCGCCATCACCGCGAACACATATCAGCGGCCCGTTATTTACGCGAAATTCATGACCTATGTCAGCTTCCTTCAGTGTTGCCACTTCCGCTGCTCAAAGTATTGGACCAGCCAGTTCTCAAGTAGGAATCTTTTGTGGACTTGAAAATTTCGCTATATATTGTGTAAAAAGACAACTATGATCCTAACTAAACACTGAGAAAATAAAAAAAAATGTGGAACAGCTCATTGCCGACAAAGGTTATCGATGAGCGGGACGAAAATATTTGAATGAGTACAAACACAAGAGTTTTTTCAAGCAGTTTCCCAGGTAGGGAACTTTCCTAATTTATAAAAGTACTTAACTCTGGAACTAACTAAAAATATGAATAGATTTCTAAGGTACTTAAAGACACTATAGACACCTACACTATACTTTTTTACTTGAGCTTCATTTGTTATTGAGAGTTTAAACCAATTTTCTACTAGCCCGAAAATCGGAGCGCTGTGATGGTAGCCTGAATACAATACCTGTTGCAACAACGTCTCGCATACAAGCCTTAAACGTCAGATAGGAACTAATTTAAATTAAACTGCAATCTCCTAGAGGATTAGTTAGCTAATATTGTACTAGTTTTCTCATAGTTGCAACCAGAGATCACCCATGAAAGTGTACTATAATAACTCAACAGACGTTGCAAAATAAACATAGATCACTTCAAAATGAATACAGTAAATACAGACCATTATAATTATTTAATGTATAGCAGTACACTGTAGCGAATGTAGAACAAAGCTCAAGAATGCGATAGTTGCTCAAGCATACAGTGAATCGCTAGCGATGTTTGTGCATAACTGAAAAAGTTCGGTTATAAGTGAAAACGGGGCATCATATACTGGACCCATTGTGACACTTAAGAGCCGCTGTTTTGTCAGCACAACACGAAGAAGATTTCCTTAGTGAGATAATCAAACGCGTCCAAATGCCAATAACATTCCAGTTGACATTGGTAGTCTGAAGTAGCAGGATGTTTGTGCAAAGGAAAAATTACCAGCCGACAACGTGTATCGTTACAAAACTTCGAAATAATTCGCCTTTCATTTGATGGAAAATCATAGAAATCATTGCACGAAACCAGCAAGTGCTTATAAATGCCTTACGAGACACAAATGTGCAACTCGCCCGTGTTGGTGAAACCACATGTAACAGATTACCTTTGTGTGTGTGATTAAGAGATCATACAAAACATCTCTAAATCACTGAAACGGAAGCGAAAATTCATTTGCAATCTATGTAATCCTTATCTATGTATAGCTACAAATTAAATAGTTGTTTGTAATCCTTGCAATAATTTTAATCCCAGACGGGCAAGGGATTTATCAGGCTAACTGTCGATCTTTTTTCCCAGGTAGAATTAATAGGGTAAATCACTGATACACATGTAGCTGAAGTGGCGTTCATCTGAAAGACCTACACCAGATCTTTGAGCACGAAATTATTGTTATTAATATTCTGAATTGTTATGTACTGACGAGCTGCAGACATATGGAATAGTAGGAATAGTAGTAGATATATGCACTAAAATCAGGGGTTCCCAACAAAATTTTCTCGAGGACCCCGTCATCGAGCATGATTGGTACCTTGTCATATCACAGTATCAGGTACCTAAAAAAGCCTGAGTAAGAGTCTTTTTATAAGCTTTCTACTTTTGGTACTTAGAAAAAACATTGACATACTCATTACTGAAAAATATTGGGCTTAAAACTTTTTCAATTTAGTCATCATTGTTATTGTTAAATTTTTGGTTATTGCTCAAAATCTTTGCCTTCAAATCTGGGTGTTTAGTATAACAAACTCCTTAAAAAAATAAAAATTGAGTATGAACTGAAAATGACAGGAAAAAATTAAAACTAAGTATTTGGCCTTTCAAGTATACTACACTTGAGACTGCATTCAGTCACACGGTCTGTGAAAGTACTGGCGATAAATTAACAACGGCCGATTGTCGTCTGAAATGCGAGTTTCTGTGTAAAGTGACTGTCTGTTGTCAGCTGCAAAGAGGCAGCACGCGCAGTCTAACGGCATACAGCAGAACTATTTGCTTCTATGTAAGTCTAGTTTTGTGCTAGGGTGTGCTAGTGTCAGTTGGCTCTAGGAAGACGCTGGACGCAGAAGTTAGCGTTCGCTAAAGCTCTGCTCATGCAGGAAGCGGTCAAAACAAAAAATCTGTTATCATACGAAACATATTTAATATATTTTTTACTGTAATAGCATCTTGCGGACCCCTCTGGCATAGCTCGCGGGCCCCGTGGGGGTCCGCGGACCACCTGTTGGGAACCATTGCACTAAATAAACAAAAAATGGCTGTGAGCACTATGGGACTTAACATCGGAGGTCATCAGTCCCCTAGGACGTAGAACTACTTAAACCTAACTAACTTAAGGACATCACACACAGGATTCGAACCTGCGACCGTAGCAGTCGCGCGGTTCCGGACTGAAGCGCCTAGAACCGCTCGGCCACAACGGCCGGCTACTAAATAAACATGAATTGCTAACAATCATTATTATTATACACTGAAGAAGCCCTTGTGTCCAGATAACTCAGAAGCACTGACATAGTCGTACCATCTAGTGATCTGTTTAATCTTTTATTATAGTTATTCTGACTCGTCTCCTCCATTCTTCCCACGTGTAAGAGGCGCTCAGTCAGTAAGGCTACAACTTTCTTCTGGGCCATTTTCTGTTGAAACAGTGCGAAACTGGTTGTGGGACATGGTGGAATTCCCGCTTCAGCCCCTATAGCTGCATGAGTTCCGATAGATAGCCTCAGTATACGTAGCCTGCAAAACGTCGTTTATAACATTGATGGTTTCCCATCAGAGAGCTGTCATTTTTTGAGGGGAAAACCAGAGCATAATGGAAATTCATAGGTGCTTGTAGTATGTCTTCGGATACACGGCAGTGAACAAACCATTGTGACTCATTGGGCTAGGTGTCTGTCATCTTCACAACAAAATCGCGCAAAGCCAACCGGCCGCACACAGCTGTGACCCCTGCAACGTCAGAACGTGCGGACGCTCTCATTCGAGGCAGTGGTGACACACTCGTCCACGGAGTTGGTGTACTGAAAAGTGTGTAGCAGTTGGGTTCCACGCTGCCTAGCAGGAGACCATAAAGAGCAACGGAGAATCATCTGTGCGGAACTGCTTGCGCGTTACAAGCCTGATCTGACAATTTCTTTTCATACGTCATCACAGGCGATGAAACGTGGGTTCATAAATTTTAACCAGAAGCAAAACATCAAGCCATGTAATGGCGCCACACCACCTCTAGTCCAAAACAAAAGTTCAAAGCCGTACCCTCAGCCGGTAAAGGCATGACGACGATCTTGTGGGACTCTAAAGGATTATTCTGTTTGAGGTCTTCCATCATGGTGAACGATCAACTCTGAAGAGTACTATGCTACCCTCAGGAAATTGAAGAAACGACTTAAGCACGTTAGTTGCCATGAATATGCAAATGAATTTCTGTTTCTCTATGATAACACAACGTCTGATGTAAGACTACGCACCCAAGAGAAGTTCACAAAACTTCGCAACCGATGTAGCCTCTTCCGATTTCCATAAGTTTGGCCCAATGAAGGATGCACTCTGCGGAAACTAGTACTTGGATTATGGGGAGTTTACTGATGTGCACTCCAGTGAGACGGATTAAGGCCGTCGTACTGAATGGAGATTACGTTGAAAATTAAGGTTTTGTAGTCACAAGAGTGCAGAATAACATGGTGTAATGCAATCCTGAACAAGACCAACTTTCTTTCGGAAAAATTTTTTTTGCCTTAATTATTGGAACACTCTTTCTACATACACTACTGGCCATTAAAATTGTTACACCACGAAGATGTGCTACAGACGCGAAATTTAACCGGCAGGAAGAAGATTCTGTGATATGCAAATGATTAGCTTTACAGAGCATTCACACAAGGTTGGCACCGGTGGCGACACCTACAACGTGCTGACATGAGGAAAGTTTCCAACCGATTTCTCATACACAAACAGCAGTTGACCGGCGCTGCCTGGTGAAACGTTGTTGTGATGTCTCGTGTAAGGAGGAGAAACACGTAGCATCACGTTTCCGACTTTGATAAAGGTCGGATTGTAGCCTATCGCGATTGCGGTTTATCGTATCGCGACATTGCTGCTCGCGTAGGTCAAGATTCAATGACAGTTAGCAGAATATGGAATCAGTGGGTTCAGGAGGGTAATACGGAACGCCTCGCTGGATCGCAACGGCCTCGTATCACTAGCAGTCGAGATGACAGGCATCTTATCCGCATGGCAGTAACGGATCGTGCAGCCACGTCTCTATCCCTGAGTCAACAGATGGGGACGTTAGCAAAACATCAACCATCTGCACGAACATTTCGACGACGTTTGCAGTAGTTTGGACTATCAGCTCGGTGACCATGGCTGTGATTACCCTTGAAGCTGCATCAAAGACAGGAGCGCCTGCGATGATGTACTTAACGACGAACCTGGGTGCACTGACGGCAAAACGTCATTTTTTCGGATGATTCCAAGTTGTGTTTACAGCATCATGATGGTCCCATCCGTATTTGGCGACATCGCGGTGAACGCACATTGGAAGCGTGTATTAGTCATCGCCATACTGGCGTACCACCCGGCGTGATGGTATGGGGTGTCATTGGTTACACGTCTCAGTCACCTCTTGTTCGCATATACGGCTCTTTGAACAATGGACGTTACATTTAAGATGTGTTACGACCCGTGGCCCTACCCTTTATTCGATCCCCGCGGAACCCTACATTTCAGCAGGATAATGCATGACCGCATGTTGCAGGTCCTATACCGGCATTTCTGGATACAGCAAATGTTTGACTGCAGCCCTGGTCAGCACATTCTCCAGATCTCTCACCAATTGAAAATGGTGGCCGAGCATCTGGCTCATCACAATACGCCAGTCACTACTCTTGATGAGCTGTGATATCGTCTTAAATCTGCATGGGCAGCTGTAGGTGTACAGGCCATCCAAGCACTGTTTGACCCAATGCCCAAGCGTATCAAGGCCGTTATTACGTCCAGAGGTGGTTGTTCTGGGTACTGATTTCTCAGGATCTATGCACCCAAATTGCGTGAAAATGTAATCACATGTCAGTTCTGGTATAATATATTTGTCCAGTGAATACCCGTTTATCATCTGCATTTCTTCTTGGTGTGGCAATTTTAATGGCAATTTTAATGGTCCGTTTATCATCTGCATTTCTTCTTGGTGTGGCAATTTTAATGGCCAGTAGTGTATATCACCGCAAAATGACTAGTGGAGGCCATCATTTGAATTCCAAGAAGTTATCGGTTGATTTACGACAGTAACAGTGCGCTATAACTAGACTTATTGTTTCATTAGTACTTCTCGTCTTGTAATTTCATATCATGTGCCACCAAACAAGTACTCTGGAGAAAAGTGAAGTTGGCATGAATATTCCCAGGGCACGCTACAAAGAGTGAATCTAACATCAGAAGCACGATCATGTTAAGCTAAGATAACTGTACATCTAAGTTCACACGAATCTAAGTGATGCTGGCAGGCAACACCTGCTTAATAGCTTGTTTGTCGGGCTTTGGGACAAAATATATCACTGATTATGTATCTCAGGGATCCGACAGCTTGTTAGTGGCTTTGTTGAGCTGTGTCGCACCTGTCATGTATTTCATATAAACAACGGGCCGCTGGTTTGCGTAGGCGGTGATGGCACCCAAATGAGACGCGTGTGAGTTTGGTAGGACTTACACCAGGCGAATTTGGTCTCCTATAAATCAACGTTAGACAGCTATAATGCCCCTCAAGCCACTGTAGTACGCTTCTGTCTGCGATACACCAACAATGTTACTGCTGAAAGATGACAACGCCGTCGGGGAAAACATCAACCAGGAAGGGATTCATGTGGTTGGCAGCCGTCAGTGAGTCTTCGGTTACTATCACAGGTCCCACGGAAGCGCAGGAGAATGTCTCCCATAGCATAATACTGCTCCCACCACCCTGCATACCTGGAGCGCTGCACGTTTCGAGCCGCTGTTTACCTCGATGGCGGCGTTTGTGGAGACGTCCATCGACCTAGTATAGCAAAAATGTAATTCACAGGAAGAGCCGACATGTTTCCACTGCTCTACAATCGAATCCCAATATTCCCGTGTCCATTGCAATCGTATGGGTGGTCTCCTGCGGAACTGCATGTTCAACAATGTACGACGAACCGTGTGCTCCGAAACACTTGTGCCTTCACCAGCATTGTGCTCTTTCGGCGGAGGTGCCAAAGCTTCCGAACAGGGCAGACAAGCTTCGGAACCCCACATTCTGTAAAGAGTCGTGGGCGTTCAAACATTTAGCGCCTAGTATTAGTTTCTCTGTCCATTATTTCTTTCCGTAGGTGCTCACGACAGTACGAGGTGCATTCAAGTTCTAAGGCCTCCGATTTTTTTTTCTCCGGACTGGAAACATGCACATTGTTTTAAAATGAGGCCGCGTTCATTGTCAATACGTCCCAGAGATGACAGCACCGTGCTGCAGGTGGAATTTTACCGCCAGCGGCGAGAATGAGAACTGTTTTAAATACTTAAAAATGGCGACGTTTTCCTTACTTGAACAGCGTGCAATCATTCGTTTCCTGAATTTGTGTGGTGTGAAACCAACTGAAATTCATCGACAGTTGAAGGAGACATGTGGTGATGGAGTTATGGATGTGTCGAAAGTGCGTTCGTGGGTGTGACAGTTTAATGAAGGCAGAACATCGTGTGACAACAAACCGAAACAACCTCAATCTCGCACAAGCCGGTCTGACGACATGATCGAGAAAGTGGAGAGAATTGTTTTAGGGGATCGCCGAATGACTGTTGAACAGATCGCCTCCAGAGTTGGCATTTCTGTGGGTTCTGTGCACACAATCCTGCATGACGACCTGAAAATGCGAAAAGTGTCATCCAGGTGGATGCCACGAATGCTGACGGACGACCACATGGCTGCCCGTGTGGCATGTTGCCAAGCAATGTTGACGCGCAACGACAGCATGAATGGGACTTGCTTTTCGTCGGTTGTGACAATGGATGAGACGTGGATTCCAGTTTTCAATCCAGAAACAAAGCCCTAGTCAGCTCAATGGAAGCACACAGACTCACCACCACCAAAAAAAATTCGGGTAACCGCCCATGCTGAAAAAATGGTGGTGTCCATGTTCTGGGACAGCGAGGGCGTAATCCTTACCGACTGCGTTCCAAAGGGCACTATGGTAATAGGTGCATCTTACGAAAATGTTTTGAAGAACAAATTCCTTCCTGCACTGCAACAAAAACGTCCGGGAAGGGTTGCGGGTGTGCTGTTTCACCAAGACCACGCACCCGCACCTCGAGCTAACGTTATGCAACAGTTTCTTCGTAATAACAACTTTGAAGTGATTCCTCATGCTCCCTACTCACCTGACCTGGCTCCTAGTGACTTTTGGCTTTTTCCTACAATGAAAGACACTCAGCGATTTTCCGGTGGTCAAAACAGACTCCTAAAGAAGCCTTCGCCGCTGCCATGGAATCATGGCGTCAGCGTTGTGAAAAATGTGTACGTCTGCAGGGCGATTACGTCGAGAAGTAACGCCGGTTACATCGATTTCGGGTGATTAGGTAATTAGAAAAAAAATCGGAGGCCTTAGAACTTGAATGCACCTCGTAGGACGTGAAAAATCGACCGGCTTCGGCGTTATCGAGGTACTCGTTCATAGGCTCTGCGCAATAATAATCTACGCTTTGTCAAATTCTCTTATATGAATGGGTTTCTCCATTTTCAGCCTGGATTTTCGCTAGGCTGATCCCCCGTCCGTATTTGCTCCGCTACATACATATGTTAAAGCGTCTCGTGTCCGCACTGCCACCAAGTTGCATCCAACGTCGCGCGGGCAGAGGTCATAATGTTTTGGCTTCAGTGTGCTCTTGCTTTGTTGGTTCAGGAACAGTTCCTTGCTAAGTTGCTCATAGAAATGAACATGCTGCCATATATATTATGGAGGTTAAGTACGCTACACATCTCATACTATTTAGAACGTTATACACTCCTGGAAATTGAAATAAGAACACCGTGAATTCATTGTCCCAGGAAGGGGAAACTTTATTGACACATTCCTGGGGTCAGATACATCACATGATCACACTGACAGAACCACAGGCACATAGACACAGGCAACAGAGCATGCACAATGTCGGCACTAGTACAGTGTATATCCACCTTTCGCAGCAATGCAGGCTGCTATTCTCCCATGGAGACGATCGTAGAGATGCTGGATGTACTCCTGTGGAACGGCTTGCCATGCCATTTCCACCTGGCGCCTCAGTTGGACCAGCGTTCGTGCTGGACGTGCAGACCGCGTGAGACGACGCTTCATCCAGTCGCAAACATGCTCAATGGGGGACAGATCCGGAGATCTTGCTGGCCAGGGTAGTTGACTTACACCTTCTAGAGCACGTTGGGTGGCACGGGATACATGCGGACGTGCATTGTCCTGTTGGAACAGCAAGTTCCCTTGCCGGTCTAGGAATGGTAGAACGATGGGTTCGATGACGGTTTGGATGTACCGTGCACTATTCAGTGTCCCCTTGACGATCACCAGTGGTGTACGGCCAGTGTAGGAGATCGCTCCCCACACCATGATGCCGGGTGTTGGCCCTGTGTGCCTCGGTCGTATGCAGTCCTGATTGTGGCGCTCACCTGCACGGCGCCAAACACGCATACGACCATCATTGGCACCAAGGCAGAAGCGACTCTCATCGCTGAAGATGACACGTCTCCATTCGTCCCTCCATTCACGCCTGTCGCGACACCACTGGAGGCGGGCTGCACGATGTTGGGGCGTGAGCGGAAGACGGCCTAACGGTGTGCGGGACCGTAGCCCAGCTTCATGGAGACGGTTGCGAATGGTCCTCGCCGATACCCCAGGAGCAACAGTGTCCCTAATTTGCTGGGAAGTGGCGGTGCGGTCCCCTACGGCACTGCGTAGGATCCTACGGTCTTGGCGTGCATCCGTGCGTCGCTGCGGTCCGGTCCCAGGTCGACGGGCACGTGCACCTTCCGCCGACCACTGGCGACAACATCGATGTACTGTGGAGACCTCACGCCCCACGTGTTGAGCAATTCGGCGGTACGTCCACCCGGCCTCCCGCATGCCCACTATACGCCCTCGCTCAAAGTCCGTCAACTGCACATACGGTTCACGTCCACGCTGTCGCGGCATGCTACCAGTGTTAAAGACTGCGATGGAGCTCCGTATGCCACGGCAAACTGGCTGACACTGACGGCGGCGGTGCACAAATGCTGCGCAGCTAGCGCCATTCGACGGCCAACACCGCGGTTCCTGGTGTGTCCGCTGCGCCGTGCGTGTGATCATTGCTTGTACAGCCCTCTCGCAGTGTCCGGAGCAAGTATGGTGGGTCTGACACACCGGTGTCAATGTGTTCTTTTTTCCATTTCCAGGAGTGTACAAGGTATTTAATGGTAAACTGTTGGTCTTGCATGAGTAACTTGTTTAATGCTTTGCTGAGCGCACTACTATGTGAAGTAATGCATACATCTCTGTTGAGAGTGTTTGGAGTGGGGGGGGGAGGGGCAGGAGGATAATAAGAAAAAAGCTGGGCCGTTTTTAAAAGGCAGGAACAATAGACATGCGGCAGACGCGGAAGCGCCAGTTGGTAGCTGTCACGACGGATGAATATCTAAAAACAGTCTGGAAGAAGATAGATGCGATCAGTCAAGCTCCGTAGTTAGCCGAGACTGAATTGACCAGACAAAATGCGTCATCTGTAGCCTAATGAGCATGGGTACTAATATTTCTGCAGACGATACACTACGGCTGTAGATAGGTTGGTAAAAGTGAAGAAACAACTCGAAGAAGGCGATATCATCTCTTAACACAGAACAGTTATCATCATCGAAATATAAGATTTGATTAACGTTAATATAATGTGTTGAGCGTTTGAACGTCACTATCTATTGTAACTGCGACCGGGACGTTCGCGGGGTTGAAATGACGGAAAGCGGGGCGGGACCTGCGGAGAGGCCAGCGAACAACAACACAATGGGGGAGGACAGACACGACCAACGAAGGACAGAACGAACAACAACAAGATCGAACAACGGAGTCACAAGGAAACCTAAGAAACACGTCCACTTGTACACAGAACAAGAAAGTAAGTAAGCTTTCTAACACGAGGTGATGTGTCCACAGACGTACGCGAGATTAGACTGGCTGGCTGAGCTTTTTTTTTTTAGTGCGCTGCTCTACAGCCTATAGACTTTTTTTAAAAAAAAAGATCGGGAGAAGAAAAGAAACAAGAAAAACAGGTGATAAAACGGTGACTTAAAGTGTAAAATGGTGGAAAAATGCGGAAAGTTAAAACAGAAAGCAAAAGGGGTTGGCAATGTTAATAAAATACACAGGAATCAGACAAGTAACATAGCAGACACACAATTAAAAAACATGGCGACAGTCTGGTGTCTGTTTGTAGGTGATAAAAAAATCACACCCAGCGACAGTATGATGGCCGTTCGCAACACTTCCCAAAAGACACACACAGAACACTCACTGTAAAAACACTCACTATAAAACACTGCACGAAAATGGCAGCACAAAGATGACACACCCGAGCCAAAGGCAGATGGGGGGGGGGCTGGAGGAGGGGGAAAAACAAGGAAGGAGGAGAGGAAAAAACGAAAAGGGGGGGAACCAAGGAGGGAGAGGACTCATAAGTGGGGAGAGGGGCAGGGCAGAAGCGAGAGGGAATGAGAAGAGGCAGAGGAGGGAAATGCAAAAGGACTCGAGGGAGAGAAGGGGGCAGAGAGAGGGGAGAAAGGGAAAAAAGAGGATGGAAGGGGGGGAGAGGGAGCCTGGGAAAAGGACAGAGGAAAGGAGGGGGAGTGAGGATCAGAGTTGATAGGAGGGATAAATGGAGGGAGAGAGGGCATCATCCGGGAGGAGGAGTTGATGGAAGGCAACTTGGGAAAGGAGATGAATGGTGTAGAGATGGAGGGTAGGGGGGTACAACAGTGAAGACGTGGCAGGGGGTGGGGATGGGAGAGGAGAGGAACAACCAGGGGGTGAGGGGGATCTAGGAGACGGGAGGTGTAGATGATGCCAATATGTTCGAGGAATAGGAGCAGATGGGGGAAGGGAATGAGGTCATAGAGGATCCGCGTGGGGGACAGGAGGCGTATACAGAAGGCGAGGCGGAGTGCATGACGCTCAAGGATCTGCAGGGACTTATAGAATTTGGGGGGGGGGCAGATATCCAGGTGGGACTGGCATAACAGAGGATGGGACGGATTAAGGATTTGTAGGTGTGGAGGATGGAAGAGAGGTGCAACCCCCATGTCCGGCCAGAGAGGAGTTTGAGGTGTCGGAGGCGGTTGTGGGCTTTGGATTGGATGGAGCGGCGATGAGGGATCCAGGTCAGGTGATGGTCAATGGTGAGGCCAAGGTAGGTGACGGTGGGGGTGAGGCGGACAGGACGGGCGCAGACAGTAAGGGAGAAATCCAGGAGCCAGAAGGAGCGAGTGGTACGACCTACGATGATTGCCTGGGTCGTGGAAGGATTGATTTTCAGAAGCCACTGGTTTCACCACGCAGCAAAAAGGTGCTGGCTGAGCGAGAGGCAGGCGCTTAAGTACGCTATCGGGGGCACCACTATTGGCCACTGGAATCACGTGTTTAACTGTAGCGCTCTCACACTAAAAGCGGGCCAGGAGGCGCGACGCTACAGCTTACGGCGCGATGCTGCAGAGATCTCTAGGGGTGTTCGACGTCCATGACGTCTGGCGGGGATTCAAATTCCGCGGCACGCGGTACCAGAGCATCAGTGGCCGTTAAGCGCTATTGACAGTTATTTAATAAAAGTTGTTTTCAGTAATGAGTGTATGATGAGACTATCTGAATGTCTATTGGTCCACTTCACTTTATCTGAATGGTAGTCATCATTACTGCCTTTTCGTTTTAGCTAATTTTGACTTGTTAGGTGTACTGCTATTGCTGCTATTTACCATATTCTTTGATCAACAATGAGTCAAATGATCTTAGGTGAATGGATTTGTGAAATGATATTTCCATAAGACATGTAAATATACCATATGCTAGTGTGGAACACATGTCGTAGAGTAAATTAGTCAACGAATGTAACTTCTTCATTACAGCTTTTTCCCATTTTATTGTTGACCTCCACAGAAACGAGCGCCACCGAAACCAGAGGTACTAGATCATTCTTTTCGACATTTATTGACGTTTACTAATGACCGCCGCGTGGGATTAGCCGAGCGGTCGAAGGCGCGGCAGTCATGGACTGTGCAGCTGGTCCCGGCGGAGGTTCGAGTCCTCCCTCGAGTATGTGTGTGTGTGTGTGTGTGTGTGTGTGTGTGTGTGTGTGTGTGTTTGTCCTTAGGATAATTTACGTTAAGTAGTGTGTAAGCTTAGGGACTGCTGACCTTAGCAGTTAAGTCCCATAAGATTTCACACACATTTGAACATTTTTACTAATGACCACTTAGCCAAATAGATGAGTAATTACGGAACTGGTATACATTATCGTATACACAGCAGTCAAACCTCAGCGTGCTCTTTATAGAAACGGCAATCAAAAACTACGAGAGAGATGGAAAAAATTAGGTAAGCTATTTATTATTTCAAAAGTAATCGCCATCACTGTTAATACATTTATCGCATTGTGAGACAAGTCCGTTAATACCTTCACGGAAAACTGTTGGCGGTTGCTTGGGGAAGAATAATTAACCCAGGTGTGAATTTCTTCGTCAGAAGAAATGCGACAGCCACAAATGTCTTCCTTCAGGGAGCCAAACACAAGAAAATCGCACGGGCGGGACCTTGCGTAGCCAAGGTCGTTTCGACTGGGCGGCAGAAGTTCCGCTCGGAAGCCCTTATACTCCCTACATAAAGTACCGATCTCTCCTCATGCAGTTTCCCTATTTTGGTACCCTAAAAAACATTCGTGGTTGTCGATTTGCTTCGAACGGTAGATGCTCTTCTGGGTACAGTCATGGTCCTGTAGGCAACCACAAGCATTTTTCCATGAGGGCATTGAGCGTATTGTCTCACAATGGAACAAATGACGAGAACGCAAGTAGCACATGGTTGGGGTCGATACTCACGGTTGGATTGACTTCACAGTAAGGAGATGATTGAAATTTCATCCTATAATAATGTGAAGGATAACAGCTGTAACCAAGCTGGATGCGTTTTACAGCAGTAGTATGAAGAGTAGATAGTAGGAAAATACGGGATTTTGCGTAATGCTCAGCTGTTTTGCGCCGTAATCTTTTTGTAACGACAAGGCCAGTCTTCCATCTCGGATCTGCCACGCGACAGTATTTAAGGCCGGGAGTGATAGCGGGATCTCAAGATGTCTCCATCATGCGACGACTCGACACCGACTTGACAAACCTGCTGAACTTGAAAAAGAAAGTGAAAAAAAAGCTGTTTTGGGTCGTCATCGATCTGCTACAATTTCTGTTGAATGGAAAAATCTTCCGTGACGAGGGAGCTCTTGAGTCTCGTTGGGCACAAAAAAATGTTGGTGTCTATTACAGAGCAGTGTCGAAGGTGGTTATTTCTGTATAAATCGAATGACTTGAAATTGTTCTAAATTGTTTCTTTCACAGTAAGCCAGAGCTCATACAAGACTACGTAACTGCATTTGAACTGCTGTTGGGTAGTGGATACAAGTTTCGTTGAAAGAGTATGTTATTCGCTGTTGTCCAACAGATAGATTTCAGTAGGCTGTTTATCACGCTGTTGCACAGCGTGCTTAACGTACGTAGTAATTACTCCGCATTTCGGCACTCTTCCCTCTGGTGGTTAATAATTAATTCTGAATGAAACTAACTTGTGGTTTAGGTATTTAGGTATATTATGCTGTAATTGCTAGTGACTCCTAACTGTTCTGAGTGAATTTTAGTATCCGCTTCAAGAGCGTTAAGGGACTGATAATATTATAAGCAAATTCATTCAAGGCATTGATCCGCTGTTCATAAGCTAATTATATGAGCTGCATACGAGAATTTTATTTGCTTTTTAATATATTAATTTACGGTATTAACACACGTACATAGTATTTATCGACCTAGAAGAAGCGTTCGAAACTATCAAATGGTGCAAGATGTCCGAAATTCTGAAAAGGGTAGAGTAAGCTCTAAAACTTAATAGGTAATATGCAGTATGTAAAAGAGCCAAGAGGGAACAATAAGAGTGGAAGCAAGAACGGAGGGCTCGGATTAAAAAGGGTGTAAGAAAGGGATGTAGTTTTTCGTCCCTATCATTCAATCTACACATCGACGAAACAGTGACGGAAATAAAATAAAGATTCAAGAGTGAAATTAAAATTGAAGGTGAAAGGATTTCAGTGATAAGATACGCTGATGACTTTTCTAAATTCAATAAAAGTGAAGAAGAGTTACAGGATCTCTTAAATGGAATGAAAGGTCTTATGAGTACAGAATATGAATTGAGAGTAAATCGAGGAAAGACGAAAGTAACGAGAAGTACCAATAATGAGAACAGCGAGAAACTTAACATCAAAATTGGTGATCACGAAGTAGCTAGAGTTAACGAATTCTGCTACGGGGGACATAAGAAGCAGAATAGTGCTGGGAAGAATGTAATTCGTGGCCAAGAGAAGTCTAGTGGAATCAAAAATAGGCCTCAATTTCAGGCAGAAATTTCTGAAAATGTACGTTTGGAGCACAACACTGCATGGTAGACATTGACAGTGGGAAAAGTGGAACAGAAGAGGATCGAAGCATCTGACGCTACAGAAGGCGGTTGAAAATTAAACAGACTGATAAGTATCTCCGGAGAATCGGTGACGAAAGAAATATATGGAAAACGCACAAGGAGAAGTTACAAGATGATAGGACATCTGTTACGACATCAGTGAAAAATGACCATGGTATTGGAGGGAGCTCAAAAAAAAAAAAAATCGATCCGTTGTTCTTGAATAGGTGAAGCTGAGTTGATGTTTGGCCAATGGTAAGTGGGAGCCCACTCCTTATTGGTGGTACCTGATCCATTTTTGAGTGTAAATAGATGGGTTTTGAAATTTGCACATGCCTCTCAACGCCACTCTGCCAATCCAAATTCTTGTACCACTACAGTTTTCCTGTAGGCTATTCTGAGACCTGATACATCTATGGCCGGTCTTAAAGGACTTGTTTCTTTATTCCAGCAACGAAACCTATATGTGGAAGGCTAGTGGGGTAATACTGGCCATAAGTCACACTTCGCTTCGCAAGGTAGACCGCCGACTCGTAACATGAAATAATGGAGTGCCCTTTGATCCATAATAACTGGACAGATTTACGTTGACTTTCGTTCTGGTAGACTGATTTAATTACATCGAACACATGCAAGAATTTAGGCAGTGAAGATGCTGGCTTCCGTCGGGAGTTTGAACGTTGTCTAAGACAGTGGATCCCTGCAGAAGTAATCAAAGCCGGTTCTGTCTCTTGCAATCCATATATGATGTTGACGCCATTCTCAACGGAGAGTGGGGAATGGAAGAAACTTCGCAAGTACCTCTTAGTTTTCAGAAGACGATTGCATGAAAACTACGAGACATACAGGAAAACGACATGTATCAGTGGACAGAGCATACTTCCAAGATTAGATTCGTAATATGCCCCTTGGCGTAGGTGCTGGCCTCGGCGCAAGGGGGTATGTATGAGAACACTGCGCATAATGGAGCAAGCGGGTGGTTTGTGTCGAATTTGCAGAAACAACGTCGAATGAGACGGTTCAGCGACGATTACGTGCGACTTATAAGGAAAAAACACCAACAGGCACAAAAATCCAATGGTTATGCAACACATTGCGTGAGACTTGCTGCTTACGTAGGGCGAAGCGGAGAGGCCACCAACGTCAGCAAAAAAGATGGCGGAACCGTTTGTCTGGAGACCGCGAGAAATCGAAGGCATATGGAAACGGAGAACTACGGGTACCATAGTCAAACTGTCTCGCGCATTCAGCGCAAAAGGCTGCGTGGAAAACAACAATAGCTGCAGATGTGACATGCGCTGACTCTTCGGGCCAATGACATTAGTTCTGACTTTTTCAGTGACTTGCAGCGGCTACTGGAGGAAGACGATTCTCATAGAAGTTATTTTGAGTGATGAAGCAACGTTTCATGTGCCTGAAATGATGAACCTCCATAACATTTGTGTTTTGGGTGCAGAACATCCATATGAGATTGTGGAACGCATTCGTGAATCACTTAAAATTAACGTATTTATTGCTTTGTCCTCTTCAAAAGATTAAGGACCATTTTCTTTGGCAGGAAACTGTGAGTGGTTTCGTGTACCTAGACCTTGCTGCAATAATGGCTTGTGCCAAAACCAGAACGTGGAGACTTCATTTTGTAACAACATGGTGCTCCTCACACTCTATTTGAGACGTTCGTCTGTAAGTGAACGCCATATTGCCTCAGCTTCCCATCATGACCCTCCCCTTCTTCAGTGGGATTTATAGATTTGTGTCAAAGGTCTTGTGTACCTGCCTCCACTGTCGCTTGGAAGAGTTGCAGAGGAAGGATAACACAGGCCATGACTTTGGGACTTGTGTGGCAGAAGTCTAACTATCGCAATGGCGTTTGTCGGTCACAAACCTTGTGAATTTCGAGCACCTGTAATGTGAAATAAATGTTTGGAGAGATGCTCTACCCACTGATAAATGTCTACTGCAGAATAGGCAACCCAGTGAAGATGTGATCCTGGACATAAACCGACGCTTGTATGGCAACTGACCTCTACCAATCACCTCGCTTAATCATCAATCACAAAGTTATCTTAAAAGGGCAGACGTGAAGTTTGGGGAGAAATGTAGAAGCTGTTGGAAAATAGTAGTTGATCATTTATTTCAGAGGTGCAGTTCAGTAATATTGGTTTAGATCGTTATCGAGTGTCTTCAGTTTGTTTCTACTTTCTTACAGTGTAACTCACCGACTTACATTAAAATATAAAAGTTTTGTGAATGTTGAGCCTAGCACAGCGATGGCGTTGATGCGTTAAGCCGCAACAAATCTGATCTCAAGAAGGCTACTGACAGGCCAAAATAGGTAATCATCTGTACTCTACTGTCACTGAAATGAGTAACGTGGTGTAAAGTTGTCTAAATCCACGTACGGCATTTCTACCATCTGAATCTGAGAGTGCTTATCAAATCACGCGAGAGGTTTATACCGCCTCATTACCTGTTCCACTCAATGCCTGGGGCCTTTAAGCTTATTTTTTTTATCTCATGAAGTACAGGCACTGAAGACTCATTCTGCATTAATATAAACTGTATTCCATTGTGGTTTCAGTACCCTAGGGGCCTATTACTATAAAGGAATATGCTGTGTGAGGTACTGCAGAAACTAAATAAGCCACCTACGAATAGCATGTGGGGTGGATTGCGTAATTGTGATGTAATTCCTCGAGGAGTCATGATGTTGCGTGTGGAAATTCGTCATTTTCGGATTCCAGCAGATAGAATCTGCTTTATAATTGCCTAACACAAATGTTCCCAACCATTACCTTTCACATCTGTGACCTGCTGCACAACGGATATATTTACGCTCTGCATAAGCAGGCCCGCAACATTAGGAGGGATTATCAAAGCTCAAGGTCAGCGCACTTGTAGCAGTCTGGAAATAAGTGAAACTATATTTTTACTCCTGTAAGCGTGTCCCTTTTACAATTTCCTAAGGGAGTCACAACTAACATCCTGTTCTAATAAATCAAGAGACGTAAGTTAACTATTTTTCTTATCATTTAACGCAGCTATGCCATTGAAACATTGCCCAGAAGCGCAAGCATAATCCTATACTAACCCTTTCCTTTAAATAACTAGACCACGTTGTGATGGTTGAGCAAGACAATGGCAAACGAGCAAAGTAATGGAACTGCAACCTCTCACCAACGTTGCACATCACAACGAGCAGGCATATCGCTGACGTCGTCTCTGCACACATGCGCCTCACGATACACGAGCAAGAAATGTTTCTTCAACTCACTTGTCACTAAACAGTCCCGCAAAACATGAGGCAGCGTTAGCCAGTCGGGATCCAGCATCTCCTTCCACTTTGCTGAAGATTTTAGAGTAATTTCTATATCTGCTGCAGGATGAATAAGAATGATAATCTCCCCGGATGGCTTGACAGCAGACAGACTCTCTTAGCTTACGTGTATCGCATAAAATAACCCATTTTATAGTAAAGGGAACATACAGAAATCACATTTCCGCTTGTGATTCGTTCGTTTGTATTTCGGCGGGTACCAGGCAGCGACTGTGCAATGCCCCACGGGGAGCCTGATGCCTTTTTGGCGTCGGCATTTCGTCCTACTGCGTCCTCCTCATGCACACCGCCGCTTGGCCAACTATTCAGATGTGAACTAGTAAACTATTTTATCTCACCTGTCCTTAGCTGGCTTCGCGTCACTCAGGAGGTTCGTTGCATCGCAGTACATGTATACGTGTGTGACCCATGAATGATTCAAGCGTTTAGTTCGGCGATACGGGCAACCAACACCTGAGAAACAAGCTCCGTTCGCCGCAGCACTGCGACCGGTTCCTCCGACTGCGGCAGGCGGTGTATCCTTTTTAGGTAAGGTCAGTACCAGAAGAAAATTTCACAAGCTAGCATTGCTAAAGAAGCATTTCATTGGATGACCAGTTTCGACAGAGCTGTGCTGTTATCATCGGCTCTTATGGTTTAAAATATTACAGCATGGGACGAAGAATGGCGCCTCATGCAAAACACCTTATCAGTTTCGTTTTACACACACATGATTTAGCACTTTTTGGTGGGTTATTTTATTTTCTTACTTGCATGAAGCTGTTGAGTATTTATGTTGGTGGCTAGTCTGCTACAAAATCCACGATTTGTCATGACTTTGGTGTTGTAGTGTTTTCTCATATGTTTTTGCGAGATGAATACGGTGATTGCTGTTGTTTGAGAACGCACTTTCTACGAATTTTCATACATAAGAAGAACTGCAACACCACAAGGTGATTATTACAGCACATTGTCCATCAGTGTTGCAAGTCATCTCACATTGCGTATACACTTCTCACTATCATGAAGATCAGTACAAAACGACACGTCATATGTAAAATTACTATGGATAAACGTAAACAAAAAACTGTACTATGCCGATGAGTCGCCAGCTGGTGGCGAATATGAACACTCGTAATTGGCAATACAGTTTCATTTTATACGTGGTAATTTTACATTTGACATCTGAGTGGTAAAGAATAGATGTATTGAAACTTCACGCATGATGGTGCATTTTTTACACGTAGCTCAGGGTTGATGACGTCATATCTCCCGTTCTATGATATAATTTTGTAGGTACATTTAGTGGCATATATGGTTACCGTCTGCAAATTGTGTTTTGGATAGAGTTAGTAGAAAAGAAGTAATAAATTTAAACGTTATGCAATATGTGGTAGTTTTTCGAGCATGTCGGTGTTCAAGATGTTATACCACCTGAACTATGTGTGATACCATGATATACTTACTTAGGTGGCTTTAGAGGCATGTGTGGATACTGCCTGTGAACTTTATTGCGAATACAGATAGTTGCACAGAAGTAATGCATTTAAACGTCATGTATGATATGGCAGGTCTTCACGCATCTGGTTCTTTATGGTGTTATATCTCCTGAACTATGATACGTAGGTGGTTCTAACCACCACAGCAATCGACACACATTTTTACGGTATGTATGGTTTAAGCATCGTATCATAGTGTTTTTAATGTGAAGAATGTTCCAGTTTAAACGTGAGAACATATTATAATATCGAGAAAGGTAACGTGCACAATACAGTCTGACTTATCTAATAACTGAACTTGTTGGAGAAACAAAACAGCAACACAATTTACAAATTATTTTTAGGAGGCAGAAAATGGTTACAGGTAAATGTAAAATGTACAGGGTGACACTTGGGAGACGAACGGTTTTTAATGGAATAACACTCAGCCAACTTTAAAATTAATGCATGTTTATTTAAACAAGATCAAAGCTCATTATTTGCCATTTTAGTTAACAAAGGTATTTGTGAAAAATAATGTCGTCAAAGTGACGTCCATCATTTCGAATGCAGGACTCAAGTCTCTTCTCAAAATCCTCCATCACACGGACTAAAATCTCTGCAGGGATGGCAGCAAATTCTTGAATGATTGCATTCTTCAACTCGTCCAAATTTCGTGGTTTGTGGTTATAGACACAGTTCTTAAGGTACCCCTACAGAAAAAGACACGTACTGACTAATCGGGAGACCTGGGAGGCCAAGGAACATTGCCAAAAGGTGAGATAATCCGGCCAGGAAACATGCGTCTAAGAACTGTCATTGAAGTGTTTGCGGTGTGCGATGTTGCCCCATCCTGCTAGAACCAAACGCGTTTTAAAGGGATTTGTCGTCTTCACAGTTCTGGTTTCAAGAATGTTTCAAGCATACCAATGTAACAAACCGAACTAACAGTAACTGTGGCCCCGTTCTCTTCAATAAAATAAGTTCCAATAATGCCAACAGAACCAAGAGCACATCAGACTGTTACTTTTTCTGAGTGTAGAGGAACCTGATGGATGCTCTGGAGCCAAGTAACGTAGGTTTTGCTTATTCACGGTCCCGTTTAAATGAAAATGAGCTTCATCGCTCATCAATAAAATTTCAATTTCATTCGATCCCAAAATCACTTGCATTCTTAAGCGAAGTCTTCTCGTACAGCAAAATCTGTTTCCTTAAGTTGTTGGACAATGAGGATTTTGTAGGGATGGAATTTTAATTCGTTATGCAAAATTCGTCTAAGCGTTTCATGATTGATTTGTAACTCACTAGCATGACGTCTCGCTAACCGTCCTAGGCTTCTGACTGCCGCTTGCCTTACCCTTTCAACATTTTCTGGTGCCGTTACTCTGCGTTTCGGGCCAGGATGCTTTTTGTCCAGTATGTTTCCAGTTGATCTGAAGTTTTCCACCCATCTGATAATTATGTTGTTGATCGGAACAGCTCCATGTCGACCGACATTAAACCGCGCACGAAACAGTCGCTGCGTAGCAATAATAGAAACTGTCATACACAAACACTAGACGTTGCAAGTCCCACTGCTCCATAGTGTCTGAGGAATTGAAATGGCGTCTTGTGTGGATCAGAACTGTCACCACCACGACCACTCCCACCATCGCGCCCTCAGTACTAGGCAGTTCAAAACCGTCCGTCTCGCGTGTATCACCCTGTATATGCAAAGATTCTATGACACAGGTGGCGGCAAACGAATAAATAAAAATGGAAGTCACACAGCGCTATGTGAGGTATACACAAAAGAACTAATCTGACACGGAGTACCACAACAGCTTGTGCTGATGTACGAAAATAAGGTTTGATTTAAAAGCCGGCTCTGAAAGCGGGAAACACAGGGAATGGGCGGCTATACCGGTGGGCTTGCAGTGGAAGCGGCGGCGAGCAGCCGCACAAAGAAGACATCAGCGGCGGCACCCGCAGCGCCAAAGCGGTTCCCGCGAACAGGTATTGCGTAATTGTGGAGGGAAGTAGCGCATTGTGCGCGGTCAAGCCGGAACGGCAGGCGCACGCTTCGCTAACAATTACTCAACGCGGCCGGCGCGCACAAAGCGCTGTGTTGACGCACAGACACCCGGAACAGCGGCGCGGCGCGGCACAATGCGATGTAAGTGGCAAACGTTTGCGCAGCGTGGCCCAAACACTGCGCCTGATTTCCCAAGACGAACAAAGGCGCGGCCGAAGGTGTGCGCGCCTACCGTTCTCAATCATGGACCCACACGTTCTTTGCTGCTTCTGCCAAATCGATCATGCACTTTCACGAGGATAATCTAAAAATATTATTTCAGTATAATTTAGCCACTACAAGCTATTTCTGAGAACACTCTTTAAGTGTGGGACTTAAAAGATTTTAATAAATTGAAATGCCCAGCTACAGGCCGAGGCACAACCAGCATTCACGGTGTGTTTTCGTGTGATCAACGTATTTGTTGTTTTATCTTCTGTATATTTCGACGACCGATACCGTCTTCTTCTTCAGGTCAAGGAAACTGTGTTGTTATTGCATACTCTTTGTTTACGCTTCAAGCACACTCTAAAGTTTTTGTACGTCCATCCTTGCGACTGGAGGTGTACGGGTACTACAGCCTTTCACTATTGGAAGAAAATGAAGCCCCTGCAGCTGTCCTTATGATGTCGTTTATTGTGAAGCTACCAGTTTCGGCGCTTCGATGCACCATCTTCAGGCGCTAGGTGATGCTGAAGGGGTTGTTCGATCCACATATACGATAGGTCAGTGGCCAAAATAAATGGTTTACACAGACGGCCTATAAGTGTGATGTCGTCTTTCCAGCCATCAACACCGTCATATTGTATACATGGATTGCGATAACCCCTTCGGCCCTGAAGATGGGGTATTGAAGCACCGAAACTGGTAGCTAAACAGTAAATGACATCATAAGGACGGTTGTAGGTGTTTTGTTTAGTTACAAGACTGTAAAGTGTTCTTGGGGATGATTCTCAGCGGCCCTATGCCCATAGATACTCATTTGTTTGTCGGAGCTCGCACTGTTTTCTCGTAAAACGCACATTCTGTCAGTGTTTTGCAGCTCAAGTTGACAGTTTAGTAAATGAAGTGCTGGATTCCAAGGCTTGTTTAAACTGAAACCTCATTCCCGGCTTATTGACTTTTCCGACATCTTTATTTCAATAGCTTGTACCCAAGAAGTTATTTTAGGTTACATGTTACATGGAGCATCAACCAAGAGGAAAAAATTGCCCGTGTTACAGCAGGCTATAAAACTTCTGGTTACTGGTTACTGATCTAAATTATAAGATTAAAGGTGTACCTGCTGTACAAAAATGCCTAGAATTAAGGAAAGGAAAGAAAATAAGATAATTTGGCAAAAGTTAGTAGCACAAATATTTCCAAGAACAGAGACTGGTAGTGCGGACGAAGAATGAAACCTGTTTAGAACATCAATAGTAGTGCTGTGCAAATACGCCGCAAAGTAAAAAACAAAGGAGTTAGTTGGTGGAACGATAGAGTGAAAGATAGAATTAAAGAGCACACTACAGCAAAAAGGCAACATGGAGACTGAAAAAAGAGATCAGGACCAAGGAGTGGTGCCAAAAGATGAGAAGAGGGTGACAACACTGAAGCAGGAATACCGACAGAAGAAACTCAAAGCAAAGACAGTACTGAAAGAGGAAAAGGAAGAGAGACGGGAAACATTCATCCAGAAAGTAGAGGAAGACAGGAAGGGGAATCAAAAACTATCATATGGGGTGTTGAAAAGTAAAATATCTGACGAAGGACATACAAAAGCCACTAAAAACAGGAGATGAAGATATTATGAGGGACTTGGAAGGCATCAGGAAAGTGGTGAAAAATGTTACTGAATGGGGAAAATCGGCATCAAAATGACACCGAAAACGTGAGTAGAGCTGAACAGCATCCACTTTGCTGAGCAGAAACTGAAAATGCCCTGAAACATATGAAACGTGAGTAGATGGCAGGAGTAGATGAGCTGTCAGCAGTTATTACTACGTCAACTGGAATCCAAGGAATAAAATGGCTAAATAGGATTCTGGGATGATGTGTAAAGAGAACAAAGAGCCAGATGATTGAAAAATGGAATTGTAATACAACTGTTCAAGAAAGGAAATAAAAATAAATTGATGAGCTACTGAAGAACTAAGCTGGTATCGCATTTCCTTAAGATAATGGTGAAGATTGCGGATGCCATGAAGGGTACAGGGTGCACCCATCTGCATGTGGTCGCTCATGTCGGCACCAATGATGTGTGTCGCTATGGGTCGGAGGAAATCCTCTCTGGCTTCCGGCGGCTATCTGATTTGGTGAAGACTGCCAGTCTCGCTAGCGGGATGAAAGCAGAGCTCACGATCTGCAGCATCGTCGACAGGACTGACTGCGGACCTTTGGTACAGAGCTGAGTGGAGGGTCTGAATCAGAGGCTGAGACGGTTCTGCGACCGTGTGGGCTGCAGATTCCTCGACTTGCGCCATAGGGTGGTGGGGTTTCGGGTTCCGCTGGATTGGTCAGGAGTCCACTACACGCAACAAGCGGCTACACGGGTAGTAGGGGTTGTGTGGCGTGGGCTGGGCGGTTTTTTAGGTTAGATGGCCTTGGGCAAGTACAGAAAGGGCAACAGCCTCAACGGGTGTGGGGCAAAGTCAGGGCATGCGGGGACCAAGCAGCAATCGGTATTGTAATTGTCAACTGTCGAAGCTGCGTTGGTAAAATACCGGAACTTCAGGCACTGATAGAAAGCACCGAAGCTGAAATCGTTATAGGTACAGAAAGCTGGCTGAAGCCAGAGATAAATTCTGCCGAAATTTTTACAAAGATACAGACGGTGTTTAGAAAGGATAGATTGCATGCAACCGGTGGTGGAGTGTTCGTCGCTGTTAGTAGTAGTTTATCCTGTAGTGAAGTAGAAGTGGATAGTTCCTGTGAATTATTATGGGTGGAGGTTACACTCAACAACCGAGCTAGGTTAATAATTGGCTCCTTTTACCGACCTCCCGACTCAGCAGCATTAGTGGCAGAACAACTGAGAGAAAATTTGGACTACATTTCACATAAACTTTCTCAGCATGTTATAGTCTTAGGTGGAGATTTCAATTTACCAGATATAGACTGGGACACTCAGATGTTTAGGACGGGTGGTAGGGACAGAGCATCGAGTGACATTATACTGAGTGCACTATCCGAAAATTACCTCGAGCAATTAAACAGAGAACCGACTCGTGGAGATAACATCTTGGACCTACTGATAACAAACAGACCTGAACTTTTCGACTCTGTAAGCGCAGAACAGGGAATCAGTGACCATAAGGCCGTTGCAGCATCCCTGAATATGGAAGTAAATAGGAATATAAAAAAAGGGAGGAAGGTTTATCTGTTTAGCAAGAGTAATAGAGGGCAGATTTCAGACTACCTAACAGATCAAAACGAAAATTTCTGTTCCGCCACTGACAATGTTGAGTGTTTATGGAAAAAGTTCAAGGCAATCGTAAAATGTGTTTTAGACAGGTACGTGCCGAGTAAAACTGTGAGGGACGGGAAAAACCCGCCGTGGTACAACAACAAAGTTAGGAAACTACTGCGAAAGCAAAGAGAGCTTCACTCCAAGTTTAAACGCAGCCAAAACCTCTCAGACAAACAGAAGCTAAACGATGTCAAAGTTAGCGTAAGGAGGGCAATGCGTGAAGCGTTCAGTGAATTCGAAAGTAAAATACTAGGTACCGACTTGACAGAAAATCCTAGGAAGTTTTGGTCTTACGTTAAATCAGTAAGTGGATCGAAACAGCATATCCAGACACTCCGGGATGATGAAGGCATTGAAACAGAGGATGACACGCGTAAAGCTGAAATACTAAACACCTTTTTCCAAAGCTGTTTCACAGAGGAAAACCGCACTGCAGTTCCTTCTCTAAATCCTCGCACAAACGAAAAAATGGCTGACATTGAAATAAGTGTCTAAGGAATAGAAAAGCAACTGGAATCACTCAACAGAGGAAAGTCCACTGGACCTGACGGGATACCAATTCGATTCTACACAGAGTACGCGAAAGAACTTGCCCCCCTTCTAACAGCCGTGTACCGCAAGTCTCTAGAGGAACGGAAGGTTCCAAATGATTGGAAAAGAGCACAGGTAGTCCCAGTCTTCAATAAGGGTCGTCGAGCAGATGCGCAAAACTATAGACCTATATCCCTGACGTCGATCTGTTGTAGAATTTTAGAACATGTTTTTTGCTCGAGTATCATGTCGTTTTTGGAAACCCAGAATCTACTATGTAGGAATCAACATGGATTCCGAAAACATCGATCGTGTGAGACCCAACTCGCTTTATTTGTTCATGAGACACAGAAGATATTAGATACAGGCTCCCAGGTAGATGCTATTTTCCTTGACTTCCGGAAGGCTTTCGATACAGTTCCACACTGTCGCCTGATAAACAAAGTAAGAGCCTACGGAATATCAGACCAGCTGTGTGGCTGGATTGAAGAGTTTTTAGCAAACAGAACACAGCATGTTGTTCTCAATGGAGAGACGTCTACAGAGGTTAAAGTAACCTCTGGCGTGCCACAGGGGAGTGTTATGGGACCATTGCTTTTCAAAATTTATATAAATGACCTAGTAGATAGTGTCGGAAGTTCCATGCGGCTTTTCGCGGATGATGCTGTAGTATACAGAGAAGTTGCAGCATTAGAAAATTGTAGCGAAATGCAGGAAGATCTGCAGCGCATAGGCACTTGGTACAGGGAGTGGCAACTGACCCTTAACATAGACAAATGTAATGTATTGCGAATACATAGAAAGAAGGATCCTTTATTGTATGATTATATGATAGCAGAACAAACATGGTAGCAGTTACTTCTGTAAAATATCTGGGAGTATGCGTGCGGAACGATTTGAAGTGGAATGGTCATATAAAATTAATTGTTGGTAAGGCGGGTACCAGGTTGAGATTCATTGGGAGAGTCCTTAGAAAATGTAGTCCATCAACAAAGGAGGTGGCTTACAAAACACTCGTTCGACCTGTACTTGAGTATTGCGCATCAGTGTGGGATCCGTACCAGATCGGGTTGACGGAGGAGATAGAGAAGATCCAAAGAAGAGCGGCGCGTTTCGTCACAGGCTTTTTTGGTAACCGTGATAGCGTTACGGAGATGTTTAACAAACTCAAGTGGCAGACTCTGCAAGAGAGGCGCTCTGCATCGCGGTGTAGCTTGCTCGCCAGGTTTCGAGAGGGTGCGTTTCTGGATGAGGTATCGAATATATTGCTTCCCCCTACTTATACCTCCCGAGGAGATCACGAATGTAAAATTAGAGAGATTAGAGCGCGCACGGAGGCTTTCAGACAGTCGTTCTTCCCGCGAACCATACGCGACTGGAACAGGAAAGGGAGGTAATGACAGTGGCACGTAAAGTGCCCTCCGCCACACACCGTTGGGTGGCTTGCGGAGTATAAATGTAGATGTAGAAAAGAGTCTGAGGAAAATCCTGGAACATCAATTTATGGAACATTAACATGGTTTCGGAAGTAAAGTGAGAATATCAGACTTAATTGTTCCTTCCATCAGTTAACTGAGGTACTTTGGGAAAAAATAAAGACGTGATAAGAGTGTTCCTGGATTTGGAAAAAGCATATGACAGTGTAGCAAGGGAGAAAATATGGGGATGCTTGAGAAAACATATCGTTCCTGAATCATTAATTTAAATAGTTCAGATATTTCCGAAGGTTGTGAAGACACTGTGCAAGTGGGATCTAGAAGATCAAAATGGTTTAAGACAAAGCGAGATATTTAGCAATTCAGTTCGATTTACCCGTTATTATTACTGGGCACAGTCATGGAAATTAGAAAATAAATATCTCAGCGATTTTGCATTTGTTCAGAGGAGACCGGATTACTGAACTAAAAGATTTAAAGAATTCAATAGCGTGGCAATGAAGATGAATTGCACATCCATACCTTGTAACATCATACTGGTGGGAGAGAAGGTTGAATGTGTAAAAAATTTCAATTCTCTGAGGAGTATAATATCAAGTGATCGAAATGCCAATTTAGAAGTTTCGAAAGGAGTAGCAAAAGGATCCAACTCATTCCACTTAGTACAAAACCTAATTTGGGACAAGAGAGTCTTTCTAAGAGCTAAACAGATAATGTATACAACCTGTATGACGTCATAAACAAGAGAGAAGAGAGAGAAATGCAAGAACGTGAAAAGTAGTTCCTTAAGTCAGCTCTACAAAACAGCAGAAGAGACAGTCTGCAATGAATATATAAGGAGAGAGCTGCATGTGACCTGGACCATGGAAGAAAGAATGAGTGCTTAGAGGTCACGTGAAGCCAATGCAGCCCACTCGAGCTCCACGGCAGTATTTGGAGATGGAACTACCAGGAAAAAAGATCTATCGGGCGGCACACGAAGAGACGGGGGGACCAGGTTAACGAAGATCTCAAGCGTAGAGGAGTAACGTGGGATGCAGTGGAGAGAGAGAAGCTACACAAAGACAGAACTCAATGTGGGTATGTCGCTCACAAAGCTGGTACCCGGCTTGCTGGAAGGATGATGACTGTGTTTGCAAGTGCTCAGTGACATAAGTACGAATGAAATGTTTGAAACATATGGGGTGTCCAAAAACTTATAAGTTAATATATTGTTTTCTCTGGCAAAAGGTATAACAAGCAACAGTGGTTAAAACTTAGACAACAAAAATGTGTATAAACTAGAAACATGAAGCTCATACTAGGATATAGAGGCTGTCCAAATTTTCTGTTCACTCTTTGATCTAATAACTGAATAATACAGTTTTGTCTTTCAAGTAAAGTTTCGAAAATAGAAATAAAAACACTTGTACAAATATAGATTACGATATATTGAAAACTCTCAAGTAACTCTCTTCAGTTGGAGGGAGTATTGTAATTTGCAGCTGACATTCACTCCTGGTACACAAAATAATAGATTCGGAATGTCTCTTAAGCAGAGAGCGACAGACTGCACATCCAGAGGAGTTTAGTGTGTATGACTAAACAAATGGTGATAGCACATAAAGGTAATAAAGATGTACCCATAAATTTACTTGAAGAAACAGCAGTTTGTTAATGAGTTACTACAGTTACTGCGTGACAAGGTTACCAAATGCAATTTAGACAAAGTTTGAATTGTGATTACAGGTATTGCCAACACAGGACAAAATATGCCCTCAAGCATAGAAATTGTATTTTTTTGGCCAGGCTTTTCTAATCGTACGAATGTATAGTATTGTACTTCATAAGATGAAAGACAAACAGCAAAAATATGCATAAACGTACCAGGATATTTTTTTAAAAAATAAAAATGCACAGGCAATTTTTTTGGTGATTCTAGGGTCAATTGCACTGTACCTGAATCTTGGCGTCTACACCACACTACTGGGATCGTTGTTTTAAAGTTGGTAAGAAGCTCCTTAATTGTGCTATACGATGCTCAGAAACTTTTGCTACCATATATTTTTGAGTGGCCTGAATCATGAAAAGTACCCCCAAATCACTAAACCGATACATTAACAAATAAATGAGCTTAAATATAGGTTTACATTTTTATTTACAATAATGATATTCGTAAGTGAAAAGTTTGCAAGGAAAAGATCCAAACGAGTAAAACAACCAAGCAAACCAGCTGTCGCTTCCACGAATATAAAATAAAATAAAACACAACGAGATAAATTAAACAATTATCTGTGTAAGTCGCCTTTCACTTTTCTCCCACGACGCATTTCGAGCACTTACACCCTCATCTTCAAGTGCATCAGTGGATTACATTATATTTTTGTTTGCTGGGTGCAGCCAGCGTCACCTGTGTCTTTCATTCGCATTGTAACCTGATATTTATTTGTGGTAAGGACTATGGGAGCAAACTGTTGACATCATCGGTCCCCAGACTTTTGCACTACTTAATCTAACTTAAACTAGATGGTTCAAATGGCTCTGAGCACTATGGGACTTAACATCTCAGGTCATCAGTCCTCTAGAACTTAGAACTACTTAAATCTAACTAACCTAAGGACATCACCCACATCCATGCCCGGAGCAGGATTCGAGCCTGCGACCGTAGCGTAACTTAAACTAACTTATGCTGAGGACAACACATACACCTGTGATCGAGGGAGGACTCGAACCTACGAGAACCTGATAATTAATGCTCTTTGAATTCAAGGCATTGTATATCTACATCTGTACATCTGTGCAATGTTTATATTGTTGTTTCGTTTTTGTGTGACTTCCAAACTAGACAGTGTGTATTCTATCTGCTGGAACGTCCTGTAAACAGCTATATCTCTGTGCTGTGTTACGTTAACAAGTGCTGCTTATTTATTAATTGTAGGGAAACGGAACTCAAAACTAACAACTGGCCACATTCATCAAACAAAAATACGCGGTGAACGTTAATAAAAACAAACTGCCGGGGCGGATTCCTATAAGGGAAGGGACGAAAAAAGTCCAATGAACATATGTTGGGAAACGCGTCGTTGCGACGGTAGACAGCGCCCACGAATGAAAGTTCCTCTGACCATGTGCGTGTTTGTGTACAGCCAAGCAGATGGAAACTCTCATAGACACCAACTGTATCACACAACATTTCAAGCTCTTCTTGGGCGTTTGTGTGATCATGGGTTCTTTCAGTCTGACGAACGTGCAGGGAGGCGGCCGACTGTGCGTACACCAGATTTGAAGTTCCGGGTTCTAAAGGACGAACCCTAGTACAAGCTCCAGGGAAGTGGTCCACCTACATGGTGTAGGACAAAGTACGATTATGTGCATCCTGCATGACCACCGATACTGTCCCTATCACCGGCAATCACATGGAGGCCACTTTGAACACTTGTTGTGACGCAGATGCGATGCAGCTCTTTGTTGTGTTCCGAGACGACTTTTTGCCGTTGCACTCACACTGATCATTTCCGGACACATGCTCATAGGATCTTTTTTCCTCCACTTCCTGTGACGAATCCGTCCCTGCAGTTTTTAGGTTTTATTAATGTTCACTCTGTGTAACATAAACCTCTCCTCCTCTTCAAGATGATGACGGTGTAAGTCCTCGAAACGCGTCGTGGGAGAAATGTGGTAGACAAAGATAACTGTTAACTTTATCTAATTGTCTTTAATTTTACTTTATATTCGAGGCAGCGACAGCGGGCACTCTTGGTTGTTTTAGTCGGACGCGTCGTTGATGTTCCTTGCGACTTCCCTCGACTGTTCTAATGTTCTGTCCACTGAAGACCGGCAGCGTACAGATGGATGAGCTACACATCTAACTTTCCCGAACACAGATCGTCTTTGGGCTAAGCATGTCTTACATAATGCAGATTACCAGAAAAGTCGAGGCGAGGTTCAAAGAACATCCGCAGCACTTACGAGTAAGGCGACCAAGCAAACCTGCTGTCGCTGTCCGTTACTCTGAATATAATGTTGAAATACGAGACCAGAACCGTGGTGCAAATGCTAAATTTCTGGATCGAATTAAGGAACTTATAGTAATAAAGATTTCAGAAAACCTAATAACCCGGGACGCAGGTTTCTGATTAAACAACCCGTACGGTGCAGCACTCGATTTATTCAGATCTCGACGACCATCTCATCCACCAGGGCTGTAAAACACGGAGATGTTTTGCGTTTCACGGAAAAACAGTGCTAGCTTCATAATGCAAATGAGCATCTCGGGTGTAGCGTCTGCCGGGAGTTGTACTAGGCTCCAAACCGCTGCGCGTCACCAAAAATACTTGGAATTCAGGCAGCGATTGTAAATAACACAGTTCGTAAGACCTGAAGGATACAGCTAGATCGGATTTCAAGTATAGTGCAGAAAATGGAAACAACAATCCCGCCGACACTTCCGAGGTACTAAATTGATCAATCATGCCGTGAAAACCTGAGAGATCAGAGTTATCAATGAATGATTAAGTCTGACATAGCGTTCTGACCCGGCAGTGTTTTAATCCTCCACGTTGTGTAAATGCACTGCATGCTCTACCACAAAAACGGCTAACAGAAATTTTAATGATAAAAATTCAACCACCAACTACGAAATCTAATTACAGAATAGCTTGCCCACCTCTAGGCTTGTTCATTACACAAGTAAAATTAGTGTATTCGGTGCTACGAAATCGTGTAGCCATTCACATATTATTTGTGTAGCCCTAGAAAACTGTTGGAGAGGCTGCTAATGGATTAGTCAGCTGAATCTCTACAAATTGAAAGTACTCTCCCAGCACTGACAGCTATCCCCCGCTCTCAACCTATCTTGCCTTCATTAGCAAATAGCACTGGGCTCGACCCGTCAATTGTTTTTATATAAAAAAACAGACCTGCTACAGTTAAGCACACACGGAACGAGGCACAGCCCAACGAAGGTTGAAGTAGGTCTATGGATGAAATGAATGTTTATTAAAAGTCATACCCCGTATTGCAAGTTTAGTCGTTTTTGCTACCACCATTAGCCACCACATGAAGTGTGTCATACCCATCTATAAGGCGCACTGGTGTTCGAAAGGACCAGGGTTCTATTTCATCTGTGGTTACCGTACGTTAAGGTTTCCAATACTTTTACAATGTAAAATCTTAACAACAGAACTGGGGATCATAAAGAAAAGTTAGATGCGAAAATCATTTTGATACCTCTGACAGTGGAATACACGTACCGGTACTGTTATTGCTGAGACTGCAGGCAGGCGACTTTCAGATATGATAGTAAGGACCAAAACAAGAAAAAAATCCACTGGTGGACGATGGCACCGAAGCTGACAGTCACTAGGAATAAAATTATGATCACGGACAAAGTATTCGTTAGTTTTTAGCAAAGCTTCGTAACTGCTTTCTCATTGTTAACTTAAACCGCAGATGACCAGTGCCAAAATTTTAGTTGGTTGGTTGGCTTATTTGGGGAATGGGGCAAAACAGCTACGTCTTTGGTTCCATCAGATTAGGGAAGGATAGGGAAGGAAGTCGGCCGTGCCCTTTCAAAGGAACTATCCCGGCATTTGCCTCAAGCGAATTATGGAAATCACGTCAAAATTTTTCATTTTGTACGAGCAGGCGATAAGGCATAATTTGAAATCGAAAGGTTGCGTTGATGGTAGTATAATTTGATATAAAGCTCTTGAAATGGAATCCAGTAAGTTCAACGGCTACAGTATTGCGGACAGCTCAGTGGTTTTCATGACTGTGCAGTAGTTCCATTTGTACATCAGTTTGAGGCCAGAGGGAAAATTGCGTATTAATTTAGGTCAACAAATTGACTGTAACCATTATTTCTTAAGGATAAATTGGATATTTACAATGTATTGGACGTGGTAGTATGAACCAAAACCAAAAATGTCTTGAATACATGCGCTCTAAAACTCATTCCTTAAGAGCTTGGAGCAGTTGAACGAAGAAAAGAACGCAGTACGCAAGTGGGGTCACATTTCTCTGTTGTTGTCAAAGATACAGCATGCAGTAGTTACTGTGAACCGTTTTCACAATTCTGGATAAATGGAGCGCATACATTAGTTCTGAACTAATGTTTGCGTTTGTAAAATGCTTTTGCTCAGTAGTGTTGTCTTTGCAGCTACCGGCATAATGGAAGCCTGTTATTCGACTAGGGAAATGGCAGTAGAAGAGATGCGTTTGACGGTATCGAATATGAACGGGTGCTCGTAGCTCTTAAGGTGAGCAATTTAGAGCCCATGTTTACTGGGCATTTGGTCTCTTGTTTTACTGCATACTACCACTTCCTAAAACACGAAACACTACTTTAAAACCTTACACGTGTCTGCAAATTGTGTCGGATGTTAATTACGCTTAGCACAAAACCAAATCTTACATTTGCGAATGGATTTAGCTAATCTATTTGCGGTCAAATATCAGTCTTTAATACTTCCTATACCACTCTGGTGCGACCGTTGTTGGATTTTAATAACGTGTTCTCTTTAAAGTTATTTATTGAAATAGAAGTACGTATATAATACGGAGGCGATAGAGGTAATCTAAGTTTGGCTAAAGGTAAGACTCATTTCCTTATCTGTAGAAGGTTTTCGCAGGTTTTCAGGCAGGTGAAATAAGTGCGTGGTGAAACAATCCAGCAATTTAGAAATATCGGAACTCTCGTAAATATAACATCAAAATATTAGTTTCGTAACCTCGATTATGAGTTGTCGATGAAGAAATTTAGACATATAATAGAAAAAAGAAAGAAGTAAGCAAAGGTTACAGCCGAGTGAAGTATTCATAGTGCCAGAATTTTGTTTGAGAGCGTACAATTTTTGGCTCACTTATTAACATCTTTAAAATGACGACAAAAATGTTTCACTATACCCGTTGGACACAATGGGACTGTTTTACCGATTACGATTCAGCTTTCAACGTCGTATAAAATCACTGTTGCTGAAAGGAAGAGGAGGAGGAGATTAGTATGTAGCGTCTCGTCGACAACGAGATCATTAGAGACGGAGCACAAGCTCGAATTAGGGAAGAGTGGAGAAGAGAAGCAGCTGTGCCCTCTCGAAGGAACCTCCCCGGCATTTGCCGTAAGAGTTTTGGCGACATCACGGGAATCCTCAGTCAGGGTCCAGTGTGCTCACCGCTGTGCTACTCTCTCGGCCTGGTCACATATGTCAACAGTGTTTTCCTCAACATGTCCACTCAAAATTTGTTTTTATCCTCTTTCATTTTAATCTTTCGATTCAACTGCGTATTTGAATGGCAAACCATTCCTACCACGTTTAACAAAATCCTGTCTCCCTCGACTTTTTCATCCCATTTCGAAGGACAAGAAACTGCTAATAAACTCCTCTAAATTGTCTTTTTTGTCATTATTGCTCTCAGGATGCATCTTTCTTTCTGCAGCCCTCAAAACTTCATTGTCATTAAAATTACAGCTCTCAGGATGAATCTATCACTCTGGAGAGGCGTGTCCGTTTTTAGTGAGAGCATAAAGCTATGTGCCTGTCTGAGACTCGAACCAGGAACCTCTCCTCACTCTTTTGGCTAGGATTGCTGCGCCAGCTTGTGTACATTTCGCAGAGATATTAGCGACCTTTCGTCGTAAGCTGTTAGTTGTAGCAACAGTTCATCCTCATCTATGAGATTCTGATAAATAGTGAGGTGTCAAAGGAAAGAAGATTAGTGTTTAACGTACCGTCGACAGCGCGGTCATTTCAGCACAATTATTGGGAAAGGAAAGCGTCTATGTGCTTTTCAACTATACTTGCACTTGCCTGCAGCGATGTAGACGAACCAAGGTAAACCTAAATTTGGATGGCCGAACGGACCAAAGTGTTACTGATGTCAGTATAAAACAGCACCAGGCACGCTCACCTATAAGTACAACTACTGAAACGACTAAAATTCTGTTTTCAAAAACATTTATCCAGTCACACTAATATTCAACTTCAAGAACTTGTTATACAATAGTTCTAGCCAGTGACAGACTTACTCTGATGCTAAGTCCAATTGGTACACAGCGGAGCAAAATTTGCGAACCAGGGTGCACGTGAAAGCGGGGTAAATCCATCAAGCGTACGACGAATTCTGATGGCTGCTAAGGGGAAGTATACATTCCAAGGTCGCTGCACGCTATGAACGAAGACAAACAGAATCGAAGGGTGAAGTTTTGCGAACGGTTTGGAGGTATGCTACGCGAGGATGAACGGTGTGAAGGGATGGCAATCTGGTCTGATTAGGCGCAGTTCAAGCTCAACGGTACTGTTAACCACTACAATTGCGTGTACGGGGTTCTGAAAATCTTCGGTTTGATTGGTCCTTTCTCCTTAGAAGGTACCGTAACTGGTGAGTTATATTTCCATATGCTGCAAACATCCAATTGACCTGCCATCCGATGGGTGCTTTGGAATTAAAGATTATACCTACAAAAAGATGGAGCTCCGCCTCACTACCAGAGAGATGTCAGAGCGTACATGGATGAAAATCTACCTGGACGACAGATAAGTCTAAGATAAACGGTTGAGTACCCACCATCGCCTCCAGATCTTACACCTTTTGTCGTTTACCTATGCAGGAGATTGAAAAATGAAATTTATGAGCAGAAGCCAGATACACTAAACGAGCTAGGAGAAATCATCGAGTTGTCTTCTGCAACTATAACACGGCAACACTGACAGCGGTAGTTCGGTCAATAATTCAGTGACATCGACATTGTTTGGCTGCTAACGATGGTCACTTTGAAAACATAAAATAACCTTCCCCCTGCAAGAACTGTAATGGTGCGTCTTTTGTTCTATTAATATTCACTATCAAAAAGTGACTACATTTAGCTGGACCCCTCTGTATTTGGGGCGTGACGTTAAACATAGTACCGCGCTGCTGGCGATCTCTATAAACGGCCACTTGATTTGGCTGGCGGACTCGCTCCGCCTGCCGTGTAGGCTAACCCGACAGCCCTTCGTAGCTGGAGGGAAGACTAACAGGCGAGCGTTGCAGCTGAGCGACACATCATCATTGGTTGTGGAGTCAGGGAGAAACCGTCGTCAGCGTTCATCGTCATGTGCCTTGATTTGGATGTAAGAATATAGAGAAGAAGATCGTGATAACGGTCTGATTGTCAGCGTTCGGAATGCGATAGAAGAAGGCGTTAAGGGGAGAAGGTACCTTGTATCTTCACCAAATTAAATTGACCGTTTTCAATATACCTTTCCTCAGGGAGTATTGACAGTAGAACACTGAAATTTTCTCCTCATAGATTTACATTAGTTCCTAACCATCAGACTTTTTAAAATATTGGTATATTAAAAGTTTAATTTTGAAACATATTTTTATATATAACCGTTCTTCTAACAAATTTTTAAAATAAAAATGGTCGAATGTTCCCTCACAATATAGCTTAGAACGCTGAAAAAGTGTTGGTTGATGCAGGTGTGCTATGAAAATTGACGCAGAGTTTCATTACTGTGGGGTAAACGGTTTTGAAGGAAAAGCACATTAGGCTGGAAAGAAACAAAAGTTATGGGAAATTGGGTTTAAAGTTCTATTGCATTTACAGTCTTTAATACATTCCTGCTACGCACTCATCATTAAAATTCACAGCTTCCTTCACTGCACCTGTCATAGATTACTCTGCCTCTGATTTGCAAACACCGTACAGTAAAGAATTATACAGGGTGTATCAGAAGTGATGGTCAATATTAAGGGACATGACAGGAATGATCGTACCAAACAAAAAAAGTTAAGTAAACACCCGCACTAAAACGTATAACTTAAGAGCCATGAGAAAGAAAAAAAATGTCTAGTGAACATGTGCTCTAACATGCATTTCTTAAGATCTATAAGCACTTGTTCAGCTTTGCTACTTTGAGAAACAACTCTTCTAATGAACATGTGCTCATAACTTTTAAGGTATGCTTTTTACAGCACATGTTTAATTGACATTTTTTTCTTGTTCTGGTCCATACTACCACCTTCTAAAATATGGAAAGCAAAGAGCTTTCAGTAGAAGAGATTTGTTTCACAGTATCGAAGATGAAGAACTGCTCATATCCGTATCCGTTTCTGAGTCCATGTTCCCTTGACTTTTTGTTTCGAATAATCACATCCCTCAATATTGACCATCACTTCTGAAAAACCCTATTTTCTGAACTTTTGTAGGACAGCTTGGTAACTTCATAATGGCAGGTAAAGTATTCTGTTGTGGTAACCACTTTTCAATAGCATGACTGCCATACAAGAATCTAGTATTGTTTTCATTATATTCAGTGTCTTCTTTCTTCCACGTCTGGCAGTTTGGACAGGTCGAGTTTGGCATTTCTTTCCTCAGAAATAAGGAACATACGTTTTACATCTCTGCTACACAAAACTACTGAGTGCAATACAACAAGCAGTGCAGCCTATACCTTAAATCCTCAAATCAAAAGAATAAATTGTCCCTATGCATATCAATTCAAGAAGAGAAATCACAGAGCAACAAGTAAGAGCGTCCGACCTTCCTACCTGCCGTCTGGACTGCCATTTGGACATTTTAAATAAGGATTTGGTCCAAAATACTTCTATATTCGGATGAACAATACTTCACACCAACAATAACAAGAAATCTCATGTTTTCGTCATTTTCAAGGTGCTTTCTGCACTTAAAAGCTATTTTCAAGTCTGCATACATGGCAGAGTTACGCCGTCGCCCTAAAGTAAACGTATCACAAGGAGGAAACTGGGAGTCTTTGCGGTGAGTTTTTGTTTCCCACCTAAAACTGATACATTACCACCTACTATAATTCTGTCTCCAGAAACTTTCGTTTAATCGGAATAAAACTGCTACGTTCCACTTTAAGTGTATCCACTTTCCATCGGACAACCGGTAATGTCTAAGATTATTAATCACATCACCAAGTCCTCATAAAAATTTGTAACCTTTGTGCATGCAGAGCTCACGCATATCCGTAGATGGTGTCGTACTGTTGGTTATTCTTGTGTTTCAGCCCTATCACCCATGTCGGCCGCAAACGTTTTCGCTGATGGGAAACGTAAATGCTCTTCACGGTTCGCAGCATAGTTCTAACGATTACCACGTCATTTGTGGAGTAATTTCCGTATCACGGTCGCAGATACAGCTGTTGCACAGATGGTAACGAGTACATGGAATGGGATCGCTGCCGTTGCACTAATACGGTGCTCGACATTGGAGATAAGATTTCGCCAGCGACACAGCTAATAACATACCGAAATTATCTCGCACGGTTCCGCGCGCCGCGAGCGCATTACTCCAGCTTGCTGCGTGACTAGGTCCTCATTACGTCTGGGCCAGTTGCCGACGTGTAATGAGGCGGACTGCAAAACCAAGTCACGCTCCACTACACAGTGGCGTGTGCACGGGGCCGGGGATGACGAATGCATTCGCAGGCGCAGCTACAGTCTGTGTACTCGAACGGTGCAAGCTCTGGATGCCATCCTCTGGGCGGCACCTCACGTGCGGTGTGTCAGGGGTATTAGACCAGATACTTTTATTGACGTCTGACGGCAGCATACGGAACATTACATTAGTATTAACTTCTTTTGGGGACTAGTAATTATTGAAGCTATTACGAGCATGTTTGTAGATTGCTTACTTTCTCCAATTACAGAAGGTACAAGTAAGCCATTAATGTTTGCTTTCTCCGGGTAGCAGATATTGAAGTGCTGACACATAGACACAAAATGGAAAGTCTGTACTGACAAGCGTAGTCCACTTTGCCGAGCGGTTACGACAGTGCAGAGAACAACAGGTAGTAAAGTATGGGATGTGGCTGCAAGAAGACTGTTAGACAAAGAGAATAAGCAACTACCACACTGAAGTGGGTACATTTTAAGGTACCAATGATCACAATATCTGTTCCTGTACCCATTAGAATGCTAAAGGACAAATTAAATATTTGAACTTTAAGGATACTCTGCATGAATTAGATTTGAACAGAGTGGATAAGTGTGTTATGATGGACCATCAACCAGTCTACCCTATTAGTTAGGATGTGCTGTAAAAGTTATTTTCTTCTTAATTCGATGCAGCGTCTCTTCATCAGTTATTTGTTTTACATCAACGCCCACAACTAAATCTGTAAAAGACATAAAAGCAGGTTTGTCTTTCTTTAATCTATAATCCAGATAAGGCGTAGGATCAGCAAGGCCTTGCATGTTCTGTTTCCCTAGAAGACAAAATGGTCTTCCCCAAGTTCTGCTTTTACCAGTTTTTCTGGTCTTCTGTACATAATTCATTGAAGCATCGTGACTTATTAAACTAATGACTCGGTAATATTTCTAGCTATCCGCGCCTGCGCCTTATTAAAATTGGAATTATTATATTCTCGCCAAATTCTGAGAATTTTTCGGCTGTCTGAATTATATATAAGGTGGAATAGTTTTAATAACGCTGGCTCTCCAAAGAGACTCAATGAAACAAGCACATAACGTGGATAAGATTAGCTCACAATTATGATCAGTGTTAAACAAAAATTAAGAAGCTGTATTTGAAAGTAATGTAAGAAATGGTAAACAACTAACTGGAGAAGCTGAAAAAAGAGTCTGCTATTTGTATTTGATAATACAACAAATGTAATGTACAGAGCTTCTGTTCGGTGCAAGTCGGACCGTGAACTAAATGAAACAGTAATAATTTGATGATGAAAATTTTTCTCTCCCCCTATCTCTTTTTCCTTTCTTTTTTGAAGATGGTGGTCCTACTCTCGGATGAGTTGGTTAAATTTCCTTTACTTTACGTTTATGGTCACAAATTTTTTGTCATCGGACTATCGGTTTCGGTCTATAATCACCATCTTCAGATCTGTTTTATAAAAACATGTTCTTATCTACTGCAGCCATAGTAGGTTAAGCTCAGTGGCCTTCTTGGTGCTACCCGAAAGGAGTAAGCTATGTGTTGGAATATAGTTTCACTCTCTTCCTTCCCTGCTCATCACTACACAGCACTACGCTACGCAGGCATCCTTTATCATTACCTACACTCCACAGCTACGCAACAAAAGCATGCCTCAAGAATGGTCTATGAGGAACGAAATTCCAGGTTACATCTGGACGTGTATGTTTCCGATACACCAAGAGATTTCAGTCTAATAAGGAGACAGAGAACAGTTTTGAGTAGAAAAAAGAAGAAAAGAATGATGTTACCAGAATGAATCACAATAGATGCGTGGAAAGACGAATATCAGAATATGCTATACACCTTTATTTTGTCAAGTTTAGATGCTAGGTAGTGACCACATAGATTGGGATTTAACGTCTGGTTGCAAATTTTGGTTTAATAGAGAAGAACAAATGACTAATACACAGGGTCCAGAACGGAATTTTCGCTCTGCAGCGGAGTGTGGGCTGATATGAAATCTCCCGATAGATTAAGACTGTGTATCGGAGTGAGACTCGAACTGGCTACCTATCACTTTCACAGGAAAGTGCTCTACTAACTGAGCTATCCAAACTCGACCCACTACACAACTGCACAGTTTTACTTCCTCCAGTATCTGATTTCTTACTTTCCAAAAGTCACAGAAGCTCTCCTGCGAAACATCCAGGGGAACCTCTGAAACGAGATGATGATGTGTGATTTGAGGGGCGCTCAACTGCGCGGTCATCAGCGCCCGTACAAGGTCCCAATTCTTAAACAGTCCATTTTTTCACGATCCAACCTAGACACTGTCACTAATTATGAAGATGAAATGATACGTACAACACAAACACCCAGTCCCCCGGGCAGAGAAAATCCCCAACCTGGCCAGGAATCGAACCCGGGACCCCATCATCCTGAGGCAGCAACGCTAGCCACTAGACCACTAGCTGAGGACAACTGTGACGTTTGGAATGTAGGAGATGAGGTCACTGCCGGAAGTAAAGCTGTGAGGAGAGGTAGTGAGGGTGCTTGCATAACTCAGTCGGTTAAGCCCTTGCCCACGAATGACAAAGGTTCCGAGTGCGAGTCTCGGCTCAGGAAACCAAAAACTTCGTATTACTTTTGCAGAGTGAAAATTTCATTTGGAAACTTTTCCCAGGACGTGGCTAAGCCATGTCTCCGCAACATCCTTTCTTCCAGTAATTCTAATTCTGCTAATTTCACAGGAGAGCTTCCGTGAAGTTTGGAAGATAGGAGATGGGTTACTGGCTGAAGTAAAGCTGTGAGGACGGTTCCTGAGTTGTGCTTGGGTAGCTGTGTTGGTGAAGGACTTGCACGTGAAAAACAAAGGTCACGTTTGTGAGTCTCGATTCGGCATACTCAGAAAGTTTAATATACAGTGTGTTTAATAATGATGTTTTAAAAATTTGAGGACAAGTTTCTTACGTACAAACAAAGAAAAAATATACAGTAAACATGGGCTCTTAAGTGCATACATTAAGAGCTATGAGCATTTGTTCATCCTCAATACGGTGAACCACGGCCTCCTTGTTTTCTATATTTTAGGAGGAGGTAGTAGAGACCACGTGAGTAGACTGTATAGGTTTTCTTATTGGTAACGCAACATAGCGCTCTGTATGAAAATCACTGGCTGTGCTGTGTGCAGTCTGTGGCTAGTTTACATTGTTGTCTGCCATTGTAGTGTTGGGCAGTCGGCTGTTAACAGCGCGTAGCGTTGCGCAGCAGTGGTGGATGTGGGGAGAGAGATGGCGGAGTTTTGAAATTTGTAAGACTGGATATCATGAACTGCTCTATATATTATGACTATTAAGGTAAATACATTGTTTGTTCTCTATTAAAATCTTTCATTTGCTAACTACCCCTATCAGTAGTTAGTGCTTTCCGTAGTTTGAATCTTTTATTTAGCTGGCAATAGTGGCGCTCGCTGTATTGCAGTAGTTCGAGTAATGAAGATTTTTGTGAGGTAAGTGATTTGTGAAAGGTATAGGTTAATGTTAGTTACGGCCATTCTCTTGTAGGGATTTTTGAAAGTCAGATTGCGTTGCGCTAAAAATATTGTGAAGATTTTTGTGAGGTAAGTGATTTGTGGAAGGTATAGGTTAATGTTAGTCAGGCCATTCTTTTATAGGGATTTTTGAAAGTCCGATTGCGTTGCGCTAAAAATATTGTGTGTCAGTTTACGCACAGTCTTATATAATTTTTCAACGGGGACGTTTCATATGTCGACCCTTAGCCGAGGATACCTCACTGGAATCTACTGATTTTTTCTTGTAGTTTGTGTAATTAGTGTAGCTTTTGTTTATTGCTAGCGCGTAATTGTAGAGAGAATTTCCTTTGTAGTTGTAGTTTTTCATTCTTGTACAGTAAAACAGTTGTGGCATGCATGTAGATTTGCAGCAAGTATTTCGCAGCTGCGCTTGCAATTAACTAGATATTATTTTCAGTGCTATGTTAATGTGTTCTCCTATTTTTGCTCTTCAAATTGTGTTTTTCTGTGTTGTCGTGTGAAATATTGTGACAATAATGGCGTGTGAAAAACGTAATACTAGGCTCCAAAGTAAACTGAGAAATGACAGTGAAGACGAAAGCAGTGTGTTAGCACCACCGTGTAATGAATTAACTAATGTTCAACATAGTAATTTGGTAATTGTGCATAGGGAAATGGAGCGGGCGGCCAACACTGGCGTAGGCAGTGAAACAATTAGTGAACAGGGGAGCATTATCGATCGATCGCTCGGCAACAGCTCGCCTCAGGAATCCGAAATGACAGGACACAATTTTACAAATACTGTAGATTCAGGTTTTGGGTCCTCACCGTTTTTTCAAATGAGTCAATACACATTTTCTACTTGTCAAAATGTGAATGTTGCCGGTGAAAATGCACTGCAAAAAAGCATAGAGAAACAGATTCCAGACACTAATACATTATTATTGCAATTAATGCAACAAATGGAACAAAATCAGAGACAAACACAGCAAAAGCTTCAAAAGATAGACACAATGGAACAACACCAGAGACAAACACAGCAAAAGCTTCAAAAGTTAGACACAATGGAACAAAATCTTCAAAATTAGACACAATGGAACAACACCAGAGACAAACACAGCAACAGTTAGACGCAATGGAACAAAATCTTCAAAAGTTAGACACCACACTTGAACAAACACGTGAAGATTTAACTACTGAGTTACATAAAATCGAATCGAAATGTCAGAAAGCCTGTAATGACGTAAAAACACAAATTTGTGAGCATTTCCAACCTATTTTTTCGCGTCATGAAAATGCATTACAGAATCACGAAGTAGCCATAAAAGAACTGCAAACTATTGCTCATGAAAATCACGACACCTTGCAAGCTAAAATTGACTGAGTTGCATCTACCGATTCGGTTATGCAACTTGCAAAAACTCATGAAAACTTAAAGGACACAGTAGATACGATTTCAACACAAATGGACACTCTGAAACTTGGCTCAGAAAAACATACAGAGGAAATAATTTCACTAACGGATAAAGTAGCCGAACTTCAAAACAGGAAAAAAACTCCAGTAAACATGGGGTTTAAAATGCGTACCTTAAGAGTTAAGAGCACATGCTCATCTTCGCTACACATCTCTTCTATAGAACAACTGCTCAAAGCTCTTACTGTATGCATTTCACAGCCAATGTTTAATGCAGATTTTTTCTTGCTTTGGTCCATATTATTGCTCGCAATGTATGGAAAGCAAAGAGCTTGCAGTAGAAGAATTGTTGTTCACATTCCCGAGGATGAACAAGTGCTTACAACTCTTACGATATGCATTTTCGAGCCCATTTTTACTGATTGTTTTTCTTGTTTTGGTGTAAGGAGCTCGTAACAAAATTTTTAAAATGTCGTTTTGGGTGTTACACGGAAACAATTGATATAAAGTGACTAAGGATAATTTTATTAACGTTAAACTGTTATTTCAGCTTGACTTCTGGAAATCAGAAATGGAAAAGTGCAGCTCCAATCTTTAATAATAATTTAGATCTGTTTATTCTTGAAGGGATAACTTCTGTTTCCCATCCTATTGGATACTTTACTTGAATCAACAAAATTGAAAATAATAGTATTGTCCATGCTATTGCCTGGACAATAAAATATTTAATTGATGATTCATTTATCATTATGTTTTTATTTCTCGTTAGAAGCGGAATGAATGAAAGTAAGTTGATCTCAAGTCCTATTCAAACCCCAAATCAGGAATTTGATGAAATGGACAGGATCGTACCTATCATTAATGTTGATAGGAAGAGAAGTTTTGTAGAGTTGTAACATGGTATTTTCTTCACCACAATGTTCATAAGGAGTGTATGTCTATCAGTAGCAATCATATTTTAGAGCTATGTTTTCTTGAGCAGTACAATCTGTTGTCGCGGAGTGAAACCGGTAGTTTAAAATTTCTGATATCACTCCGCTGAGGTAAGTAAGCTGTAGTTCAGTACCTGTATAGTACATCAACCGGACAGCTCGTATTTGGCATCCTGTAGTTTCCAGTAATGAACTGAAGGATAGACATTGTGGAAATGACTTTAATAACATCAGCAAAACGGAACAATGTATTGATTCTTCGATATGTCATTTCTTCAACACCAGAAAATTCGTGAGAATGGTAATCCTGAATATCTTCGAATACTGTCGATGAACAACTATAATTAGGAAAACGAAGTTATGTGTAGACTAAATCCATACTCCAGCTCAGATTCATTTCCTACACCTGCTATTCGTATGTTACTAGGACCTTTCACGTCTATGAACTGAAGTCGACTTTGGAAACGTTAAAAGATGTCCCGAATGAGACACATATATAAATAAAAGACTAGCACATCGATTGGTTCGTCATCATCTATCTTCTTGATGTTCCGAAGGAAGCAATGTGCACTTCTCGAGGGATCTAGTACGGTCCAACGTCTAACATCTAGGACACCAGCTAAACTAAATCTAATGGCGCACAACACATGAGAGAAGACAGAGGAAAGAAAGTACGTTAAATGATGTCTAAATACGTTTAACGTTCAATGAGAACAAACCCTTGGAAGGTTCCCCTGCATCCACAGTCGAATTTAAACGGGCGTGACAAGCTGTTCAGTAGTGAATACGTATACTCATTATATGAAACAATAGTATGGCATCGTTGACCAAAGACCCCGTCTGGGGCTATTCGGCCGATTGTTATAAATCTATTTAACGCCACATCGGCTTCTTATTTACCTTCCTTATGAAGATAAGATGACAACACAAACAACCAGTTTCGTGAGCGAAGAAAATCTCCGCCCCGGCCGTGAATGGAACGCACGAGCCTGGGATCTAGACACAGCGACGCTATCCACTACAACACAAGATATTGGGCGAATATACACTATTGTTTTGGTAGTTCCGTCTTGAATAGGGCGCCTTCTGACCACTGAGACGAGTCTGGCAATATAATCGATTGAAGTACGCAGTACTGTACAGAATAGTTAAGAGTTGCGTGTTATGAGCTGGGGCAAATTCATAATCGTAATAGAGGAAAATGTATGATAAGTAGATAAAGAAACTACTACAGCCCTTCTCGACAGGTGCCACCAATCGCCATTTAGAAATACAGATGATGTGGTTAGTACATTATAAGACTGTTAGTTGCCAACCATAGATCAGAAGAGGAGTAAGTAATGACGAAGAGGCGATAATAGACTCGCTGCGACTTTATACGTAAAAGACGACGTGATGGCACTCTTGTGTCTATTCTTGCAGCTGGACGCACCACTGTCGCCTCTCTCTCTGCTGTTGTGTAAAGTCTAGCAGCAACAATTGTTTCTGTGCTCACAGTGTCAATGTGGATTCATGTCTTGCCACAACAAGCTCATTTCAAGAGTTACATGACATGTCTGAATGCTTCTGCACGAGAGAGGGAACGATATGATTGCCTTTTTGAACACTAGTCAGGAGCTGTCGAGATTCTGCATGGCATTGAGTATAACTCTCCTGAAATCGTAGACTCCATATGTGTAGCCGCGCGTTGTAGCCGCGTGGTTTGAAGCGTCTTGTCACGGTCCCCGCGGCTCCCCTCGTCGGAGGTTCGAGTCCTCCCTCGGGCATGGGTGTGAGTGTCGTCCTTAGCGTAAGTTAGTTTAAGTTAGATTAAGTAGTGTGTAAGCTTAGGGACCGATGACCTCAGCAGTTTGGTCCCACAAGACCTTACCACAAATTTCCAATTTTCATATGAGCATGGCAGTCGTGTGATTCCGACTAGCGCGAGCGGCAATAGTGTGGAAGGATAAAACGCAGGATCGATAGGCCACGATAATACAGCCAGCTGGCCGAGCGGTTCTAGGCGCTACACTCTGGAGCCACGCGACCGATACGGTCGCAGGTTCGAATCCTGCCTCGGGCATGGATGTGTGTGATGTCCTTAGGTTAGTTAGCTTTAAGTAGTTCTAAGTTCTAGGGGACTGTTGACCTTAGATATTAAGTCCCATAGTGCTCAGAGCCATTTGAACCATTTGAACCAATACAGGCAGCTAGTTCAGAAACTTGGTGGTACATGTTTCGTCTTCTCAAATGCGGCATACTCTATACTCTTCCGTTGTGTACTAAATGTAGATGACGTTTCTTCTGTCTTTATTGTGCTGTTGTGCTAAAATTCTCATTAGTGACATATCTACACATGTAATACATTTCATCCTATTTTGTCGCCTTCATGGTATTGCATTTTTAATGTCGAGCAGTGTGCAAGCATAGTCGACAGTAAGCTGCGCAGAATTTGTGAAGGCTACTTTGCTACAATGTACTTACCGTATTTAAATACACTTGAAGACAAAAGGAAAAGATGACAAAAGAAAGAAAAAAACTGCTTACCATGAAGAATTAACCGAAGGGGACAGAAGTCGGTAGATACTATTTAAATGTAAAGACAAACAAGTGATTACAGATTCAAGAAAAATGGGATGATATATGCAAGAGGAAGAGCTTCACGAATTGAGCAACTTATTAAAGCTCTGATCCACCTCTGCCCCTTATGCAAGCAGTTGTTCAGCTTGGCATCGATTGTTAGTGTTGATGGATCTCCTCCTAAGGGACGTCTTGCCAAAATCTGTCCAATTGGTGCTTAAACCGTCAAAATCCAGAGCAGGTTGGAGGGTACGGCCCACAATGCTGAAAATGTACCCAACTGGGGAGATATCCGGCGGTCTTGCTGGCCTAGGTAGGGTTTGGCAAGCACAAACACTCGCAGTAGAAATTCTCACAATGTGTAGGCTGGCATTATATTGCTGAGATGTCAGCCCAAGAGGTTTGCCATGAAGAGCAATAAGATGGGACGTAGAATACCGTAGACGTACCGCTGTGCTGTGCAATGAAAGGGGTCCTGCTATGAAATGAATTGTCACTTCAGACTACCACTTTTTGTCAGACCACATGGGAGGCAACAGTCAGTTGGTATCCCATCACTTGTTCTGTCCCTCTCTTAGGTCTGGGGTCTCATCGACTGGTGTAGTGTTAAAAAATGGTTCAAATGGCTCTGAGCACTATGAGACTCAACTTCTGAGGTCATCAGGCTCCTATAACTTAGAACTAATTTCACCTAACTAACCTAAGGACATCACACACATCCATGCCCGAGGCAGGATTCGAACCTGCGACCGTAGCGGTCGCGCGTTCCAGACTGTAACGCCTAGAACCGCTCGGCCACTCCGGCCGGATGGTGTGGTGTTATCTTAATTATGATGTGTCCCGCTTCGAACTGAGTCCCGATGAGAAGCAATATAGGCAGAGCCCTCCAACCATGCCAGGACTTGCACACTCTAATGCATCAGTTGGAAAAAAATTGGCACGGTTTCCCTTAGGAGGACATCCAACAATTGTATCAATAAATGTCAAGCCTAATAACTGCTTGCTTAAGGACCAGAGGTGGACCAACGTGTTACTGAATTGCTCAATTTTGGAAACGATTTCTCTTGAATAAATCATCCAATTGTTCTGAAATCGTCGTCATTAATTTGTCCGTACATGTACAACACATCTATCGATTTCCGTGCCATTCAGCCAATTCCTTCGTGGTGAGACTTTTTTGCCTTAGAGTATAATTCGACGACGACAAACTTCTGTTGTAAGGAAGTTATAGGGGTACAGCTCATGCAGCAATTCGTGTATTACAGATAATTTGCAAAGAAAGATGTTCGTCGACGTAATACGAGAACTGTACCTGAGGATGTAATGCTATGATTTACATTCTGCAGATTAGTGAGAAGAAATGAGTAGTTACCTAGCTTCCGAAACCGGTACCAGATGCAAATCATCTGAGCAGTGTCACAGAGAGCTTATTTCGTTGCGGCTGTGCGCTTTCATCTTGACCGTCTTCTACGTCGCCCAGCGCACAGCGCCAATTCGGGGCAACTGCCGGCTTTGCGGAGCGTAGCGTGTTTACAGACGGGATCGCGGCAGATTCCGGCACGCCGAAGTGGACTCCCTCCGAAGGGCAGTCAGCGGTTTGAATGGCCTTTCGTTTGCAATATCGGCCCTGTCGGGGCAGCGACGTCCCGAGAGAATGTCAAGTCTTTCCGCGGAGGAACGACCAGAACGCCGCCCACACAAGTCGGCACCGGAAACATTCGGAACGCTCTCCCCTTCCTGCGGGACCTGCTTCCACTGCACTGATGGCTATCGCCCCTGCTGAAAAACCCGAATCTGTGTTTTATTCGCAGCGGGATTGCACGGATCCTTTTGGCTCGCGGACCTCTGATGAAAACGCAGCAGTTCTTTTGCTTTCTTTTCTCTTAACCTTCCTCGTACCTGAAATACGGTTTTAAGAACCACTGTGCGTAATGCAAATACCGTGACACTCGCACTTGACGTTGATCAAAGGAATGTAGCGCAGCAGCTTGCGGTATTTCGTAATTGAATTCCCCATCCACAGAACAGGTGCTCAAGGCGAGAGATGTACTCGGTCCCTCTCCTCCATTTCATTCACTACCTTTCTCCATTACCGGGGTGTTTGTTTCTCGGAATTGGAACATGCAACAGGTTTCTGCTTATACTGCTTCCGGCTTTGGCAGATAAACTCTGTGAGTAGTGAAATTCCGTTCGTAGGCTAAACACGATCCAGACAGTGCAGTGTGAGCATCACGATTTCGACGGACATATATACTATGTGCTACTTTTCAAAGCTATTCATTAAAATATTTAATTTATTTAGTTACGCACTTCTATTACGTGCCCTTTGCTTTAATATTCTGATGCATCTGAGCTCACTCCGAAACCCCTAAATGACTCCGCAACACTCGAAACTAATAATTAATTATTTACTTTCATACCAATGCAGAATTTCTGAAGTAGGCAATATTCAAGTACTTAATGGTTGTTTGGTCTGTTCTTCGCGTTGCATATTAAGCATGCCTTTATCTTAGCACTTATGAATATAGATTTTACGTGTAATTAAATCATTCTAACAACAGTACTGGCAAGGGAGGACGCCCTAAAACCCTTACTAAGTCAGTGTTCAGAGTGTTTAGTTGACGAATTGCCTAAATAAAAATCAGGTGTTATTTTCATACGATTCAAAATCACAGAAGTATGCTTGAGCAACTACTTGCTGTCACATTCTATAATAATCACACGTAATACTACCACAAAACCTGTTACTGTTTCTCCACATAATTTCATGTAAACAAATGATTTCGCTAAATCTATACGTGTCAGGTCTCATATGTGCTCTTGCCTATAACGGATGGCTCAGTTCGACACACACACATATGCACATGCAAACTTACAAACAACAGCTATAGCCATAAAATCAGAATTATATTTAAGCAAGTAGTAAGATCGCTGTTCGCAGCTCGTAGTCTCGCGGTAGCAGTCTTGCTTCCCACGCGAGGGGTTCCAGGTTCAATTCCCGACGGGGTCAGGGATTTTCATCTGCCCTGAGATGGCTGTATGTTGTGTCGTCTTCATCATCATCATTCATACCCATTACCGTCGGAGAAAGGCAACGGTAAACCTTTAAGACCTTGCCTAATACGGCAGTGCGGGTCTCCCTCATCGTTCCCATACGCTCTGTCAAGAAGAATGGGACTTCATTTCCATTTAGATCTGTAAGATACTTCTATGTTTCAATTGAAAGGTTGTCCGCCAAGCCAGCCGCGGTGGCCGAGCGGTTCTAGGCGCTAAAGTCTGGAACCGCGCGACCGCTACGGGTGCAGGTTCGATCCTGCCTCGGGCATGGATGTGTGCGATGTCTTAGATTAGTTAGGTTTAAGTAGTTCTACGTTATAGGGGACTGATGACGTCAGAAGTTAAGTCCCATAGTGCTCAGAGCCATTTTAACCATTTTTTTGTCCGCCAATGTAATTAGAATGGATCTTGTGTAAAATTACGGATGTATGAAATGTGAATTATTGTATCTATTGAACAATCTAATCGAAAAAGTTAAGATTGGATGGAAACAATATCGTTATTACACCGATGTTTGGAAGCATGTCTGTCAAATTCAATTTTATTAATAAATAAAATGGTACAAATGGGTATTTTTACAAAACAAAGTTATTAACTGTAGTTGAACTACTTAACATTCCATTTAACACGAGACACAGTCAAGATCGTGTGATTTTGCTGCACGAGTTAAATAGTGAGGCAAAACATTAGAATACGCGACAATTGTCAGTTTGAATTTAAAATCTAATAGTTTTCGGATTTGTTGTTCTTGTTCTCAAATGACGCGTTCGGTTTAAACCATCTTTACTTTCTTCAAGTGCATATGAGTCTTCTACGTAGTGTTTTGTTCCAATTTAGAAATAATGGCCGCCGCAATAGAGATATTGGTTGGTTGGTTGGAGAGAAAGGGACCGAACGACAGGGTCATCAGCCCTTCATAGAAATGTACTTGCCTGCTCTCCTCAGGTGTATTTCGTGTGGCAACTCCCTATCGCAAGAGCCATTGTATATCAAATGTTCGGTGGTCCACAGCGAGACGATAAAATGGTGTTGAGCTAGCTTGGAAATGAACAAATTATTTTAGGAAAGTATTATTTATTCTCACTGTTAGTCTGGTGCGCCGTTATTGCTTTGAAACTTTACTGATCAATCTTCCATAACTCTTTAAAAAGGGCATGAGACAAGGATGTACTGAGACGATATACGAACACAGTTTTTTTTAAGATTAACAATGGACACCCACATAACGATGTATTTAACTGGTATGGTGTTATTCTATTAATATATCACCGTTAAGTCCTCACATTAAATACCGTTTGACATTAATCGATCCGTTCACTGCCCACCTCTTGAAACACGGAAATTAGTAAATAGTAACCTTTTGTAACACAGTCCACTCTTCCACTCTGTATCCCAGTCTCTCCTTTCCCAGTGAAAATGACGAATGTATCTACTTGTAACACAATCCTTAGTGCAACATATACCCACATTTTGAGATGAGGCCTAAACATTACTCCTACTTTCAATATTCGAATGCTTCATTTTGAAATTTTCTATTCTACACCTCCGGTCTTCGGCTGAATGTTAAATTCTTAATCTTGTCTCTCGCGTTTCTTTCTCTCCTGACTTCTCGTCCCCATTGACAATTACAAGAAACCGTGGTCTCCTCATCAGTTTTGATAGTTTTCCACAAAAATTCTGCTATGATAATTTTCTGTAATTTCGCCGTTGCAGTCGCCTCTGTACGCTCAAAATTCTTTCACTGTCTCAGTACTACAATCCTCTTTCCAACGTAACATGTACAACTATTATCACGAAGGAACTGTCCCATTCCAAAAAATTACTGCTCTTTTCCTCTAATTAAACTACACGTCCTTTCTGTCCATCTTTATATAGCCACGTCCTAGCTTCAAGTAAATCTCATCCGTCGTTTTCAGTATGAACAAAATTTCCGCTAATTTCGTTTCTCCTATGGGGAAAACTATTACATACGGTCAAAGTTACTTAGAAATAAAAAGATGTTTACAGAATACATTGACTGCGTCTACAATTAAAAAAGAAATAAAAACTGAGCCATGCTGGCTCGTATAGATGCTTCGCGGCCTACTTGCGTGGTTACACCGTTCTGGCGCACCGCAAGATGACGCAACTGCACGCCGATGCAAGTTTTGCATAGAGTGGAAGAACGGTCTGTTCGGAGGAGAGGTGGATAGGAAGAGACGGCCGTTGGGGCATGAAGCGGGGCCCGTATTGAAATAGTGTGTTGCACTGTACGCGGGAACCATTACGGTCGAACACTGATCTGTGAGAAACCTAGAACTCTCGGTGTCTGGAAAGGCGTTTTTATGCTGTATTCCATTAAATGGGATTAGTGGATCAGGCCAACACATTCTTGGCGGTTTATGCTACATTAACTCGAACGCCGTGCGCCTCCTGAGAGACTATAGAGTTTGCTCGTTCATTTGGCTCATTGGGCTTGATCGCATGGTGGCACATGCTGCGAGTTCTTTTGGAGCGGGCCACCTCTGCTCTCCTTTTGCGTTGTGTTTCTCTCCGCGTTCTCATTAATGTTACTGTGACTGTAATTATTTTTCGATGCAGCATTATGGTTTTCCATCTGTAATTATACCCCTCTTAATGTCTTTGTGACTCTAAACCATTAATTTATAAAAATTGCTCTGCAAGTGGTGTACAGTGCCCTTCACAGTGGGACCGATGACCGTAACAGTCTGGCCTCTTTAATCCCCCAAACCAACCAACCAACCCTTCATAGTGACCTACTACTATTTTTGAGGTTATTGTACTGAGTTAAGGGTTTCGGGCCATGTCGCTGTTGTTTAATATTCTCCCGACCAGGGGTACTAGTAACATACAAGTTTCTGCTCATTTGTACTTAATCACGGTTATTCATTTAATATTTTAATATGTATTGGATTTAGTTGTGTTTTTATACGTGGCCTAGCCAAGTCCTCAAGCTGTTTATTGGTCCAGTTAATAAAGAGAAACTGATTAGTTGCAGCCGCGCGGGGTAGCCGCGCTGTCTAGGGCGTCTTGTCTCGGTCCGCGAGGCTCCTCCAGTCAGAGATTGGAGTTCTCCCTCGGGCACGGGTGTGTGTGTCGTCCTTAACGTAAGTCACATTAGGTTACATTAAATAATGTCAAAGTTTTTGGACCGATGACCTCAGCAGTTTGGTCACATAAGACCATACTACAAATTTCCAAATTAGTTTCTCGACATTTCCCTGTGCGATTATAAGGTCTTCTTTGGCTTTTTTTATGTGACTGCATCCGTCTCGGGTCTTACGTTTATGTCTCAACACCAAAAAAATTTGGTGGTGCTATTTGACCTTTGTCACTATCCCTCAGGGCAAGAAATTGTAGCTATTAGGTATTGAATTAATGATGCTGCAAATTGTATTTCATAGCTTTTACTGAATGCTTTTGTTTAAAACATAATCTAATGGATATTTACTTAATGACCAGTAAGCTGAATCAGTATGTTTTTTAAAGAAAATGCATTTACGTACACCTAATTGCTGGGACTTAGGTGTTTATCTTGCGTTTCCTTTGGTGAAGGGCAACTGAGCCTGAATTAATGCTTGGTTTGGACCTGACTTGTCCTTCGCTGCGCTGTTTCCTACCTGGCAGAGCTTCTCCGCTTGGTTGCTCTGCCTGCGTATTGCAGCGTGCGCCTGCTCGGCGCGGAGCGACTCCGGCATGCTGTTCGTCGGGCAGCGCCAGGTCTGACAGCGTCACTTACCTCTGCAGGCACCTTTCAGGCCGCTTCGTCAGCTCCCTAATTTCAGTTTACCTTTTCTTCTGTAACCTTTAGCCGCTTCTTCCTCAGTGCCTCACGAACTGAGATTCTGTCTAGCCCCTTGATCGTTAGTGCCGGTACAATCCTGTAAGATTAATGACTTACTGCCCTTGACTCAGACACTTGTTATTCAACTGTATTTTTGGCAGGCAGTTCGTTCTCTTAGAAGGGACTTTTCTTAAAGATTCTTGTTCTGAAATGGTATCGGTACCCACTGATAAGTTGGTACTACCTTAAATACTGTTTTAAGTTTAAGTATTTTTAACTGTTTCGTTTCGTTAAATTCACAAGTTATTCAGTACTGAATATTTGTCCAATACCTTTCAGTCAATTCTGTAGTTGCTCTAATTGTAGTTCGGCGCTACCTTAACTAAGAATTCCAAATATTTCGTAGTCCATTTAAAAAAAAAAAAAAGACAAGAAGAACTTCTGTTGTGAAGTACAATATTTGAATTTGTCATGCCATTAACTGTTTTGTAGTTGTTCCAGTTCTTTGGGGAAAATTAGCCCCTTTTCAGTTGTGAGTTTAAAAAAAAAATTCAAATCATGAGAAACGATTAATGATGTCATAAATGGGGCTAATCCATCCACGAGGACTTCCAATTCTTGTCCTTTTCCTGGGGATTTAAAAAACTATTAATATTGTACAAATTACATATATTGTTTACCACTGAAAACGAGCTTTGTTATTTTGTGGTGGAGAAAATCCGTATCACAATCCCGAGGTTAGAATGAAAATCCCTTACACACTCGTATCATAAATGCAGAAGTTTGTATGGGAATATGTTTGTTACTCCTTCACGCTGATAATGCTGGGCGGATTTGGAGCAATTTGGAATGGAATTAGCTTATACGCTGAGCCAACACACAGGCTATTTTTAAAAGTGTGCTGTCCTAGACATTTATTGACTGTAAGAATACAACGCGAAATGTGGAACAGTAATTACTTTAGAAAGAAACCATTTCCATTTTGACAGAATCGAATTTGTAAAATGTATCTATTATTAATGTAGCCTACATATTACGATAAATGTCATGAATAAAATGCTTATAAATCCTCAAAGTGTTCAGTCCATACTTCCATACAAGCCCGCTGCATTTTAACCGATGAGCGTCAGGCATACCTTATAGACGCTTGAAGAATCACGACGACGCTATTATTTATAAGCTGTACGGCAGAGAGATATCGTGCCTTTCCATGTAGAACGTGGTAGACTTTTAGAGAGGCTGGATTTGATTATGGTATGAAAGCGTATCACATGGTAACAGGTACACATAAGAGGGCAGATGACGTTGTTGCACGTATAAATATTATAAAATTTCCGCTGCACCAAACTAGAAATTTATTGTGTTCTTTCTTCGTCACTGAAGCGTCAGTGGACTCAGGGATGACATGAGACGATGCTGCCAAATACCCTGTAGAGTATCTGAACTCATTATAGCTCTCAGGGGCGCCGTCGCACAAGTTGGAACTGAAGCAGTCTCATACTGATGGTAGCCTGGATGCGCCAAGATTGTGAAGTGACACCAGGTTACGCATTACGGTGCTCATAATGATACCATGAATTCCCCTCACCCAGCAAATCTGCCTTCCCACTTCAGACGCTTACAGTTCACTTCGAAAGCGATCTTCGCGATCACTGTAAACAAGACTCAAAGACAAACGTTAAAAGTACCAAGCATTCATATGTTCACATCATGTGTTTCGCACCGATAGCTCTAGTGTATTGAGAGCGAGAAATCTCTACATACAAGCACGGAACAAGTGTGGGACCGTTGTTTACAGAGATGTGTTACAACAGACGTCTGGCTCTCCACAAACACACACACACACACACACACACACACACACACACACACACACACACATACACCAAGGCAATTGTGATTTTTTCAGTCCTAGACACGTCGCAAGCAGTCGTAGAATTATTTATTCTCTTTCCTGGAGCATTTAGTAATTTGTTATTCGATCGCGTAAAAGTTATTTCCGTAAGTAAACAGATGAATAGTGATCGACATATGTTTTGTCAGCTACTCCCATAGCCTCAAAATTTGGGGCTGTTTTCCGATGTCATACAGTTTGCTGGGCATCAAAGGGCTCTTTCCGCAGTACCCCAAAGACATAAGCGTGGACAGTGAGTGTTGACAGTACCGTTTCTTTAAAAAGAACAGTTTAACCGTGGCAACAACGTGGGGCGCAGCTCATAAACAACTAAACGCGTCATTAAGTTCTACGAACAGATTATGAAAATCGCCTAGCACACAAATTTGCAACCGTATCAAGACTTGGTGTCATTTAAGAAACTCTTAGCAGTTATGGACTCGAATTCAACTAAATTCTTTAGTCTGAGATTTGTTAGAAGTAGGTTGTTGTTGTTGTGGTCTTCAGTCCTGAGACTGGTTTCATGCAGCTCTCCATGCTACTCTATCCTGTGCAAGCTTCTTCATCTCCCAGTACCTACTGCAACCTACATCCTTCTGAATCTGCTTAGTGAATTCATCTCTTGGTCTCCCTCTACGATTTTTACCCTCCACGCAGCCCTCCAATACTAAATTGGTGATCCCTTGATGCCTCAGAACATGTCCTACCAACCGATCCCTTCTTCTGATCAAGTTGTGCCATAAACTTCTCCCCAATCCTATTCAATACTTCCTCATTAGTTATGTGAAATTGCGAAATTTCTCAGCTGGGATTGGGCCGTAATCGAATCAACCTCGTTTGAAGAAAAAAAAGTTATTAAACAGGGAGAGAGAAAGAGTAACGAATCGCCAACACAGTGATACTTAACAGAAATGCTGTCAGTTAACGACCGTCAACGACGATGTCATTGACAGAGAGCAAGTCCTACAACTTCACGGCTTCTTTGTTCCTCTCGTTGCGGAGAAGCAGTTCAGCTGGACCGTGATAGCACGGATCAACTACGATCTTGAAGAGGAATCGCTCAAGAATCGGTTGATTCTAGGGAAGACCTTAATATGTATGAATGGAAAGCGATTTTGTTCTCATTACTCCGGAATATGTCAGCAATATCTTATATCTCAAGACAGAGAGAGGGTGATATCAAGAAAGGGAGATAGGAGGAGAAAGAGATAAGGATGGAGAGGGGCAGATCTAAAACTACATTTTAATGTTTAATAACGTCATTCAGTAGGCCGCAAACTATTTAGATCGGAGATAGAAGGTCGAAGCACATCGGGCGCTTCAGTTTTTTTTTTTTTGGTGAATTTCTCTTCAACTTCACAAGTTTGAAAATGTGGTTCAGAACTTTTAATCAATATTTAATGCACTTCCCGGTATCTATTCTTATTGAAATTTTTACAAGCATAAATAACATTGACGGTATTTCAATGTCACAAATATATGTAATATTAATTTTAGACCACCGCTCCGAAGTTTGAAGGCTACTGAGGACTCGCTAACAGTTTAATGGTTAGAAATTAATTCCCAGACGGGATCAGTTGGTTGCTGCTTAATCACCAGAGGGCGAGTACACGACCTTATCTGAACAAGAGAGATTCTGTCTATGGCTGTTTCTTTAAGCCGTTACCAAAGCATTGGTCTACCACGAGGAATCTTAATTTAGCATACACATAACAATAAAATAAAGAAAGAAATTAATGAGCCGATTGAAAATGTTAAAGAAAAAGCAGTAAGATCACTTAGGGTAATAACATGGGCTACAAGCGAAGGATTATTCTTGCATATTCGTTTAGTAAAATCACACCGAACTTTACTCCGAATGGTGGCATCAGAGACGATATTGTTGAACAGAACATGAAAACAGGAAATAAAAATGACTGCGGAGCAAGCTGAGCTTTCTGAGGCAGTAACGAATGGGAACTAAAGGCTTGGAGCTTTGCTCAAATCACTTAAACTGTATCAGTCCTGCGAAGTTAAACAAATGCACGCAAGTCTTTACATAGTAACGAAATTCACTTGAGCCGAAAGTTCCGTCACTTACAGCCCTACTATGAATCTACACTCACTAGTACTCACAGTTCCAAAATGTTCTTAAATTCCGAACTGGTGCGCATCGAAACACTCGTGTTTCCATGTCTCGAGAAAATACTTAGGCCAAAGCGTCTCTCCGGCCGCACACACTTTACCACAAGCAATCTCACCGACTAAGAGATGAAAACAAAAGACCACGAATCCAGCTCTGTCTGCCTGTTCTGCCTGTTTAAAAAACTTAATCATGCGACTCGATGTTTGAATCAGTGTATCAACTTACTCCTTTACTACCATTAATAAGATTGGTTACATTATAACACGTATACATAACAGACACATTAGACATACTTTGGACTGATTTGAAGTCTGATTTTACATTATCCAACTTTATACATAGCTTAATAACTCACTTTATTTACATTTTATCGGCTACAAACTGAAATGAAGTCAAGCTGACAACTGAACTCAACTTGGTTCTGTATCACTAAATTATTCAAATCACGATCTTACAAACTTTATAATATCAAAATTCTTATTGAACAACAGCAGGTTAATCGGATAAAGCACTCGTGCTGGCGGTAATTATTAATGTAAGTGATGAGAATTCTTTGTTTTGACATTGACAGATTAATATTAAATTATTTATAGCAATGTGTGTATTTGTTTAACAATAATAGAAACGTAGTCATTCTTTACCTGAGATCAAGCCTATTGAATTGTGTGTGATACGCACATGTTGTGTATCTGTATCATCTGCTATTGGCTTTATAAACAGTTTTTGATATAAGAGTTGATAACTTTGTTAGTAATGATAGAATTGGATTGGATTTATTTGGGGGAAGAGACCAAACAGTGAGGTCATCGGTCTCATTGGATTAGGGAAGGACAGGGAAGGAAGCCGGTCGTGCCCTGTCAAAGGAATCACCCCGTCATTTGCATGACGCTATTTAGGGAAACCAAGGAAAACCTAAATCAGGGCAGGCTGCTGTGGGAGAGCGGTTCTAGGTGTGCTTCAGTCCGGAACCGCGCTGCTGCTACGCTCGTAGGTTCGAATCCTGCCTCGGGCATGGATGTGTGTGATGTCCATAAGTTAGTTAGGTTTAGGTAGTTGTAAGTCTAGGAGACTGATGACCTCAGGTGTTAAGTCCCATAGTACTTAGAGCCATTTGAACCATTTGAACTTAAATGAGGATATCTGGACGCGGGATGAACCGTCGTTTTCCTGAATGCGAATCCCGTGTGCTAACCACTGCGCCACCTCGCTCGGTGTTAGTAATGAGTTCATAAAAGTGGTAATAGTTGTAATGAGCTCATCTCACTATAGCGAGTACTGAAGATTGTTCACAACCTATCCGGAAGTAGTTTTACTATTTTCAGTGAGTTTCAGTTTAACCGGAGTCGGTTTCTAGCCATATTGCTTCACTTCATCCAGCACACGATGGCACCATTCCCCTGTACCCTCGAGTTTTCCAAGTCACTATGCCACTATGATCAGCTAAGTGGCTCCCCATCTCCGTTCACAGCTCCGTGCAAAATCTCAGGTACACTGCCCGGTACCTGCTGGCTTACCTGGCCCGGCCTCTACATGGCAACTTTCCAGCCACATATCGCACAACCAAACATTCTGGTTTTGAAAACGACTGCTTGCGGCCTTGCCGCTCCTAATATCAAAGTGACAGACGATCTATGTGAATGTCCAGAGTTTCTGACAATAATTTGGAAGTCTTTTTGATTAAAATCCGACTTTTCCTTAAATAATTGTTTAAAAGGATATTTAATTCAAAATTTCTATTTCCATTATTCATTTTAATTATAATTATATACATACACAGCGTTTTGATACAGAGAAACAGTAAAACGAATTTAGAAATGCTTCATTAAGACATAAACCCTTATGCCAAATTAGAATACGTACCAGAGAGAAATAATAATGTACCAGATTAAAATGTATTATTTATTATTAAGAATTATGCTCAAATTATACTCCTTTTAAAAAGGGCACAATCATCACTACGGTGGCAGGAATTAATAGTATTTCCGAACAAAGGTTTTGCATGAAAGTATTTGTGACTCTTTATCCTTAAGTTATATGACCGTTATTGAGTTCATTGTTAACTAAGTTTATTGAATGAATCGACAATAAAATGTGATTTAATGCTTTCTCGTTAACTAGTCACGGAGTCATTTCAGAGAAAAGTTACATGTGGCTAAGGGAGGTATCTCAGGTTTCCCCAATATGAAGTTACAGGAAATAGAAAACTCTGACAAACGTATCGGTAAAGAAAATTACGGAGGCAAGATAAACCGGATGTTAATTCTGCAAATATTGTGGAGAGGCTGCTGGGAATAAATTGCGAAAAAAAGCGGCCTTGTTAACTAGTAATTGGTTTAACATCGAAAGGGGTCATTATTACTAATAAGTATCAATTGAAATGAAAAATAAAAATTTTTCCAACAATTTTAAAACGTATCCAGTAAGGTTCTCTCATTAATGATCGCAGTCGTACCAATTTCGAACAGCACATTTCACACGGATGACAACAAAGCAATTTCGAACAATTGTTGAGTTTATAGGGCCTCTCCTGATACCTAATCAGTCGGATAATGGCTTAGTGTTACTAAAGTGTAAGAATTAACGATTGGAGTAAATAATAAAAACAAAAGATGTATCGAAACTATGAATAAAACAGTAACTGTTTTAATGAAAGAAGAGGGAAGAAAGTCTCGGGAGAATAACAAATAACGTGATTAGCATCTAATGAGCAATTCCTCTTACTAATTTATTGCTACATAGTTACCACTTTGTCAATTAATATCTTGAGATTCTGTGTTGTCTTGTGCCTACCAACCTGAAACTACGTTTGTTCCTTTAAGATTTTCTGCACATACGCTTCTCATGTTGTCAGATGAACTACCCAGGGATGCCACGACACGTATGCACCTTGCTTATTACGTCTTCTAGTAATCATCTTATTTACATTTTCTTCCTCACTGGTTTTGGATTACAACAGTGTCTACTTTAATTTTCCCAACTTTCTGATTCCCTGTTATAGCGGATCGTTGATAGTAATTCTGTTTGTTCTCCAGCTTTCCAGCGTGAGACTGAGGCTTTGCTGCCTGTTAAGCGCTCTACCATATACTTCCGATGTCCGTTGATCAAATGAATAGATTCGAGAGCTGCAATGAGATATATATTACGCCTCTGCTGGCGTATTTGTATAAGTTAATGATACGGGCGGTTAAAACAAAGCGGACAGTTATTAAATGCATCCGTAATAACTATAATAAATGCATCCGTTAGTATACGGAGAATTGCTTGCAATAAACAAAAGGTTGCAGTCTGCTGACAGCAGTTGGGTAAAATTACAAAACTTTCATTTCCTAGTGACAACGACCACTAAGGGAAATCTGGTAATGATGGAACATAACCTTCTCATTCAGAGTTGATGAGAGTAGTAGTGTGCTGTTTTCTACAATAATAGTAAATGAAAGACAGAATACATAAAATAAAATTTCATAAGCCGTTCGTTATCCTGTGAAATGACAGAACGCATAATAGTAAAGTATAAATGCAATCTGAGGCCGTGCGGGATTAGCCGAGCGATCTATGGCGCTACAGTCATGGACTGTGGAGCTGGTCCTGGCAGAGGTTCGAGTCCTCCCTCGGGCATGGGTGTGTGTGTTTGTCCTTAGGATAATTTAGGTTAAGTAGTGTGTAAGCTTAGGGACTGATGACCTTAGCAGTTAAGTCCGATAAGATTTCACACACATTTGAACATTTTGCAGTCCGAGCACAAAGCGTGTACCGAAGTTTGAAGACTCTCTGCTGTTTCCAAAAACTCGAACTTCGTTCCGTTCCGCCTCACGTAAAACACGAGAGTAAGTAAATAAGAAATTCGGTGATATAGGAATATTAAGTTAAACCTCTCTGATTACGATACTCGCTGATGCTGTCTTAAAAATTTGAATGAGCAAACGTTCTAAGGTAACTGCAACGTACGAGTGCTAAGATATTACCTGGTTAAGCACACTTGTCTGAAATTTCAGTAATCTCCCTTAACTTATCCTACAACCAGGACGAGTTACGACTGCGTCCCTATAAGAACACTTGTATGTCTAACATGGTAGCATGGTTCACACGATATATCATAGCGTCCAAAAGCCCGCGGCCCATCTTCCTCAGAAGCTTCACGATATTTTATTAATAAAAGGGATTTCATATGCTCTCAAGAAGAAGCCGAATTTTTATAATAGTATGTGGCAAAAAAGAGATTCGAAAATAATTGGAAGTCAGACCCAAAACAGGTAACCCGAGTTAACGAACAGAAGAGCTGCTCTTTACCGAAGTTGATGAAAATGGACACCGTTAACGGCGTTGTCGCCCAGTGCTCTTCCTGATATGAGAAAAATATTGCTTTCAAGGTTCTTCTTAAAGTGTTTCACTGTGTTGCGTTTGAGGATACCTGAATCATCAATTAACCCGACAGACAAATATCTCAAGAACAGGAATTAAATGATCTGGAAGAAGATATTATTGACTTTGCTGACTATGCTCTTCCAACTGATTATCTAGTTAGCAAGTCTGGTGTGATCCTCTGAAGATATATTTGTAGTTCTGATTTCGTTTATACGAAACACCGTGAACACCTTTTATCCGGTAAAATTTTTAAATATACCAGAATTTGCTTGAAGATTTGATGTCTGGTTCAGCACGAAATTTTTCACTAGAAAGTAACCCTACACTGAAAGTGCATTCGTCATGACTGAACATAAAGCAGACAGTAAAAGAAAAAAGTGTCGTCACTCAGGTACACTTTTTGTGTCCTGTTCATTTTGGTCAACCACCCAACGTAGTAAAACAGTCGCCCTAGTGTGAGATGCATCGGAGTTTACTGAGAAATGAACACTAAACAACGAAATATCGCTGTGCGTCACGTTAATTAAAAGAAAACAGTGTTCCTTAGGTCCATTACGTGTTCCCAGCTCTAGTCATACGAGGCTACCACCAGAATTATTGATGATCGTTTTGATGGATCTGGTGTTATTGTGTGGAGAAGCATAATTCTTCTCGGGCGAACTGATCTCCGAATCCTTGACCACGATATACTCACAGGCCAGCCCAGATTTGATACTGCACTCGTTTCTCTATGTGCATATGAGAATAGCGCAGGTGGAGGGGCTCTTGGACCGAGAGGATGTTCGGTGAATGGAGTGGGCTGCCCTTCCTCCCAACTTAAATCGGAAATATGGGATGCGTTGGGGCGAAATATTGTAGCACGTCCACATGCTCCAAAGACCATTCGCCGTTTGTGGAGGAATGGAATGCTCTATCACGAGAACTCTTTACCAACCTTCTGGCCAGAATGAGAGCAAGTTGCAGAGAGTGCCTTATCATCCGTGGTGACCACACACGCTATTAACGACCGTGTCCCGGAGTTCTTTCTATGTATAGTGCAAGTTTCATCGAACTATGTGGCAGTGACACATCATAGGGGAATTACTTTCGTCCTCAAGTCTTGCACACCAGTGTACGTCACGATAGTACGTCCTCTTTTAGACTTGACCGTTAATCTCTATGTGAGACATCTCAAACGACAAACACTAAATGTTTATGAAGAATGCCGACGCAAGTGTAAGATCATTATTTCCGATAAGCGTCAAAGGTGAAAAATAGATTTTACAACACAGAGTTCAGACAACATATTCGGTGCTTTCTCTGTTCAACATATAAATGTGGGCTCAATCGGATGGCTCAGTTTTGGATTACAGCAGTGTCACTGAATATTGGTATCATGGTTTACCCAGCTGTACGGAAAACGTTTGATCATTATGTATGAGGGTTAATAGCATATTTCCGACGACGCGAGCAAATGTTTGGCCATTCTTCTCGAAAATAAGGCATTAGCGCTGAAGATGTCGGCATTCGTCAGTTACAGTCGTCGTAGCAGACATCACAAAACGCAACAGCTAAAATACTTCTCTAAAATTCAGAGTTTTGAGAACTAACTCAACACTCTGTTTACGACCTAATGCAGTTTACATATCGGACAGTCACCTTATTTGATGTTGTTGAGCTAATCGTTTTAAAATCTCGTCCACTGGCTGATGCCGTTTGTCAGTGCTTCCAGAGTTTGAGTCATGTATGGATATGATTAGGCCGTTACCAAGAAAGAAAGGACTCTTTGCTTGTATTCCGTTCCCTTACTGAAAGAAGAGCCGACATCATCATAATTAACAGTCGACCCGATATTACCTACCTTCAGATGACACTTATTTCGACATCTGGCTGGTTATATAAGAAAAGTTGATGACTTTGAACTTTGTAATCTACGGAACTACATACATAAAAACTGATTTTAAAACAGTCTAATTCGCTTTTTATATATCTTTGGTAACTGCTTCAGTTGAGAACCATCTTTAACTGAAACGATCACAAAATACATAGACACAGCTTAGACTGTTGTTTTAACACAATTTTTTGCTATGATCGGACTACACAATTCAAGAATTTGCTATGATCGGACTACACAATTCAAGAAGTTACTTTCTGTGCTGTGAAGGTAACAGCAAGATGTGTGTGGTAGCGCCTTTCCGGTAGACGACCCACAGCACACACCCGTATTGCGTGATGCATACCACCCGGGCGTCAGCTGGACAGAGCCTACTTCAATTAAGGCAATGAATAGCTTCCGGAGTCCGTGGCGAACCTGGTACATCCTGAAAGCAAGTCTTCAAGTCACTTATGTTGCACGAGGTGTTCCAGGGTTACATAGTATCAAATACGTCGTGGAATAGCACATAATTCCTGGATAGAAAATGCCATCTCCGAGCAGCTTCTAGCGTCACAATTGTGAAAGAAAAAAAGAAAAAACTCACACATTACAGCCAACGCCCTGGTGTCTATAGACATGTTTTACCATTTGAACTGATTTCATAGTTCAGACGCCAGATGTGCGCTTCACAATTCGTAAATACATACAACCAGGGACAAGAATAGACGGATGCAATGCCGGAGAACGTATTCAGTAACTGAGTACCAATGAACGGCAATATTTTCAAGAATTATGTATTATCACAAGTTCCCCATTTCAGATTCCCATACATCTACAGTCTACACATATATACTATGCGAGAAGATACCCGTATACGTAGTTAATGTTTTGTGGGCATAATTTTTTCGAACACGGTGATATTTTCAGTATCGAAAAGCTCCTCTCCAATACCATAACCAACAGCAAGAGCCACAAGACTGCTTCATAAGATAGCGTAATATTGTGATAGGGGATTTTTGATGTACTATCACTACGGAAACTCGTTGATATACTCGTATATCACGGTGACCGGTGTAGCGAAATTAATTACTCGGTCTCATCGTATACGATCACAACTGATTCGTCCGATTTTGATACATCCTATCTATTCGCGCAGAAATTGTTACTTTATGAATACGGGCCAGTTCTCGCTGAAACACAAAGATGATAACATCAAGCTATGACGTGGCAACGTTAATGACACGCTCCTGAAATACGTAACACACAAATAACTTCAACGCCATTCAACTTCCTATCCCATATTTCTTAATTTACACGAATTTTTTTCAGAGTAGTAGTTACAATTACTTCTTTGCAAATGCGTAAAATAATTTTGTGGGAAATACTTTGAGCATTAAGTTCAGGATATCCTCAAAACGATAGCAATCCTCCGAAAACGTTTCTTGAGACCTTTACTTAACGTGTTAAGGGAAGGTGACTTGTTGGAATGTCAGCATTAAGCTCCGTAATAGTTCCTCAAACTATTGAGCAGCAAATGACGCGTTTTTCAATTGCATTTTGTGTTCAACACTACATATGTAGACAATGTAGACAAAATAACTAATGACGAGGTACTAGATCGAAGCATCGTGCTGGTTGCCTAGCGGTCTAATTAATATCGCATAAGAGGGAAAATTAACTTGCACAATTAAAGTAAGTAGTGATCAGATGAAGAGATGGTGTTGCTGCGATGATTCGGAAAACGCACCAGCGGTGTACTAGGGGCAAGAGGGTTTTGAGCGTTGATATTATTTATCAACTACAGTGCTGAATGACACTCTGAGCCTTAGTCGGAAGAGGTGCAAAGTTTTGAAATGCCATAGGAAGGCTAGAAACGGCCACGTACAAATGTAGCACAAAAAGTACGGCTTAATGGGAGCTCAACCCTGCTCTGCACTCTAACAACTTAAACTTCTCGCCCTCGGCATAGCGTCTAGGAGTAATAATAGATGAAAAACTGAATTGGATTGTTAAAGGAGCTGGGGATACTAACTGCTGCGTCAGACTATATTTCTTCCTTAATAAAATTTCACATTAAAATATATCTTTATTTTTAAAAGCAACACACATTCGAGAGATTTAAAGTCACTTACTTTGGTTCAGAAACGTGCCCACCATTCAGCAGTACATACTTCCAATAACATGCCAGCAGCCATTAAACATTTAACTAAAAATAAAAATCAGTTTCACAGGGGTCTAAAGGATTTATTGGTGTCCAACTCCTCCTTCTGCACTCATTAATTTCTTAGCAGAACTTACCGATGCGTTTATGTTATTAACAACATCACAAAATGTGAATATTGCGTGCAATATCAATTGTGTATAAATTCTGTGCAGTAATGCTATTGTTGTAAATAAGTGCTGTAAAATGATTTGTTGTTAAATTTTTTATTTGTCGATGCGTGACTACTATATCTTTAAGAATTATCATATGCATTTAAGTGTATTGAACATTTAATATTTGATGACAAGTTTTATATCTTTTACACTTTTTTTAATTCCACATCCCGAAGGACCATTTCATTTGGGATATGTAGAAGGTATATCAGCATATCTGTTCTTATTTTATAATTGTTTATTGTGTATTCTTGTTTCCTGACGCGTTCCTCATTGCGGAGGATCTCCTCATCATGGATCAATTGGAACGAAAATTACATCTAATCTAATCAAATCTAATCACACAACTGCAGTATGCGAGAAGGCATTTCTCAATGCCCTCCAAAAAGATAAAGAAGTTTTTCCATTTTGACCCAAAATAAGGTAAGAGGCGCTTATACCTCTTACTGTTGATTACAGCAATGTAATCCCGCAGTTTTTCTCACCGAAACTCACGGCGCCTGGAGCTGGTGATGAATATTCGTGCGCTCAGTGTACTACTACTGTTACTGTTGCTGCTCCTTGTACATTTTTTCTGGCTACGTACAGACAACAACAGAGGTCTGCATACAGTTTTCTCTAATCAACGTATACTGTCTTTCATACCTCTCCTCGACCGCAACGCTCTTGTCTGAACAACACAGCAGAAGCTCTCCTTCCTATCAGAGCAAAATCCATCCCGTCGCATTACATCAGCCAGCCGCTCTCCTAAGTCGTTTTCAATGGCAGAAGCTCGACTCTGGAATGACCTCCCTCGTTATATCAGACAGAATAACATTTACAGCTTCAGAAGACAGTTAATGATTGACATATCCACTGATGCAATAATGATATCTACCTTTGTCCCTATATGCACTCGTTACCCCAATACAACCTCATTTCCAACCAGATCTTTCTCATTTCTCAAGGCTCTAAAATTGTGCATTATCCCTACATGTAACTCCGTCACGTCTCGCTATGTCACAAAATATCACTTTTTTACATCCAAAAAGATATTTTTATATGCCAAAGAGCGGCAGCTACAGCAGCAGCTACAGTAACTGTAGTAGTAGCAGTGTTACGTTTATTATAGCTTAATCAGTTTTATTTATTTACATTTTCTCTACAAACATTCAAATCATCTTTGGTTTTGTTAATGCAACATTATCGCTGTTTGTCATACTAAAATTAATACTTAATTTTTAGGTAACTATCATATAAAAGATAATGTATGTGTGAAAGCCTGGTTCGATATAAGAGAGGGCCTGAACGCACTAATCCAGGTGAACTCCATCGTATTTTAAAAGGGATGTATGTATGTATGGGTGTGTCCATGTCTCCCCCTAAACCACCAACCAACCTCGGTAAATGTATCCCTTACTGTCAGGTAACAATCGCTATGGGAGTAAAAAAACCATCTATCTATAACAGTTCAGGAGATATGACATCATATACACTGACATATGTGGAAAAATCGCTGCATCGTGGATGACATTTAAATGTATTACTTCTTAGCTACGTACTCTATTCCCAACACATCTTACAGACAGTATCCACATATGCCGCTGAATACACTTAGAAAAATTATTTCACTGTATGACTCGTTGATCAGAAGAAATGAAGTCATAAACACTGAGATGTGTGGAAAACTGCCACAACGTAAATGGCGTTTAAATTCACTACTTCTTTGTTACAAACTCTACTTGCAACATATTTCGCCGACTGTATCCACATATGCCACTGACTCTGCCTACAAAGGTATATCGTTGTACGACATATAGTTCAAGATATATGACAACATATAATGAAGAAAGCAGGAGCATGCATAAAGCTGTAATACATTTCTCCTTAAATATTTTAATACATTTATTCTTAACTACTAAGACATACCTATAGTTGAGTCCCTGACACCTGACAACGCATTTGACGAACAGCAAAGTGCCAACGGCTGCAGACGGAATCACAGCCGTCTATAGAGCTATGGAAAGGCCTTACCATAATGATGTTTACGAAACCGAGTAGTAGATACACGAAACAGCTGCGCCCAGAATACAGGAACTGACCGGTTTCACGTTTCTTAAACTAGATATTTCACTTATACGTTTGCGTGTTACCCATGTTTCTTTGTACGACTGTTTCATAAATTCATAGGCGTTTTCATGGAAAAGTAATTTTTTCCATACTTCAATACATACACAGTTCCTTTTTTGTTTTACTTTCTAACAGAAATGAACACTCGAGAGACGCCGGGTTCGTCAGCTAGTAAATAAATAAAATTAGCGCGTGAATTTAGTAGGTATCGTCGACCATTGTCATCGATGTTTGAAATATTGTCATTGAAATAGTGCGCGCAGTGGCCACAACAGCTTCACGATACACAAGAGAGAGACAACATCCGTAGTGACCTAAGTATTCTCACGTCATAATCATATATGATATGGTACGTGTTTTCAAGATGTTTGTCAGAATGGTTGACTCCGATACTGAAAATAAAATTAGTTACCTTGCTCATACTGAATAATACTCAACCAAAATTGCATATGTAAAACCTCTATTTACGATCACTGCTAATGGAAAAACTGTATTAACATTTACTGAGGTCAAATGATGGTAACTATGTTTTACGGAAACCAGTAATCGTAAGTAAATATTTTACAAATGCAATCTTGGCTAAGACGTTGTCATTCTTCAAGGTCAAATTAAAATATGCAAGTTCCTCAAAGGGCAAGAGCAGACCGCCATTAAATTCTATAAACTAATGGTGACTCCCGTCTTATTCTACGGAACCATCAGCTGCGTTGGAAAAAAAAGACAATCTATGTAGGGGTAACATTGTTGCTACAGCATAGATTGTTTTGTACCACTGTATTGCTCACGATGAATCTGTCCCCTTTTCCCCTATGTGAACGAGGTGGAGGCGGGGGGGGGAGGGACCAAGCGCTGACTGGCCTTCGCCGAAGAGCGTCATCTCCGATTTCTGTCTGCAACCCGCACCCAGCTTGTTAGGTAACATATTTCTGGTTTCCATTGGACCAGATTTGGAAGTTAGTAGTTTACTTCTGTAAAGTCAACATTTGTGGGCACCACCAGCCTTGAAAATTATCCTGGATGCAAAGCGCTGTAGCGTGTACAAAGAATTACATTGCTTATGTTCCAGGAAAGAGAGTTTTCAGATTAAACGCACTCCATAGTTGAGCACACACACTGTCTCCTGACCAGACCCGCTCTGCATTTCCACATTTCACAAATGGAAGGTGAGCCAGTTTGAAACAGTGGTGTGGATCGATTATCATAAATTCAGCATGCCAGAGCCGGCCAACATTCGTTGCAGCAACCGCCTAGGTGGCGTGGTGATGCCACGACGAAGATATGATTCGGCGTTACCTGCGTCCCAGCGGTGTCTTCGAGCCTCGGACGGCAGTCAGTTACATGCCTAACCCCCTATGACTTACGACTGTCGTAGCGTATCAGTGCATGTTTATCGGTGCCGCATTGACACTGCATGTCTGCAAGGGGCGATGACGATTTTGAGTGGAACTGTAACAAATCTGTCAGATGTGGTGGTGAAGTTCGGCAGACGCTACCTTCACAGAGTGCAGCCAGTTATGTGTGGAGTGATATGATGGCATTTACTGTCTGCAGCACGTTTGCCGTTGAAAACGGGCACAGGTTCTAGACCTGATCGAAGCGCATTGAAGAAGTCGCTTCGCTGCAATCGTAAAGGTGAGAATCGCATGTTCGATGCTTCGGCATCTCTTACGCCACCTGTTGTGCTCCGTGCTGTGCTCAATAAAAAGAAAAAAAGTTAGAGATCAGTTCTGTAAGCTTAGCTCTCAGTTTGTCTTACTTGTTTTATTGTAAATGTTTTAACAGATTTGCTAGTTATCTAGAACGTTTTTAGGGACTGGGGGAGGACTGGTGTTTAACGTCCCGTCGACATCGAGGTCATTATAGATGGAATACAAGCTCGGATTGGAGAAGGGTGGGGAAGGAAATCGGTCGTGCCCTTTCAAAGGAACCACACCGGCGAATGCCTGAAACGATTTAGGAAAATCACGGAAAAGCTAAATAAGGATGATCGGACTCGAGTATGAACCGTGTCCTCTCGGAAGCGAATCCAGAGTGTTAATTATTGCGCCACCTCACTTGGTCTACAATATTTTTATTTCCTTACTTTTTGAAGCTATTGCTCTGAAGGTTTTAGCGTCAGGATGGTTGTTCTACATATTATTTGCACTAAGTTTTATTTTGTGATCTTTAACAGTATAATATTTTCCCTGTTTCAGTTCGATTATGAACTGTAGCTAACCATTTGTGCCCATGCTCGCGTGTCAAATGTCTCTTCAAAATTCACACAGTTTTGCCTTAGTGTGCTCAGTAGCCTGTTATTTTTTTTCCTAATTCCATTAGATACGGTGGAATGTTGTAGGATTAGATAAGAACGAAGAAATCGTGTCACATGAAATTGGAACCGTTTACATAATCTGATGGAAAATCACTATCATGGTAAACTACAAGAACTGTATTTATTATCTTGTTCCTAGTCAACCAAATCAACAAAAAATTGTCAAAAATACACCTTTGACAATAGAAAATTTACCAGTCTTTAACTGTGTTCGCAGGAATAATTTTCCTCTTACTAGAGCTTAAGCAGTTTAAAAAACTATTTGTTTCAATTTCATTAGATAGTAATAAGAATTACAAATAAGTCACTCAGTTCATCAATAAAAACTCTATCTTGTCTAGCACAACTACTAGTTAAGTAATTAATTGCACTTACGATGGATAATTACATGTCAGCTGGAGGGCAAGTCATAATGATTCGCGATTTTACAAGTCATATTCCTACAAATGACTGGAAAAAATCTCACGTCAAAGCCTCATCGTTGAACGACAAACTTTGTATAAACTTGAAATACGTGGAATTCTTTTTTATACCTTGATTTAACCATCATTTGCAGGCTTCGTAGTCACTAGGAGAAGGCGAACTGAACAACAAACATAGTTAAAATGTGTCCAGCGAGAAACTGGTTTAGTTACCGTATAGAATGAGGTTCATCAACAACATATTACATGTACATTCTAAGAAGATAGCTACTGAATCGATATTATTCAAATGCCAATAACTGGTACTGTTTCGTTACTGATCGCTGTCAAAGTTAGTTTGCACGGAACCGGTCTTTTTTGCGCCTAAAACGTCAAAAAGTTAGGTGATTTCTAAACCAATTACAAATAATAAGTTAACTGTCGTTAATGTTTGTTACCGCTGCTTCCGAAGTCATAGGCTCACTAAACGCCGTGTTATCTGATAGATGAATTCGACGGCTGCCATAAAGTAGACAACTTTGGTCGATGTCCTTCGGTACCTATTGAGTCGGCTACAGCAATCAGCCACGTGCCAACAGCCTTCTTAGAGTGCATCTATAACAGCTGGGGAAGCTTTGTTACCAGCGCAAAAACATTTTTAAAAATGCCCCAGTGCTGGACAGGAGACGAGATATCGGGCGCGAGCTTCAGCGCTTCGCGTGGCTCTAATTTTCTTCTCCTCGTCTGCCGCTGCGTTCGCTGAGGGTCGTTCCATCAATCAGGGCGGGCAAACAGCGGCCGCTCACGCTTCTGCTAGAATCATTCAACTTTTGTGCCTATCCGTTTTAATTTTCCGAGCACTTGACCAGAATTCCGATGCATTTTGCGGTTTTTTTTTCGGTGGAACCTTTCACGATTTATGGACGCATATCGAGCTGCCGGTCAGCAGTGTTCGGTTACTCATGGTCCACTACCAAAGCTGTAGTCACCGGTGTCCTGCTCACAGCGCACTAGCACAGTAGTTAACCTCATTCCTATCTCTCGCTATTTCGTACTGCGAATGACCACGACCTTTGAAAACCAATGCTGAGTTAAGTCGCTCTTCCAAAAGCCTTTCTCGCTCTAGACAACGTGCACTATCCACTAAATCTGCGACACAAACGGACAAATCCCAAATGTCTTTTGTTTATGTCACAAGAGTATAAACCAAGGTAATCGATAACTCCTCTTTTACTACTGTCCGCCCCCGGAACAAGTTACTCTAAACACAGTTCGAAGCCCTTTGTATTTACGAAAATTCTGAAGCAGTTCCTTCCATAAACAAGTTTTCCCAGTCTGTGTATGGTATGCGGTCTCCGCATGACAGTAAGGCAAGTACTCTCATCTTCTCCCAGTGGCGCTTCTTTCTCTTTTCAGTTCGCATTTCATCACAATACTCTCTCTCCTTCTGTCTTCATTACTTGTGTGTTATCTCGACCCTCTCTTTCTCTTCCCCTCTCGCCCCCTTATCTCACGTCCACTGCTACCAGTCTTCTCAGTTAAGTCTTCCTGTCTATAAACTGTCTCAGTCATTCCACTTTTCACAACAATTATAAACTGTATTTTTTTCTACACTATTTATGACATAGTAAAGTTTAAATGTAGGAGTCTATATTTGGAGTAGCTCATACCATATTTGTCGTCATGAATGTAATGTAAAGACATCGAAAACCTCGTCAGAAGTAAGAGACGGCGCCTGACGGCTCTACTCTTGCCATGATAAGTAAACAAAAACTACGTAACTCGTAACTAGGACTAGGCAAATGATGATACTGAATGATTCATATAGCGGCTTACTCCCAGGTTTATACTAAACCTCCAGATGAATAAATAAAAAGAAGAAAGCCACTGGTACCATCGATCACCGTTACTTAAATTGGTTAGCAGAACTGTTGCCGAAATTATGGCTCATTTAGTTCAGTTATCTGAGCAACAAGGAAGTTATCCCTTTAAAATGAACGATAGAACAGTTCCATCGGCCACATCTTCCGTCGGCCACTTCTTCCGTCACTGAAAGAGCACTTTCAGGTTCCGAGTAAGTGACTAATGTAGACAGTCGAACCAAATGTCAACATCATTTTGAATTTGAGATACCTTTGTGGCATATGTCTCCCTTGATTCGTTGTGATGAATAGTCTCGTGCCCATCATAGCATTTTCATGTTTTAATTTGTTCTTTATTATACTGAAGTAGCAAATAATTCAAGAAATAAGTGGTAAATAACAGTCTGACTCATATGTCTGAAACCCTTGACGTGCAAACGGACAACTCTTCAAGGTTTCAGTACTTTTCTTCAATTTGTGGGCGGAAAATTGCCGGTGATAAAGTCACCATAGAGCTATCTACCAAAAATATTTCGCAGGAAATAATAATTAAATGAAGAAAAGACGAACATAAATTTAAAATTAATATGCCAGAGAACTCGCACAACGAATGAAGTAGAAGAATTTCGTGAAAGCAGGTATATATATGAGTTGACTTGGTGCTCACAGAAATCTCTCTGTTGGTCCCCTCCCCCTGTCCCCCTCTGTTTCACTCTTCACTCTGGCTCTGCCTCTCTCTCTCTCTCTCTCTCTCTCTCTCTCTCTCTCTCTCTCTCTCTCTCTGTATTTCTTTTTAGATATGCGTAAAACGTGTATTCGCACGCATTTTTGTGAACTTCCAGTATACGTTTTGAATTATGTTTCCTTTTTTAAAAAATAAAAGGTAGGTGTTTGACTAAGCAATCGTTTAATTCCTAATTTCTTTTGATAAACAGCTGAGAAAGAAATAGAAACATTTGAACATAAGTATCGTAGGATCAATGAAGTGTTACATACACTCAAGAAGAGATTCCTGATCAGGACTTTTTAGTGCTGTGACGACATAAACAGCATGTAACATAAGAGATGCTGATTTCGTTGCACAAGTTACTTCCTGTGCTCTTTGCAATGACGGAATGTTTCTAGTCTAAACTGGAAGAAAAGTGCCACTAAATATCACAAAGTAATTACGAAAAAACACACTTTATGTGGAAATTGTGAAAGTAGTGATAAAGGTTTTATTTATTTAATTGTATGGCTAGGGCCCACAGTCGGGCAGGCCGTTCGCCGGATGCTGGTCTTTTAATTTGACGCCACTTCGGCGTCCTGGAGTCGATGAGGATGACAGGATGATGATGAGGTCAGCACAACACCCAGTCCATGGGCGGAGGAAATTCCTCGTCCCAGCCGGGAATCGAAGCCGGGCCCAGAGGACTAACAATTCGTCATTCTAACTGTGGTGTCACAGCCAGACACCACACTTGCTAGGTGGTAGCCATTAAATCGGCCGCGGTCCGTTAGTATTCGTCGGACCCGCGTGTCGCCACTATCAGTGATTGCAGACCGAGCGCCGCCACACGGCAGGTCTAGAGAGACTTCCTATCACTCGCCCCAGTTGTACAACCGACTTTGCTAGCAATGGTTCACTGACAAAATACGCTCTCATTTTCCGAGAAGATAGTTAGCATAGCCTTCAGCTACGTCATTTGCTACGACCTAGCAAGGCGCCATTACCAGTTACTATTGATGCTGTAAAACATGTACCGTCAAGAGCGATGTTCACCATTTATGGATTAAAGTATCCCACCAGCTACGTCAGTTTTTTCTACAGTCTAATTTCCTTGTCCTGTTTCAGACCTCACGCCAGCCTGCGTGAGCTAAAACGCGTGCCTTTCGGCTTCCTCTAGTACTACCGGGTTGGCTCTCTTGCCAACCCACAACACTAACCATTCATTTACCGGGGGCGGACAGTGATATAGGTGACGATGAGAGAAGCTCGTTTCTTACAGGTGGCTGATACGCCGCAGCACGCATAAAGATGCTGTTTTATGGGAAAATACGGACTAGGCTATAGAACGAACTCAGCGTTGAAGTGCTCAACACACTACAGTAAACGTACTTAGTAAATGTCACTACAGACGTACTAGATGGCACGCAAAAATAGTAGTAGGATAAATTAAGGATTAGAGAAAGAGTTAGGTATAATGAGAAAATGTAAATGCGTAGAAACGACTTGAGATGAAGGTAAGCGCTAGGACAACATATAACGAAAGAAAGCAGTCAAGCCCAAAGAAACCACTTTAAGTTAAACAAAGAGTTGAACAGTCATTGAAAACGGATTGAATACTGCAGAAAAAGCTGAAAGAAAAAAGAATGAAACAGATGCCAAAATAAGACAATTGTAATGATCGTTACCAAAGGAACTCGACAGAGAGTACATTTACAGGAAAAGAGTTGGCTGCAAAAGACGTAAGAAGAGACTGAACATGATGTAGTGTGCCGTGAGCGAAGGCACATTTAGTTGAGGAGGAATATTGCGAATACTTAAAATATCACGAGAAACCTGGAAGAAAATGTTTCCGGGGAATATTAATAAAAGCCGCTATTCGACAATAGTAAGACCGTATTGAAACGAACGTGAAATAAATTTAACTGAGGAAATTGAGCTTGTATATCGAATAGGAAGGTACAGAAATAAATTAAAGAAAATTTGTGATTAGAGCAAAACATTATCCAAAGTAGCTGGATATTGAAGCGTGATGTCATATTGTCTCCTGGCTAAAAGTATCCACGCTTGTAAAAAAAAAATGACTTCGCGAGAAAATACCGCCTACTCCACAATGCTGATAAGTAAATACTATAAATAACAATAACTGAAATAAGAGTAAGTAAACAGAAGATAGAAATGCTGAGAGTGGCGTTCGGTAAGAGATAGGAAAATAAGCAAAACTGGTTACGTAGCTGGTGAAAGGAGGAAGACATTATGAAGAGTGTGGATAGGGGTAAATACTTTTTCCTCGGTAAGTAAAGTCTGTAACCTCCCAACAGAAAAAATTCCGAAACCTCCCAACAGTAAAACTGGACGTCAGCAGTGCTGCGTTACGGCCCTGAAAGGTCATTCTGAGTAAATTGAAAATTCTTACCTCAATAAAGTCGCCGGATAACGCGTATATATCTGCTCCTATAAGAAATTTTTCTGGGACAGCCCAGTGAAATGCTGGCCTATACATTTGTCATGTATAAAATAAACAACCCCTTTTTCTTTACAATAATCGGGATGATCATGGATTGGAGAAATTAGTAAATTCTTTAAATTGAGATGAATGATTTTCAAAAGTTTATTATTATAAGAAAGATTGTTATTAAGAGATTTTTTAAACATTTACGTGGGACTTGATATAACAATACTACATATGCACGAGGCTGCTTTCACCTTATACTACAACGCTCTGGTACCGCCATCGCTCCCCACGACTGGCCCAGCCAACTCGATACACACGACTGTTAGCAACAACTTACTCCTACTGCTACACAATTCCTACTGCTGACAACACTGTTCTTTGGTCTGAGATTCTCTTATAGCTTACATATCGCAGGCAGCGCATCAGCAATCCATCGAAATTGCAACATCTCGAGTGCGCTAGCAATACATTCCTTAATCATGGACCTCTTACAAGTCTTCTTGCATGAAATATTTGTACAGCTTTGGTGAAGAGTTTCTGAATGTGTGCGCCTGACACCCAGGATTGTACGGATATTGAAACTAAAAAGGCGGACAAATGGTACAAGGTGAAAAGGGAAATGTTTAAAAGATGCCGGTATAGTAGGATTTTATAAACTGTGGGGTCACGTGATATAAAATGTATGAACTTAGCGGAAATAGTAATACTGCCAAGAATCATTTTAAATTGTATGCCTGGTCGTCATACAAAAAGTTTTAGGCAATATTTTGACTGTAACACACCATCGTAAGTAAAGTATTAGGAACGACTTGTACAGAAACAATATTGCTGTTCGAAGACTCGATTTCTATAACGAGACGGGTTTCGCTACTTAGGAAACTAAATTACTGGCAATGGCAGAAGTAAAGAGCATATGAAATATAGACTGGCAACGGCAAAAAACGCATTTACGAAAAAGAAAATTATGCTAACATAAAAACATGAAGTTTGGTGTGAGGTAGTAGTTTACGAAAATGTTTTGAGCATTGTGCTACAAAATTATCGGTAGCCACTAATTGAAACTACAGAAGGACTTAGTGGAGCTCTACAGTGTTGCTAATGTTGTTTCTTAATAAATGTGTCTTATGTAAAAGTTCCATACATTTGTAAACATCTTCGAGCCGCAACAAAGCTAACTAGGAAATTTTCTCTTTTCCTTCAGTTCAGTCCACAGAACAGGGCTTTTTATTACTTCTCGAGCACAGAGTCCAACCACGACGTCTCCATTTCGTTCTCCTCCTCGGTCCTAAGCCTTGTAGAGATCGACACGCTCTTCTGAAAGGAAATCTCATTCAGAGTTAATTCTGAGACGAAAGCGCCTCAGTAACTCTGAAGATGGAGACCAAGAGGACGCCTTATTGCGTTACCGTAATCATGAATAATGATGATTAAAGGAACGGAACAAAGCACAAAGGAGATGAGATTCCCTCGGTCTGCGAAATTCTTCCGAATATCGTTGCTATAGGTCGTTAGCGAAATTACTTATTACAGCTAATGATATACGACGTCTGTAATTGCTGTCACAATTCCTGCATTCAGCTTGCGCTTTCAAATTTTTCGAAGAATGAAAATGGAAAAGCACCCGGATTTACTCTTATTTTTCGCATTCTTTCATAAAGAATGAGATACCAGATTCTCACACCTATATAACGAAGCACTTTCACTAGTTGGGAATTATATCATTTAAAAACGCTTAGTTAGCTGACAGAAAAAAAACGACGAGTCGATAAAAGTCCCGCTATCATTTCAAAACATCATAACTTGGAAATATTAGAGACAATCATAGAAGTTCATACAATGTAAGCTTTCACGGCCGGTATAAAACGTTTTATACTTCGACCACGACCTATCAGCCCGGAAGTTTTAAGTGAAGAAATCATAGTGGTGTTTTGAGAAAAGTTTAGCAGGCCGAAAGGTATTTTTTTCCCATTGTTGTATCAGAGTTTCAATATGTGCCCCACTAATCGCGCCTAGAACAACAACGCTTTATTATTTTGCCCGTGCACGGATCAACATTGCAGCATCAACCGGTCTGATAGTTCATTTGAATCGTGAATGAAGGGTAGCAATGTCATTGACTTCTGAACCCGCGATCCCTGCTTTAAACCTACAAAAAGATGTCTAATGGTGTGCCATCTGAGGGTGCAGGGCCATGGGATGGGATCATCACGACCCATTCAACTCTCGAGACATATGTATTTCAGCACAATCCCCACGTTAGAAGTCCTGTTTGGAGGGTTAGCATACGCTGAATGCTAAATTTCAGACAAAATCTTTTATTAGCCGTAACTCGGTAAATAAACATTTGTGGACCTATATTTAAGTGAACTCTCTTCTTTAATTTCACTTGTAGAATAACATATTAAAATATTTGCATATCTTCTTGAATCCTCCTGTGTGTAGAACTTCAATTTATCTGAAAACAGCAACTACTTTAGGTGGTCATTGTCAGCATCTACGGCGGTGAGCAGGAAACACGCGAATGCATACCGCAGAGGATGATGCTTTAGCTGCAATGCTTTAGTTATTTGTCCCTTGGACGCTAAACGGTGTAACCGCTTATGTACTACTTTACGGGCAGTTGATCTTCCTGCAGTTCGCATGATGCACTAGGAGATGACTCGTGGCGTCTCTGTTGAAATGTAGCTTCGACTCTGTCAGCACTAGCTTCAGACACAGGGGGATGTCTCTGAAACTGCCTTTTTCTTGAAAGATTTCGAACCACCTCACCAGTACCAGTACCAAAATGGTACTGAAACAGAGGATGACAGACTAAAGGCCGAAATACTAAATGTCTTTTTCCAAAGTTGTTTCACAGAGGAAGATTGCACTGTAGTTCCTTCTCTAGATTGTCGCACAGATGACAAAATGGTAGATATCGAAATAGACGACAGAGGGATAGAGAAACAATTAAAATCGCTCGAAAGAGGAAAGGCCTCTGGACCTGATGGGATACCAGTTCAATTTTACACAGAGTACGCGAAGGAACTTGCCCCCCTTCTTGCAGCGGTGTACCGTAGGTCTCTAGAAGAGCGTAGCGTTCCAAAGGATTGGAAAAGGGCACGTCGAACAGATGTGCAGAACTATAGACCTATATCTCTAACGTCGATCAGTTGTAGAATTTTGGAACACGTATTGTGTTCGAGTATAATGACTTTTCTGGAGACTAGAAATCTACTCTGTAGGAATTAGCATGGGTTTCGAAAATGACGGTCATATGAAACCCAGCTCGCGCTATTCGTCCACGAGACTCAGAGGGCCATAGACACGGGTTCACAGGTAGATGCCGTGTTTCTTGACTTCCGCAAGGCGTTCGATACAGTTCCCCACAGTCGTTTAATGAACAAAGTAAGAGCATATGGACTATCAGACCAATTGTGTGATTGGATTGAGGAGTTCCTAGATAACAGGACGCAGCATGTCATTCTCAATGGGGAGAAGTCTTCCGAAGTAAGAGTGATTTCAGGTGTGCCGCAGGGGAGTGTCACAGGACCGTTGCTATTCACAATATACATAAATGACCTTGTGGATGACATCGGAAGTTCACTGAGGCTTTTTGCAGATGGTGCTGTGGTGTATCGAGAGGTTGTAACAATGGAAAATTGTACTGAAATGCAGGAGGATCTGCAGCGAAATGACGCATGGTGCAGGGAATGGCAATTGAATCTCAATGTAGACAAGTGTAATGTTCTGCGAATACACAGAAAGATAGATCCTTTATCATTTAGCTACAAAATAGCTGGTCAGCAACTGGAAGCAGTTAATTCCATAAATTATCTGGGAGTTCGCATTAGGAGTGATTTAAAATGGAATGATCATATAATGTTGATCGTCGGTAAAGCAGATGCCAGACTGAGATTCATTGGAAGAATCCTAAGGAAATGCAATCCGAAAACAAAGGAAGTAGGTTACAGTACGCTTGTTCGCCCACTGCTTGAATACTGCTCAGCAGTGTGGGATCCGTAACAGATAGGGTTGATAGAAGATATAGAGAAGATCCAACGGAGAGCAGCGCGCTTCGTTACAGGATCATTTAGTAATCGCGAAAGCGTTACGGAGATGATAGATAAACTCCAGTGGAAAACTCTGCAGGAGAGACGCTCAGTAGCTCGGTACGGGCTTTTGTCAAAGTTTCGTGAACATACCTTCACCGAAGAGTCAAGCACTATATTGCTCCCTCCCACGTATATCTCGCGAAGATACCATGAGGATAAAATCAGAGAGATTAGAGCCCACACAGAGGCATACCGACAATCCTTCTTTCCAGGAACAATACGAGACTGGAATAGAAGAGAGAACCGATAGAGGTACTCAAGGTACCCTCCGCCACACACCGTGGCTTGCGGAGTATGGATGTAGATGTAGATATTTTTGTTTTTTGGTTGTGACCAATGACATTGGCGCTGATAATTCCACAGTACCAATGTCACAGATGTAGACTCTGCATACCATACAATTTGCTGCGCCTATCGCCTACGACTGTCGGGATTTTGGTGAACTCAGTCAGATCTGCAACAAAGGACAAGAGAAAAAATTTGGAGAGCTGGTAAATGTTTTATAATTAATCACTACTCTCTGTCTTTAATATATCCCAAGTTTTGGAAGTGATGGGACTTGTGGACACCCTGTAATCGTGCTTAACAAGTAAGGGACAAATAACAAGCTGTGTTTTGAGGCAAAGTAAACAGAATACAGCCATCCTATGTTTTTATAGTGCTGATATCGTTTAAACGGTTTTCATATAGTGGATTTCAGGTCGAGGGAAAATATACGTGCATTAATTCAGAAAAGGTTGGAAACCGCCTTTGAGAGCTACAGTTTCATTGTTTTCTTTAATTATTCTCACTTAAATGGAGGTGAACCGCGATGGGGACAAAGGGGCTGACCTCAATGTATTGGGGGATGTCAAACTTTTTTGGTACAATTTTATAGAATATTTACTATCCAAACACTATTTGCAGAGTATCTGAAAAACAGACTAGTATCGTCGAGAGGAATACACGCTTTGCACGAAAATAGGGTACTATTTAAGCACAAAAGTATCACCCGATCAAATATTTTAAAATTTCTTGTTTTATCATTTTTAGCAAGGTTTTCCGACGAACAATGTGAGTATTATAGAAACGATCGTGATTCACGACCATTCCCTCAGGTTTTATTACTTGTTGGAAGGCAACGCAGATAGTAATAGTAACATGATTTGCGACAAGTCATCAGAAAACTGTGCTGCAGGATAACCATTGTCCAGTTTCAATATCACTACAAGGATTATATTGAGGTAACGCTCCGATCTCTCTAAAAAACTGGTGATCTAATGAATTCTGAGAAAGTTACCAACAGAAATAAAACAAAAATCGTAGTAACAAAATTAGAATGATCAGTGAAAATGACGTCTTAGTGTTTCAGGAAGCAGTCCCATGGGGATATATCAAGCGTGCAAAACTACAATGCTTGGACGATGATACTGTTTTACAGCCAACATACACAGCGGACTTGTGGTTAAAATGTTTTAATTATGAGTCATTCTGAAATTTCAGGATATTTTTCAATGAGAACTTCTGACATGTACCATCGTTAAAACATTTCATTGGAAGAGTAGCACAACATAGAATAACAACAGACATTAAGGCACCGGAGAGATGAGGCAAATGATAGAAATATTTTGAAGAAGGTGTCCCAATTTTGAAGAAGGCGCCTCACAATTTGTATTTTAAAAACGGTCATCTTGGTGATAAAATATTTCTCTAATTATTACCTGTTTCGATCATCTGATCATCATCAGGTGTGTATAGCAGCGAAGAAGCTGCATATAGTCGTCTTACGTCTGGTGTAGTGACCTTTCCGTTCGTATTCCTATTTTCATGTAGCGGGTTTCAACAATCGGTGTAGCCAATTTAACATTATAATTTTGTCCTTGCGGTACAGAATATCCGAAGTTCATCGGAATATCTAAATCGGTACTAAATAAGGAATTGCTTAAGAGCAGCTTTGGCCGGTTATGAAATACGGCAATTTACAAATTCTGGAAAGCTATAGATGATTCTAGTAACAGCTACGATTTATTATGGGCGATTATCGATTTCGGATTTCTCTCGATGATCGTCAGATTTCTTGGCTTGGTCACAACTGACCGCATCAACTACGTCGCAGTTTTATTTTAAAGATCAGGCAGGAAAATGGGGGGAAAAAGTTGACGGGTTACATTGTTAATAACAGAAACGATTTGAAGATGGCAAATAAAGACCGGAATCGCCTCCCAACTGTGAGTGAAGTAATTAACCATATATGGTACTGAATCGTAACTAATTTCTCTCAAGAAATAATATTACCTCTTATTATTTCTCCTACTATAAACATACAATTTTTGTGATAGTCTATCGCCTACAAGTGGTATTTTTCATCTACAGCATGCACCAAGCACTTCTTAACTGTGGAACTTCCAGTACCTCTCTCGACACCAATCCATGCGTTTGCTATTCACTGGTGATGCCGGGCGGGCCCACGTGTTGCCAAGATGGTTTCGACTACGATGTAGTAGTTTCACTGGGAGGCGAGACCTATAGAAAGACATCAGTGGCCATCGTGGCTTCAGACGAAGAGATGCACTCCTGGATGCAATCGTGGATACGTAGGCAGCCTCAAACATTTCTCCATGAAGGCAATGACCATTTTGTCTCACCGTGGGATAAATGTATTAACAGCTAAGGCGGTTACTTTTGAAATAATAAATTGTTTATTTACTTTCTTTCTCATCTGCCTTGTCTTCATTCGGGTTACCATAATTTTATAATAATCGTTTGGTTACCAGTTTCCGAATGATTTTAGAATTACTGAATATAAATGTTATCTGCACATTCTGCTTTGTTTGATCGATAGTCTCCAAAAACTCCGTTAAACTGTACACTGATACTTGGATCCCCAAGTCAACAACATTGCATCTCCTGCCACACCAGCAGACAGCTCATCCTCTACGCACTCTTTCCTCTTGGGCACCTTTTCGACTGCACTTAACGGTTGAATTCCTTTCGTGTTCTTAGGTGAGACGCCTTTGTATTAAATGACACCGAGAAATGTTTCAACTTTCCATATACTGATGATGCCAAACACTACCGTCACATCACTAATAGCATGTTTGCCCGCCTTTGGAACGAAATACATCGCTGATTCTGCGTATCAGAAATCGACAGGTTGTTTAATAGGTTTGTGGAGCTATGTGGCATTAGATGTCAACGCACAGTCAAGTAATTGGCATAAATAACGGGCTGCTGATTAGCGTAAGCGATCGTGGTGCCCTGTAGCGACCCGGATGTGTTCCACAGGATTTACAACAGGCAGATTTGGTCGCCGAGATATCAATCTGAATTCACTATACTGCTCCTCAAACCACGGTAGTACGCTTCTGGCTCCGAGACACGGACAATAACACAGCTGAAAGATGACATCGCTGTCAGAGAAGACATCAAGCATGAAGCGATGCACGTGGCTCGTAGCTGTGAGCGTGTCTCCGATTACTACCACAGGTCACATGAAAGCGCAAGAGAGTGTCTCAAAAAGCACAATACCGTTCGCACCAGCCTGCATTCTTAGCGCGCTGCACGTTTCGGGCCGCCGTTCAACTGGATGAGGGGTTTTGGAGACGACCACAGATGTAGTGGAGCAAATAAGTGATTTTCCCAAAAGAGGTGATACATTTCCATTGATTGACGGTTGAATCCCAATGGTCTCGCCCACCGTAATCGTATTGACGATGTCGTTGGATCGACGTCTGAACACATGAGGGTGGTCTGTTACAGACCTCCATGTTCAACAACGTACGACAAACAGTGTGTCCCGAAACACTTGTGCGTACCGAGCATTCTGCTCTTTCGGCAGAGATTCCACCTATCCTACTTTACAGAGCCGACAAACCTCCGAACCCCACGTTCTGTAAAGAGTTGTGGACGTCCTACTATTTAGCACCTAGTGGTAGTTTCTCTATCTTTCTATCTCTTTCCGTAAATGCTCACGACGACAGTAGCACGTTAATATTCGACCAACTTCGCCGTTTTTTTTCCATTTTCGAGATACTCGTTCATAGGGTCTGCGTAATAATAATCTGACCTTTGTCAAAATCGCTTATCTTAAAGGATTTTCCGACTTGCAGCCCATATCTTCACTTGGCTGATCCAGCGTCCGTGTCTGCTCCGTTTACATACTGTACTTTTGTAACCCGCTCACGTGCCAGCAACGCCACCAGGCGGCATCCAACGTCGCGGTGGATAATGATCATAATGTTTTGGCTTATCACTGTACGCAGAATCAGTCTTTCTGACGACCAGCCCCTCTGCGATCTTGTCATATTTTCACCGCATCCATTAAGCTTTAGCTTTCCCGCATTTGCTATTGATTTCACTACAGACACATGAAGAGCGGTAATAAATGAAATTTTTACAGCCTGAATTAAAATTATCTAGATAAATTTAGGATGTTTTCTGAGTACTATTGTGTAAGGAACCCATAGCATTGCCTCTGATTCTAGTTAATTATTCTAATTAGTACGATATTCCGCTAAAGAGCAGTAAATACAACATCAGTTAAAGATTATGTGCAATATGCAATTTTAAATTTTATTTCGAGGTGTTTTGTCGTGTAATGGGAATAGTGTAATTTGATTTGATAGTAATCTGAAATCTCTGACGGATGGCCTTAGAGTGTTTATGTTCGATTGTGAATGAGCGATATGCACTTATTTCGTGCTTGAAGCATACAGATCTGTAAGGGTTGACGACTAGTGTGACTTTAATTGGGCGCCAAGTTGGCTGTACGTTTCTGAACACGTGGAAATTTGAATAATAATTTCAACTAAATATCACGTAACCCACTGTTGGACAGAGCAAATCTCTAAGCAGACAACAAAGATTTTTGAGTTTGTTTCTGACATCCGGACTTAAATGGTTGTAGGATGTTCTGGGACACCGAAATAATTTGGTTAACTGATGCTTCCGATTTTGCCTTAGCTCCAGTCATTTGGGATATTTTAGAGACTTATAAAGAGTCAATGATGGTGTTAATTAGATTGATTCTATAAATATTACGCCAAAGAACTTGCTCCCCTTGCAGCAGTAATTTATCGTAGATCGCTTGAGCAACGAAAGGTAATTAACAACTGGAAAAAGGCGCATGTCAGTCCCGTTTTTAAGAAAGGCCGTAAGGCAGATCCACGCAATTATAGACCTATATCTTTGACGTCAATCTGTTGTAGAATTATGGAACATGTTTTATGCTCAAGAATTATGACGTTTTGGAAAATGAACATCACCTCTATAAAAATCAACATTGATTCCGCAAACAAAGGTCCTGCTCTGTTCCTACATAAGATCCACAGCGCAATGGACAGAAGCGCTCAGATCGATGCTGCGTTCCTTGATTTCAGTAAGGCAATCGAAACCGTCCCGCATTTCAGTTTAATGAACAAAATACGAGATTACAAAGTATCGGAGGACCCGAGATTGGATTCAAGACTTTCTTCCAGATAGAACTCAAAACGTCGCTCTTAACGGAACTAAATCGACAGATGTAAAGGTAATGTCCGGAGTATTACAGGGAAGTGTGATAGGACCGTTGCTGTTTAGAATATATATAAATGATCTAGTAGATGCTCTTTAAGACTAGTCGCAGATGATGCAGTTGTCTATACCAAAGTAGCAACGCCAGAAGATGGTAAGATTTTGCAGAACGACCTGCAGAGAATTGATGAATGGTGCAGGCTCTGGCAGTTGACCCTGAACGTAAATAAATGTAACATATTGCGCATACATAGGAAAAGAAATCCATTACTGTACAGTTACGCTATTGATGACAAACAGCTTGAGACACTGTCTGCCGTAAAATATCTAGGCGTAACTATCCAGAGTGACATTAAGTGGAATGACCTTATGAAACAGATAGTGGGAAAAGCAGACGCCAGACTCAGATTGATCGGAAGAATCTTAAGGAAATGTAACTCATCCAAAAAAGAAGTGGTTTAAAAGGCGCTTGTTCGCCCGATTATTGAGTACTGTTCATCTGTCTAGGATCTCTATCAGATAGGACAAATAGAGAAGACCCAAAGAAGAGCGGCGCGTTTCGCCACGGGATCGTTTAGCTGGCGAGAGGGCGTTACGGAAATGCTAAACAAACTCCACTGGCAGACGTTACAAGAGAGGCGCTGTGCATCACCGAGAGATATACTATTGAAATTTCTGGACAGCACATTTCAGGAGGAGTCGGACAACATATTTCTTCCCCCCACATACACCTCTCGTTTTGACCGCGAGGAGAAAGTTCGAGAAATTAGAGCGAATACAGAGGCTTACCGACAATCATCCTTCCCATGCACTATTCGCGAGTGGAACAGAGTTGGAGAGATCAGATAGTGGTACCGAAAGTACCCTCCGCCACACACCGTTAAGTGGCTTGCAGAGTATGATGTAGATGTTGATGTAGATGTAGATTCTTTGCTGGTATCTGGGTCAACCCGTTCTAGGCTGCCCTTATTAAAGTAAGATGTGATTTGCATTTAGTTAAGTAATGAAGAAAGTTACTCAGAACATTGAGACAAGTTGGGTAGTTTCATGTAATTACTACAATATTAATGCTGCTAAATTATTTCATTACAGGTATATACTGCAACTACATTTGGATTTCCTAGAATTGATTAACATCTGAAGGCAACAGGTAGTCCAGTCTTTAAAGTTTCCAGATGCGCTGGAAGCTGTTTGTCTCTCTTTTTCCAGACAAATAATCTTCAGTTTTTTATTACACAAGAAGAACTCTCGTGATGACTGGGTGTTGTGTGATGTCCTTAGGTTAGTTAGGTTTAAGTAGTTCTAAGTTCTAGGGGACTGATGACCATAGATGTTAAGTCCCATAGTGCTCAGAGCCAAGAAGAACTCAAATAACAAAAGAGGCTCATCGTAAGTAGTGGTCGGTATTATAAGACAAATCAGGCAGTATACAGTGGCCGACATCAAGATATAATGTTCTGTTACATAGTTTGACTTAGGATCATGTGTGATTCCTCTATTTGCTTTGATACCAATATTAACCTATATGATCTACGTTTAGCAAAACCAATCGTTAAGCTAGTTAAGATATAGTTTGTTGCAGTAAAATAGGAACAGCAAGCATAGATTGACTTAGGATAATGTGTGATTCCTCTATTTGCTTTAATACCAATATTAACCTAGATGATCTACGTTTAGCGAAACCAATAGATAAGCCAGTTAAGATATAGTTTGTTACAGTAAAATTGGAACTGCAGGCATGAAAACTCATATCTGTATTGCGCCGTTTCTCATTTCAAGGTCTCGCTAAGCAGGTCAGCAGTTTTCAGAAAGCCCATCATATGTGCTGCATACAGGGCGCAATGCCACCTACTGAGGTAGCCACCTACTGAGGTAATGTCGAGTACTGAGGCTGGCCTACTTGGCAAAAGGTAAACAACGTAATAACAACATGTTTATGGCCGATCTCAGAATGAAGCCGACTCTACCATGCAGCGCCAACGTGGCCGCACTACTCTACCAACGCCAGTTACGTACACCGACTAGAGCTTCTACTCGTGGAGTATTTACGTAGGTACGACAGCGACTTCTATGTTATGACTGAAAGCCGTATAATCTGTCTCCTACCTACAAGACGCTCTGAAAGCCAGCACCTCTCGCAAGGACCTACAGACATCTGAATTACCTTTTTTAACACGTTGCCTCCTAGTGATCTTTACTGGATTGGAGTGTTTTGTTACTAACTGTGTAGCCACTTTGATAAACGGAGACTAAATCTTACTGTATAATATTGTTCAAGGTGATGATGGTCGCCGGCCGGTGTGACCGAGCAGTTCTAGGCGCTTCAGTTTCGCCGCCACGGTGGCTCAGCGGGTTCGGTCAGAGAGCTGGTTGGCCTCTGTAATAAAAAAACTGAGTGGAATGATCAATTAACGAACTTTAACAGATGTCATGTGATGTCCGCAACGACCGAACCCAACGATCAACAACGAACACAACTAGAAAAAAAAGTCTGGAACCGCGCGACCGCTACGGTCGCAGGTTCGAATCCTGCCTGGGGCATGGATGTGTGTGACGTCTTTAGGTTAGTTAGGTTTAAGTAGTTCTAAGTTCTAGGGCACTGGTGACCTCAGATGTTAAGTCCCATAGTGCTCCGAGTCATTTTAACAATTTTCTTATGATAGACACAGCAATATTAAAAATTCTGGGATATCAGTACAAACCCTTATGGCGTTATAGGTTTTTCTTCTCCTAGTAATGGAGCGCGCTATGTTTACAATGGTGAACCATGTCGTGTTTACAGGCTGTTCAATTTGTCCAATGACGCCGTCGACCTTTCCAAACATAAATCGTTCCACATTGTCACTCTATGGCAAGAACTATTGTCGGAACTACAAGTTGCCTATCAGATTGCCGTATATCACTGCTACGTCATGCTTAGATTCAGTTGCCGTTGTGACACGCAAAACACGGAAGGTCTCCTTATTATTGGTCGCCCGCGGTGATCAGCATCAGCTGACGCAACGCCCTATAAATTGTGGCTCTTGAATGTCCCAAGAAGAACGTAATAGAACTGTGCTCTGCCATTCTGGAGGCATCTGGTTTAGATATATCGAACTCGAACACACGTAAACGTCTCCAAGTACCTCTGCGTGCCCATTACATGCTACAACGCTGTGGTGAGTGAAAATAGAGAACAAGGGAACTTCTGAAGCGGAACCTCGATCAATTTCATCGGGTTCTTTCGTCAACAAGAGAGCTATCGGACGCCTTATGACTGTCCAGGAGAATATGGTGGCGGTCAAGAATTAATGCTCGTCTCTGGCGTGCATATCTCCGAGATAACAGGGATTTGGATCAGTCGTGCATTTGATCAGAATGACGGACAGATATCGGAGGACGCTCTTCATTATCGACAATATTCTGAGTACCATAAAGCGATGGAAATTGCTTTTTAACCCTGCCAGTGGTTGAAGTTTGATTACAAACCCTCAAATGGTTCAAATGGCTCTGAGCACTATGGGACTCAACTGCTGAGGTCATTAGTCCCATAGAACTTAGAACTAGTTAAACCTAACTAACCTAAGGACATCACAAACATCCATGCCCGAGGCAGGATTCGAACCTGCGACCGTAGCGGTCTTGCGGTTCCAGACTGCAGCGTCTTCAACCGCACGGCCACTTCGGCCGGCACAAACCCTCAGTTATAATCGTTCTGCCAATGGCCTTGTCAAAGAGCTCTGTGGGTTGAATAGAGGTTTTGTGGAATATCTTGTGCCTGCAAAAGGTGGAAGACTCAGCAATGAGTAACGAGGTGAGGATACAGAAATAAGTGGAAACCACAGCATTAAAGACACACAATGTATATCCACAGGACATGAGGTCTGTAACTGAAAAAGTGTCATCATGATATGTCCATTGCCATAAGATTTCGGATTAGTCCTTTATTCGGATGCTCGGAAGGGGTCTGCCAAGGTTGAAGTACTTATGAGGAAAAGCCTGAGCACAAGGCGATAGGGCAACCTTCTACCAGTCAGAGCATGTAAATGTCACAAGTTTGAATGTCGCAGGGAAGTTAGAAGATACGAAAAGGAAAATGCCGAGACGCAGTCTATATATAGTGAGGGATAGTGTTGTGAAATAGACATCTGGTAAGTACTCCTGTTCAGATGAGTGTAGGGTACTACCAATAGCAGCAGCAAATGGTACAACAGGCGTAGGATTCGTTATGAATACGAAAGTTGGGAAAATATCGTTAGTACACACAGTTCTGTGACAGGTTTGTTCTCATCATAATCGATAGCAAACTAACGTCACCTACATTTGCAGTGTCAACGCAGAAGATGAAGAGACAAGGAAAAAACCAAAAGAATATTGAACTGGTAATTCAGTTTGTAAAGGCATGTTGTTGTTGATGTTGTTGTAGTCTTCAGTCCAGAGACTGGTTTGATGCAGCTCCCCATGCTACTCTATCCTGTGCAAGCTTCTTCATCTCCCAGTACCCACTGCAACCTACATCCTTCTGAATCTGCTTAGTGTATTCATCTCCTGGTCTCCCTCTACGAATTTTACCCTCCACGCTGCCCTCCAATGCTAAATTGGTGATCCCTTAATGCCTCAGAATATGTCCTACGAACCGATACCTTCTTCTGGTCAAGTTGTGCCACAAACTCCTCTTCTCCCCAATTCTATTCAATACCTCCTCATTAGTTATGTGATCTACCCATCTAATCTTCAGCATTCTTCTGTAGCACCACATTTCAAAAGCTTCCATTCTCTTCTTGTCTAAACTATTTGTCGTCCATGTTTCACTTCCATACATGGCTACACTCTATACGAATACTTTCAGAAACGAGTTCCTGACACTTAAATCTATACTCGATGTTAAGAAATTTTTCTTCTTCTGAAACGCTTTCCTTGCCATTGCCAGTATAACGTAATGATCAAGGAGGATTAGAACACAGTAGTAGGGGAAGGAAAAGAATACAGAATTATGGGAAAATATAGCCTTCGAAATAGACGACAGAGGGATAGAGAAACAATTAAAATCGCTCAAAAGAGGAACGGCCGCTGGATCTGATGGGATACCACAGAGTACGCGAAGGAACTTGCCCCCTTCTTGCAGCGGTGTACCGTAGGTCTCTAGAAGAGCGTAGCGTTCCAAAGGATTGGAAAAGGGCACAGGTCATCCCCGTTTTCAAGAAGGGACGTCGAACAGATGTACGGAACTATAGACCTATATCTCTAACGTCAATCAGTTGTAGAATTTTGGAACACGTATTATGTTCGAGTATAATGACTTTTCTGGAGACTAGAAATCTAATCTGTAGGAATCAGCATGGGTTTCGAAAATAACGGTCGTGTGAAACCCAGCTCGCGCTATTCGACCACGAGACTCAGAGGGCCATAGACAGGGGTTCACAGGTAGATGCCGTGTTTCTTGACTTCCGCAAGGCGTTCGATACAGTTCCCCACAGTCGTTTAATGAACAAAGTAAGAGCATATGGACTATCAGACCAATTGTGTGATTGGATTGAAGGGTTCCTAGATAACAGAACGTAGCATGTCATTCTCAATGGAGAGAAGTCTTCCGAAGTAAGAGTGATTTCAGGTGTGCCGCAGGGGAGTGTCATAGGACCGTTGCTATTCACAATATCCATAAATGACCTTGTGGATGACATCGGAAGTTCACTGAGGCTTTTTTCAGATGATGCTGTAGTATATCGAGAGGTTGTAACAATGGAAAATTGTACTGAAATGCAGGAGGATCTGCAGCGTATTGACGCATGGAGCAGGGAATGGCAATTGAATCTCAATGAAGACAACTGTAATGTGCTGCGAATACATAGAAAGATAGATCCCTTATCATTTAGCTACAAAATAGCAGGTCAGCAACTGGAGCAGTTAATTCCATAAATTATCTGGGAGTACGCATTAGGAATGATTTAAAAGGAATGATCACATAAAGTTGATGATCGGTAAAGCAGATGCCAGACTGAGATTCATTGGAAGAATCCTAAGGAAATGCAATCCGAAAACAAAGGAAGTAGGTTACAGTACGCTTGTTTGCCCATTGCTTGAATACTGCTCAGCAGTGTGGGATCCGTACCAGATAGGGTTGATACAAGACATAGAGAAGATCCAACGGAGAGCAGCGCGCTTCGTTACAGGATCATTTAGTACTCGCGAAAGCATTACGGAGATGATAGATGAACTCCAGTGGAAGACTGCAGGAGAGACGTTCAGTAGTTCGGTACGGACTTTTGTTGAGGTTTCGAGAACATACCTTCACCGAAGAGTCAAGCAGTATATTGCTCCCTCCTACATATATCTCGCGAAGAGACCATGAGGATAAAATCAGAGAGATAAGAGCCCACACAGAAGCATACCGACAATCCTTCTTTCCACGAACAATACGACACTGAAATAGAAGGGAGAGCCGATAGAGGTACTCAAGGTACCCTCCGCCACACACCGTCAGGTGGCTTGCAGAGTATGGATGTAGATGTAGATGTAGAAAAATTAAAAAGGACAGATAACTTTGATCCGATATTTCAAAAATCATTGGGGAAAAGGCAACGAACGACTATTCAAGTTTGTGCGTAGAATCTATGAGATGGAACATACCAACAGACGTTCTAAGAGAACCGTCTGACAGTCAGCTTAACAGCTCATACATCTTGGTTGCTAACGTAAGCAGTAAATCGAAGATCTTTTAGATAACGATCTGCTTAGTTTCAGCAGAGGTACCAGAGAGGCAGTTCTGAAACTGCACTTGATGATCGAAGCAAGACTGACAAAAAAATACAGTGACGTCCATAGAATTTATGGACTTTAAAAAGCGATCGAAAGAGCGAAATGGTGTTAGACGTTCGAAGTTTTGAAAAAAGTAGGGGTAAGATATGCGGAAACACGGATAATGTAGATTATGGACTACAACGAAGAGGGAACAACAAAAATGGAAGACCAAGAGGAAAGTGCTCGTATTAAAAAGGGCATAGTTAAAAGAGGCAGCCTGTACCTCAAAGAAGATATGACGGAACTAAAAACGGTTCCACGATCGACTTAAAATTCTTGCTCGAAATTTATCAATTAATCATTGTCTAGTGATCTTAATCTGTGAAAAGCCTGAATAAACATCTTTTGCAGCGGCGACCGCTGCGACGAGCAGGAAGAATGTGGTTCCGGAAGACACCCACAGAGATGTGGAGACAGTGCCGTGGTCAGCTGCGATAGGCTTCTCTGTTGAGGATCCGTGGTGCGAACAGCATGGTCCAGGTGATCCCACAGATTCTCGTTTAGGTTTAAATACTGGGAGTTTCGTGGCCAGGGGGGTACTGTTAACTCATCATTGTGTTCTTAGAACCTCCCGCGTCCACTCCGAGCGTTGTGACATGTAGTATTGTCCAGACGGTAGATGCCGTCGTACCGAGAAAAAACAATCTACATGTAGGGGTGGAAATGCTCCCCAGGGATAGATGCATACTAATGTAGATCCACTATATCTTTCAGAATGACGAGGTGACCTAGGGAATGCCCTCCTGCCTGGACCCTTCCGAAGATTGTTGCACGTTGTTTTCTTTCAGACGTTTGATGCCCTAAACGCCAACGGCCAAGTAAACGATGGAGCACAAAACGTGATTCATCTGAAAAGGTCACCGGTCACCGCTCAGTGACGTGCATTTTTCAGCCCTCGTCGGCAATGAACAGCAGTCAACATGATTGCGTGATCCAAACACCTGCTGCGAAGGACGATATGCAGTTATGTTCAGTGAACGGTCCACGAGGAGACGCTGTTGGTAGTCCCCTTGTTTCATCTGCTCAACAGTCGTACGTCTATTTGTCCGTACACATATCCGCAGCCATCGGTTTCCCCTCTCATCTATGATCCGTGGTGCACCGAATTTGCCTTGGCGCCTGGTTTCGATAGTGCCTTTTTGCCATGCACTATAATTTAACCATCTCGGCACGTGAACATTTTACAAACTTACCCGTTTCAGAAATGTTTCCACCCTTGGACAAAAAGCCAATAGTCATGCCTGTTTCATCGTCAGATAATCGCTCCGTTTCCGCTTTACGACAACGATTGCACTGTTTGTCGCATCCCTCCAACACAGGTTTTATATCCTCCACTGATAGTACTGCCACGTACCGTCTGTGCGAGTGGTTACTGTACGTTGCGTCGAATACAGGTCGACGTCCCATTAATGTCACTGGAGCGTCCAAGATGAGACTAAAGGTGCGTTTATACCCGTACGTCTTGCGGCTAGTCGCCGTGAGACTGTAGCTTTCACCACATGGAGGCAGAGGTGCCCAGTTTGAGCACAGGTGTCAATGGAATCATTCGCACGTACATGCAAAGGAAGAGGCATGTACCTACATGCGTGCCTCTACACGGCGACTAAGCGCAAGGTGCACACGTGTAAACGCACCTTTACAGAATCAGTTGTCCGCAGCTCGTGGTCATGCGGTAGCGTTCTCGCTTCCCGCGCCCGGATTCCCGGGTTCGATTCCCGGCGGGGTCAGGGATTTTCTCTGCCTCGTGATGACTGGGTGTCGTGTGATGTCCTTAGGTTAGTTAGGTTTAAGTAGTTCTAAGTTCTATGGGACTGATGACCATAGACGTTAAGTCCCATAGTGCCCAGAACCATTTGAACCATTTTTGAACAGAATCAGTTGAATGGCATAAACTGTCTAATAAAGTACATGATAAGGGTGAGAGTAAACGGTACAATGACGGAAATAATGAGAAGTAGAAAAATGTGAATAGCGAGAAGCGTAAAATCGAAACTGGTGACCACGAAGTAAATAGAGTTAGCGAATTTTGTGGGCTTCGAAGCATGGAGGACAAAAAAAGCAGACTGGCGCAGATGTAGAGGGCATTTGATGCCAAAAGAAGTCGTATGCAATAGACGTCTTAATCTGAAGACGAAATTTCCTTCGAAATTACGTTTGGAGCACAGTATTGTACGGTAGCGAGTTGTCGACCATGCGAAAATGGAAAAGACAAGAAGAGAAGCGTTTGAGGCATGGTGGTATAGAAAGATGTTAAAAATGAAATAGACTGGTAAGATAAGTTACGAGGAGGTTCTCCACAGTGTCGTTGAAGAAAGGTACACACAAAAAACACTGACAAGAGAGGGTAGGATAACAGGATGTGTTAAGACATCAGCGAATAAGTTCCATGGAGCTGTAGAGAGTAGAAAGCACGGAGGATACACATACTGGAACACATTCAACAAATAATTGAGGACGTAAGGGGCAAATGCTACTTTGTGGTGAAGAGGGTAGCGCAAGAGGGGAATCCGTGGCAGGCCATATTGAATCAATGAGATAACTGTTTGCCGAAAGAAAAAATAATAAAACAGCTTCGGGACAGGATGCTGCGATCCTTGTCCGGCCCTACAGTTAACATTTCAGCGATGGGTTCGTCTTTCAAGCAGATAAGGTAGGCTCGTCGCAGCAACTCCCTACAAAATGTTCCTCCTGATCGCAGTAATCAACCGAATGAAGTGGCATTGTGTACAGATGGGCGATTGTGCATTTGGATCCAAGTGAATCTTGTAGTGCTTCTCGCAGGAGAAGTCCTCACACAGCGCATGATATTCAACGAATGCGTCAGGCTTTAACAGTAACGATCCGCTCATGGACACTAGGTCAAGGAGGATCAAAGCGTATTATGGTGCATAGGGTTGAGCAACTCGGTAATAAGTGTTGCTACGAATAGTATTGGCCTTATTGTGCTTACTGTTTTGTTTTAGTTCCACAGGAACCTTTTCTGGATTTTGTTATGCTTGTTCTTTCATTTTCTGTTTCCTATGTATGTAAGTCCGCACACTTACAGAAATTTTCTGGTGGTGAAACATAGTTCTAACACTTTATTCAGAAGGAACAGATATTCTTATTATGCATTCAGCTTTGTTTCGTTGTTGCTACTAATGGCAAACCGATGGTGCTGCTTGTTACAGATATTCAGTAGGCAAATGGACTGGCTATTCTCGTTCCTCAGCTAGCCATATGCCTTGTCTCAGCACCTACTAGTTGCGCAACATCTGCATATCTCCCTCACCCACATGTGCTATTCAGTTCTGGTATCATTGCCATACATGCCATTTTGATGTTAACAGCCACCTGCAAATTAGCTATAGTGCCTCAGACTCGATTACAGATACCAGCCAATTTGGTAATCTGACGGTCGTGCATATAATCTTTTCATTCACTTTCAGATTCTAGTTGCTTGAAATTAATCAGTTATTCATTAGGCCAAATACGTTTGTGACTTTCTGAAGGAAAATTGCTTAGGTTATTACTAGGTTTTTAACGCCTGAAGGTTAAATTAGAGTGTTATGAAGACATAAAACATATTCTTTAAATTTCTGTACTGTTTCCTACGACTATTTCCTACGACTACAGACCGCAACAAAACTTCCACAGTATTCCAAATTAAAAGCATACTGATATTCATTTACATTATTGTGAAGCCATAAAACCTAATTTTTGAAAAGACATTATTTTTTCATACGACTACAGCCCGAAGCGAGTCTTCGTATAGTATTCCAAATTAAATGCATATCATACGGTTTTGTACGACGGCTAATCGGAAAGTAAAGTCCAACAGATACCGAAATGGAAACGACAGAAAATCCGTTGAAGTTTTGCACGCATGTATTGGACAATGTCTCTCGTTTGTTTGTCGCTCGCGCCACGTGACTCTATTCAGTCCTGACCACAGAGTGAGCAAGTAAATTGGCCTAGAACAATATTGTCTCCCGCTAAATATGGGTACCCTTTGCGAGGTTGCACCTAATTTCGTGCAACCAGACATAGCGTACCTGTCGTACATTTTCTTCTTCATGACTTTCTCGGCCGCACACTGCATGGGCGATGAGTACGCCCCTGCAGCGTTTCCGATGGGAAGTGTTTGATCACCCACCATAAACACCGCACTCGGCTGCCTCTGACGTTCATCTCTGCTCACGTGAATCTGACTGTGAAGACAACACTTGGTCACAGACAGAAATTCAGACCAGCGCAGGCAATTGACGAAAAGCACAGGTGACTGCTTTCTATGACGATGGTATTGAAAACTGGTACAACGCTACGACAAATATCTGTCGGAGGGGCAATTGTGTTGAGAAAGGTGTAACAAACTGTTGAAAATAAAACATTTTTGATTTTCACTGTGAGTTCCATTTCGTGACCGATCGGACCTTAGTTTGCGAATGGCCCTCATAGATTCCGGTAAATTTCTTAAAAAGTTAGCATATTAACTTCACGAAAAAGAACGAAAACAGGACTTCATTTCTCCATAATATTTCAAAAAGTATAAATAACAAGCAAAAAATGTAGATTAGTTTCAACACGAATGTCATAAGGTCTAACAGAAAAAGTGACATTCAAGCTGAAATTCTGTTTAAAAAATAAAATTCAAATGGAAATAACAGTCTTCAAAATGCCACAATCCCTTTAATAGACCATTTATTCAGATTACCCGTTTCGACAAAACTACGTTGCCATCTTCGGGTATCATGTCCGTGGCTTTTGGATGGCAGTGTGCTGAACAACTGAGCTACCCACACAAGATTCATAACCAGCCTTTCAACTAAAGCAGTTATGGTGAGTCACCTTACGTTTCTTTCAGTTACGTGGCGGATGGACGGTCGTTCCTAAAAGGCAGGATATTACGCTGAAAAGTGAAAGAGTCATTTTGGATCTGAATGGAAGAAAGCTGTCTTCAATGAATGGACCTGTACGGTTATGTAGTATCAACATTTAACAATCGAAGGAGCTGCTGATACTGATCACGTATAAGTGCATTATTGTATGGGCTATGGGATAATGCGGTTAGGTATTAGGAAGTATTCAGGAATGATACGAGCTAGGAAACAAGGCAATGGACTTTCTGTAATAGTTTGCTGGAGGATGGAAACAGTTGGTGGTCTTACCGCTAAGACACCGAAATTAATTATTTTGCCTTTGAAACGGGCGGTCACAGTTAAAAAGAGTGTAACACGTCACTGAATATAGAAGAAAAAATGAGTAGCACACGACATGAAAAGATTTGTAGAAAGCTATCGTAGGACTAGGATGATTATTTATTTCAGTAGCAAAAAGGATATGACCTACTGAATTAGAATAATTAACAATAATCTCTAAATAAGTGATTTGTTATTGGATTCAGTTGACAGTGGACATAAAGTATTAGCAAAGTACCACAGGCCTGTCTGTCTAGTGGGATTGTTGTCACTACATAGGATACAGCACTTCTTAAGCTACGGGACATCATAGAAGAAAAAAGGTATAAATAAATGGATTCCTTCGACATTTGTCTTAAGACAAGCGGCAGTAAGTTTTCATTTATGTAATTCATTTGCGTGTTCCATTCGTGAGCGGTGAGCTGGAAGAACGAATACTGGAAGGCACAGTATCAGTTTGAACTAATTTCCCCTCGTGGCTATTTCAGTGGAAGGCCGTGCTGGCAATCATCATGATGCCCGACAGTACTCGCAAAGATAGTTTCCGAAATATTCAAAATAATTTGTGATGCTGAAGTGATGTCTCTTAGGGTTTGCCAGCAGAACTAGATAATCATCTAAGTAATGCAAATTCATTTATGGAACGAATCCATAACTAAACGGCACTGACTGCGCGGCCCCTCCCGCCTGAAGTTCGAGTCCTTCCTCGGGCATGGGTGTTTGTGTTGTTCTTAGTTTAAATTAGTTTAAGTAGTCTTTAAGTCTAGGGACCGATGACCTCTGCAGTTTGGTCCCTTAAGAACTGACAGACATTTGAATCTTTTGGTATTCCCCTTTTACATAACACCAGGGTTAACTCATCCCTAGAGTATAGAGTATCAAGACCCCTCTGGCACAGCAGACAGGTCAGAATAGCAACTCATACAGTCTACACATTGAGTTTCTCACCGAACAAGTCCACATGGCTCAGCCATTCCACTTTCCTCGTGATTTCTGTAGATACCTATGAGCTCCTCGTCAGGCCTTCAAGGCCCAAGGAATATCTACCAGCAGCTGTGTCATATTCTGCCTTGCAGTGCCATGTGGATGCGGTGTGGAGGGGCAAGTGGTCAGCACATCACCCTTACAGGCCATATTGTAGACTTCCCAGACCATGAAGCCACGATTACCCGGTCTAGTAGCTCCTCCGTTGGCATTACGAGGCTGGGTGCACCCAATACCAGTCCTCCCAAAAGCCCTTGGTAGTACTGAGAATCAAACCCAGATCCTCTACAAGGCAGCCATCCATGCTGAGCACTCAGCTTGATGGGTGGGTATGCACTCCAGAGGAGCTAAGACGAGACACCTCCGCGTAAAGTCAGGATAGCTGCTGGGAACCATTTTCGAAGCTAGTAAAACATTATTACTGTTCAATCATATATAAATAACGTTTACAAGTCGTTGCTCTTCAACTCTAGCCTCAGCTGGTACTTCACTCGGCTGCATGTTGCATTCTAGCTGAGATCTATAAAGTCAGCACAGCGTCTGCATGCACAGGTAAGGTTAGCGACCTCTGACGTTGTAGGGGGGATTGCTAACAAGCGGGTACAGCCGCTATCCAACACAAAATAGTTTTTTCTGCTGCTGGAGTGTTCTCAGACTCATTCCGAATTCTGTGGTGACCCTTGACGACCACTCTGCGATATACCTGTTGATTGACTGATCGACTCATCTTCATCCTATGACCTGGAAGATCTTAGCACCAAGAGGTTCCTGGATGTTGAACAGGAACAAGCACCCCAAGGGGCCTTGTTGCTTGCATCTGCTGTAGGTTGAGTGTTGGCAGCACTCCACAACGTAATACTGTCAGTATATGGTAGGCAGTAAGCAGCAAGAAGTTTATCAGATGGAGGCCTTCATCTTGAGCACTTCTTAGATTGCAATGGAGTATCTAGGACATAGATTTACTACAGTACCATAATCATGCAGAAGAGAAGTGTTACTGTGAGGCCGGCCGGGGTGGCCGAGCGGCTCTAGACGCTACAGTCTGGAACCGCGCGACCGAATCCTGCCTCGGGCATGGATGTGTGTGATGTCCTTAGGTTAGTTAGGTTTAAGTAGTTCTAAGTTCTAGGGGAATGATGACCTCAGAAGTTAAGTCCCATAGTGCTCAGAGCCATTTAAACCATTTGTTACTGTGAGTGACGATAATCCCAATAATCAATTCATGATGACAGCTGGAGATCTGTGGTATTTAAAAAGAGTTTCTGTAAAGGCACGATGTAGGATTATGCTCATAATGACTGCTTGCGTCCACCAAATTCTGCTATAGTCACTGAAGAGGCTCTTAACTGTTGGGCGGTTCTTACTACGTGTTCATGTGAAAGAGAATTTTCTGCGATAGGTCTTACAAGCATGAGTAAGTTGGTCTCTGTTCCTTTCTGCTGACGTCTCAGTAGACGGCATCATAAAGTGTCAATGAGTTGACCCACTTGCAACATACTGGTTCACTTCCTGCTTCCGCCTCTGTCTCTGGCATGACTTGATGATGATGATTTTGTGGTTATCAACGCCCATACAAATTCCCAATCCTTTTGCTGTCCTACGGTCGCAGATTCTAATCCTGCCTCGGACATGGATGTTTGTGATGTCTTTAGGTTAGTTAGGTTTAAGTAGTTCTAAGTTCTAGGGGACTGATGACCATAGATGTTAAGTCCCATAGTGCTCAGAGCCATTTATTTTTTTTTTTGCTGTCCAGTCTCGCCATTTCCCCGAATGATAGGTACAAAACAAACACCCAGTCCCAAGGTAGAGAAAATCCCCGACCCGGCTGGGAATCGAACATGGGAAGCCTGTGATCCAGATGCGGCAATGCTAACCACCTAACAACTAGACCACGAGTCCGCCGCTCGTGGTCTCGCGGTAGCGTTCTCGCTTCCCGAGCACGGGGTCCCGGGTTCGATTCCCGGCGGGGTCAGGGATTTTCACCTGCCTCGAGATGACTGGGTGTTTGTGTTGTCCTCATCATTTCATCATCATCCAGGAAAGTGGCGAAATTGGACTGAGCAAAGATTGGGAAATTGTACGGGCGCTGATAACCACGCAGTTGAGCGCCCCACAAACCAAACATCATCATCAACTAGACCACGAGCTGCGGCCAGCATGAGTTGAGATTTCCTGTTTGACTGTGGAAGACTTTTAATTATTCTGATTTGAAGCCCTTGCTATTCTGAGCTGCAGCAATACCTAACAGCACATCGGATACGAATTCCGTCCTCCTTCGAATCCAAGAGACGTGTTTCTCAGGCTGTAAATGGGCTGATTGGCAACACACACCCTCTCACAAGCGATATTCAGCTATGACAGATTTTTTGTAGCATTCACGTCCTACATAGCTTGTAAGTAGGCTGTTTAGGTTTTTATATTGGTAACGCCACGCAGCGCTCTGTATGAAAATCACTGGCTGTGCTGTGTGCAGTCTGTGGCTGGTTTGCATTGTTGTTGGCCATTGTAGTGTTGGGCAGTTGGCTGTTAACAACGCGTAGCGTTGCGCAGTTGGAGGTGAGCCGCCAGCAGTGGTGGATGTGGGGAGAGAAATGGCGGAGTTTTGAAATTTTTAAGAATCGATGTAATGAACTGCTATATATATTATGACTTTTGAAGATTATTAACGTAAATATATTGTTTGTTCTCTATCAAAATCTTTCATTTGCTAACTATGCCTATCAGTAGTTAGTGCCTTCAGTAGTTTGAATCTTTTATTTAGCTGGCACTAGTGGCGCTCGCTGTATTGCAGTAGTTCGAGTAACGAAGATTTTTGGTGAGGTAAGTGATTTGTGAAAGTTATAGGTTAAGTTTAGTCAGGGCCACTCTTTTGTACGGATTTTTGAAAGTCAGATAGCGTGTGTCAGTTTAAGCACAGTCATGTATAATTTTTCTAAGGGGACGTTTCAAACTGCCAGCACTTGCTAGTGGATGGCCATCCTCCAGCTATTGGTAGTCAATAACTGATAGAGAGCTCATCCAGTCAGCTGTATATGTCGGCGCGACTGATAGCGCACATGCCCACTAGTGGGGTGCAAAGAATACGGTTGCTTAACTACAGATAAACAGGTTATATTGCACTTTCGATCTCATTTCGAAGTATCGCGCTGGTCTGTGACATTATATACGTTTAGTATCTGTTAATAATTTCACTCTCCCGTAAAATGAATTAACAGAGCGTGTACGCATAATTTGTAGTGATTTGGAGTCATAATGGTGTGATAATAATTACAAAACATGAAAAGCGGCCTCTCTTGACTCGGAGAAGTTTTTTTTTTTTCCGGCAGAGCTAACAGCAGCCGGCGCCGACCGCAGAGCGCGGGTTGCGGCCAGGCCTGAAACCACAGCGGCGGCGGCGCATGCACTGCGGCCCAGCGGCGCGAGCAATCAGCTGATGGCACATGGCGGCCGCCGCCGCAGCAGCCTCGCGCCTTCTTGCGGCCGGGCGACGCGTCACTGTGAAAGCCGGATGCTCACCGGCGCCCACTGGAAAGGACGAGCGCAGTGGCGGTGGAGAATGGGTTGCCAGACATGAGCCAATATTTTGGCTCGAACGGTGCTTCAGTGCTAGGAAAAAGGAAACAGCATCCATTCCACCTTCGTTCGAGGAACTTCCGGCTTCCAATTCATCTTATGTGTCTATTTGCAGTTTTTCACTTTGTCGAGCTGAATGTTATCAGTTCCTCGTAGTAGGCATTTATTTCCTTTACTGTCCCAAAGCGACGGTAATAAACTGCCACTAATTAAGTTTGTTCAGGGGACTGCAACCAGGGTGGGTTTCAGTCCTTTGACCTCATGTTTCTGCCAAAAACCACCATTTTATTATGTATACAGGGTGTTACAAAAATGTACGGCCACACTTTCAGGGAACATTTCTCACAAACAAATAAAGAAAAGATGTTATGTGGACGTGTGTCCGGAAACGCTTAATTTCCATGTAAGAGCTCATTTTAGTTTCGTCAGTATGTACTGTACATCGTCGATTCACCGCCAGTTGGCCCAATTGAAGGAAGGTGATGTTGACTTCGGTGCTTGTGTTGACATGCGACTCATTGCTCTACTGTACTAGCATCAAGTACATCAGTACGTAGCATCAACAGGTTAGTGTTCATCCCGAACGTGGTTTTGCAGTCAGTGCAATGTTTACAAATGCGGAGTTGGCAGATGCCCATTTGATCTATGGATTAGCACGGGGCAATAGCCGTGGCGCGGAACGTTTTTATCGAGACAGGAAGACGTTCTAAGCAATTGATCGGCGTCTTATGGAGCACGGAACTTTCCAGCCTATGACTCGCGACTGGGGAAGACCTAGAACGACGAGGACACCTGCAATGGACGAGGCAATTCTTCATGCAGTTGACGATAACCCTAATGTCAGCGTCAGAGAAGTTGCTGCTGTACAAGGTAACGTTGACCACGTCACTGTATGGAGAGTGCTACGGGAGAACCAGTTGTTTCCGTACCATGTACAGTGT